>NC_142686.1:41900000-42525000 GCF_056320005.1 Nelumbo lutea | reverse complement strand
GCAAAATCCACCCGATTGTGCTCTGAAATATTTCCACAAGCAAGCAAATTTTTTCACTAAAACAGGGGCATCGGCTTTCTCCTTATAAGCAACAAAACCCGCCCCTCTGTTTTGCTAAAGTATTATTTTCTTATCTTGCAGTTCAACGGTCCGATTAATTTGAACCGCCAGCATACCTACACCCCATTGTTCTCTAAGCAATTTCGGAGTACTACACTTGGAAATCACAACTAGCATACCTCTACTGGTTTGAAAGCTCCATCTCAGGTGAATCATTCATATATTCTCCAGCATACTTCCACCGCACTTTGTTAGGTGGAAATCATTCATTTCCTGGTCACCTGGAAATCACTAGGAAATGAAAATCATCATCAGGTTAGACCAACTTCACTTGCCCATTTGAGCGAACACTGTAGATGTAATGCAGGTAACACTGATGATTAAAGTGGATCAGATCTTTGCTATGTCCATCTCATATCCGACTCATTTATGTTATTTACTATTTATAGTATTTGTTTTGTTTTACAATTTTGTTGAAATTAAAAATTAGTTTACCATAATTACAATAAACTATTTACTTGAAAATTTTGTTTAAATAAAATGTTTATTTACCGTAATTATAGTAAACTATTTTATTTATTGAAAATAATTACATTGCATTTATTGGTAAAAACTATTTTCAGCAATAAATTTATCTTCAGAAAACTGTGGCATCTCTTTTGTCAGCAAATGCGCGTTCCACTCAGAATTTGAAAATGAGAAATTTCTTTACATCAGGTGAAGATAGACGACCACATCTGACTTAACGGGTCGGGTCATCTCACCTACACGAAATGTTTCATTAATATTGCATTGGTTAAGTTGTGACAGTCATTAAGTCACAATGATTTTTTCAAACCTATTAAACTATTAAATCACACTGATTAGTTGATCAGTTGTAATTAAATTAACATTGATCAACGTTAAATGGTGACAGATTTGATGTCAAGCTATGATAATTGATTAATACTATGTAAATGTAATTATTACACATTAACTACATGAATGTAATTAAATCACATTATAATTAATTATCGCTAAAAGGTAAAATAATTAATTAGGATAATACAAATAATATGTTAATTTAATTTTATTTATTATTACCAAATTATAGTTAGATTAAATGTACTTAGACCCGGTTAATTAAATTTCTATATCATTTTAGTTTATAATATTTAATAATTTAATTAGCTATAAAATTAATTGGTTATGTTAATTTAGATAATATATTAATCTCTAACCAGTTATTAAGTGATTTAGTATCTCAGCCATTGATTTGTTAGCTTTATATTTTCATTAATTATACCCCACTCCGCCTGAACAAGGCAAGTTTTCCTTGACCTTAAATGGGGATGGGGCAAGGAGGGGGTAGGGATGGGGAAAACATTTTTGACCCAAATCAGGGATGGAGCGGGGACATGGTTTGCATGTAATTTCTCAAACCCGATAGAAAAGTAGTAAAATATCCCTAAATTTAATATCAATTTTTAAAATATTTCCAAGTTTTTCTTAAATTCTTATAATCTTAGGATCATTTATTAAGTACCCCAAATTGTTATAATCCAATTCTTAAAATACCCCCAAATTCTCATAATCCTATTTGTAAAATAACCACAAATTAGATTATTTTTAGGTGATTGCCCCGGGACGAAGAAAATTCAAGGATTTTCCGTCCCTAACAAGGAGTGGGTGCCTTGCCCTGAACCCGTCCCAACATCAAGGATAGGGCGGGGAAAATTTGAAGATTCCCCATCCCTAGCAAAGTGATGGGGAATAGGTGCCTTGCCCTAAACCCACTCGACATCAAGGATAAGGCAGGGAAAACTCAAAGGATTCCTTGTCCTTGACGGGGAGGGGGTTCCTTCCCATAAACATGCTTAACATTGGGGACAGAGTGAGGAAAAATTCAAGGATTCCCCGTCCCTGATGGGGAGTGGATGCCTTGGTCTAAACCCACCCGACACCAGGGACTGAATGGGATGGGGTTGAGTGTCTTGACTATTAGGTGGGTGCCCCACCCTAAACCTACGCCATTGTCATTCGTATATACTTTTTAATTATTAGTGAAGTTAATAAAAATGTTAACTTTTGTAATTATTTTTATTTATTTAAAGTCAAACAAAAAGTTAGTTAAAAATAATAAAAATAATAGCAGTTATTAAAATTATGACAAACAATTAAAAAATTAAATTTATTAAAAATATTTATTCATATTAAATTAATAATTAATAGTAAATAAAATTATTCAATCTTTCAAATTTTCCCGTGCATTACACGAGTCCCCACTAGTGTATGTGTGTGTGTGTGTGTGTGTGTGTGTGTGTGTGTGCATGTATAAATTATATAAATATGCACCATCAAGCTTGAAGTATTGGGGGTAGGCCCGACCTTAAATTTTTTATTGGTTTGTACAATTGGAACAGTGACAAATGGGGATTCTATCAAAATTCAAGGGGAGGATGGGTAGTGAATGATAGTTAGAGGTGTTGGTAAATAAAATAAAAAATCAATAAAAACTTCTAAGGTGGAGTTGTCGATACAAATTTCTATACATGCAAATATAAGAAAAATGAAGACAAATTCAAATAAATTGTTTTATATGTCTATTTGCAGTAATGGGATACAAACTCTTTGTATTTGAATTCTCTTACAAAAGAGATAGAACCTCTAATTCTCTCTTGGTTGAATATTTTTTTTTTAACTTAAGGATTTGTATTGGAGTTGAAGTCGAGGGTCGGATGATGTGATTATGTACTTCAAAAAAATGATAAAGATTGCTTCATCTAATTGGGCTTTGAAAGCTTGATTCAAAGAAAGCTTCTACAAGACTTCAAGAGCGTTGTGATTTTTCCCTTTAAAAGATGGTGTGTGCTTCCTCCTCTAAGAGCCTTCTTCTTTCACTTTGTTTATTTTTTATCAAAGGTCCCCTTTCTCTTGATGGGAATCCCTATTATATATTTCTTGGTCTAATCTCTTAATCCCCATGATTAAGGATTTGATTAATTCTTCTTTCCCTTTTTAGAGAGTGAAATGTTGTGAATATTATCATTCTTGAAGTGAATAATTTATCATCCATTATTCTCTCTTCAATCATTAACTAATTTTTATGTATGGAAAGATGTGCCTTAATTAATTAGAGATTTGATTGGCTCTAATTACCTTTCATAAAGAAGAAATTTGGTAATTTACCATTTATGGAGACAATGATTTTCAATCAATTATTCTCTCTATTCAATCATTGACTAGATTTCCGTCATCAAAGCTTGAGATTATCTTTAGTTGCATTATTTCCATAAACCACTAAGATTTATAATTCAGATTTGAATTTAAGTTTGACTTAAAGGTGGGTCCCACATGGACTCTTCCATCGTGCTAATAGATTTACAAAGGCAAAGGCCAAATGTTAAGACCCATATACATATTTGAGAGTATGGCGTTAGAGCCCAAATAGAAGGACCCACAATAAAACCCATAGGCAAATTTGAATTTATGGGGAGTAGGGCCCATTTAGGGGCCATGAAAAATTTAATGTCTACAAGACTAAACCATAAATTTCCCAATTTTAAAATTGGACAAATCAGGTTTAAAATGATCACCCCCATTTGTAATATATATATATATATATATATATATATAAGAGTTTTACATCCAACCTTAGTTTAGTCGATGATTAAGTTTTATAGTATATATAACACCCCTTTTATTTGGACAATTTCCCATCTTATCCATATTTATTTACTAACTTTATATGTACATGTGGAGACTCTGGTAGTTTGGTCAATGTTCGAATTTTATATACCTATGACAACTCTTGCACAATTCCTCATCTTATCCATATTAGTTCCATTAACTTCATATCTATGCAGGTGGAGTATTTGGTTCCATGTGCCATCACCTCAAATTGAGAGCTTTGGTCAATATCGAAAATGAAAAACAATAGTCCTTTTGCCCTTTTCCTCTACATGGAGTTCAAATGAATGTGGATACCCTTGACATTTTTTTTTTTCAATTTTCCATTCTATCTTTTTTTTTTTTTTGGCAACCAAAGAGAATGTCTTGACAAAAAAGTCCATCAAGGCTAGCTCCCAGATCCACTCCGAGCAAGCTTGAAAATACAACCCTCCTTCACTAAGGCCCTTAACAGCAACTACAGTGGACCATAATATTAGTTGACCAATTTACAAAAGAAACTTTGATATTTCTAACTTTAATTTCATTGACTATATCCTAAACTAAGGAAAACACATCCCTGGCCACTAATAACTTTCCTTGGTTTATAACATCAATAAGGTTTAAATAGTCACTTTCCAGCAAAAAAAAAAAAAAATTAAAGCTTGCAACGAGACAACAAGCTTTAACCCTTGTAAGACTGCAATAGCTCCAGCCTGAGTGGGGGATCAAACCTTCAAATTCCCAAACTGAGTTGTAACCACTTTTCCACAGTGATCCCTCAAAATGACACCACATAGCCTTTGCTTGTCCCCATTGTTTTAAAAGGCTCTTGAGGGGAGGCCAAAGGCATAAACCTCAAGGTGAAGATAGGAAAAAAGGGTTCGCTCAATAGCCTCAGACCCCACCAACAAGGCTTAGGCCTTAAGTTGTTTGAGGCTTAAGCTTTTGGGCTTTTGGCCTCAAAACGTCCAAGGCTTAGGCCTCAACTATTCAGCATGCTAATGTGGAATATGAAGATTTATGTAGGGTCAAACATAAATTCAAAACAAAAAAAAGAGCATTTTTTTGTATATATTGGTGTAATGAACAAATAAATAAACATACAAATAACAAAAACCCTGCATATAAAATGTGTAAGGAAATAACTTGCTTTATTGTGCACACTTTATTCTTACTCATTTGCCCATCTATCTCATACTTGATAATCTATTTGACTATTTTTAAAGCACATGCATCATATAGATGGACACTCTTCGCTAATGCATACTAGTGCAAGAAAGGAAATAGGAATGCTTTCAATGTTGGTTCATACCCCTAAATTGAAAAGTTTGACTTCTATAGTTTTGTTTTTCTAGGGAATAAACTACTTTGGTAAGATTGTAACCCAAATTGTAATGTCTATTTGTGGTACCGGTACCCCTTTTTATATTATTTTTAAAAAACTCTTTTTAATAGTTAAATAATATAAAACTAACCTTGTAAAATAAAATAAAATAAAAGGAATGCATGCATCAAAGTGTCGATGCTCAATACATCCCTTTCAGCATATTGGATTGGAGTGTATGGATACTTTGAACCATGAATCCAAGTCTAATATATCATACAAGTCAATTCATTTAAGATTCTAATTTTATATTTTCATGTCTTTATTGTTTATAAATTATATTTTTTTCTTTTTTTTTTTCAAGGCTTACGCCTCAAAACGCCTTTGAAGCGTACACCTTGCCCTTATTAGACACAACCAACCCGCCTCGGCCTTTAGTCTTTCGAAACCTTGCTTGTCCCAAAAAGCTACCATCTAGGGGTTAACTTTGATAACACCTAGACCAAGGCTTGCCAAAAAAGTCAACTGCAAGGAGTAATCAAGTTCCTCTCTTTTATCATCCTGTCAACACACACCAAAGTAGCACTCAGATTTAAAGCAATATTTTAAAAAATATAAGAATTCATACTTCTCCAAATGGCCCATAGGAGTAAAATAGACAGACATAGAACCTCTTTTTTCTATCACCTTGATCTTTGCATTTATCAATCCACCAACTAAATTAGCAATCAGAGGAAGGAAATGAAGCAAAAATATCTCTCCTAGTTTTAAGATTACTAACAAATCAAGTTGCTTTTGCATGTTCATAATGTAACAATGCATGAGATATTGGTTAAACTTCTCGGTTACATATAGGGCACACATCAAATTCCCCAATCCCTCTTTTCTTGATATTTTCCTTAATTGCTATTGCATTTCAGAAACATTTCCAAAAGGAAATTTTTAATTTTTGGATCAATATTAAGTACCCACAGGGACTTCAAATGATGTTTTTTCATGGCCGAAGCTCCCCTTCTTGTTCTTCCTTGCAACTCTAAATTATTAATGCTTAGAGATTTTGCTGCAAAATAAGCAGATTTAACTGGAAAGATGCCATTCTCACTTAAGGTCCAGACAGTTTATCTTGCCAATCACCAGAGGATAAAGGAGTATTAAAGATATTTTCTATAAATACCTCACTAAAAGTATTCCTAATAACCTCCTCATTCCATCTCTAACCCGAAGCCACCATGGCACCATCAAGTCTTTCATTTCATTTAAATTAACATTCTAAGGGTTTGGACCTTGGATTTTGAATCATGGAATCCTAGGCAACCACGGATCTTCCCAAATCTTAATGTTCTCACCCTTGTTAACCGCCCAACAAGCACCACATTTGATGACTTCCTTGGCTGCAGGCAAACTCTATCATTCCCATGAGCCCCTCTCTAGAGATTAGTTGATAGGAAACTCCTCCCCTTCAGGTATTTAGTATTAATTATTTTGACCCATCTAGTTTATTTTAGCTAGCATTCATCCATCTAACCCATTGGATTTTTTTTTTTTTAATTCTCCTACAATTCCACCAAAAATTCATTTGGAATTTAAGCAACATGTCACATATTGTTCTTGGGAGGAAAAAACAAGACATAGAATGAGCAGGAATTATTGCAACAACTGATTTTAAAAGCACTTCTTTCCCATTTGGGATAGCAAAAGCTCTTGCTAGTTCTTTGTCTTGCATTCAGTTCTTTTAACAAGGTGACTAAAGAGGGCTTTTTTTTAGATCTCCCAAAAGTTGTAGGGAGACCCAAATATATAGAGGGGTTATCCGCCCTCGTCATTTATAGAGTTATTATCATTAGTCTTTGAAGCCTACTATGCAAACTTTAGCAGGAAAAAAAATCAGATTTGGCTAAATTTACCTGTTAACTTGAAGCTTGCCCATAGTTGTGGATAGCATCAGGAGAACCCGTCCTTCAGTCTCTAGTAAACAAATAGCTATCATCTGCAAAAAAATAAGTCTGAGATCACCAAGCAATCTCTATTCATTTTAATGCCTAACAATTGATTGGAATCCACCAGTTTATATAAATTTGCATATAAAACTTTGGAGACACTAGAAAAAAGATATGGGGATAAGGGATCCCCTTGTCTTAGGTTTCTCTATAGTCTCAGAGTTTCACTTGGAACTTAATTAACAAGAATTTTATATGAGACTATAGTTACACACTCCATTATCCAATTGATCCAAGTCTCCCTAGACCCTAACATTTGCAATGCCCTAAGAAATCCCCATTTCACCCTATTATAGGCCTTATTCTTATCAAGCTTCAAGGTCATTCATTTTTACTTGCACTAATATTTCATGAGCTATAAGAAAGTTGTCTTTAATTAGCTTGCCCGGAATAAAAGCACTTTGACTTGCACTAATATTTTTACTTATAAGAGGTTTAACCCTACAAGCAAGAATTTTTGCAATAATTTTATAAATAGTACTACACATGCTAATAGGTCGAAAATGGTTAGGGGATAACTTTAAATATTATTTAAAAAATAGATTAAATAATAAAATTATGTAATAACCTCAAAAAATAGTAAAAACACAAAAATAATTATAATAGATTTAATAAATTTTGATATTAAGAATATAAAATACAAATAATTAAAAAATAAATATTATTTAAATAATTCTATTAATATTATTTAAAAAATTAAATATTATTGAAATAATAATTTTATAAATAGCACTAGAACTAGTGTACTATTATGTGTCAAGTGTGAATCTATTTAAAGTTTGTAGCTTGATTCTAGAAGTCTTTCACATGTTTAAGGCAAGGAATTGCACAATACTTAAGGGAGTCTATGGCATTGGGTATGTCTATGCCTTTACACGTGTGATATTAGGTATTTATTATTTTATTTTATAATTTCAATATCCCCCTCAAATGGTCAAAAACAAAATAGGGTAAAATATAGGGAATTACCCTGTACCTTGGAGGTAGTGACACTTACGTTCTCAAACATTCATTAGAGATAGAAAGCTACCTTGTTTTTTTTTTTTTTTGGTGTAAAAAAAAAACCTTGTATTTTTAGATTCCAACACTCTACTCCCATCATTACCATTTTGCTAACTTTGAATTTTTATGAGACCATTTTGTCCTCTCCTTTATTGTATTTTTAAAATCCAAGTTTGAGCTTCTCCTATCTTTTTTTTTTCTATTTTTCATATATGTATATATATAAAATCCAACTTCAATATATAAAAATTTGCAGCTAGAGCAACTTAAAGGTAAGACCACAACCCCCCTAGCGCGCAATAACAATTGGTCTTTAACAACTAAGCCAACATTTATTTCATGTTAATAAATGAAATATGTTAACTGTTATTACTTAATATCTACATAAAATCTCAATAACCATTGTACACTTTATCTTCAACAACTTCAATTACAAATTAAAAAGAATAGTATTTTAAGTTAATATTTAACAAACCAATATAATAAATATTCTACCAAATCCACATTTATATCAAAATGTTGTTTTTTAATTTAAAGAAATTTTAAAATATTAATAATAGAATAATTATTTTAATACTTAAAATTTACTAATTTGCACATGATATATATCTCAAATTTTTTATAGATTATTAATTAATATATTAAATTTCACTAAATAATTATGTATTTATCATTTACAAAAATAAAAAATATTATTTATAAAATGTTTAAAAATATAATATAAATTGAATCTATCAAATCCACTCATCTATTAATAATGAAATAATTATTGTAGTAATTAAAATTTGTGAATTTTCATATAATATATCCTTGAAATTTAAATAGATTTGATATATTTTAAGTTAGGATTATATATTTTTATAAATTATCAATTAATATTGATTTGCATTTTATAATAACATATTTATTGTTTACAAAAGTGAAAATATTGTTTACCAAAATTTTGAGAATTAATTTTTAGTAACATTTTGTTAATGTTAAAAATTATAAGTAGTAAAATAGAAAAAAATGATATAATAATGAAATATAATAGTTGTGTATATTTTGTGCCTTGGACTTTAATATAAAATAAGATAATAATGACTTTGTGCATGTATTAATTTATAAAAATCTATATAATATGTTTCTTGGAATCTTGATTGATGCATATCAATAAAATTGTATGATATCAATGCATTATGCTATATTAATTGTAATATATTTCTTTATATATACCATCAAAATATACTATTCTTATGTATTTATACATTACTTGTAGCTATTTTGACATTAAACCTATTGTTAGTAATATATTTATGGAATTAATATTCATTTTCCTAGCGTATCCAAGTGTTTTCATGTTTTTCATTCGTATCCATGCGTTTTCAAAACATATTCATATCCGTATCCGAGTTATCCGATACGGTACCTGATACCGATACTTTAATCCTTGGGTGGAATTCTCTCTCTCTCTCTCTCTCTCTCTCTCTCTCTCTCTCTCTCTCTCTCTCTCTCTCTCTCTTTAGATACAAAATAGTTACACTCAAGTTGGGACATCCAGCCATAGGGCCCTCACAAGCCAACAGGGGGACATGGCTTCCCATTCCCATGTATCTTGAAAAGCTAACATCTCCTTAGCAACAAATTGAATCGCACCATTAGTTGATTTAAAGATGGCGGAGAACAAAACTTATTTGAATTTTTCTTCCAAGTCCTTGATATCTTTAACGATAGAAACGATTAAAGACATTTTAAAGCTTAAAGATTTCTAATAGCTTGGATGAGCTCTAAGGCATCCAACTCAATCATGATCCTCTATGATCCATGCACAACAAATTATGCCATACCTAGCATCACAACTATTAAAGAAGGACAACCTACTTTGTGCCCTCTAGCCTTGATGAGGTTCCCATTGGCCCCTTGAATCACAAAGCCATAAGTGGCCTTGCTCAAACTCGTGCAAAAAGACATGTTTGTGCTCACCTTGATCCTCTCTTGCTTAGGCCACTTGTATCTATCCTCCTGGATAGCCGCTTTCATATGCTATCATTCAAACGCATATACTAAGTTCAAATTACACCTAAGCCAGTTCTCTAGGTCAATTCGGGTAAGATAAAGCACCAAACCCTACACGAGAACTAATTAGACCAAGGGTTAGTTTTCATGATCAATTTCAATCAATTCTTAGTAGAATTGGCTCCACCTAAATTTGACCCTTCGAAAAATCATCTAATTTCTTGCTTGTCAATCGCCCAACAAGCTATATCTTTTAAAGCATTCCTCTCTGCCCCCGCTCATGCCTCCAAACTTAAGTCTTAAAACCATGATGCAATCCACAATCTCACCTCACAAACATCAACCTCATCCAATTTCATCGATCCAGCTAGGGTGAAACAAACTACCCTAACTAGTAAAGGGGCACTAAAGGAGTAAATATTTCAATGTTTCCAATTACCCCTTACAACAAGGACAACAATTATCAACTTAGATATGGTGCCACTGAAGAGATGCTTGAATTGACACTGCATTATGAGCACTACCAAGGTCATATCCATAGGTTTTCAATTGCATCACTGAAGCTTATTGGAGAATGAGCTTGCATTTAGGGGTCCATTTTCAAGGGCTAAGTGATAAGAATACTTCACATAGAATTTTCCATGTTTAGGTTTGCCTACACCACCTTACCTTATGAACATTTTGGCGAATGAGATCAAACACCTTGACTACTTCCATATTTTGTAACTTGGTTGATTGGAACTTGTATTTTGGTAGTCTAGGCACCCATGGCTTTCCATAATGTGATAACCCTTGCCAATTCAATAAATAATGCCCCTACTCAATAGATCCCTATCCAAACTTCAATAATAAACTTTTCCATGGATAGGAGACATTCAACATCACTTTAGCTTGTCACAAAGAGTAGTTAGGAAAATACTTTTTCGTTAAGAGTTGAGCCCATTGGGCATTTAGCACAAGTGATATTTCACTTTTCTCACAAAGTTGAAACTCTTTTTAGTTGATAATCTCTTATTCTTATTTTCATCTCTTGTAATAGCACTATTTTTCACTCTGAACACTCGTGCACAATTCACATTCTTTTCTTCTTAATCCATTCTTAATATCATGTTTATATAGCAAGAATCAATCATAGAGAGTTTGTGATCGTTATAAAGCTGTTGGGAAAGGACTAAACCACTCTAAGAAACACTAAAGGTTTGTTCTCGGTGATGTTGAAATCTTACCAAAAGAGAAAAGATCTATTAAACTTTCAAATGGTTAAAAATCAGATTTTTTTCGTTGAAGTAGTTGATTTTCATGACCAAGTAGCCAACCACTTCATCCTATCAAAAATAGGTAATCAACTATCAAGACCAAATAATCGACTACCACTCACAGGAGAGAATCTTTTTTCTTTGGCAGTTAATTACTACCTCTTGGTAGTCAATTACTACTTGTAACTCAGTCTCGATTGTCACACATAGTTGACTATTGGTAAAAACCAGTATGACGCCATAGTCAATTGTTCTAAGTAGCTGACTACTAGGTGACACTAATTTCGATTGTCACAAGTAGTCAACTACTACCTTATGGATAGTTGACTAGTTGACTAATGATTAAGTCTTAACCTTAGGACTACTGAATAGGCAACTCCTATGGTCGGAGAATCGACTCCTTAGGCTTCTAGACTTGTTATTTTCATAATTAAGTCTAGTAATTGAGCCTAATGCATGCATGCATAGAAACATACATACATACATACATACACATATATATAATATATTTTTATTATATTTATAATAATAAATATTTTTTAATTCTTATTTTTTATATGTAAAATAAAAATAATTTATATATGTATATATGTATACATTTTTTATTTTTCATATGTATAATAATAAATATTATATATAATATTTTTATTTTTTGTATGTATGCTTTACAATTCTTAATTTTTTGTATGCAAAATAAAAAAAAAAAGCTTTTATATGTATAATTTTTTTATAGGAAGGTTGACTTGCAATTGAGCTTGAGTTGAGCTGAGCTTGAAATTACGAGCTTTCAATCGAGTTGAATTTGAGCTTAAGTCTCTAGGTTAAGCCTAACACTATTTTAGCAAACCGGTCTCGAATAGCTAGGTATTGGGTTTGGCTTAGCTCGAATCCACCCTTAGAAGGAGATAAAGTGATAGTGGATCACCTTGACACAAACTTCTAGTAGACATAATATGTTCCATGAGAGTACCATTGATAAACACCACATAGGTCACTAATGAAGTACACACTATAATCACATTTACCCATTTATGATAATACCCAAATAACTGCAAAAGCTTCAATAGGAAATCTCCTCCCTCTCTAATTCTTTTCAAGAAAGTGAAGCATCTTATGCGCTATATGGTAATTGTCAAAAATGGAGTGGCTGAGAAAAAGGCACTCTTAAATTTGTTTGCTAAGACTTTTGAAAATATCAAGTATAACATTACATAAAGATATGGAGTGATAATAACTCACCACACAAGGCTGGCTAGATTTTGGGATCAAGACAATGTGTATGTTGGTTTATTTTGGTGGGGATTTCAGCATTTTCAAACATACCTTGTTAGAGATGGGCCTCATCCTGCCCCACAATATGCCAATATTTTTTGGAAGAAGAGCGGATTGAATATGATCTCATCTGAATGACCACCTCATGAACTTTGTCTTCCTAATTGGGCCTAAACATTTTAAAATCATGCTCAAGAAAATAAGAGGAGTCCTATCACAGATCTTTGAGTGATAGACTGTTATGCTAATCACTTTTTTTTTTCTTTATCCTTTCCCTTAAATAAATGAAAACAAAAAAAAATAATAATAATAATAATAATAATAATAATAATATTCAAAACTTGGATTTTGGAGACGCAGAAACAAGTAAAATGGTTCATAAAAGTTAAAAACTAACAAGGTTGGAATCCAAAAGTACAAGATTATTTCCTCATTCTTTTGCAAGCATTTTGGGATTTGGTGCTATGCACCATTAATAACTAACTTCCCCATCTCCCCAACCCCTTTCCCCCCAAAGTGTTGGTTTTAGAATTTGATTCCGCATGAACGTTGGAACAAACCAGCTAATACACCAATGAGCCAATCCTCGGTTGGTTACTCTATAAACACTATGGTAACACAAATATCAGCTAGCCGTACATTGGAAGCATTTCCCTAGATTTAACATACATGAGACATTCATATTGTTCAATTGGATTGTGCATAAAGTTTTTACTTGTATATAGGAGGACTGTGGATCTCCTGCCCACAAGAACTCTGCCCATGCCTACCCACAATACATTACCCCCCATGAATTGGGAACATCTCTCCCTGCATAATATATAGAGGATGAGATGTTCTCCATGTGTGACTGTGATAAATGTGGGCAGAGTTCTTGTGAACAGGAGATCCAAACTCGTATAAGAGATCTGAGTTCTCATCAATGATTAGGAAATATGTTTGAAATGAAATTACATATGCACCCACATGTACATGTCAATGTGCACTGGAAACATCATTATCCCAATACATGGTTTGGATATACTGTGGGGCGTTTGAAATATGTTTGAGATGTGCATGTTGGAAGTGAATTAAAGCATATAATGTTGGAAGCAAATCCAACCAACTTTAGGGACGCGTCATTACCGTAGAGTAGATTTCTAACTCTCTGTGTTGCCTCTCGAGAGCACTGACCTCACAACCACATCTCATCTCACTCGTATTGGGATCATACACGTGTATCACAAAATTTGGTCTAATCTAAATTGAAGAGAGACAAACCGATACCATACCAAAAGGGCTGGGAAGTCAGAATCTATGAATCGTCCCAACGATTTCTGAAATCCGAATCTCCAGAAACCCTAACGTAGCCCTAGATGGAGTTATCAGTTATGGGAAAATCAGAATTTATGAATCCCTTGTGATGCCAATTCCTTTTTATGTTCTAATCTGAGTTCCATGTTTTTGTTTTAAAATGCTTTGTTTGATTAGTTTACAGAATATCAGTATTATGAAACATGACTTCATAATCATGGTTTAGAAGTTCTTTATCATGAAAATTCATTTATTTTCTTGTATGATATTATTTTTTCCTCCCCATTTGTTCTTGAATTTCTTTGACAATCCTATTTATTAGGGTCCATACCTGAAGTCTCCATAAATACTCCAAACCCATCTCAACTTTCACCACAAGTAGCCTCGAGAAAACCCGTCTGAGAAAACAAATTAAACAGAAAGAACTCTTTCGAAGCTCATTCTCATGGTTCTTTTGCTTCTTGCCTTGTCTCCACTCTGTTTCTTTCAGAAAAGCAATGGCGGTTACCTCTACCCGCAGTTCTACGACCACTTGTGCCCAAGAGCTCAGAAGTTCGTTAAGTATGTTGTCGCAAATAGTTGTGTCAATTGCATTAGATTTGGTATAACTTGATCCAATTTAATGTGAGTATTATAAAGACACCTGGTTCAATTCTGTTCAATAAATATTTTAGATCATTTTGGACCGGTCCAGAGACTGTCCAATCTGTTCAATTTTATGTTAATTTAGATTGGTTCCAACTCAAACCTGATAACTCGAGTAGAAAGAGAAACTGAATGAAAAACTCTTCCTCTGTTTTTCTTATTTCATCCTGTACAAGGGTTGAGAAATATATATACTCATAATACAAACATCTCCTAATTATACATAAATTCTGGTTCTACCTTTCCTAGTTACATACAACTTAGAATGAGATTTATCCCTGAATTCAAGGGATATCCCCTAGTTTTACAGCTCACGCCAATAAAACCTGGTCCATTGACATCTATATTCTTATCTTCTATTAATGGACCAGGTCATATTGACTCAATTCAATACAAATCCACTATGAACGAACCAGATTCAATCCAATATATCATATTGGTCCGTCCAATCTATCCAAATTTAATATGTCTTATTGGTTCATCCAATCCATCCAAATTGATTTTGATTTGGATGAAATCCAACCTAAAACCAGTCCATTATCACCCCTAATCACAAAAGCAGTGACTGAGAAGCCTCGAATGGTTGCTTCATTGTTAAGGCTCCATTTCCATTTCCAATGACTGCTTTGTTAAGGTTAAGTATAGTGTCCAGCTACTCTCTACTCTCTACGTATGGCCTGGACTTTCAATTCTTCCTTTTAACTCATTGGTATTGAATTTTCGACTTCCATTAATTACGGGGCTGTGATGCATCCCTTCTGTTGGACAGCAACGGGACCATAATCAGCAAGAAGCACTCAAACCCAAACTGGAACTCGGATCAAGGTTTCGAAGTCATCGATGAGATAAAATCTGCACTGAAGAAGGAATGCCCACAAACTCTCTCGTGCCGATATCCTGGCTCTTGCTGCTCGAGATTTTACAGTTCTGGTAATGAATCCATATGAGCAGTAAAAGGGTAAAATAGGTATTTGAATCGATTTAACATTTTCCGTCTCAATTATAGACAGAAGGAAGGTTTTATCGAATTTTTAAAAAATAGAAGGGAGATTTTTATTAAAGTAAAATTATAAAAAATATTTTTATGATTGTCAGAAACTTTAAGGATGTTTTTGTATTTTACCATTTTCTTTAAACCAGATTATAATCTTATATAATCTTATATAATCTTATATATCAATATCAATATCAATATATTAAGCCGAAATGTGTGCGTAAGAAGACTTGAGGACCAGGGGAATGGAATTGAACATTATTTTTAATCTTTTTTTCATAGAAATTATAAGAATGTCACTTTCTACCAATTCTCTCTTTAGATTTTTTTTTCTTTCAAATTACAATAATGCCACTCTCTCCTACCAACTCTCTATCTCTCTTGCTTTTTTTCTTTCAAATTACAAGAATGCGACTCTCTTTCCCACCAACTCTCTCTCTGTCTCTGTCTTTGTCTCTGTCTCTCTCTGTCTCTCTGTCTCTCTCTCTCTCTCTCTCTCTCTCTCTCTCTCTCCTTATAGATTACAAGAATGCTACTCTCTCTCCAACTGAGGGAGACCTCAGCTCAGCATCTTGGCTGCTAGGGGACTTGTAATCAAAGGTAGTCGAGTTCGAGCTGAGCCGAGCTCGAACTTCTAAGCTTAAGCTCAAGTTTCTAATTCGAATTGAGCTCGAGCTAAACGACACCTCGACTACTGAGGGAGACCTCGGCTCGGCACCTCGGGCACTGAGGGAGATCTCAACTCAGCATCTCAACAACTGAGGGAGACCTCAGCTCGGCACCTTGTTAACTAATGGAGACCTTAGCTCGACACCTCGCCTGCTAGGGAAACCTCAGCTTGACACTTCAACAGCTGAGGGAGACCTCGATTTGGCACCTCAACAATTGAGGGAGACCTTGGCTCGGAACCTCGGCTGCTTTAGAGACCTGTAATCAAAGATAGCCAAGCTCGAACTTCCAAGCTTTTGACTCGATCCAAGCTTGAGCTTGAGCTCAAGTCTCTAATTTGAATCGAGCTCGAGCCTGATAGTTTATGAGTGAGCCCCTGCAACGTAGGGCCCCCTCCGCTAGAATATATATTAAAGGGAAAGGGGCGGTCTCTCCTTTTGCCAAATGGCAGTATTTCCCTTATATATATAAGCCTTCATTGAAACATAAGGTTTGACCGTTCGGTTCAAATGGATGACCCATTTTGACAACAAAGTTTATAAGTAAAAAATTATGAAATCATTTTGGCCACCAATTTTTGGGATTGACGGTTTGACTATCTGGTTCAAACGGATGACCCGTTCTGACAACAAAAATTATAGGCAAAAAATTGAGTATGTGAGGTCCATTAAGCAATATCATACGTGTTATGTCATTCGAGCATGTGACTCATACAACCCAAAAACGGAACCATTTTGGCCACCGGTTTTTAGGTCGTCGGTTCGACTGTTCAGTTCAAATGACAGATGACCCGTTCTAACAACATAAATTACAAGCAAAAAATTACGGAACCATTCTAGCCACGGTTTTCAAATCGAGGGTTCGACCAGACGGCCCATTCTGACAACAAAATTTACAAGCAAAAAATTGTGAGAGGTCCATTAAGCAGTATCATACATGTTATGTCATTCGAGCGTGTGACTCATACAACCCGAAAATTTGAACCGTTCTGGCCACTGGTTTTCAAGTCAATGGTTCGACCGTCCAATTCAAATGGATGGCCTGTTTTGACAACAAAAATTAAAAACAATAAAATAAAAATGGCCAAAGACCATTGAATGGGTCAATGGGTCGATGGTTGGACCGATCAGGTTAATGGGTTGTTGACCGATTCAATGGCTTTTGGCCAGGGACCGGGATTGGGGTAAAACAGAACTAGTTGCCTGGACGGTTCCCAATTAAAAAAATAAAAAATGGCGATTCAACCATCTGGTTCGAATAGACGACCGTTCTGACAACAAAAAAAAATATAGGCAAAAAATCGAGTGTGTGAGGTCCACTAAGCAGTATCATACGTGTTGTGTCATTCGAGCATGTGGCTCATATAACCCGAAAATGGAACCGTTCTGGCCACTAGTTTTTTGGGTCAACGGTTTGACCATTTGGTTCAAACGGATGACTCGTTCTAACAATAAAAATTAAAAAAAAAAACAAAAACCATTGAATGGGTCAATGGGTCGACGGTTTGACCGCCTGGGTCAAT
This sequence comes from Nelumbo lutea, assembly GCF_056320005.1. Classification (NCBI taxonomy): domain Eukaryota; kingdom Viridiplantae; phylum Streptophyta; class Magnoliopsida; order Proteales; family Nelumbonaceae; genus Nelumbo; species Nelumbo lutea. Next base: position 42,507,320 of record NC_142686.1, on the reverse strand, counting down.
GGGTCGTTGACTAATTCAATGGTTTTGGCTAGGGACCGGGATTGGCATAAAACGGAACTGGTTGCCTAGACGGTTCCCAATTAAAAAATAAATAAAAATGACCAAAAACCATTGAACGAGTTAATGGGTTGATGATTTGACCGTTGCGTCAATGGGTTGTTGACCAATTCATCGATTTTTGGCCAGGGACTGGGATTGGGGTAAAATGGAACCGGTTGCCTGGATAGTTCCCAGGCCAAAATGTTCGTCTGTCTGAGTCAACGGTGGTTTGAAAACCATGGTTTTTATGCTTTTGGATTTTCATTATTCAAAGGTTTCTTCTACTGTGGGCTTTATCCAAGTGTGTGTGGTGGTGTGTTCCTTTTTTTTTTCATTTTCTACTTTTGTTATGTTTTTTTTTTTGTTTTTTGTGTTTGGCCTTCTTCTTCAAGATCCTCTAAAATGATCTAGGGTTTACCACCATTTTATTTCTTCCGTTTTATTTTTTCTTTGGGTTTTTTTGTGCAATGTTTTTTTTTTTTACAAAACAATCTGATTTGTCTCAAAGCAAAACTTTGGACTCAATTTTCTGAAATTTTTTTCCTTGGTTTTTCCAGTTTGGTGGATTTATTGTCATTTTTTTTTCTATGTTTAAGGTCACTTTGGATTTGTCTTTCAAGATTTTGGAATCCCTTGTAATGTCCACCCTTCCCCCATGACCATGACTACAAAGTTATTTCATCTAATTATTGACATCTAGAAAAAAATGACCTAAAAACAGAACCACTTTGGCCACCGGTTTTCAAGTCAACGGTTTGACTGTCTGGTTCGAATAGATGGCCCGTTCTGACAACAAATATTAAAAAATAAAAAATGGCCAAAAACTATTGAATGGGTCGACCGCTTGGGTCAATGGGTCATTGACTGATTTAACGATTTTTGGCTAGGGATCGGGTTTGGGGTAAAACAAAACCGGTTGCCTAGACAGTTCTTGGGCCGAATGGTCATACTGTCCTTGTCAACTGAGAGTTCTTGATGTGAAACAAATGACAACTATGAAGTAGAACTCATAACTATCACTGTATGATCATGCTCTTTCATATGAGATGCTTAGCTGAAGCAATATTTAAAAAGTAAGCACATGATGATTATGGGTGATCATTTCAGCCTGCCTTGGCCCTGCCCGCACAAGCCCAACCTAGAAATTCCGAGCTTGGGCTTGGGTTTTGTGTTCAGGCCCGGCCCAGGCTCAGGCCCACATCAGGCCTACAAATTTTAGGGCCGGGCTTGGGCTTAATACTTCAAGCCCAGCCCCAACCCGTTCCGCATATATTTAAACTTATACATCTTGTGTATAATGTATACATATGTATACATGTTATTTTATATTATATTATATATTTTATATATAAATATATAACATGACATGTATAATTTATATTATATAATGTATAAAATAAGTTTATATGCATGCTATGTCATTTAATATATATATATAATGTTTTATATATGAGTGACATTGACTAGGAATCAAACTTGCCTCGGCCCGAGTCCATATAGACCTAGGCTAGGGCTTATGTTTCAGGCCTAGAACCTCGGGCCAGGCTCGGGCCTAAGCTATAGCCCTTATCATAGGTGCAAAACTTGGCCCAAGCCTGGCCCGACCCGACCCATGATCATCTCTGGTGATGATCTAAGTCTTTATATAAATTTCAAAAGTTAAATACTTATAATTACAATTTTTTATTAAAAAACCATTATTATTTTTAATGTAGCAAATAGCAATTTTCTTTTTATTGGCAAAATTGCAAGTTATAATATCTAAATTAATAGACTTTAAAATGTTGACAAGTCCACCGAACAAAATAGATATTTCGATCCGACCTATGCTACTTCCTTGTTTTCTGATACCCACTTGAAACCAACAATTATATATTATATAATGTATAAAATAAGTTTATATGCATGCTATGTCATTTATATATATATATATATATATATAATGTTTTATATATGAGTGACATTGACTAGGAATCAAACTTGCCTCGGCCCGAGTCCATATAGACCTAGGCTAGGGCTTATGTTTCAGGCCTAGAACCTCGGGCCAGGCTCGGGCCTAAGCTATAGCCCTTATCATAGGTGCAAAACTTGGCCCAAGCCTGGCCCGACCCGACCCATGATCATCTAAATTAATAGACTTTAAAATTATTATTTTTTATTATAAGTTAAATACTTATAATTACAATTTTTTATTAAAAAACCATTATTATTTTTAATGTAGCAAATAGCAATTTTCTTTTTATTGGCAAAATTGCAAGTTATAATATCTAAATTAATAGACTTTAAAATGTTGACAAGTCCACCGAACAAAATAGATATTTCGATCCGACCTGTGCTACTTCCTTGTTTTCTGATACCCACTTGAAACCAACAATTTTAACCAACCCCAATTGTCCACCGCCCAAAATCTCCACCTATAAATAAACAAATTCGCGTCAAATTTCTCGTTTACCCTTTAGACTCTGAGATCTCGAAGGTGTTCCGCCGTTCTTATGCCTCGTCAAAATTAAGTTCTACTTCATTTTTAGAATTGAGGTGCAGTCCAAGTTTTACTATTTTCTGGATGTACACATTTAGCAGTCATAGAGGGTCGAGAATCGTCTGGGAATAATGTTGAAAAGATGCCGGAATCAATTAAAGACACAAATCAGGATGATCAAGAGGAAGAAGAAAATGATGATAGTAATTCTCTTCGGTTATCACAAGCATCGCTTCTCCCAGAGCTAAACCTGCTTATGCTTCTTTATGTTTCCTCTTTAGCGTGGGATGAATGTTTGGATTCTAGTGAGAAAACTAAGAAGGGAAGTGTGAAAGACGATGAAGCTAAACGTTCTCTATCAAAGGCACATACTCTAAGGCGAGAAACAAGTAACTGTACATTTGTGACTCAAAGGAGGCCAAAGTTTCTGACAAAGATAAGGGACTCAAGGTAGGTTTACTAACCTTTATGTACAACTTTTCAATTTAACCACTGAATGCATTAATTAGTTACTTGGTTGTTTTGTTTTTCAAATTTTACTTATTTGGGCTGTTGGAGTTGATCAGATTAAAGTTACGAATTGTATCAGACTAACATATATTACTATTATTTGAGTAAACCAAATTTAGAAGCGTAATCCTAACGAATCAGGTTCTCTTGAAAACTGTGAATTGCAAACTATGAACCCAGATTTGAACTGAATTGCAAAACACTCATGGACCTCACCTAACAGCTTAAGTTTTTAGGTTGAGCTGTTTCTTAAGATGGTATTAGAGCCTGTTTCAGCACAAGGTACAAGTAGGCCTGTGCTTGTCCACGTTTCAAGCCCAATGGGCTTTTATGTGAGGGGGCGTGTTAGAGAACAAAAACCTATTCATGGACCTCACCTAACAGCATCAAGATGAATGGGATTTCTGCTGCCAGTAAAAGAGTTTAGAAAAAATTGGAGAGTTACAAGGATTAAACAGAAGAATTTGGATATTTTAGAACCCAGTTGAGACAAACTTGGAAGTTGTCTTACTACTGGTTTATTTATCTCCATTTCTGTAAAGATGAAGTATAATTCTTTGCTATATTGACAGGATAGAAACGATTTCAGAGACAGAAGAGGAAGTTTGGCTGATCTTGTAAAATTTTCTAGTTTAACTTTTCTCCCAATTAATTGTCGGTTTATGGTGACTGACTTCAACTAGTTATGGTTTCTGATGAAAAATCAGGAACATGTTATTGGCTTCTACTTTGCCAAATTTCTATAGCTCCATCAGTGCTGCAACTAGGGGTGGCCACGACCCGAGCTTCTAACGAGCCATTCGAGCTCGGCTTGGCTCTGTTTAAACCGAGCTTCAAGCCGAGCTCGAGCCTGATACATAGGCTTGTTTTCTAACCGAGCCGAGCTCGAGCCCAGTGAAGCTCGACTTGTGAGGCTCGCAAGTCTAGTATAATAAATAAAATAATTTGTTATTATATACATACAGGCATACATACATATACATATACATTTAAATATATAAATATGTTTTTTGTAATTCTTAATTTCTTATTTTTTTTGTATGTAAAATAAAAACAAAATTTTATGTATATTTTTTATTTTTATATAAATAATAAATAATTTTATAATTCTTATTTTGTTGTATGTAAAATTAAAAATATTTTTATATGTATAATTTTATTTTTTAGAAAAAACTTGGCTTGTAGTCGAGCTCGAACTTGTGAGCTTGCTTTGAACCAAGCCGAGCTCGAGCTCGAGCTCAAGTCTCTACCTCAAGCTCGAGCCCAAGACTATTTCAGCAAGCTGAGCTTGAATAGCCAAGTATTCGGCTTGGCTTGGCTTGAATCCACCCCTAGCTGCAAGGCCTTTTGATCTGATAAGGAAGACAATACAAACTTGGCCAAAGAATAAGTTTGGAAAATGGGGATGGGAGAATTTAAAACAATCTGGATGGAGACTGGTGTATGTTGATTAGCTTCAACAGATTGATTACATAGAGATGCAACAAGGTTTGGGGACTCACTTACCTGAAAGAGTCTTATTTTTTCAACTCTCAAAAGAAATCTCTTAGATTCACAGGCAAAGGTAAAATCTGGATGCCTCGTGCTTGAGGTTACGCATAGAAAAAATATAGTTGTTGGAGCATTTAAAGCTGAAGCAAAACTAGTTGTTAACCCACTAACAAACTATCTGCTGGCTAAAATAAATCTGCCAAAGGCCCATTTATAAATAGAGGTGCAACTCAGGTGGGCTGGATTGGGTTGAAGTTCATCCCAGGCCCAACCCTAAAGGTTAAACCTCATTGGGAGCCCAGCCCAAGGTTAGGCCCAAGTTTATCAACCTAGGCCTAACCTGAGCTTAATCCAGTACAATTCGGGTTGGGTGAGTTGGTCAGGTTTGAAAGAATTTATGAATACTTATTTATACGGTCATTTTCATTGGGCTTTATGGCCCAATTTAAGAGTATAATTAATTGAAAGTATCGACAAATTTCATTTACTAATGTGCATATACATATTTTATACATATATACATGTATATATTATTAGAAAAAAATGGTTTTATATAAATATAATGCATGTATATGCATTTGTTCAGGTGGGCTCAGGTTGGGTTGGGCCAAGCTAGGGTTGGGCTTGGGCTACCTGAGGCCTCAACCCAAGTCCTATCCAAATTTAGGCCAGGCCTGAGTTTTTTGGCCCACCCCAACCCACAGCCTGAAATGCAGGCCCAGCCTGTGCAAAAACTCTGGTTGGGCTCAGGTCAGGCCTGCCCTAGTTGCACACGTACCAATAAACTAGTTGTTAGAAACTCACTAACACACTAACTATTAGAATATGATCCGGTGCTTCATTGATTATGATTATAGGCTGCATTAGAAAATACCAGAGCTTGTACCCACTTAAAAGGTAATGTTTTCAACCTGTCGTTGAACTGGCCAACTTGTCACCCGTCCAGGTTTCCGGGTCCATTTCACCCTTGAGCCATTTATTTGCAAAACAACATTGACTTTACCTATGACCCAGTTACCTGTCCATTCAAACTGCTGAACTGTTTGACTTGGTTAGTTGGTCATGGGTCAAGCATTATTTTTTCTGTTTTATTTGTATGTTTAGCCCATTTTCATCATTAATAGCAACAATGCTCATTTATCTCACGCCAATATGATGAGTATATAATATTAGAGACCTACCCAACCTTTTTCTGCAATTTTTTTTTGTAGTTTTCTTTTCTTACTCTACATTTTTATTCACTTTATATGGTCATTGCTGATTTATGAATTCACAGGTGACTCATTTGGCCCAGATGGTTGAACTGTTGACCCATGACCTGGAGGGAAAATGATTCTGTTTCTGGGTTGTTGTTTAAAACACTGTCTAAAGGACAAGTCATTTATTCTTCTATAGAATGACTTTATTCAATCAAAATTAAAACCACTTAGAAGAAATGAAATTAGACAAAATCCACCTACAAGGGAAGACGTAAAAGAATGCAGAGCAGTTCCAGAAAATGAGGAGGGGTAATTCAACTGACAGTCAGGATTTTCCCTTACAACAGTATTTCTGGCATCAGACAGCTAAACCTAAACATTGGCTACAAACTTTTAACAGTTAAATAACTTAGACAGGGAATGAGGCATCTTTCCTAAAGCCTAATCCATTTGCGGTCCTCAATGTGAAATGTATCACTTTTACACTTCATCAGTTCAAATATTTAGAATAAAGCAAGTGAATAAGATCATCAACCTGGAAACTCTCGTTACAGCATAAGAAGGTGAATTATGGATATTTCCTCAATAAGCTGACCAAAAGTGATTTAGCACTTTTGAAAAAAAAAGTAATTACAAGTTTTGGAAAAATTAAGAAATAGAATTGGAATGACAACTTTGTATATTGTTTCATCAAGAATCAAATAATTTCTTTGCTTACTTTGCAGTTTCCATCTTCTTCTTTTACTGTTATTTTAATTTGAAATACTGTATTCAGTTCCTAATCCTTAACCATGTTACTTTCTCTTTCAGTCCCTCTACCAGAAGTATTCATCCAAGCTATCTGCTTCTTCCTTTATTAAGAATTGCAAAACCCATCATGGGTTTATCCTCCTTTATTTTGATCTTCTCTGATTGCGTAATAGAATCAACTTCCTTCAGCACTTTGTTTTCAGTTTTGTCTCCTTTGAATTAGCTCTAACCACTTTACAAGCCAAGTTCCGTTGATACCATATCGTAAGTCATATCATGTTCCTCCTTTTCTTTGTTCCATGTATCATGTTCCTTCTTTTTCTTTGTTCCATTATCAAATTTGTCCTTTACAGGGCAACTTGAAAGGTAGATTTTATGCTTTATTTTTGCCTTTCTTGCTCTAGGGAGCAGCAACCACTCTGTGTAATACGAAATGACAATAATGAGGAAGAAAAGCAAAACAATGGCTCTACTCCAATTATTATAACAGTGCCACCTTGGTGGTTCTCATCAACCAATCCAAACATGGGTAACTTGTAGAGAACACATTCACCTAAGGAAATTGTTCCCTTTAGCCTACTTATTTTCATTGGAGCAAATGGGAATATGCACATAAAGGAAGAAGTAACAGTTTACTGATAGATATGCCCCCAAAAGAAGCCCTAATATCCTTCTAATAGGTGGAACTGTTGATGCTAAGAAGTTGCTTCCCACATGTTTTGACAGACCCATGACGATCAAAAGTGCTGTATAGCAATGGGAAAACATTAGGCTAAAGCAGCTTGTTTTTCAAAAATCAATGCACAATAAATCCAATGATATTGCATTGGTCTTGTCTGTATGTTTGAAAAATGATCAGGTCTGAGATTCATGGTAGTTTATCCTGTGATATTGCATTGTGAAATTTTTGGCTTCAATGAACAGATTCAATTGTTCCATTATACTTTAGCCATGAAGGAAAACTGTGAGGTGAATTAATGATTCTAACCTCTTCCTTCCACTTCAGTCATTCCTGAACAAGCCTGAACTTGATAGATTGGCAGTATTTAACATGATGTTGCCGCCAAAAAAACATGATATTGCCAGGTGAACTAAGATTTGAGTTGCAGCCAGCTGCGATGCAACAACTCTGTTGCAGACAATGCTGTCAGACTTGGACCAGATAGAATTAATTATTTTGGTGACTTGGTCATGGGTTGAATGGTTCAACTCATCCAAATAAAAAATGCAAAAAAAAAAAAAAAAGAAAAAAGAAAGAAAAAAGAAATTGTTTCTAATGATATTTTAAAAGTTAGTTTACATGAAAATAAGATCAAAAAATAAATACTAGAGGGTATAAAAACTACTAATACATGTAATTGGGGTATATTTGACCAAGTCAACATTCCCCAAAACCAGGCAACCAAAAACCCATTTTGGCTGCTGTTTCCCAGTTTTGGCAGTCCAACCGTCCAGTCCGGCTGCACCTGGGAATGAAAGGTTCAGATAGATAAATGGAGATGATAATAGCTCATACCTGAGAGATATGTAGAGTTTGAATTGTATTTGAAATAGAACTCATATGTTGGATTGAGTTCTTTATTCAATTTTATTTCATAAGTTTTTTAGACAATGGGGGCATTTTATCCAGAAAAAAAAATGTAGAATATTGAAGTTCTAAAATTAAGTCTCAGTTTGGAAAGAGTACAAATATAAATATGTACAGTATAAATACATACAAAACAATACAAAATACAAGATTTTGCACTCTACATATTTGTATTTGTACTTCTTCCAAACTGAGCCTAAGGAAAAAATAATTCTAAGACACTGTTACCCTTAGTGTTTTACACTGCTCACATTGCAGAATTATAATTAGTAAGGGTAACATTGCCAAGAAAGATCTAGGAAAATAAGGAAACAGGGAATAAAGGAAGAAACTTAGTGGGTTGGTACTTGGATACGCTTTTGGATTTTCATTTCATAAGATTCAAAGAACCAAGGTACATTTTCTATCATGCTAGGTTCTTTCTTATAGACTCTAATCAAGGAAAGGAACTAAGAAATCTGATTGTAGTGCAATAGCTTTATGATGAGAAATATAAAACTTTGTATCTAGTCAAAATAACTGAAAATATTTGTTTCATGCATCACTCACTATTCATGTTGTCCCTGTCTCTTCATTCCTCTTTCTTTTCAGGCATTGCAGAAGAATGTGAAGAAATAAACAACTATAAGTGATAAAGGAGAAATAAGCAGAAGATAAGAGAAAGTATTGGAAATTATTATCAATTATAGTGTTCTCAATCACCTCACAAAAGCATGAGGATGAAAAGAAAAGCAAGTAGAGTAAGTGTGTAAAATAATTCTTAATTTGATTTTTCACTGTGTCATGGAGTTTTGAACAACAACGAAATTCGATGAAGCTGAAGTTTGTGTATAGATGTAATAAATTTATTAAACATGCCTTTGCATGTGTTTTCTTATCTTACATATTCCTCTTTGTCTTGTATATTTCCCTTGAGCATTGAAAACTAAAATGTTTTTTTGTTAGAGAGGAGCTCTCAGACTTAAACCCGCATACTCATGTTTGTCAGTATTAGAGTTTGCCATTGCACCACTAAGCAAAGGCATTGATGATGGAAGCAATTGCAATATAATATAAATACCAGCAGAGGTTTGCACGTACATGTAAGTTTGAATAGTTAATTAATTTTTGGATAATTATTTATGTGTATCCTGTGATTAAATTTTGTTTGAAATGTTGAGTTCCTTGAATTAGACAAGAACGATGATGGGCTGTTTCTCAGTCTGACTCGGCCAGTGAGGTTGTCGTCCGAGTCTTAGACACCGGGGTGTGGTCCAGTAGCTTGAGCTTTGGCAAGGGGCTTGCCGGCTTTGGCCCAACTGATCCAAATTGTTCGTTACGCTGTTTTGATTGCAATGCGAATAAATTTATACTGATGCAAAAACATGACAGTGCAAATGATTCGAGTGTAAATTCTGATCTATTTTTGTTTCAAATTTTAGCTTATTTTCTTTGCTTGCAGTATAAACTTAAACAAGAATTTGCATTTTTTACATTTGCACCCATGTATTTGTGCGACACAGCCATGGGCTCAGTTGGGATTCTTGGGAAGGAGTGCAAATACAAATATGCACAGTATAAATACATATAAAATAATACAAAATGTAAGGTTTTGCACTCTACATATTTGTATGTGTACTCTTTCCAAACTGAGCCTAACAGAATAAAATCCTCTCCCCAACTCCGTGGAAACTTTAAGGGCAGGTTCATTTTTTGGGTTTTGAGAGGGGATTTTCATTGATCAAGATACTATGTTCTTTTTCGAGATTTATGTGGATTTCTCACCTAGGGGAAAGTTGACAACATTTGGATGGAACAAAATTGTCGAACCGACCGGTATATATATATATATATATATATATATGCCTTTGCTTAGTGGTGCAATGGCAAAATCTAATACTGACAAACATGAGTATGCAGGTTTAAGTTTGAGAGATCCTCTCTAGCAATAAAACATTTTAGTTTTCAATGCTCAAGGAAAATATACAAGACAAAGAGGAATATGTAAGGTAGGAAAACACATGCAAAGGCATGTTTAATAAATTTATTACATCTATACACAAACTTCAGCTTCATCGAGTTTCGTTGTTGTTCAAAACTCCATGACAGTGAACAAAATTCAAAGTTGACAACATTTCAATATATTTAGGAATAAATGCATTTAGTTGGGTAAGTAGTGTTCATGAAAAACCAAAAAATGGAATCGAACCAAGAAAATCGAATCGCAAAATGCGGTTAACCGAACCAACCAGTATATATATATATATATGTATATTATATATATAATTATATTATATTAATAAAATATTTATAATATAATAATATATATTTATATATATGTATATTATATATATAATTATATTATATTAATAAAATATTTATAATATAATAATATATATTTATATAATATATATTATAAATATAAAAAATAAAAAAACCAAAGAATGGAACCAGTCAAAAACCGAAACTGGTGGACCGGTTAACTGGTGATATTGGTTTGGTTTCAGTTTGGCAAAATGAAAAAAACTGATACCATCAATTCGGTTTACAAAAAAGGGCCATGGTTCGGTTAATCGAACCATGGACACCCCTATGGGTAAGTATTTTCCAAGAAACACTTGTGTGGGTAAGTAACTTCCCAAAAAAGCAAACAAGGCCTAAGATGTGCCTTTTGGGTTTGCATTCTGTTGGTGTAATGTTAAAAGAAACGACAAATCCAATATGCCTGAGATCTGTGAATCCACTGTCTTGTGGATGATAGTAGAAACGTTGATCAAATCCCGATCAATCTATACAAGGGTAGAACCTCTTCACTTTTCTGACGTCGACTGGCCAACCAATATGCAGCTTGATTTTTCTCTTTGTGAATGTGCTTGTAGTTCATATTTAGGTTGAACTCTTGAACCAGCCTCCTATGCTTTGACATTGTTTCGCATCTCCTTGGAGTTCACATCTACCCCCCACAAGGGGGTGCCCCACAATGCTCACAGCACATCTCGACCATGTGCTGTGGGGGCATTGTGGGGCGGTGCCCCCTTGTGGGGTGTAGATGTGAACTCATGTCCTTGATGGTTTGATCTTCTCTTGCAACACTCCTATCGTGATAAAAGAATCTCCTTCAATTGTGATTGCAACATCTCTAACTTGTAAAGCAAGTTTATGGGCTGCTAATGCAGCCCGCATTATTGCCATTATAATAGAAGAGTTATCGGTTGAACCCATTTTTGTTGTGATGACCTACCAGATGTGTTGTGGCTGCTAATGCAGCCCTCACACTGACCTCATAGGCATATCCTACCATGTATCGGGAACATCTCCCATATTTATGTGTTATTAATCATTATGCATGAATAGATCTGTTCATGGGCCGGGTGGGGCTTTGCCTCTTTATCAACAAAAAATGTGCAGGTTCAAGTTGGTGCTTGGCCCAACCACCGGGCCTAGATCTTGAGCTTGAGCTCAAAACCGATCGAAATGTCTTATTTTTAGTGTATTTTTATAAACTAATATTATATTAATTTAGTAATAATTTAATAAATTAATAAACTAAATTGTATTTCCTAATAGTAAATTAATATTTATTAACAATTTAAGAAACAAATATATATAACATAAGTACTTTTTTATTAAGTACTTTTTTATTATATGTAAGTATGGGTAGGGCTTGGGCCCGGGCCGGGCCTATTTGAGAAAGCTTGAGCTTGGCCCAAAAAATGATCGGGGTTGGTATTAAGTATTTAAAATCCAAACCTAAGCCAACGAGTCTGAAATTTTGTCCAAGCCCGAAAAATAACGAATTGGTCCGTCGGGCTACTCGGCCCATGAACAGGTCTATCCATGAGCATCCCCCCTGCTAAGTACGGGCTAGTATTCTGATATATTTTTTATTCATGTATGTTGATCATTTTTGTTCAACACCAATTTTTTATTACGTCGTCACTTAAATGTAGTAAAGTGCAACTACAGAATGATCAAAGATTTACTCAGGTGATTCTTTGGACGACACCCCAAGAACCTTTCATCAAAGTCAATGTTGATGGGGCAGTGGCCCCTCTATGTTCTTGAATTGGTATTATTGTTCGAACCCATTTGAGTCAGTTGGTTTGTGGAAGGTCTGTTTGTGCTCCAATATTTAATTTTGAGATGGCTGAAGCATTGGCTTTCAGAGATGGTTTACAATTGGCTTAAGATTTATCTCTCACACACATTGTTCTTGAAGGGGATGCATAGAAGATTACTAATATCTTGTTAGATCCTTAGTTTGAGGTCCCATGGCAGCTTCATACAGTCATAGCCGATTGTAGGAGTCTTTTGCAAGGTTTTCATCAAGCTCATATATCCTTCATCCCTCATACAGGCAATAATTCTGCTCACACTTTGGCAAAATTTGGTTGTACTTTGTCGAGGACCCAAACTTGGTCTGTCTCTCTAGATTTTCTTTTGCTTGTACTAAGAGTTGATTCAGTGCAAGCCTACGAGCTTTTTACAAAAAAAAAAAAACAAAAAAAACAATTTTTTATTATTTAATTTAAGAGATTAAATTAAGTTTTACTTTTATAGAGAAGAGAAATGATTATATAATTGTTTTTTTTTATTTAACTACCCACACTTTTGAAAGAGTGGTTTGACATGTGGCTAAGCTTGAAGACTCCTAATTGAAAATGGAGTTAACCACTCTCATTTTTTTAAGTGATGTGAATTCTATTTGAAAATGGGAGCAAATCACTTTTGAAATGCCATTTGCTGAAAAAATAGGAACCCACGTATCTTAGTAGAGGCATTAGAAATAGGAAACTTTGATATCCAATATGATGATAGAAGAGATTAAAACAAATGTAATCATTGTTTTAAGAAGAAAAGAAATTATCAAAAGTTCATTAAATCCATAAATTTTTTGTTAAACCTATACTATATATAAAAGTGTGGATGTAGTGTGGAAGTTTTTTTGGACTAAAATTACTTTATTTCTTTGCTTAGGAAAGGGTGTAAAAGTCCTTTTATTATAGTTTTAGTGTCAGCTTTAATGGCTACTAAAATGCCTATATTTGTGTATTTAATCCATCTCTAATTGTAAGGGTTGAAAATGTAACTTCAATTATTACTTTCCATCTCATTTAATCTCCTATAATTAAATCTTATACTTAAGGTATTAAATCCCATTTTCTCTTATTAAATCCTATATTTTTAAGTTATTTTTCACTAATAATTGCTACTAATTAGATCTATGTCAATATTTTTAATAGTATAAATCTATATATTTTAAAATTGACTCAAAAACAAAACCATTTTTTTATCCAAGTGGTGGTTAAGCAATTCAACCATCCAAATTGATCAATCTACCAAGTCATAGTTAGGTAATAAGAATTTTAAAATAGAAATAAATATGAAAAATTACAAAAATTGTAGAAAAAGTAAACACATTTATGTAATCAAATTAAAAAATAAGTATAAGAAACAACAATTATTTTTATTGATAATGAAAATGAAATACATAATTTTAAACTAGCCAAAAATGAAATATAAAAATTAATAATAAATAGTTCACCTTTTGGGTTAAATGTATTAAACTTTAACATCATAAATAAATAATAAAAATTAATAAAATAAAAAATGCAAAAATAAAAAATGCATACATCTTGCAAAAAAGTATTGAGACACATATTTAATATCATATATTTGTCTTATTAAACAAAAAGTAAGTGTAAAATATTACAATTAGTTTTACACACAAAATTACAAAAAAACTATAGTAAAAATTGAGCACAACTACAATTCTATATTTACACTACTATTCAAAATATGAATAAGATTGTGGAATTTTCTTTTGACTAAAATACTCATTTTTGAATTTAGTCCATATTTAATTGTGATGTTCAAATTATAAATTGAATTACAACTTTTCACCACATTCAATTCATTCTATTTAAATCATACATTTTTTTTTGATAAATGAACAAAAAAATTACAAAATGAAGAATCTAGCCAAGCAATAGGGGTGCAAATGGATCATATCATGATCTGATTTGAATTCGGATATCCCAGTTTAGATCTTTGAATTGGATTGGGTTGGATAATATGATCCGATCAGAAACTGGATTGAATTCGGATCACTTCCTATCTGATCCGATATATATATATATTGCATTTTGTAAATTTGTTATATTATTTTTTATAAAAAATGTATATTTATGATGAAAATAGTTGAAAATATATTTGTATTTTTTGTTTTTCTTTATTTAAATTGTTATATTTTAATTTTCTTTTAATATTTTATTATTTTTAATTAAATGGGAATGAATCAGAACCAAATATTTGACTTCCTCATCGGATTCATATTCAAATCCATGTTTATGAGATGCGATCAGATCTTCTGTTAATAGTATTGGTTCAGATTTAGATATACCCTAATTTGAATTCAATCCAATCAGTTTGCATCCCTACCAAGCAGGTAGGCTGGCAATGATACCTGAAATTTCACAACTCAATCCAATTATCTCATATTTGAATGAGGTGTTTATATAATCAGATTTGGATTTTGTAATCTATATTCAATTAATAATAAAAAATATAAAATATAAAAACAAAAAAAATACATAAAAGTTTATAGAAAATTTTGGATATATTACTATCATTATCATTATTTAGAATTACCACATGAAAAGCACGTGCATGCTTACTAGTTTTTTAGTGAAATTATAGATTTATGGTTTAATTTACTATGAATTAAATTTTTTGTTAATTAATAGAATTTTAGTTCATGGTCAATTAAAATGTATTGTTGAATAGCTTAAATGTTAATTAACAATGAATTGAAATTTTGATAAATTTACTGTTAAATGTATGGTTAAAAAAAATGGTTAACCTCTCTTTTGTTAATTAAATTACTCAACTTGTTGACCTAGGACCAAACCGGTCGCCTAGAAGCTCCCCTCTTCTTAACTCATTTAGGACCAAAACCTCTCTCTCTCTCTCTCTCCCCCCTTCTTCTTGTTCTGTATCATCCCTAAAGATGCATCAATGTTTTAAAAACCGATATGGAGGCTGAACCGTTATTGCATCCATATCATGGGTCACTTTGTCCACCCAAGTCAAATAGGTTAGAATAGATAGATCAGCAAAATCTATATATACATGCATACATAAATACATACATACATATATTGGCAGGTTGAAAACATTGAGGCACAAGTCTCTCTCTCTCTCTATCTATCTATATATATTAATGAACTTGTAATTATTTCAATTTTATTCACAAATGTGTAACTATAACATTGAATTCCTAAATGGTGAAACATTAATTAGTTAAATACTAATAGGTTATTTACAATAATTATATTACTATTAATCAATCAAAATTTTAGTTTGTTTAATTTATCAAAGTTGTATCTTTAATTATAATTAGCATTAATTAAATGATTAATTAATATTACAAATAGTATTATAGTTTTAAGTTATTAACTAATTACTTTTTTATTTTCGTTTGCAGTAATTGGGACTATAACGTTTTTTTTTTTATGTTTCATGTCAATAATAATTAATTTGGATGCTAATAAGCTTTAAATTTTATTAATAAAACTTATTAAGTAATAATGCTAAATGTCTAGAAGTTTAAATCTTTTAACTTAACAATAGTTAATAAAATTCTATGTTAACGTAATTACTTGTATTTCATTTAAATTACTGAATACTGATAATGTAATTTTATTTGTATTTTCTATATTTATTATTTAAATGGAATCTACGTTATTTTTAATTTCGTCGATTAGCAGTCAAGTTGGGCCACGATTCAGTCAAATAAAAACTGAACTCACTTTAATCATTATAGATGGGTTACTTTTGCTGGTCAAATTGATCCTTGAACCCATGATTCATCTGGGTTAAAAGTTTCTGATTTACTCATCTTCTTCGCCCGTATTGGCTAGAACAGGCATGATTTAGGAGGTGCGTGCCTATAATCAAGGTTTATTTATTTATTTATGGAAACCGAAATGTGCTTCATAAGCCGAAGGTAGTATGTCTCTACGAGTTCGCAAAACAAATGAGTAGGGGTGAGCAAACGGTTTATTTGGTTAAAAATCGAAATTTTTGATTCGATTTTTAGTCATTTCAGTTAAAATCGAATTTCAATATTATATATATTTTAATATATATTGTAGTGCATATAATAAATTATATATTTTAATACAATATAATATAATATAATATATTTTATACATATTATATATGTATTATATGAATATATATTATAAATAATAAAATTCAGCTAGTTCATTTTTTTGGATTAGTCGAATTTTTATACCTGAAAATCGAAATTTTATAAAACCAAAATAACCAAAAACCAAAAAAAAAAAAACGAACTGAAATAACTAAAACCGAAAATTTTAAACAAATTAGAAGAAAAATTAGAGGGGTCAAGAGAGAGAGTCCCCCGAGTAATCTAGCGCTGAGTAAGATAAAAGATCCGTCCGTTAATCTGCCTCCCGGAGGACATGGTGGCAAGCAATCACTTACTGCTCAAGTTCCTATTGTTTGAAGACACTATGATAGAAAAGGTTGAATGTACTTGTGAGATTGGTTGAGGTGCGCTTAGCGCTCTGTTACCAGCAGATCCCAATTCTTATTAGGCAGTTACATGCACAGCTCCCATTTTGCTTAGTTCAAAATTAAATTAATTTTGAACATTAAGAATAGTGGTCGGACCCACCAAATTCATTTTATCATGATGCGAGATCGGATCCTATTTGGTTGAATTCGGATCACCCTTTATATGATCCGATGTAAATTATATATTTTTAAATATATATATAATTTATTTATAAATATATTGTTATATTATTTTTTCTATAAATTTATTATATTATTTATTTTTTTATAAAAACAAGTATATATATGATGAAAATAATTAAAATATACTTGTATTTTTTGTTTTTTATTTTATTTAAATTAGTATATTTTATTTTTTACTAATTTATTAATTTTTAAAGAAAATAAGTCGGATCGGATCAGATCCAAAGATCCGACTTACCGATAGGATTCAAATTCAATTTGAGTCCTATCAGATCTCATCAGATCTTCAGGTCAGATTGGATCTGACATGAACAATGTTGGATCGGATTCGAATATTCCTTGATTTGAATCCGATTCGATCCATTTGCATTCCTACTTATTTTTTCCATGAAAGCAGGATATTTAGTGTTCATTTTCTCCCTTATCATTATAGTCCACATCATTCAGTGAGGTTTTGATCTCGGTCCATTCTAGGACCTTGAATTGTAATTAAGTGAAATTAATTAATTAATTGACTCCAAGCAATGTAAATTGTTAAAAGAATACTAATTAAAAAGGGTAAATTACTAAAACCTCTCTTGAAGTTTTTGATTGTTTCTGAAATCTCCCCTAAAGTTTGGTAATTGTAATCACCTCCCCTAAACTTCATAACAGCTGTATGTAGATCTCCTTTCATAGAATCTTCTAAAAAGAGGCATGAAAATGTCTAAAATACCCATGCAGTGACTTTTGATCCAAATGTTTATTTTCTAAATTTTCTCTTATGAATCACTACAAATTGATTTGTTTTCCAAATTTGCTCTTCATATCAATCATTCAAAGCAAAGTTGCAACTTTAAATTCTCTATATTTTGTTGCATATAAAATTTGTATTTTTTGTAGAAACCAACTTCAATAGTAATCTTGTGGGTATTTTGGACATTTTTGTGCCTCCTTTTAGAAAATTCTAAAAAGGGGGTCTACTTGCAACTGTATCAAAAAGTTCAGGGAGGTGATTGCAATTATCAAACTTTAGGGGAGGTTTCAGTAATTTACCCATTAAAAGACTAAATTAAAGTTATATAATTACAAGGCTTATTATATTAATTAATGTAATTAATAATTTGTTATATTCATTAATAAATTTTTTTATGTATAGTTTCTATTAACCATTATTAATTTTATTAGTAAATTCATTTTTATTAATGTTTTTCATTTAAATAAAATATATTGGA
The DNA here is from genome assembly GCF_056320005.1 of Nelumbo lutea. NCBI lineage: Eukaryota > Viridiplantae > Streptophyta > Magnoliopsida > Proteales > Nelumbonaceae > Nelumbo > Nelumbo lutea. Next base: position 42,489,284 of record NC_142686.1, on the reverse strand, counting down.
TAGTCAATACATCCCATAATGATTAGTTTCAATTTTCTGTGTATCCTATTTCAACTATAATATTGGAATAAGCACACATTTCATAAATAATAATTTCAAACTAAACAGAAAAATAATTTATTCACTGTATTCAATTATAATCTAAAATATATAAAATTGAAGTAAATATGAAGTGCACAAATATTAATTTCAAATTAAACAACAAGAAATTAATGTAGGGCTAAAACAACTTATAAAGATGCTCATGGGCTTGCGCTTAGACTTAGCTTTTGCCAAAACTTAAATGGCAAGCCTAGAGCCCGACCTATGAATAAGTGTAATAACTCATTTCTTTGAAGTAGCAAATGATGTAGTCTATAAAATGAAAATAACCTAAACAAAAAAGCCATTGCCCAATTTCACAATTTGGTCCCAACTATTTGGGGTTTTGGGAGGGGTAGATTGGATACTATCTTAACCTTTAGTGATTATTTTATGCAAAATGGCCACTCTTGACTCAAACCTACACTTATGTTTGTTAGCTTCAGGTTTTACCATTACACCAAGTAATGACCCTTGATGCGGCTAGGTGACCAGGACGAATGAGTGTCACATGGACCACATTAGAGGGTAAAATGAAAAACTCACCAACGAGGTGGTTATAATGTGGAGACTCCGTAATGGTCGATGTTATGAGTGGGTTGACCTACCACATTAATGGTAGAAGAGAGACCGAGCGATGTGGGTTAATATGCCATTGTGGGTGGGGAATGTGAACTGACCAAGTGAGCCGTTGTTACATGCGCTTAATGACCCTTCTCTTATAAATGAGAGACACATTCCAATGACACTCTCTACACATACTTCCATTTTCTAGTCTTTCTCTCTAGTCACTTCATCTTATTGTATTCTTAGGTAGAGGTGAGCACTAATCGGTTAAAATTGAAAAGCCGAATCGAAAATTTTGGTTTCTGTTTGTTCGGCTCGATCTTTTCATTTTTTAGTTAAATTGATTTGATTAATTCGGTTTTGGACTAATTTAGTTTTTGGTTTTGGTTTTGGTTTTTAGAATTAGAAATTCAGTTAACCAAATTAACCGAACTTTCTATTATTATATGTAATATATAATATATAATATGTAAGAGATAGTATATAATATGTAACATATAATATAATATAATATAATTTGATTTTAATTAAAAATTTTGATTTCGGTTTTAATTTTTTTAGTTTGACTTTTAAAATTTTGGTTTATTTGGTTCAGTTTTTAACCGAATAAACTGAATGCTCACCCCTATTCTTAGGGCCTGTTCATTTGTACTAAAGTCTGACATTTGAATGCCTGTAAACTGTAATACTTACTAGAATTTATATAATTAATTATTAATTAATTACATAATTATATAATTGTTTTAAAATAATTAAGCATTTAGTAATTAATTAATAATTAATAATTTAATTAAATAAATACATAATAAGTTATTAATTATTTATTATAATGAAATAATTATTATATAATAATTAATAATTAGTTATCAATTATTAATAATCAAACATAATTAACAAAACAAATAATCATAATTAAATGTAATTAATAATTAATAAAAATAATAAACTAAAGAAATAATTATTAATAAAATAATAATTATTAATAATCAATTAATTATTAATAGACCTGACAAAACGTCAACCCAACTTATCAACTTGACCCAACCCAAATAAATGTTGATTAAGATCCCTTATCAAGAACTAAAAGATGGCATGACTTCACATGACCCAAAGACAATTCGGGTTAGATCACGAGTTACTACTAAGTCAACTTTTTTTTTTTTTTTCTCAAAATTGGTATAGATCTAGGTGGTTAAACTCATATATATATATATTTTGTAAAAACCTTTGTAAAAACCTTTGACTTTGTCGACCCGACCCAACCCAACTTGAAATAACCAACAAATGCCTTGGTCCAACTTGATCTCCACCCGACTCAAATTAATTAATAGATCTAATTATTAAAAATAATTGAGCATTTAATATGTAGTTAAATATTATTTATAAAATGGTTTTAGTATTTTATTATTTTTATTAATATATTAACATTTAATATTTTTATTAGTAATTTTATTATTTTTGTTAATATCATTATTATTGATAATATTATAGAAAGAAGGAAGAAGGAGATTATTGTTTCATGATCCGTATATTTGGAAGATAAATAAAACTTATGTGATAGGATTTACACGATCCATACATTAAGGGTGTGTTTGATTGCTAAGAAAGGGATGAGAAAAGGGAATATTCTCAAATGATTCTTCATTTCTTGTGTTTGTTTACTGGTAAACAGTGTTTTGGGATGAGAACAAGAGGGATGCGGGATCCCAAAATTTGGTGAGCGGGGTCGCACCAAAACAGTGCGACCCCGGTGAGAAAAGAAAAGGCTAAGCAAATTGCTCGAGTTTATCAGAGCAAGAAGTCGACAATCTCCTCTCCCTTTCGAAGTAGCAATCCAACGGCCATATCTCCGGTAGCTTCTCCGGCCATCTCTGTGGAAGGTAGCACAAGATCCATGAATCTCTCTCTCTAGTGGTCCTGTTCTACCAATTTTTTTGTTGTTTTTCGGTCCATGGTTCTTGCTCAGTGAAGTGTGTTTTCTTTCTGATGTCATTGTTGATCCGACCAGGAACAACGGAAGGCTGAACACCGCCCCTTCTCAACGAACAATTCTCTCTCTAGCAGGAACAGCGGAAGGCTGAACACCACCCCTTCTCAGAGAGGTGTGTTTTCTTTTTGATGTCATTGTTGATCCGAGCCAAAATTTTGAGATAGAAAAACCATCTTCTCTCTTTGAATCGAAGAAATGAGGATTTTGATGATTATAAATAGAAATGGGAATTTTGGATATGTTAGAAGGTTAAATGTAGTTACAAATTATTCATGTGCTTAGGGTATTTTTGATGGTTTGAGTTGTGATGATATACGATGCTTGTTTATGAAATCGATGGGAGATATTTGGGTTTGGATTCATTTTATTGCAGGTATAAGATATTTGGGTTTGGATTCATTTTGTTTGGAATGGTGCTCTGGAAGTTTTTTTTTTTTTTTTTTTTCTTTCTTTCTTGTTTTCGGTTTAGGATGCTTCCTCTGCTGCCCAGCAATATAAAGACATAAATTTCCCCATCCCTTGCATCCTTATCATTTCCCCAAGTTTTCTAAAATATTCACTTTCAACAAACAGGGAATCTAAGCTAGAGTAAAAAAGGAAAAATAGTTAGTAGCTATGGACAAAGACTAAGGTTTTCCAAGCACTTGCAGCTTCCTTCAAATATAGTAGCACTTAAATCAGCAATTAAAACCACAAGACAAGTGTCATTAAAAATTTATACATATTAATTACCTCCTGCTCCAAACTGAAAGACAGCTTCCTATCTACCCCTATGTGTTTACCTACAAACAAGAAGTATGCTAATGATTCATGTTCTTCAAATCTTGCAACATAAAAAGTTCAACTTAAAGCCATTATTTCTACTTACATGAGTAAGCTTCAAGCTTCCCTTTGATGGTACATTCCCCAAGATTTACATGACTTAGGAAATCATGTATGCTGAAAGAAAAAAAAAAAAAATCACTTATTATCGAACCTAATAGCAAAAGAAACAGAAAACACATGACGTTGCTATGCCAACAGCAGTGAAGTCTTAAGCACACTTTCACTTGAGAAATACCTGTCTAGAGGAGTGTATTCCAAGAACTTCATGTTTGACTAGAAAGTTCAAATTGCTAGACTTATCTGAATTCTGAATCTATTTCCTCTTTTATAAAAAGTGCTCTTTTAGAAATCCTACAAGGAAAAGAAAAGAACAGTCATGAACACTGAAAAGTTGCATACTTGCAATACCTGAAGCTCATATGCTGAAGGTTCCAATCAAATATGGAAGTGGGCATATTTATTCAAATTTGAGTAAGCAATTGAATTCCCCAAGTTACCAAAATGTGTTTGCTTCCACATTTTTTTCACAGATAAATATAAAAATCTACATATATTCGATGCAATAAATAGTTATCTATGTTATAATTTTATTACTGTGTTAACCATTGGTGGTCAAGATGGTCAGTTGTAAAATTTCTAGAGAGTTTAAGGCGGGTTTTGAAACCTGTTTTGGGGTAGGAACCACCATGCAAATAGATGCCCAATAAAGACATTCAAGAAGATGAGATTTTATGTTGTTATCTTCATAGTTATTGTTGCTTAGAATCCTCATCCTAATTGTCATTATCATTATTGTTATTATTATTTTCTTTTCCTTACAAGTAATAATTGTGTATGATTGTTGAAGTTCATAAAATAAATAAATAAATAACTAAAACAAACTCCTCCTCCCCACCCAACACAAAAAAAGAAGGAAAAAACGAAAGGATATTAGGAGGGTCTCATAAATGCTGAAAGACTATTACTGTAGTTTGGTAAAAGCATCAATATAAAATGCTCTGTCTATTCTACAGGTAAGCAAAACAGTTAAAATTTTTTGGAGCTCCATTCTGTTTGCTATTTGCTGGGAAGTATGGAAAGAAAGGAATAGAAGGATCTTTGAAGGAAAAGAATGCAATGAAATGAAGATGTGCTCGATGATTGGATACAAAATTATGGATTGGATGCCTATCTTACCAGATTTCAGAGATGTTTCAAGAAATTTTCTTGAAGAAAAGTTTTGGGAAACACTTGAATTTCAAGGGTCTAACGGATAAGTTTGTACTGATGTAAAAGTTTGAAAAAGTTGGATTTAGCTTGTTTTCTTCTCTTTCTTTTGGGTAATTTCTCATCACCTTTTGTACTCTTGATTACGGGTGGATTGGAGCCCTTGCATCCTTATCATTTCCCCAACTGGAAACACATGTTCTCTATGAGCACATGAGAACTTGGTCGATTGACACCTGTATTCTTATCTTCTGTCAATTGATCAGATATTGGCTAAATCCCATTCAATCCTATATAAATCTATTACAATCCAATCCAATCCAATAAATACTTTGGGCCATTAAGTTTGGAATAATCCAATTCGATATGTCTTCTTGGTCCATCTTACCCTTTCAAGTTGATTTCGATTTGGATGGATCCAGCCCAAATCCGATCCATTGGCACAAGAGCAACCTAGGAATTATTATTGTTATTTACTAGTACTAACAAACAAGGGCTCGGTTCTTATATCTTCTTTACTACTAATAAAACAAGAGCAACCAAGGAATTATTATAATAGGTATGTTGATTTTTTATGTTTTTATATGAGGATTATACTTATTTCATGAAGATTGTGGTGATTATTAGTCAAAGATTACTGCTAATTACTATAAAACCATGGGAACTACCCTGGGATTTATAATTTTTTATTATAAAAACCCATTGCCTAGGTAATAAGGTTCCCCCTGTTGCCTAGGTTTTTCTTGGCTTCTTCAAAACTATTGCCTGTGAGATGGTTTTTGGGTCGGTACTTTGGTAGTGGGTCCTAAGAGAACAGTTGTAATGATGACTAGGTATTCCTCTTATGGTGACCATTTTAGTCTTAAATTGGGTCATCATTTATGAGAATTTGGAAACTAATTATATTTGAAACACTCTTTTTAGCAGTACAGGTTAAAGAAGATTGTATTAATTATTTATAAAAACAGAAGATTTTATTAATTAAAATATGGTTTTTAAGGCACATAGAAGATATACAATATGGACATCATATTGAAACACAATTACTCCATGATAGCTAGACAAAAACAACAAAAAGAGAATATTCTATACATGTGATCTAAGGCAATGAAGATGTGTTGTGCATCCTTCCTCTGTTCACTCCAGACTTTGTTAACACACCAGTAATGGAGTTTAAGACTCTAATTATCTGTCTCAAAATAGACTTGCATGTGCCCAATAATTGCGTTACCTCACTCAGCTTGCTAGATAGCTGCCATTGGTGCCTTACAAATACAAGTGTTTGGAAGTTCAAGTCAACTCAACACTCAAGAGGATGGTTTTTTATTGAATCTATCTTCTACACCTTATGAGCCCTTTCATTTTCTTTTGTGTTGTTTTATTTAGCAATCATATCTTTAGTGAAATAACTTATTTTATTTTTGAATGGTTGCCCCTTTATCAAAATTGTAACTTGGCATCCAGGTTGAATCCTTAGTTTTGTTAGATTCCAAGATATGCTAATTTGGTTTCTGGTAGACTCAATTTGGGGGGTGGGGGGTGGGGAGGGTGTCAGAAAAGTCATTATTTTACTCTTTGCAAAGAGGTTTGTTAGGTATCAATTTAGCATAGTAGGGTTGTTTCTATCTTTTTATCTTTTTTTTTTTTGGTTTCAAATCTCTCTTCTTCTTCTTTACCGAAGCAATTTGCTGACCAGCATGTTGTGTTATGGTTTTATGATGATGCTTTGTTGAACAGATAAATGAATTTATAAAAGAAATGTATATAAGAGTTATTTTACAATAATTTGTGTTCTGTTATTTTACAAACTGAAATGAAATATTATAGAAGCTTCTACCTGCCCATGGATTAGGGATGTAATGGTTAGCTGAATTACAGAACCAAATAGAAGGAAAGTACAGTTGAAAAACAACCCTACATTCCTCCAATGTTTCCCTAGAAACCCATCAAGAACTTCAAACCACTGCAGAGATGATAAAAAAACTCGTATCAAAGCTCTCTCTCTATCTTTCAATTTTCTAGAGAGATAGTTAAAACCCAAGATTTTTTTTTATTATTATTTCTTTGTTGGGGTGTGTGTGTGTGGGAGCTTCTATCTAGTTGATCAATAGATAAAAGAAGCACCAATTATGAATTATACCTCAATAGATAAAGTATATACTATTAAACCTGTAAGGCTTGTTTAAGGGGCTGTCAAATCATCCATCATCTCTCAATTTTCTTATTTAGTATATTCATGGTATAGTGAAGGAAGTAAACTTATTCATGGTTAATTGTTGCTTTTTTCTTTTTTTTTTCATTGACTACTTTTCCAACGTGTAAATTATATAGGCATTCTAGAATGAATTCCCAAATTTATTTATTTATTTGTTTATTTATTTTCTATGAATAGGTGGAGCAAAATTTGCTTTATGCAATTGTTGGGGCTGCAACTGCTACAATTGCAGATACACTTTCATTGTTGCAAGAATATGTGGATTATATTGATAGGGAACCATCCGTGAACCGAGATTTTGAACGAAGGGATTTATTGGATAGATTATATGGACAAAAAGAAATAGATTGTTATAACTAATTGAGAATGGAGAAAGCAGCCTTTGCAAGGCTGTGCAAGATTATTCGTGAGATAGGAAGACTATATGATACAATGAGGTGCACGGTAGAAGAACAAGTGGCATGCTTCCTACACATATTGGCACACAACATTAGGAATAGAACAATGGGCTTTCATTTCAGTTGGTCTGGTGAGACTATGAGCCGTCATTTCAACTAAGTATTGAATGCTTTGTTGAGCTTAGAGGATAGGTACTTGATTCAATCAAGTGGTACTGAAACACCTTCAAAAATTAGAAACCGACATGATTTTTGGCCATATTTCAAGGTAATTAAGTGATAAAGTCTTCTTTATGACGTATACACCAAAAAAATATGAATAATAAAAAATTTAAATCTATTGGTAGGATTGTGTTGGGGCAATCGATGACTCACACCTCCCTGTGAAAATCCCTTCTACTGATGTTGCTTGGTTTCGAGGTCGTAAATCTTATCCCACACAAAACATCCTTGCTGCATGCACTTTCAATTTGTGGTTCACATATGTATTACCTGATTGGGAGGGTGCCGCATCGGATTCTCACATGCTTAACAATACTCTGAGGAGAGAGCATAAATTAGGGGTCCCTCAAGGTAGTAATAAACTCTTAGAAGAGACATTTTTATTTAATAGGTAAGTATGTACGTGTTTTCTAACTTTTTATATTTTCAATAGGTAAATATTTTCTTGTAGATGCAGGATTTTCATTAAAGACGGGGTTCATTACACCATATCAAAACACACGATACCATCTAAAGGAATGGGGTGCATATCAACCTGAGAACCCAAAAAAATTGTTCAGCCTTCGACATTCATCACTTAGAAATGCCATTGAACGGATCTTTGGGGTATTGAAGAAACGCTTTCCAATCTTGGTATTTCAGCAACATTACCCTTTTAAGTCACAGGTGAAGATTGTATCTACATGCTGCATCTTACACAACCATGTCATGGGTGTGGATCCGTATGATTTCATCATGCATTAGTATGATCGAGAAGCAGTTGATACTGAAGATGATGTAGGAATTGGTGATTTAAATGATGATAGAGCAGACAATACACAAATCTCCCAACTATCTCAACGAGCTAGTAGAAATGAATAATCAAGGGAAGGATTTCGTCTCAGAGAACAAATAGCTACCCAAATATGAGATGATTATGTCTTGTATCGATTTAAGGCTCGACATTAATTTCTTCCTGTTGTTTAACTCTTTTTTTCTAATATAACTTTTGTTGTAACTTTTTTTCTGTGTGCACTCACTTCTTTAACTGATTATGATGTTTGGTTTTATTAATTGTCTATTGCTATTTATACAAAAATACCTTGTATTAATTGGTGATATGGATATATATTGTTGATTTGCATTGTTCATTTGATTGGCATGAAACAGAAATGGACTCTTCTAGCTCAGCCTGAAAACAAGACTGGAAACAAGGTTGTTGAGTAGGTCAACCTTGGAAACAAGGTTGACAAAAGTTTCAAATCACCGGCTTACATTGCAACGACACATGCTATTAACACTAAGATTTCAGTTGAATGTATTCAAGGACAAGTATGAAATATGATGAAAACAATCAAGCGGAATTTTGCAATATTAAAAAACATTTTGAATCAAAGTGGCTTTGCATGGAATGATTCAACCAAGGCAATAGATGCAACACCTGATGTTTGGGATACATATATTGAGGTAAAATAGATTAACAACACTTATACTTTAAACACTTGGTTTATAAATTATATGAAATATGACTTATTAGTATGGAAGGTGACTTATTATTGAACTCCCATGGTAAATGAACAGGTACATCCAGAGGCAAAGCAGTTTAGACGAAAAAGCATTCCAAACTATAACCTATTGGCATTGGTATGTGGAAATGATCAAGTGACTATAAATAGTGCATTTACAGCCAATGAGCTAAATAAGCAAGATGCAATTTCTGCAACTGCCACTAGTGCAACACTGAATGTTGAACATGTGTTTGATGACACTGATGAGGCTGAGAATTCTAGAGATCCTAACCTTCAAGCAAAGCCGGTGGAGGGAAGTAGTTTTGCAGAAGGAAGAGTTTTAGGAAAACGGAAGTCATATGCTTCAATTGTTGCTGAACAAGTGCAAGACATTGCTACACATCTCATGAAATTTGCATTTGTAGTCGAGAGATGGTTTGATTTATTTAGCAAGGAAAAGGTGCATGCCGATGTTATGAGCTTAGAAGGATGTTCAGTGGCATTTTTTATGAAAGCATATGACTTCTTAGCTGAGTCTGAAAGTCGAGTTATGACATTTTACGGAGTTGAGCCAAATTTGAGGAAGACATGGCTTCAAATGAAGTTAGGGCATCCATATTGAAGGGATAGATAAAAGACTTAACCTATTATAACTCATATTTATGAAGCGCTATCGAATGGGCAAACCCTTAGCTACATTTTCGAGTTCTTAATTTTTCACCCTTACATCTTGATTAGTTTGAGTGTTAGAGACTCCACCCTTAGAAAGAACTTTAGGGCATCTAACATGTTTCTATGACCGTAAGTGACTTATTTGTCATGATCTATAGGTAAACTTCTAATTTTCTCTTTATTGAATTAATTAACATCAACCCATAATTTGCATAAAAATTAAAATATAAAATTAAAAGATGTTAAAAGCTCATAAAAACTCAAAATGACAAAAAATATAGTTGAAACTTCATATCCTTTTGTGTCCAAAATCTTTCATTTAATAGCTTGGTAGACTAGGGTTGGTTAAGATATATATCAAATAATATAAATCTTTAAAGATAAGACCCCAAAATCTCATTGTCTTTTGACCATTTGAATTGTTGAAAAGAATTCAAATATGAAAATCGGATAGAACTTTATTAACATGAAATGATTTACAATATGAGGCAACAAAATCAGAGACTCACTTACCCAAAGAAAAAAGAACTTATATACCAAGAGAGAATTCTCTTAACTTAAAAAAGAAAAAAAAAATATAAGCTTCTTAAAAACAAAAAGAAATAACTTGATGCCTTTATATTGAGATTACAAGGCTTTATATATAGAACAAAAACTACTTATTGGAGCATTAAATGAAAAACTAACTGTTAGAGTACTAAATGAAAATTAACAATTGAAGTTTTTAATAAAAAACTAGTTGTTAGAAATCCACTAATAACTAGCCATAAGATTTTATATTCCTTTAACTATGATTATAGACTACATAATTATCTCCCACTTGAAAAGATTTCGTCCTTAATTTAATGTAGAAATATTGTGTATAAGTACCTTCTAATGAATGTTTATTCTTAACAAACAAAATATTGTGTATAAGTAATTTATTGTATACTTATTTAACTCATATTAAGGAAAGATGAAATTTCTAAATCGTGAATAATACTTGGAGACTAATATTAATCATAATGAAAAGAGTATAAATCGATAATATTGAAAATTGGACTATTACTGCACGTGGTAACTCAAATTGATTTTAGTGTAGGTTATAAAAGTTGATTTTAATTATAAAATGCTAATTTATATTTTTACCATATATTATGTATATGTGCATATCACATTCTCTTGTATTAGTTTGATTATATTGATCATTTATGAATTATTTCAAGTTTTTTTTCAAAACTTGTATGCTCCAAAATTAGTAACAATTGTAGGATATTTTTAACAAGTATTAAAATATCAATATGATACGCCCAATGTATATTATATTGGTATGATTATAAACAACATGAGATATAGTATGATGTGTATTATGCCTGTTTATTTGGCCGATATAGGTGTATCTATCTTTATCGGTGTTAATCTGTATTATATGATACACACTGATAATTATCAATATTTAATGATACGTCATATGAATCAATTTAGATTTCTATTAAAAATAGAAATAATGAAATTTAAACGAAGATCAATTAATATATTTAACGGTTTAACACTTAAACTCTTAAACTACTTAGCCACTTAGTTTCTTATGATAAAAAATGAAATAAAATGACTTTTATTAATTTTATTCTCTAAATGTAATCCTAATAAATAATATATATTATGTTTAATAACTTTAAATAAAAATTAAAAAGAACAATATTCAAAATTATTATTTATAAAATAATAGAATAAATGGTTTATTAAATCTACATTTATATCAAAAGATTATTTGAATCTCAAGAAGTTTATATAAATAAAATATTAATAATCAAATACTTATTAGTACTTAAAATTTACAAGTTTTTAATTTACATTAAATAACAACATATTTACTATTTGCAAAAATGAAAAAATATTTACAAAATATTCAAGAATGTAATATTAAATTAAATATACCAAGCCTACTAATCTACATTTATATCAAAAAATGAGTTTTAATTTAAAAAATTGTAGAAATAAAATAAATAATGGAATGATCATTTTAGTAATTAAAAAATTGTGAATTTGCATATGATATGCATTTTAAAAACTTTGATAGATTTGATTTATTTTAAATTGAGATTATATATTTTTATAAATTATTAATTACTATTTTAATTACATTTGATAATTTAATATTGGTTGACCTTTTTGTTAATGTAAAAAAATAAAAAAAAAATAAAATAGAAAATAATTGATATAATTATTAAAATATAATAGGTGCATATGTTTTGTGTTTTGGATTCTTCATCGATACATTATCAATAAAATTGTATGATATCTATGCATCCCATTATAGTAATTTTAACATATTTTTCATATACACCACTAAAATATACATTTTTCTAGGTATTATTTGTGAATATTTAACTTTAAAGTTAGTATTATTAATGTATTTATTGAACTTATTTGTTTTCTTTGCATATCTAAATGTTTTCATATATTCATCCATATCCATGTGTTTATAAAGTATATCCGTATATATATCCAAGTTATTTGATATGATACCTGAAATTTTAATCATCAGTTGTAAAGCCATGTTAGACTATGTATATTGATTTTTTAGGAAATTTAGATTGAAACATTGAGCTTCAAAACTAGCTATTTACTTATCATTATATGGCAGTGTTATTAGATAAATGATAAGGAAAAAATAGAAAAAATAGTTGAGACCTCATTTAACACTAAAATGAATTTAAGAAGATGGAACTGCTGATGATAACTTAAGAAAGTGGATCAATGGATGTTTGTACAAAAATAAGAACATCCAAAAATCTCACATTGAGAAAGTAAATAATAAGTTTAAAAAAGAAATATAGCACTCAGAAAAAATACAAAGTTAATATGTGAAAATATTTTAAATAATGCAATAGAAAAGGTAACGACCACTAGTTTTCTTTACACATCTACTCTTCAAAAAGTAAAATAATAATAATAATAACATTGTCTCTACACTCCATTTTCCAAAATTTCGAGAAAAGGTAAAATATAAAAACCTCCCCTGAGGTTTCTGAAAATAAAAAAATCCTCCCCCTAAGGTTTCACTTTAACAAAAACCTTCCATGTAGTTTTTGCTTTCTTTTTGTCATTGTCCTATATAGTAGGCCTAATGCATTGATTTTTTTAAATACCCATTTTACCCTTATGTTTACCAATTTAGATGGAGATTCACTAAAATGCCTTTAAAAGAACTTTTGACTTTTAACTAAAGAAATTCCCCATGTCAAATTGAAAAGAGTAATAACAACTTTATTATGTAAATTCATTAGGTTGATTGAAGTCTAGAAGGGAAAATTTGATATTTTTAAGTATGTTAAAAGATGCCCTAACAAGTAGTAAGGGAAATTTTGTAACTTCCAAATTTTATAATTGTAGGTTTTCTAAAACTATAGGGGAGGTTTTTATGTTTTACCCAAAAAAAGGCTCCACATAACAATGTTTTAAAAACCAATTTGGAACTAGAGCCACTTTGATAACTGATTACTAGGTTAATGGTTCAACTATTTGATTCAAATGGATGATCCATTGCAATTAAAATAAAAACGATCAGAAATCTTTGTTTGAGTCGAATGTGTTGATTGTTCGACCGAAGTCAATAGTTTTTAGCAAAAGCACGGTTCAAGGGTGAAATGGAACTAGTTGCATGATTGGTTTATGGGCTGAATGGTCTAACCATCTAGATTAACATCAATTGTAAGGATTTTTTTTTTTTTTTAATTTTAAGTCTCTATTGGAAGACTTGGACTTGATCTAGGCTGAAAAAGAAATACTATAAGGCAGGAAAAGGATATGCATTAGAGGTTTTTTTTTTTAATTTTTTTTTCAAGATTTAAAGATGGTTTGGTTGGAGCTAGTCCTACAAATAAATATAATAGAGATCATAAGAAAAGAGGAACAAGATCTAAAGGCTCCAAAAAAAAGTTTCTGTGGGGAGGAGACCTGAGCCTTAAGATCCAATTGGGGAGGAGATGCAGCAGTCGACTTCTACAGAGGATAGTATGAAGATGAGGTATGGGCCAGAGAAAAAAGAAGAAGGTGGTCAAGAGTTGGAAAAAAGTTATGAAGAATCTCAGTCAATTAGTAAGGAAAAGTGGGGTGGGGGAGTGAGGATCGAGAGTTTGAAGGATAGGAATGTTTGGGTTAGAGTTTAGGTTTTTTTTTTTTTTTAGGGGGGTGGATGGGTGGGTGGGGGGAGAAGTTTATTGGAAGGGCCTTATGAAGTATTAGAAAGAGGTACAAGGGAAGAAGTATGAAGAAGCCTGTAATAGGGGAAGGAGGATAAGCATGGAATGAGGAAGGCACTGGACAAGAAGAAACGCTTGAAGGAGATGATTGAGGTGTTCCTGATCTGGGAGTGTTGCATTTGTTTTTATTCATTCTTTTGTTGTGTTTGTTGTTTTTTACCCTATTGTTGTCAGGTTGGATGTTATCTTAACACCTTTTTTTTGTCTGTAATTTTTCTTTTTTTTAATAAATTTTCTTTATTCTTTACTTATAAAAAAATTAAGAGAGAATGATCGATCAGCCCAAGGTCAGAATTTGTAGGCCCAAAGAACAATTGAAGTGGATTCCAACTCATAATTGATGCCAATTCACGGGTTTGTAGAATGGGGGGGGGGGTTGACCTTTTGAATGTTTATAGCTTTACAGTGTAAATCAGAAAGAGGAGAGGGCTATGCCATTGGAAGAATGGCTGAATATGAAAAGTAGCTCTAGCAGTCTACGAGATGTCAGTTTAGTCCAGAATAATAAGTTACCGAAGAAGCTGAAAAAGAGGAGGCCAATTGTATTTGAGGATGGTCCTTCTGGATATGTCCATCAATCTTCCGTTATCTATTCTTTGGTAGGGTGGTCTTGCTCTTTAGCTTGCATAATGTGGTGGAATTTTTTTAAGTTTAGTTTGTGGATATAAAAACTTTGGGCCAAGTTCCTGCTAGCGGATTTTTCTCCCTCAATTCTTTTTCTTTCTGAATTCAATGGTACTAGTGTTAGAACTCATTGAACAAGTTCATAGTAGCTTGAGATAAATCAGGAACTGGGACCCAATAGTGTCTGGATCTAACTGCTGAAATGGCAAGCTGTTCTAGAAGCCCACCTAAGGCTCCCATTTAGAGAGGGAGTGCATGGTTTCAGATTTGATGGTTTGTAAAATAGAGGCTGATGGAGTCTCTGATTTTACAGTTCCTTAACCATGAAGGAAGGCCCCCCTCTAGGCGGTTTAGGCTCTATAAATAGAACCCCATACATGCACACTAGCAATCCATCGGTTGAGAGCAACTGTGACTAGAGAAAAGTGTTCTCTGGTTTGGTTTCTTGCAGAGAAGAGTAAAAGAGAAAGTAACAAAACTAGAAGAGGCGTTTCTGAAGGTCTCTAACACTGGAATAGAGCCATGGACGCCAACTTTACATCAATAGCTCAAGGTCGGTGTATACTTATTTCAGTCAATTTCTAAAACATAGAATGCTTCTTTCATGTTCAGAAGTCATCTCTATATCTAACAACTAGTGCTTATTCTAAATGAACCTTTACAGGAATGAGGAGTGATATGATTGTCTTTTCACAGAAACTCAAACTAGGAATCTCAAAATCTTGGAAGCAGCATACAAGTGGAAGCGGCAAAAGCTTGATTCTGTTGAGGATTGATGACGAGTTCCTATTGTTGTCATCTACAAGTCACAAGTCATTCTAGATTCCTGAATGCATTTGGGGGCACTGGTACAACATTTTTTGCAAGTTAGTTTGTTTGCTATGCAATTTTATTTGCACTGGTGCAAAATATGGAAGTGCAAACGAGTTGAATGCAAGTCTGATTTATTTTTGTTTTTTTATACAGTGTATGAAGTAAAATGAAACATTAAAGATAAAGTAAAATTCCATGTAAAAGTGAATCAGGGTTTACAGTTTTCTGATTTGTGTTTTCTTCCAATGTACCAGTTGAAAAGAAATTGCATTACAGACTGACGGAGTAATGAAATTGTTTTCTTTTCCTATCTCAATTCTCAAGTGAAAGCTAGGCCAAAAAAACTTTGCTGATTTCTTTTATTGAAAGATTGATCATCTGCCTTTTCGTTGATTTAACAGGATACCTCATTTGTATTCAAGATCTAAAGGTCACGATTGGAATTGCCTACGAATTGTGGGTTAAGCGTTGATTAGCATGTGGCCCAAACCCTGGCAAATTTTTGCCCATGTACTGTCCATAGGTAGGGTGCAACTTGGGCGGTTTGTGTCGGGTATAAGCTCAACCTAGGCCAGTCCAACCTAAAAACTGGGCTTAAGTCCAGTCCGAGGTTAAGCCTGATTTGTTCAACTTAGTCTATGCAGTCAGATTAGGCCCAAACCTAGAGGTTCAGGATGGTCAATGTGCTATGTGCATATATGTATCTAACTGTCTATATAGTCGAGCAGGGCAGATAAATGCTATTAATAGTTTAAGGCTTAAGCATATATAGTCTCATTACCTTGCAACTCGGGTGGGCCCAACCTGAGCCCATGAAGCCAAAAGAGAAAAGTATGTACGTGCATGGATATATGTCTTTCATCTTATCCATCTCATGACCATTATTGCAAGCTTCCCCGTAAAGTTGTTTTAACTGGAAGTGCTTCCCATTTTCATCTATGTTTTGAATGATGTTTATTGTACTCCAAAGATTTAGTCGATACACTAATCATAACAATCCATTGAAATAGCGGAAAAGGGATTGGGGCCTTAGGGGGGTGTATGATAGAGTTTGGACCTGCTCCTCACAGTGCGTCTCACCAATCTCATGGCATGTCTTGACAGCATATTGTAAATATCTTTTGTATTTGTATTCATTTTTCATAAGGAGATGTTTCAATACATGATAGAAAGTGACTATGAAATTCATATTCCCAATTTCTGTGGGCAGATGGGCAATTCCACTGAAACGCCAAACCATCTTTACTTAGTTTTTTTTTTTTTTTTTTTTCCATTTGTTTCGTCTGAGGTAAATGGCCAGATGGCATCGAATTCTTATTCGAGCTTGCAACCGCGCTCTTGCAAATGGAGCTTTGAGTGATTGCGAGACATACATGATTTATCGCTGGCGTAGGGGGTACGGCATTATTATTGATTCCACCATCCACAGCCCGTAATACAACCATTAAATTCAGCCCATTTGTAACGTTGTGCAAATTGTGCAGAGGCTAGGCATGTGAGAATGCGAATTTGACGTTGCTCCAAGCAGGGAACTAAAGCAACAAACAAGCTGATGTGACTGCTTACATGTCATCTGACCCGGTAGAGACAGAATTGATCTTAGTACATTATACATACAAGGGAACGGGATCTGCTTCTTATAGAGCGCTCCTCACACCGATCTTACAGGCACATCTTATCATACATCGAGAATATCTCTCATATTTATTATTATTCATCTAAGATCGAAGATGTTCCAAGTGAAATGTACCTGTGAGGTGGTCGGTGTGAGGTGAACAGATCATAATTCCGTACATGCAGCCCCACTCCACTCCAGTAGTTAAGGTATACATCTAACGCAACGGCGATGCCGATGCCCTACCATTTTTAGTTTTTTGACTTTGTAGTTGAGCCACACTCCACCCCTACTGGGGTTGCTGTCTTTCCTCGCGATGGTCGCGGTCGGATTCTACAGCTACAGCTCATCGATCGTCTACCACTTGTCGTCGGAGGTGGGAAGTCGCCAGCTGATCAATTTACTCTACAATCTTAGAGTGATTTGGTTTTAGTACGGCTGGATCGAATTGGATTCGATTAAGGGTATATTCGATCTGATTCGATAAAAAATCCAATCAATCTAAATATGTTGGATTTCCAAGATTTGATTTGAATTTCAAAATCATATTAAATACCAAATTCAATTTGGATTGTGTCATGTTGGATCAAATCAGGATATATTTGAATTCGATCTATTAACTAATTGGATCAACTTTTTTGATTAAGATGGAATTGGATTGAATGTGATCCGATTTATTTGTAACCTAGATTTTAGATTATTGTGTTTTTAAAAACAACTCTTACCAAGCGCTTAAAACACTATTACAACTGATAGCTCAAAGACAAATAAATGTCTGTCCAAATGGATTATTAACTAAATTTAAACAAGACCACAGGGGAATAGATCTACACCCAAACCTTTTAATTAATTTTTTTTTGGTAAATTAGGCTATGTTTGATTTGAAGGAAAAGGTAGGGGAAGACAGAAAAACCTATATAATGTTTGTAAAGGTTTCCCTACCTTTTCATTCCTTTCCCTACATTTTCCTTCAAACCAAACATAACTTAAAGTTTTGTAGAAAAATATGTTTTTAAATCAATTTTAGGGAATAAAAGGTATAAAATTATCAAGATTAGTCATTTGATTCGATATTTAAAAGTGGTTTTAACTTTAAACTGATTGCTTTCGAGTACAAGTTTATGGCTCACATGCTTAGGCTCCGTTTGGGAAGGCATATGCGTTTCGGAGGAACTGCTAGTCTGCTACAAAGAAGTCGCTTAGGTTGAGCTGGCATACTTCAAGGCCCCATTCATTTACCAGTATTTAGTGGGGACAAGTTGGTCAACTAGTAAATTGATCATGGCCCAGCCCAGGCTGCAAATGTGGCCCAGATTTTTGTGTACAGCCATGCCCGGGCCTGCATCAAGTCCAGAAAATATAGGGTTGGGCTTAGGCCTAATACTTTAAGGCCGGCATAAGCCTAACCTGGCCTGCAATTCTGTTTAGCTAATTGACTAACTTTCAATCATCGATTTTAATAAAAATTAAAAGAATAAATTTCTTAAATTACCCTTATGATATAGTTAATTGACTAACTCTACCGCTATGTGCTCCACAAAAATCCGACTGGGAACGTTTGCCACTAAAACATGTCATTAAAATCATGCTCCTTCTGTCATTGTGTATGCAAGGCACATATGAAATTCCAGAAAACCAGATTTCAGTTTCAAGAGTTAACTACGTTGTTTCATTTCACAATAATCTATTTTTGGGACTTCAAGATGGGTTACTGCATCCTATGTTGGCAGTGCACTTCCAAAAAAAATCCTATTTTGGCAGTGGAATTTGCCAAAAACAAGATTTTTTACAACACTACTCCCAAAAATCAGATTTTTCAATGAATTAGCAATATGGTATATTTTGATAACTTAATAAACAGTTAATGATATTTTTGCCTTTAACATTTTATCTATTACACTAATAACCTTGGACAGCTCAATATGGTACATACAACTATATAAGTTGTTTTAAAAAATTCAGGATATATAAATAGTTTTTCAAATGTACAGTGTATATATAACCCTTAACAATAAATGGGGCCAAAATAGCTTTGTAAACGATGGCATTCCTAAAGTTTATTTTGGCTTTCCCAATTTTTATCCGAACATTTTTTATTGGCCTCTTGTATGGGGTCCACCATGGAATACGAGAAGCCACTGCCCCAAAACCCTCCCAAACGGGCACTTGGAAGTTAAAAACCTATGCCTAAGGAAAAACCATTCTTTATTATCTTACAACAAGTCTACATTAATTAATTAATGGAATAAGGTTTAAATTCGACCTTAATATAACATTATTTAATTAATGGGGATCCGTTTACGCTTTACATCGGGTCTTAATCTAATGTGTACGAAGGCGTGCGTCATGTGCCTTGTAACCAACTAACAATATACTATTTTCTAATCCCATGTGCGGTGTCGTATTCATAATTTCCTTTAAGGCTCTGGATGATGAATGAATGATGATCATGATGATGATACGCGATATCATATTATCATGAAGTGGACTAACTACAGACTACCCCCATCACCCAAACGATATTCAAAGATGTATAATACATAAGTAATCCCAGGTCTACACACGATCAATCTCCGATAGAATTGGAAGATTCCAATCCAGTGCTCTTGGATTATCTTTGAAAGTGCAAATGAATCGACAAATCAGTTGAAATATGACCGTCGGATCCTACTTCGTCTACAATGGCCCACCTCTCTGTACGTGAGGAGATTCTGATTCAGAAAACATGTGCTTCCCAGGAAGCATGAGCTGTAACCAGCTTGAATTATAGTTTGGCACGAATCCGCCGGGATTCCAATCTGACGGTTAAGGTCCTTGTTCATTTTCATGACAGAGCGCGCGAAACAACCGGCCGTCACCTTCTTAAAAATTAAAATCATCGAGTATTATTACGTGGCAAACCACGGAGCGGACTCCAATTACTTGTTAATTATGGTTTTTGATAAAACTGAAAAAGTACGATGTGACGTGAAGATTTCTCAATTCTCATACATTTGTCGAACTCGAAGTCTCGAACCACGTTAATAACTAGGGCTCGCTCAAGAGAAAGCCGGTGGCATTTGCGTAATAAATGTAAAATTGTAGGGCAAGAGTAGGTTGAACAAGACTCCAAAGATTCCATCTCAAGAAAATTGACGCTATAAATGCACTACCAGTACCTTTCAATCTTTCATCCTCTAATCCAGACAAAAACATATCTGCATTCCTTTTCCGTTTTTTCTAATTCTGATTCTTATTTTTCGGTTCAAACTTCAAAGAACGCGCACACACTCACATTCCAATTGGCATTCCTTTTTTTCTTTTACTGTTCTTCAGCGGTGAAATCTCAAATCTCTTCATTCTAAAAGTTCGGGTCTAGTTTTCTTTTTGGCAGAACTCGAGAGTGGAGACTCTGCTCGAATTCATAGCTAGTCTTCGATTATGGACTGAAATCGCCATCGGTTGGACGAAGTTCTTGTACGGAAAAAGCTAGATTTCTGTTGCTTCTAAGTTTTCTTGTACTTTTAATCTCGTTGTTTTTTTTCCTTTCTTCGTGTTCCTTGCGATCTGAATTTGATTTGAAGCTCTATTGTGAGTATTTGTTTTTGAAAACTCGAGTTGGTAGGTTTTGTTGGATTCTTGAGGCAGTGTCTCTTTTGTCTTTTCGACCACCGCACGCAAGTCTGGATTTGAAGCTTGAGATTTTTCGATCGCTTAGGTTGATGAATATATAATCGTAGAACTTAGATTTCGAAGCTTGAATTGGGATGTTCTATTTATTTCTTCTCTATGTTACTCTTCTTCCTCGCCCTTCTGTATTTCGGATCAGCTAGATGAACTTCTCAATCCAAAAAATAAAAAAATAAGGAATTACAGTATGAAGTTCATAGTTCTCTGCTTTTTTATTTTCTAAATAAATATTTTTTTTCTCTTCTCCTGTCTAAATCCACTGCATGAAATTCCTATAAATAAATTGTAAGTCTAAATTTATTTTTCACAGGTTCTATTCCACTGGACGGCTATTTTTCTGAAGTTCAGGATCATTGATGAAACTTCTTATAAGAAACAGGATTTTGGGAGTTCCAAGTTCATTCCCGATCTTGTTGACTTCCCTACCAGCAACAAAGAGAGGAGGAAAAAGTCTCAGGTGAATCTTCTTTCTATCTTCAGGAGGGTTTAAACCGCAAAATTTGTGCTTTATTCATTTTCTTCTTCGCTTTTCCTCTAAATGACAAAAAGCCACGTCTTCTTCTTTAGACTTTGATTTTATTCTCTTCTCTCGTCTTTAAGTTTTAAAATAAATAAATACTAAGTTTCTCGTTTTTTTTAATGAAAAAACATAAACTTAAAACAAGAACAGCTTACTTCTATAACGTTTGAGCTGTCGTTCTGGAATTCCATTGAGGTCCCAGAGTTTTCAATGACTAATCACTAGGTTGGTGGCGCCAAATAAGAAGGTTGGTGGCGCCAAATAAGAACCGGCACCTACTTTGCATGTCTTTGATAAAACAAAACGTTGTTAACTTTTGAATATGTATGATGTATGATAAACCAGGCTTCATCATCCTCTGTGAAACCTGAGCGTTTCAGACTTGAAATGTGACCCACCAGTGAACTGGCATTGGCTATCATCAGCTACTTTTTTTCTGGGCTATCTCTTTGAATCATTTTGATGGAGGGATGTTAATCTGTCTCCATTATTTTTGAATCATAATGTCACATGATTTTTAGGAACTCCGCCTAGTGTGGATATGGAGGATTTACTTTTTTGATTCCCGGGATGTCTGGTGTGGCCAAGGATAGCGGGAACTCAGCTCCATGGAATGGTCTCTCAAGATTTGCAGATTCCAAAGTAAATGAGCATATTTCTTACCTATGCCCTTGTCTTAATGAACTTAACTTTCAGTCATGCTAGTCTCCTATATCCTAATCAATTGTTTCCCTGCATAAATAAGCTTATGCCTCCATCTATAGATTTACAAAAGTATGTATGAACCCTTAACTTCTGATCCTTTTCCTCCATTTCAGATACACCATGAGAATATTACAACTCTCCAATTCAATATTTAAAAGTTGAGAAGACTTCTTTTTCATTACTTTGCCTTCTTCCAGTTTGGTGTTAATAGACAATTTTCTTTTACCCCTTTAAAGGTTGGTATCTTCTCTCATCTTCTTTCTTTCTTTCTTTCGTATACCTTTTAACTTGATGTACATGTCATATATCAATTTCAGCTTCCATTCTGCAAAAGTCAAATCTTTATTATTGAATCTCCTGGTTCAACAAAAATTTATGGCCTACTCCTTGGAAAAGAGTAATTAGTTTAATGCATCACTATTGCCAGTTTGCCACTTTGATTCTAGTTCTATATTTTCTACTATGTGGATGATAGAAATTTTATTTGTAAACCACAGAAGGATCTGATTTGTTTCAGAAAAAAAAAATATCCTGCATTTCAAAGCTTAATTCCTGATTCTATAGATAGTCCCTTGTCTTGGACTTACAAGTTGACAGAAAACATGTCACTTGATAGAGCACAAAGACAATAGATGATTTGAACAGCCAACCCCAAATAGTTGGGAATAGGGCTGAGTTGATCTTGAGTTGTAAACAGTATCTTACCTTGCTCCAATGAATGTAGAGTTCTGTATTTTACTTACATGTATACCAGTGAATTAAGTTGGTTTGCAAAGAAAGCTGACCTGATTGTACTTCAATTGTTTATTGCCCTGACTGCACCCCCTTTCTCTTCTCTGTTACTCCTTTTTCTTTTCTTCTCTTTAAGGGGGGTGGGGGGAGGTAGAGTGGTGCTGCTGGTTGGAAAAATTCCTCTATTTACTTCCTGAAATTTGATAAATATTGTGCAGGCATGCAATAATAATGCACGTTAATCTTATTATCATGTAGTTCACTGGTTACCATATTTGAGATTTTAAAGGAGTTTCTTTCTCTCTGTTCCTCAGATATTCATCCATTTGATCTTGAGATGGAAATTGCCTTGTCCCTGAGAAGTGGTTATTGAAGAAAGTTTGTAGGAAAAGCCAAATCAGTGGGGATGAGGAATCATCAGTTCAGGAAGTCAATAAAATCCTTGTTTGGGACTCATATTGCTCCTGAAAAAAATGAGCAGCTGAAAGAGACTAAAGAAGGTAATTTTCTTCAATTTCTTAGCCAGATTTTTTAGTTTTAGGGAGTAGTTGAATCTATCATTTAAATTAGAGATTATGTGAAATTCACCAAAGGGGAAATGCGAAAGATGCAAGACAATTCAATGAATAGTTAACAGTGTATTTTTTTTATCAGTAACTGAAACTTTTTAATAATTGTTGGAAAAGAATGCTATCTACAAGAAGTAATCCAGGTATCCCAAATTTAGGCTAGCCCTTCTATCTAACCCATTATCTTTCTTTTTCAGTTTAAGTTATCATTTAAATCCCTTGGGACAACTCCCCAGAACATCTGTGCTCTATTTACCCCTTGTTTAGAGCCAAACTATTTATTACAAGTTTGCTGAACCCATGTGAAGGTGGCTTCCACTTCTCATGATATCTGCCTGGTTTCTCTCATAATATGTCTATACTGCCATGGTACCATGTTGTTTCCACAAAGCTATCCCACTATGACCTGATGATAGTTTAGCTCCCTCCCTATTCTTAGACCTTGCTGGATAGCCAGGAATTTTGTTCTTATCAGTTCCTTTGTCCTATAAGGCCTGATAAAATAGCTGCAAGTGTGTCATCATGGTACTGGGAAGCCCCTCCTATGTAAGAAGGCCCATCAAAATTCAATTTTATGTGATCTGCTGGTGGAGAGGACTAAACAAGAGGTCCCAAAGTGTGGGCATCAAGAGAGGAAGAACAATTCATGATGTTCTGCCATCCTTTAAAGATATCACCCACTGAAAAGTGCCTAAAGAGGGGCAAGGTTTACCCCAATAAACAGCCTTTATGCAGTGCTTTTAGTTCTTCATTTCTTTTCCATTTATATGTGTGCCCAAATGTTCAATAATTGAGGGCCTTGTTGCAAGTCAATATTTCCTGTTTTCTTTTCAAATCAAGCTGTAGTTCTTTCATATTCTGGAATATCTTCTAAACTGGTTTTTTTATTGGTAATAGTTAGCTTTGTTGATTTTCATAGAAAAAGTTATGTACAAGATATAAGTATTTCTGTTAGGTTAGTCCACAGTACTTAACACCCTTACATATCAATCTTCTTACAAACTTCCCCGATGTTACACTCCAAAACATCTGTTCCCTACTAACTCCATGCCTTGCAAGTGAGTCAGCAAATATTTGTACCCTAGTTTTCTTTAAATTCCTTGATTTTGAATATGGTGGGTAAAACTGTTAATAACAGCATTAGGTCAATGGTGGTAGACTGTTATTGCATTTGTAAAAAGCACATGTAAAATGAATAACAACATTAATCTTCTTATTGTTATAGAAACCATAATATCCCATTTCTTTGTCTTTCTGTATATGATTTTAAATTAATTTGGTGATAAAATTATGAGGAAAAATATGCCAAGTCCTACAGAATTAAACATCCGATACTCAACTTTTATTGGATAGATACATGAAGTTTGTGTATGTATGTAGCTATAATGGCTGGTTATTTTCTGATGCATTATTTTTGTACAACCTCACTTAACCCCCTTCTAAACTCAATAAAGATTTAGTTTACCAAAAAATAGAAGTACATGCCATGTAGTTGAAGCACCTGATCTATCAATGCTTTACTAATACAAAATCTGCTTTGCACCCTATATAAGACATAGGAGATGTATAGGAACAAGTGTCTCAATCAGACCCAGAGAAAAATGTATCTCCTAATCTATGATACCCAGATACCTGTACAGCCTATACAGGTGATGGAGACAATACTTGCTGGATATGACATAGGTATTGCATGGACACTTCTAGATGAATCTTATGGCACTAACACTTTTGACATATGCAAAATGGTGTGACTTAACAAATTATATTATAAATTAAATTTGGAAAAAAAAAACTAAAGGTTAGGTCCATATCCAGTCCACCCCTCTGAAGACCCTAGATGGCTAGGATTAAATTGGGTAACAGTCTTTTTTGGCAAGAAATAAGTCTTGAGCATATTACATGGATATGCATGTATCCATGTTTTGGTTTTAGGAAATGGGGAGTCATATCCCTGTTTCCTGTATTCATGCCCATGTTTGTATTCATATCTATATACAGGCATTATAGATCCTAAGTATTTTTTGTCAAACCAACTTTATGGCATTGTTTACTAGTAGAAAAGAATTAGAAATGCTGCTAAACAAAGAACCAAAGTGCTTTCAGCTGTTAATCTGTTATAACCATTATAACAGTCAAAACAGTCAAAGGTCCTTCACCAATGCCTGTATTACATCTATTATTTTAAACCTCTGCATTATTTGTTTTGTACTGAAGGCTGATAAATGTATTCACCTGGATGGAGCAAAAGTGTAGTTGGTTCCCTTCATTGTATTTAATTTTTTTCTTTTATTCCTCAACGAGTGTTTTAAAAGCGTAAGGTGCAAAAAAAGTGCGAGGGGCAATTTGTGCCTTTTTGAAGCAAGGTGCAAAAATGAAAAAAATGCCAAAAAGAAATAAAATACTAAAGTATTAAATATAATATTAATTAAAAATATAAACTTAAATTTTAAAATAAATATTTAAAACCTGTTATCTAAAATTAAAACACATAAACATAACATGTAAAACATATTCAAATGAAAATTTAAAAATAAAACCAAACATATAAAACATATTCAAGTATATAAAATCCCCAATCTCTTTTTTTCCAATTGCATTACTTCAAATAGCTGTAAAACATTTTACGTTCCTGAATCTACGTCCCACCTTTGTACCAAGCCCCTTGAGGCATGCCCTTTTGTATCAGGTGCACACCTTTTGAAAGTGCTGCACCTGGGGCCTTGGCGAGGCACATACCTTAAAATGCCCCTCGTCTGTGCACCTAGATGCGCCTTTTAAATCACTGTTCAAAACCTTATATTCCTGACTAAAGGATGGAGAAGGTATATTTTTATTGATAAATGTAACAAACAGCGCACTCATGGTTACTTAGGGATAATCCGAATATATAAAAGAAGTCAGGGAAGTAGAGGAAGATGGTTAGGTCATGCACATATTCATACAAAACAGCCCTTGGTTACTCAGGTTCTAAAAGTAGAGTAAGCCAAAATGGTCATTGGTTACTCAGTATTGTGAAAAGGCGTAAGGAATCAATACAAAACAACCCTTGGCGTTCTAAGGGCTCTCAATCAATGACCTTAACAGAAATATTCATACTATCCTGGTTCTTCCACACTCTACTCAGAAAATCTTAAGACAACCAATTTTATTCAGTGAAGAAGGGATGATTTTACACTTCGATGGGAGTGCTATAGGCAATCCAGGTTCAGCAGGAATTGGGAGCCATCTTGAGGGATGAAAGAGGTAAAATTTGCTGGGTTTTCAGTGGTCCCATCGGATTCACTGGCTCAACTAAGGCTCAAGTGTTGGCGGCTCTCACTGAAATCAGAATAGTAAAAAGCTTGGGAATTCAGAACCTCTCTATTGTAGGAGATTCAGAAAATACCATTAAATGGCTAAGGGATAAGGAAGGGGGCCCTTGTAGGTTGAGCCACTATTTGGAAGAGGCAAGGGATTACTTGGAATGCTTAAATGCAAAACTGTTTTAGATACCAAGGGAGCTAAATCCTATTGCAGATGGCTTAGCAAAACTGGTTTCTTGCTTAGAAAATCTGTACAATGATAGGCTTCCTCCTTTGTAATCTCTTAGGGGTTTTACCCTGTTTTTTACATCTTCTCATGTAGTCCTTCTTTTAATGGAATTTGGTTAAACGTCCCTCAAACAAAAAAAAAAAAAAACTACCTTTGGCAGAGTGGCATGACAAACAAGAATTGCCCAACCAAACCTAAGTTGTTGGGTTAATTTCTGTTGAGTTGTATAACTCATAGGTGGAATGGAATGTGGAGGGTGCAGCTTGGGCCATGCTGGCTTGGGTTGAGGTCAACCATAGCCTAACCCAATCTTCAACCTGAGGTTCCCAACCCTAACCTAACCCAATCATGAGATTAGGTTGGGTTTGGGTTGGATTCTTAACTACAAAATTTACAAAGACATGAATAAATAATACTAACTTATGCAATTATGCATATTGTATATGAAAATGATACATAGACATCATATTATGGCAATATTTTATCTTTTTTTTATCAATTTATGGTAATATTTTATCATAAACTACCTTCATCATCACCCCTCTCCTCTCCCTCTTACATAAGCATATTTGTATGCATAAACCATTATGCGTATCATATAGTAATGCACAATATAATTTCAAGTGTAATACATTGGGTTGCCCAGGGAATCAACCATAATTCAATCTGACTTTA
The DNA here is from genome assembly GCF_056320005.1 of Nelumbo lutea. Taxonomy (NCBI): domain Eukaryota; kingdom Viridiplantae; phylum Streptophyta; class Magnoliopsida; order Proteales; family Nelumbonaceae; genus Nelumbo; species Nelumbo lutea. The sequence goes on along the minus strand of NC_142686.1, from coordinate 42,461,924 downwards.
TATTGAGTTGGCATTTTCCAATCCTAACTCTAACTTTATATTAGGTTGGCCCAACCCAAATTGCACCCAATTGATCTATGCCATTAACTTGAGGGTGCTAGCTGGCTTAGTTTTCTGGGGAAGCTGAACCCCAGAATTGGAATTAAATAACTGATAACCAACAAACTGCAAAAATTCCCGTAAAGATTTCATTTTGTAGACATATTTCTAAGCTCTAGTACACTTGTAGGATTTCTTAACTTGTTGGGCCTCTGGCTGTTTCCGGTGACAACTATTTTCCACTAGTTCCAGAATCCAAGTTATGCATCTTCTGTTGCCAGTTCTTTATTTTCTTCTTTTTCAAATTTGTGACAGAGGCCATTGGTAGATCTTTTGAGGTTGTATGTTGTATGTTCAAGAATTGAATATCTAAGCACATAAAATGTTGCCTGATTGCATCTTAATTTACAGTTCTTATATTTGTCAGCTTGTTTTGAAGAAACTAATTAAAAACCTTCTTAAATATTGCAGAAATGGAGAATAAAGTGAAAATGATCTTGAAGCTTATCCGAGAAGAAGGGGACAAATTAGAGAATTCCAACAAAGGGTCTGAACTTGTTGACCTCATTGAGGATTTCCATAACCAATACCAATCCCTCTATTCACTCTATGATCATCTCACAGGGGAATTAAGGAAGAAAGCTCATTACAAAGAAGAAAACAATGGCCACTCTTCATCTAGTTCCAGCTCAGATTCAGAATCCGATCTTTCTTCCAAGGAGAAAGTCAAGGACTCAATACAAGATGGGCTTCAAAATCTGCCAGAGAGCAGTACACAAGAACTTGAATCTCTGAATAACGAAATAGCTGTCCTGAAGCATAGATTAACAGATACACTTGAAGAGAAGGAAGATTTAAACTTTAAATATCAGATTGCTTTGAGAAAAGTTCAAGAAGGAGAGAAAGTCATAGAAGATCTTAGAATTGAAGTTGAACACTCAAATGATGAGAGGTTAACATTACAGACTGAGAATGGAGGCCTGAAGCTAAAGTTGGAGTCTGCCAGTAAGTTAGAATCTGATCTGAAGCAAAGGTTGGAAGATTTGAACAGAGAGAATGAAGCCTTGAACAGGGAAAATTTGACAGCTTTCAAAAGGGTTGATGAGGGGGAGAAAATTATAGAAGGCCTAAGGGCTGAAGCTGATCAATTGAAAGAAGAGAAATCAAAACTTTGGGTTGACAATGGAGCTCTAAAACTTGAACTGGAATCTGAGAAATGGGAGGTTTCTAACATTAAGCAACAACTGGAATTTGCAAATCAGAAAGTAATTGAATTAGACCAGGAAATGGACATTATACATAAAGAGAATAAACAACTGGCTTCAGAGAACACAGAACTTTCAACTGAGTTTGAGAAAGCACAGAAAAGAATACAGGAGCTTGAAGAAGAAGCTAACAGGTTAAAGGAGATTTCTGAAGCAAGCAAAGTTGAGCTTTCAAATCTTGTGATGGCACGTGAAAATTTTGAGAATGAAGCTTCAGCTCAAGCAAAGAGCTTTGAGACTCAGTTGGCCAACTTACAATTGGAGCTGGATTCTTTACGTATCCAGAAAAGAGAACTACAAGAGCAATTTGAACACAAAGTGAATGAAGCTAAACAGTTGGAGAAGGGAAAAAGAGAATTGCTGCAGGTTCAAACTGACCTGCAAGAACAAATACTAGAATTGGATAGAATATCCAGAGAAAGAGGAGATGAAATTTCTTCTCTCCTGAAGAAACTTCAGGATGTCAATAATGATGCATCAACTCAAGTAGAGGAGTTAAAAGCAAAGATCAATGATCTACAACTGGAGGTGGACTCTTTAAGTGCACAGACGAGTGAACTGCAAAAAGAAAATAAACAGTTGACAGAGGAACTTCTGGAAGGAAATGATAAAGCATCTACAGAGATAAAGTGCTTGATGGATCAGGTCAATGATCTGAAACTGGAACTGGACTCTTTACAAGCCCAGAAAAAAGAGTTAGATTCACAGTTGGACAGACAAAAGCAAGATGCTTTGAAGTTCCGTACAGAAATAGAAAATCTGAACATTGAATTAGAAAACAAGTCCAGGGATCAAGTGGGATTGTTCAAAGAGAAGGAAAAATTGACAGTTCAGGTACATGAAATGCAACTAGAGATTCATTCTCTGTTGGCACAGAAATCTAAACTGGAAGAACAGATCAGAAATAAAAGCCATGAAGTTGAGAAGGTTGGAGAGGAAAACCAGGCATTGCTTCTGATTCAGTCTAACTTGCAAAATCAGGCACAAGATCTGCAAAGAATATTAAAAGAGAAGGAACTTGAACTCTCCATACTCCTGAAAAAACTGGAGGATGTAAAGAATGAAACATCGGCTCAGATAGGGGAGTTAACAGCCAAGGTTAACAGTCTGCAACTGGAGGCGAATTCTTTAAGCGATCACAAAAGCGAACTGAATGAGGAAAATAAACAGCTGAAAGACAGAAATGATGAAGCCTCTATTCAGATCAAGAGCTTAATGGATCAGGTTAATGATTTGCAACTGGAAGTGAACTCCTTGAAGACCCAGAAAAACCAGTTTGAATTGCAAATAGAGAGGCAAAATCAGGAAGCATTACAATTTCAGAATCAAATAGAAAATCTGAACCTTGATTTAGAGAACAAGATTCGGTACCAACAGACATTGTTGAAAGAGAAGGAGGAATTGACAGCCCAGATACATGACATGCAACTGGAATTTCATTCTTTGTTTGAACAGAAAAATGAACTGGAAGAGAAGGTCAAAAGTATTAATCTTGAAGCTGAGCAGGTCAGAGAGGAAAACCAGGGGTTGCAGCTATCTCAAACAGACATGCAGAATGAAGTATCGGATCTAAAGAGAATATTTAAAGAAAGAGGAGATGAACTCTCCACTCTTTCGGAGAAACTGAAAGAAGGTGAAGATAAATTCATCAAGTTAAATGAAGAATATAAACAGCTAGAAGATCTGTTTGAGAAGTCCAAGGAGAATCTCCATGTTGCAGAAAAGAAGATCGAAGAAATGACAGAGTTGCTTCAGGGTAACGTTGAATCTAAAAATGAGATGGCTTCTACCATGCAAAGGGCTTCTGATGAGTTGAAAAATGAAATAGAAATTGGAAGGAAAGAGATTGAGAAGATGAGAATGGAGTTAGAAGAGAAAAGTCGCCTTCTGTCATGGAAGGATGAAACAATTGCAACATTGCAGAAAATACAAGAGGAACAGCATGGGGAGATCACAAAATTACAGACAGAGGTTGAAACCATTGAAGTTAAGCACCGCTTGTCCAACCAGAAGCTCCGTGTCACAGAACAATTACTCACAGAAAAAGAAGAGAGCTACAGGAAGGCAGAAGAGAAGTTTAGGGAGGAACATAAAGTACTTGAAGAACAGATTGCAAAGTTCTCCAAGAAGATCCTATCCTATGAAAATGAGATGATGGGTATCAAGAATTCATTGCAAAAAGCAAGCAGTACATTCTCCGGATTGGAGTTGGTGGTGCAGAAATTTCAAGAGAATCACTTGTCCTTCCAAAACCGCATCCTGGGTTTTTCAAATGAACTTCAGATAGCAAAGAACTGGGTCTTTGAGACAAACATCAAGAGCGGAAAATTGGAAGAGACAACGAGCAATTTAATTGAGCAGCTAGAAAGTAAGAAAGAACAAGAGTTGCTATTACAAGAGAGGGTTGGAACCTTAGAACTGAAAGTGAGCAAGGACGAAGAAGAGAAGGAGAGACTGACAAAAATCGTTGACCACCTTGAGGAGAGGGTTGGGGAGTTGGACAAGATGGTGAAAGACAAGGAGTATGACATGTTGAGTATGCAGGAAGAGAAGAAAGAGGCCATAAGACAGTTGTGTTTGTGTGTGGATTATCAGCACGAGCGTTGCAATCAACTTAGGGAATTGCTCTCCAAGATGATGGTGAGAAACCAGAGGAGAGCTTGAAACTTTGTTTCTTTTACTAGCATTTGATTTGATATAGATTGCCATAAGGTTATTCACAATTGGTTCATTTTTTTTCCCACGAGGATGGTGGTTTCTCTGATTGAACTTTTTATAAGCACATTATTCAATCGAACATTATTGGCGGGCGGAGTGGTAATCCAGTGAGCGCGCTCTCATTGGTACGTATTTATTGGAACTTTTTTTTTCCGGAAAATTACGAACAGTTCAAATGCAAATTTCTGAATTTAACTGCACACTTATAAACATTTAAAATATCAAATACCCCCACTCTATACACTAATGTCCGTCTTCGCATCAATTCCGAGCTGACACCGATCCAACCTACTGTCTAAAAATTCTGACCCTCGGCTAAACTGTCATTTTTCCTTTTTATTTCTGACCCTGGACTGTCATTTTTCTTTTTTTTTTTTTCTCTTTTGGTGGAAAGTTCATAAGCGCATTTTGTTATCTGAATTTTTTATGAACACGGTACTGATGGTAGGTATCCATGACTATCAACACGAGTGCCGATTTACAAACGGATCTCTCAGCGGAATTTACCCCCTCAAGACCACTTTTCGGGTTTTCTCCTACTTCTGTTATATCCTCTCAAATTCACAATTCCACTTGCCAATTCAGATATACCTAGTAACAGTTCATAAACCGTGGTTTTGAAAACTGGACAGGATTGACTTTTAAAATGACGCATACATGAATTGGGTCACATCAAACCACGGGTAGCATAACACACGTTAACTAGGCCTCCGATTCAATTACCTTACCCTAAAAGTCCTTGAGGACTGCCACAGCGACTGCGAGTGCTTGGGTGTGGCACATTAACCTTGGGGCCCACCATCACGAAAATTATCTGGCGGCAATTAGATGGGTTACAATTTACATTACCTTGGATGTGGATGGAGTCCAATCCCCTCTTAAAAAATAAACCGTGTAAAATCAGATAAACCAATTTGAAGACTTCACATTGAATCAGGCATAGGCCTTTTAAATAGTATTAGCAATTAACTACATGCATTGTACATGATAAATTTTTCTTTATATTAATTATTTGAATTTTAGATATATTATAGTTAAGAAAATTTGAAAATTAACAAAAATAATAATATGATTAAAAATAAACTTAAACATTTATTATTCAATTTGACATCATTGGTTTCTTTGAAAAGTTGGATCATTAACACACCATCTAGATAAAAAAATAGCTTTGCTCTTGGATTAGTTTTAAATTAGGAAAAATTATAGTTAGAGCCGGTTGTATATTTAAAATTAGGCTACAAGTTGGTTCATAAACCAACAAAACTCTAACAATTGGTTCTACATTTTAAATTATAAAAACCCTCGCCATGTCATCACAGGCTTATGTAGTTGTTGCCAATATGAGATTCTTAATCCATGTTAAACACAACAAAAAGCTTATACTAAAAATGCCATTTAATGTTGGGTGATTGGAAAATAAAAAAATTGGGTTTTTAGTCTCTCCCTCTTCTCTCTCTCTCTCTCTCTCTCTCTCTCTCTCTCACTCACTCACACACAATCATCTTTATCTGCTCAACGACTATGTGATTTGAAAATAAATAAAAATGATTTTTGGTTTATGAATTTACATTCTCTATATCGATTTCTCTCACTCTCTCTACCTATCATTTTCCCTCAATCTCTCACATTCTCTTTCTCAATCGATCTCTCATTCTCCCTTAATTTCTATCGTTCTCCCTCAGTTTCTCTCCCGCTCTCTCTCTCATTTTTTTTCTTACACTTATATGGTATTAATTAGATCATATAAAAGAAATGAGACAAACTTTGTATGGTTCAAAAATTATTACACCAATTTGATAAAAATTCACAAGAAGCTCATGGTTATGAAATTTACACCAATTGAAAAATGATAGAGATTGAGGGAGAATAAGATATTGACCAAGGGGGAGAGTGAGGGAGAAAAATGATAAAGATTGAGGGAGAACAATAGGGAGGGAGGGAGAGAAAGAGACAAAGGTTTTGATTTGGCTACATATCGAAGTTAAGAGAGTGGGAGAGACAAAGGGAGTGGGAGATCAGAGATGACTGTGAGAATGAGAGAGAAGGGAGGGAGATCAAGAGACAAAGGGAGTGGGAGAGAAACTAAAAACCTATTTTTGCTATGGATTTTTTGCTATGTCCAACATGTACTAAGAGTTTCATGTTGGAAATATCCACATAAGCCTCTGATGACATGGCGGGGGTTTTATAATTTGAAATGTAAAGCCAGTTGTCAAAGTTTTGTTGGTTTCTAGACCAACCTGTAACCTAATTTTAAATGTATAACCAACTTTGACTATAATTTTCTCTTTAAATTATATATTTCATTTACATTATATGAAATATGTTTTACTTATCACACTTAATTTTTGTTTGTCTATAGTATCATTTGACTCAAATAAATTGTAATTTTTTCTTAATTTTTTTATTTCTAGGTTGACATTAAATTTTGTATTACATTTCCATCATTGATAAAATAATTTCTTATGTATAAAACTTTTTATTGTTCAATATAATAAATGCACAATATTAGAGATATACCCAATATTTTATTTTTTATAAATATATAACATTAGATATGTGCACAAAAATTTCTCTATCTTTTTTTTGTGATTCTTTGTATTTTCTATTAATAAAAATTTTATTATTTGAGTATGACATCATTTCATTTCTAGGTAGATTTTGAATTTGACATTCCAATTTCACTATTAATAAAAATACTTCTTGCATTTCATAGTTATTTATTTTAATTTTTTATTATTTAGTTATGACAATATTTATTAATCCATTTGACTCCAAATGGTCGAATTTCTTACCAACCACTAGGAGTGAAGAAAATGGTTTTATTTTCAAATTATTTTTCAAAATATTTATTTTTATACTATTAATATCAATATTGTAGATTTAATTATAAGAATTTAATGATGAGAAAAATATATCTTAAATATAGGATTTAATGAGATAGAATAGAAAAATATTTTTATTTCCAGTTAGTTTTAAATTTTACATTCCATTTCCATCATTAATAAATACAATTCTTATTTATCATACTTATTATTGTTTAAAATACATGTTAAAAATGTTCCCAATTTTTTTTTAATTTCTATTTTTGTTATTTTACTTAGTTTTAAATTTTATTATTTAATTATGGCAACATGGATTAACCCATTTGACTCAAAAAAATGATTTAATTTCTTACCACCACCTAGATGAAAAGCATTATTTTTTCTAGGTAAATTTTAAAAGTATAAGTTTTTATATTATTGGAATTATTAATTTATTAAGTATGAATTTAATTAATAGAACTTAATGATGAGAAGAAACAAAAATGACTTAAATATATGATTCGATGAACATGAATGCAAGTTAATAACTTAAATGTTGGATTTAATGAGAGAATTGAATGCATTAAATATATTTAAATTACCTCTATTCAACTCATTTAATATCAAAAACCGATTAACTTATTTGTCCTCATTGTTTATCAATAAATTTAAATATGAAAAGATAAATTTTATCCTTAAAAAAATCCAAAAATATTCTTACAGCCATTAGTGCTTTTTAACTTAATATAGATTTAACAAATGCTCGACTCAAGCCCGACTAAGTTGGATATTACATGAAAAGGTATAGATACAATTGTTCTCGATCCACATTGAATTTATTAAAATACCCCTAATGCTTATAAATTATCAATATACCAGATTATATTCAAGATCGACCCAGGCCCAACCCACCCTCAAATGTGAGGATGAGAATCGAGAGGGTTTTGCATATACGCACGAGAAAAGGATTTGACTTTGAAATATAAAGATCCAACCCGCTGCATGTTATGAAAAGGTACAGTTTAAAAGGTTCGTAGGAAGACACCAATAATATAAAACTTATAGAACCCTTCCCAAGCCCACCTGCTAGCAACCCCCACTAATGCATAATCCAGTGGTCCTCGTCAGAATACGTCAGGTCTCTCCCACGTTTACATAGGATTCTTGAACGGACACAAAGTGTCTTTCCGTGGATTCAACTGACAAACACGTAATCAGATTGAAGCACGCGTCCTTAATTCAAGAGCCTGATTTTTCGCTCTCTTCTTTCTCCTCGAAGTATATTGTGTTTTTTTTCAAATTAAAAAAAAAAAAACGGCTATTTGAAAAACTTAATCTAATCACTCGCAAAAAACTTTACTAAAACATGGGATATCTTTTAACACCAATATGCACGATGATTGCTGAGGGGACAAATGAAAGCAAATGATAGAGAGGTGCATGTGGTCACTGACAAGATGTTATTCTAATAAATAACCAGTTACGGTACGGCTAACAAGATTTGGAAAGGGTGTTTCCTCTTTACTTTCTCTAAGGAAGCTACTCACATTCACCTCGCGTTCTTACAGACCTTTTATTGGCAAAGCATACAAATGAGAAGTAGAAAAACTAAGGGCATGTTCGGATGGAGATAAAAGCTGGGGAAGGTAATATCGTAATTGGCTAAAACTAGAAGTATATGCAACTTTCTTCATTCTCTACGGGAAAAAAATATTTGTAACTTGCTCTTTCACCTACAAAAAGCACCACCATAAATCAACAAATATCATGAGGCCTCATCCACGCTTCAGTCCGATATTCTCATCTCAACTCCAAGAACGTCTTTCACCATCTCGTATGTCACAAATGCAATTGCAATGGATGGTACCACCTGAAGAAAATAGCAGTAGCAATGCATCTTCGGATTAGTTTTTCTTTTTCCACTGATGCTTGATAGTAAAAATCAATTCAGAAATGTAGTTAGTTTGACATAGACACTAATCTTCTATCTCAGAACACCTAACTCAAAAGAAAATGGCCATTTCAATGATCAAGTCCAGCACACCACACCCTACAACCCCTCCCAACCTAAAAAAGGGTTAAATAATTAAAATACGTCCAATCAAGAGGGCCAATGGAATTGGCAGGTCTCAACTCCCAACACATTCTGCATTTGTTGTGGATAACACACTAATGTTCTACTGCCTACCAGAATAGGACCAAGGAACAGGTATACATTAATCAATAAGGAATAAGTGTAATATGAAACTGACCTTGACAGAATTGGGGACCAAACCCTTGTATAATGCTCCAAAGCCTTCATGGCGAATTGTTTTCCTGAATGCATCAACCATGCCAGTATACTCAAGTGGTGCCTTGCTCCTTCCATCACCAGTAACAATTGAAGCAGCATGACTCCAGCCCACCATCTGCATTCTTCTACGAATGACATCAAGAGGATAAGCAACTGTTTGGCCAATAGTTCCTGCAGCAGCTCCACATGCTAGCCTTGTTGTCACACTTAATTCAGAGTCTTCAACCAGGCCAAATGGTCTAGTTTTGATCAACCAGTCTTTTAGAGATTCATATACGGCAAAGTTGAGACCAACATATGGGATCTGCCAACAGTAGAAAATAGTATAAGCTAAACAGTACTGGCAGTGAAAAATTCAAGTTCTCAAGTTGCCCCCTCAAATCTAATCAGGCACCTACAGTTTAAAAATTAAAAAAAAAAAAAAGAAAAGAAAGATAATTGATTTTCCCCTGGTGGTTGTGTATGTGCCCTTTTAACTGCTGCAAGGAAAAGGGGTGTTCAGTTGGATTTCCTTTTGCAAATGATTGAGAACTAATTGCTTATCATTCTTCCACAGCCATTTTAATACAATCTCTTTTCATCTTTTTTTTTTTTTTTGTTTTGTAACCCCACCTTGGCCCATGCATACATGGGGTCATGAGTCTGACCATGAGTCACTTTCATTTATTATAATTGCCAAAGGGGGCCTTCTTCAATGTGAATTGTTTTTCTTATTCAAAACCATTTGGTTTAAAAACAAAATGATTCTTAAAACAAAAACATGGAAAACATGTTCTTGGATTATGTGGTTTCAGTCTTCAAAACTCAAACCAAAAACATGTTCTTGAATTTCTGGCATGAACACATTTCATCTGGCTATTTAATACCATGTTCATAAACCATATATCTGTACTCTCTTTTTTATGTTCTAAAAACCATATTTTGAGTGCTTCAAAAACATTAGTTGTTTTTGAAATAAAACCAACTTGCTTTTACTTTACAAAGTAAAAAGTACAATTCAAGAACTTTTTTTTTTGTTTTTTCTGATGCAGCAATTTAAGAAAGAAATGAAAACAAAGACATTTATATCATAGAACACCCTCAAAAAAGGGCAATGCAAAATTTAGAGGGAGAGAATGTTCTGAGTTGGGCTAATTCTCTGCTTCAAAATCTTTAAAAAACATGAAAATGATGGTAATATTAGAGGTTAAAACTTAAAGGCTCTGTTTAGGAAGAGTGCAAATACAAATATGTTCAATACAAAATCTTGTATACAGTATTTTTAAACCTTGTATTTGCACTGTACATATTTCTATTTTAACTCTTTCAAACAGAGCCAAAAGAACATTTGGTTTAAGAAAAATGACAATGGCAAAATCAGAGGTTGAATATCTTCTTGAAGATAAGTGTAGTAAAGTTAGGTTGCCTAAGTTTTTATTTCAAATTATGGTAAAATGAGAAGCTAAAAAGGTGGAAGTGGATTAGAGGCGTGTTAAGTATTGGAATCTCTAAGCTAAGGTACACTTAGCATGGCATTGAGAAACCAAAAGGCGCCTTCTCTTGAACCGGAAACAAAACAATCCATATTATGCACCAAAATAAGGTGAAAGCCTGAAGGAGAAGAAAAAAATAGATGCTTGAGAATAAGAAAACATAGAGTAAGGACTAGCAAAAAACAGTAGTAGGCAATAAAAAAGGAAATACTAGCTAAGAAAGGACCCACAGAGATAGAGAATTCAAATTATAAATCATGAAAATGAAAATAAGGATATTTTCAGCTTGACAAAATTTCCTTTCCAGTTGAGCTAAAATACAGAAACATAAGATCAATATTTAAGACTCCACAGAAAAAGATGGGGAACTGTTTATGCTCTACAGTTCCACACCTCAGAGGTCTCAAATCTCAAAATCGTTTTAATGTTACTGTAATCATCTAACTACTACAATTAAAACAAACATCAAATATTCCACTTACAACTCCAATTACAGAAGGCAACCAGCCTTTGTACAAGGCCCGTGGACCTTCTTCTCGGAGGACAGTTGACAGTGCGTGGAACATTCCTCTATACTGGTAAGGAGACTTCTCCGTCTGCCAAGGTGAGACAGTGAAGAAAGAGATAATATTACAATGATATGACACTGTATTTATCCAAAGGAAGGGATGCCAAAAATAGAAATGCAAAAGAACTATGTCACAATATCATATCTCACCATACAAGCAAATTGAACAAGACAATGCAGAAAGAGAAGAGCAGACGGATCTCCAAAAGGTGAATCAATACCTGTACAGTTAGCCTGCCTCGTACCATGTCCATTGGGTAAGTTGCTGACATAGCAATGATTCCAGCACATGCTCCAGCTCCAAGGCGTAAAAGAGGAGTGAGCTGGGCATCTTCTGCAAAGGATAACAAATCAAATCAGATCCACCCTTCTCTGTTTCACCAATAACTGCATTTGAATCACAAGATAATGATTCCATAATCAGCATATAAATTCTTTTGATGGTCCAATTTTTATAACTAAATCCAAGTTGAATAGGATGTTATTTGGTAACAAAAGCTCCAAGAAGATTTTCTAAGCTCCAAGTTAATAGGATCCAAGCGAAGACCAAATAAGGATGCTTCAAGAAAGTTCAACAGTTTATTTATTAGAAAAGAAGATTTTTTAACAGTAATTGTGAAGTTTTATTATTAAATAATGATGAAGTATATGAATAATAACAGAAAGATCATTCTACAATAATAAACATAAAATAAAATAAATAGAGTTAGTCCTTTACTGCTATTGACAAGAACTCCAAAAGATCCCAAAGGTACAAGCAGCCCCTCCTTTGATAAGGAAATCCACACCCACCAAAAAAATTAGTCTATAAATTCCTTCTATCTAGTGCTGTCATGATTGTGCAACTTGTGCAGGCTGAGCCAGGTTTAATTCCAACAAAGCACAAACCCTAAGCAATTGTAACCCCACCCTGAAGCCAGTCCAGGCCTGAGGTGGCCAACCTAAGCCCATCCTGAGCAAAAATTTTATAAACTCCAGCTGACCTCAAGTCTGGGCTGGGCATGGGTAGATTTATCAGGTCCAAAGGTCTTCCTTCTAGATTTCCGTGCAGAAATCTACCAATTCTTGTCCATGTTGTTTAGAGCAAGTCAACCATGAGGTTCTCTTAAGGTGCATGCAACTATAACTTCATACGTTATACCTTTGGCAGCAGATCAGGTTTTTAAGAATAATGTGGTCTTGGAGCTAGAAAGAATCATTGATAACTCTAAGAATTTGCAGGATTTTGAGAAAATACCTAATTGAGAAAACAAAGACATCTGATATTGATTAAAGAAACGAAGAGATCTGATAAGTAAAGAGAGAGCTGGTCAGGGCTAGGGAGAGGCTGAATAATTGGGTATTATAGCTGTCAAGTAGTCATTTGGGAGGACAGTCTTTTCAAATGATGGGTATGGAGACTTTGGTAGGTTTGTTATTTGGCAAATTGTTGTATAAAGTGGAGTTTCGTGTCTTCCTATTTGTTTCAGCATTAGAGTTTTGGAGGCTGTGTTTTTTGAGTGTCTTTTCTGTTGTTGGTATTGGGGTGTCTGTGCCCTTTGGTCTTAGAGGTGGGTGGATGCTTTTGGATCTTTGTTGCTTCTTTCATTGGATGATTTCTTATCACCTTCTCGTACTCTTCTTCTTATTTCTCAATAAATTTTCTTTTATATTTGTTACCCAAAAAAGCCATGCCTTTAATGGAACAGCCAATGATTTTTTTTATCAATAACAGAATTTCCATTAATAAAAAGGAATAAGATACAAGAGAAGAGAGCTAAACATTCTTGACCCCGCAGCCATCCAAAAGAAAGTATTACAGTTACAACTGAGCCCAGAAAACAGAATCCCTATTTACCCCTTGTCTAGCTAGCCCATCGGCGAAGGAACTTGCACTTCTCTTCACCCAAGTACATTTTACATCAATATCCTTTGTCAGCCACTTAAACTTTATCTTTTCATTTCTGTAATGCCAGAGATCATGGTGCTCTTCCTTTAACCAGCCCACTAGTCTCAAAATCTCCTTCTATGATCAGCTTACTGATATTCAAGTCTTTAGCTCTTTTTACTCCTTCCACAGCTTCCAGAATCTCAGGCTTAAGAGAGTAATGCTCATTACTTAAGAGAGTAATGCTCTTTTTACTCCTTCCACAGCTTCCAGAATCTCAGGCTTAAGAGAGTAATGCTCATTACTTAAACCCCCCCCCCATTCCTGAAGGCCCTGAATTTCCAATACTACTGCCATAGAAGTTCAGCTTGATGAAGCCAATAGGAGTCGTCCATATAGGACTTGAAGTCTTAGCTGGGGCTGAGTTCACAATCTCTTTCCAATTTTTTGCCATATCATCCACAGAGAAGTCAGTGAATAGATCTAGAGTTTTCAGCCAGTGTGCAGCCCTTATATGGATGGTATTTGCCATCGATGTTTTTTAACCAGTTTTTCACCATGATAAGAAGTATGATAGTAAACCAACTATGCAACATTTCTTCAAGATATGTGTTTGGTAGACACATGCTGGGCTTGGGTGGGTTTTTCAGGTCTAAAGATCTTCTTCCTAGATTTTCATGCATAAATCTACCAATTATTGTCCCTGTTGTTTAGAGTAAGTCAAACATGAGGTACTCTATAAGGTGCTTGCAACTGCAACTTCATCAGTCAAACCTCTAATGAAACAGCTATTGATATAGATGGTTTGGCATCCATGTGTTTTTTACCAGTTTTTCACCATATTAAGAACTATGCCAGTACCCCAATTATGCAACACTTCTTCAAGAAATGTGTTTGGTAGACACATGTGCTGGCTAGGAGTTTACAGTGTTCTACGTTATTATTAAAAAACTTCGCTGCAATTAGAATATGACAACTCAGAAAAGCATTCTGCTTCTGCGCTTCTCAATACGCCATAGAGTGGGTATTGCTTTAATTTCCCCTGTTTACACAAACATCATGATGGTCTCTGATGATCACCCTCTGAACAGAAACATATGCACTGCCATTGCGTTGGCGTTTTTCCACAAATTGGCACCAACGAATAGAATTCTTGTTAGTTTATACTATATGACAAGTTATAACAGAATGGTAGAAAAACGTATTGATGCTAAACACTCTTTGGCAAGTCATTTAAACACAACTCAGCAATTAAAACAAAGTTTTCATGGTTGTGAGGTGTGTGTAAAATAACTACAGTTGATCATTCCTTTACAACCATTGTGTATGATGCAGGATGCACCTGCAAATAAGAAACAGGGAATAAAGCAAACCAGGAATCAGCACCTAGGCTCCTCTGGCAGTAGGGGTGCAACTTGGGCGGGCTCAGGTTGGGCTTCTGTCAAAATTTGAAGGGGCCCAGGCCTAAAGCAGTGTAAAATGCTAACTCGGGCCAACCGAGTTGCCTAGCAGTCAGTTCCCAGAAGTACAATTAGGAATCAAAACCGTCAAGAAAATTAGAATAACTCGAACACTAGAAGCAGAAAATTCACACTTTATTATCTGATGCCAAAGAGAGAGAGGACCTTGCATATATTTACAGGCAAAACTATCAAGTGTTGATTCTTAATAACACTTCTAGGTGCTAATTCGTTGGTTATTTTATTCTATTTTTTCGTATTATATAGGTCCATCCTGAATCAGTTTGGTATCAGAGTTGTTGATCCTGCACCAGTGCAAACTACAGGTGTTAACAGAAATTCAATCAAGGACAGGGTCTAAAATGATTGATCATTCAGAAGATATGTCACACAAAAGGAATCAAGAGATGAGAACCCAGCCACAAGTCCTCTCTATGCTTACATTACTTCAAGATAATAACCTCAGTTGAGTTAAGAATATTGTTAGATGTTAAAAAACCCAATCCACTAGCTTGGATTATCATGTGATGACATAAGATGTCAGCAGTAGCAAAGATCATCTAGATATTAAACAAATACTACATGGGATTGTTCTTTTATTGGCGAAATATCATTAGAATATTACTAAATTTATAACCAAGATTATTTATCTTGCAAAAATATGCATAAGCAAGAACATTGTATTAAAAAGGAAAATACATATCACAAACCACATGATGTATCCAAACTCCAACAAAGCAACATAAAAGCATAAAATAGGAATCACCATACCATTGCCAGTTTGCTGCTGATAAATCCATAGAATACCCCTGTTGCAAATATCCAGAATGGTGAGAAAATGGAAGACAAAATGAAATAAATGATGGTCAGGCAAAGCATGTATGCAGAAACAAAATAAAGTATAACATTTCAAAGTGAACAGATATTTGCCCTCTCAAATAAAATTCAAAATAGAATAGAAACAAGGACGATGAGGAGAAGCAAAACAGAATAGCACGTATACTGAAACTTGTTAAATAAAAATAAATATCAAAATGACAAAAAAAGAATTCTCATATCATTGGACACAAGGTCCAAAAACTGCAGGCAAAGCATTAATTAGAGAAACAGATCAATGAGAGTCCATATTATAAAGCATACAGAAAGCCAAGTTACTAAACATGTGAAAGACTTCATTTTGTTAAGTCGTGCAGCATCAAGGAAAATTACTAAACAAGATAAAATATACAGGTTGTTTTCTAGCGGTTATGGTGGAAAATTACTCAATTAACATTTTAAACTGTTTGATCATAACCCAATCTTAAAAAATGAGTTCCCAGTTTATTTTTATTTACAGGTATGCATCTCACTTTCACAAGAAAATTAAGTCCCTAAAAAAAGATCCCAGAAAGCATTCTCTCACTTGTACACTATCACCAGAAAATAAAGTAAATAATTTGCAATCTGTTTTATATGCGTGAAAACACAGATTGTACATGTATGTCATGTCATGTAGGATATATAAAAATAAAATGAACACTGAAAGAAATAATAATAATTCTGTAGGAAAGAACCATACTTAGATCATGTCATGTAGGATATATAAAAATAAAATGAACACTGAAAGAAATAATAATAATTCTGTAGGAAAGAACCATACTTAGATGCTTGCTCATAGCTAAAGAACTTAACAGCTGAGTTAGGGACGATACGAGCGCAGTTAGTTCCATTGCCTTTGAACAGTCCTCTGAACCCCTCTGTTTTCCATATATACTTCAGCCCTTGAATTGTTCCATTGTACTTTATATTATGTGGATTTTGAACCTGCAAATTTCAGTACCTAAACAATCTATCATGTTTTTAACATAAAATTCAAGAAGAAAATGAATTAATGGGAAAAAAACAAATCATAGAAATGCTGAATTTCTAACAAAAATTACATCCACACTTCCAACCACAGTTCACTTTTCAGTCATGCATTCAAGTTTCAGACCATCCCATGCCCATGCAAGAGATTGGAAATACTGAAGACTTCCAATAAGATTATAATTAATCACTTTTTCATCAATGATATCACAAATACATTGATGAATGCTACCATAGTTTCCATATTTATCCTAAATAAATTTTATGAGTCTAGGAATGGCAACAGGGCAAGGTGGGGCTGGGTTTTCCATGCACCGTCCCCACCGAGGCTAGAAATCCTAACCCCATCCCCATGCCCATGGGGAACGGGGATCCCCGAATTTGCCCTGCCCCATCCTAGTCATTCCTACTTGCATACTTGCAAATTTATTTTTTTATTTTTTCAAACCTACCAAAAATTATTTTATATTATGTAACATAATATAGTATAATATAATATATATGTATTAACAATTTTATATATATTATGTTATATAATATAGTCGGGGCAGGTGGACAAATACCATCCCTGCCCTGTCCCCAATCCCCAGAGTTTCAGGTTTCCCCAAAACCTGCCCCAAACCCCCAATCAATGGTCAGAAAACCCACCCTGAACGGGGGGCAGGGTAGAGCCCCATGGGAACGGGTCAAATTGCCATCTCTATGAGTTTATATATGCAATTATGCATATTAAATTCTTTTGGTACTTTGTCACTTAATAAGCAAAAAACTTCAGTACTTGGAAAACATCTAGTATGTTGAGTAGTAAGGTTGCAGGTTTGAAGCTAGAGCTCTGTTTCAGAAAAGTGCAAATGCAAATAATGTACAGGACAAAACCTTGTATATAATATTTCTAAACCTTGTATGCACTCTTCACAAAATGAGCCTAGAATTCAATTTTGATAGTGCAAGAGCATGGCATCACATTAGCATATGGACTCGGCTGACCCAGGGCCGAACTGGATCAAACCAGTCCACTTTGTCATTAATCAATTAAAAAAGCTTAAGTGCTGAGCATTCCACTGCACGACAGTAAATCAACATGTGTTTATTTACAATGTTCTAGAAAGATCCTGCAAACTAAAATATTCTAGAAAGTTTATTTAATCACATGTTTTAAATGAATAAAAATAACATTCTAGAATAAAAGGGCAAAATGGGAAAAGAATAATAACCCAAGAAGCTTCTGGAATGTGGACCCAAAATCTATAAATATATGTTTACTGCCCATTTCAAGGGGGTCATTCAACCCATTACACACTTCGAACCCATTACCCATCTTTGGGCCTTCAATCCATTTCAGACCCATGACATAGGATAGAACCTGTTCCTTCTCTCTCCATCCCTTCCCTCTCTCCCTTCTCTCTCTACTCTGGTCTGCCGCCACTGTTCCCCGGAATTTTGGAGTAAACTGTCATGCTGAGTCCACTGATCTTACAGATAGAAGTGGAAACATCAGCAAACACCACAATTATGGACTTCTGGGGAATAACCATGTTCACCACATTTATGGGCAGTTGAACCATCGACCCGGACAATAGTTTTTGGCCGTTTTTATTTTTTATGTCAGAATGGGCCATCCATTCGAACTGGACAGTCAGACCGTTCAACCCAAGAACGGGTCCCCGGAACGGTTCCCTATCCGGTCCCGTTTTAAAAACATTGAAGAAGACATGTATATACATGATAAAATAGTTGAAAAATGCTTGTATTTTTTGTTTTTTCTTTATGTAGTTTTTTCACTTTTAGTAATTTGTTAAATTTGAACGATATTAAATCGGGTCAGATCAGATTCGGATATTTGAAATCCTAAATGGATTCGAATTCGAATTGACCTCTTTGAGATCCGATTGGACCAGATATGAGATTTATACTATCAGATTGGATTCGGATATATACTGATTCAAATCCGATCCAATCCATTTACATCCCTACACTCATGGATGGTTGACTCACTCAATTGCCTACCTTTGTTTATGAATAACAGTACTGAATTTTATTAATCAATAGAAAAAGGAAGTACAATAGAAAAGAGAACCCAAAAAATGGCTAACCACAGCTAACCATCATACATGAATACATTAGCCCCTATCCATTTTGGCCCCAAAATATCCGGTCCCTTCATCCCTTGTTACCCCTCCCTTCGCTAGTCCTTCTGCCAAACTGTTGCTTGCAATTCATCTATGATGCTTTGTAGATCCATGAAAACATGGAATTGTGTTTGCTGTTCCTAAAGGTCCAGAAAAGAACTCTACAATGTTTCCGTTTTCATCCCTAAAAACTCAACCACACCTGAAGGTCCAGTATTACCCAAGCTGCATCCATCAAAATCCATGTTTATATACTAGTTTCTTTTTATTTTTTTTTTCTTGTTTGTTAGGGTTTAATCAACACACATGTTGGTGTATGCTGTCT
Organism: Nelumbo lutea; assembly: GCF_056320005.1. Taxonomy (NCBI): domain Eukaryota; kingdom Viridiplantae; phylum Streptophyta; class Magnoliopsida; order Proteales; family Nelumbonaceae; genus Nelumbo; species Nelumbo lutea. The sequence continues at coordinate 42,443,139 of NC_142686.1, read as the reverse complement.
TGAACCCTCAGACTTCAAAACCTGACAGCAAGGAAGAGCTTAAAATTCTTCCCAAATAAAAATAGGGCCTCAGCCCACACATTTTCTGAATATTCTTTTCTTTCTTATTTTCTTCTCATAAACATGTTGATTTTCTATGTTTTAATATGAAGCCTATACTTTTTTATGAAGTTTATAGATGATTGTCAATGAAAGATGGTTGCTGGTTGCCACGGAACCTAAAGAATTACCCTAGGACTTGTGGTTTATACGTAAAAAAGTCCGTATTTAGATGCCCACCTAGGCAGCTACAAGGCACCCCCCCTATTGCCTAGCTTCGCCTTGGCACCTTGGAAACTATCAATGGGCCCTTTATCCAGAAAAGAATAACAATAAGAAAACTACCCAGAAAAGGCTGATCGTATCATTGACCGCAACATGTCTTACCCTGGAAGAGCATCTCCCACTTCTCCTGCAGGTTTTTATAAATTATAACACCTTCTACAGGTTAACTTTGTATTATCCAAGTGATGGAGAATAGGGTCAAACTTCTATCTCTTCCCAACCTATACTACATAACTACGAAGAAAGATGTCTCCAGGCTGCTATGGAGAATAAGGTCAAATTTCTCTCTTGGAGAACAAGGTCAAATTTCTTTCTCTTCCTAACCAATACTCCATAACTATGAAGAAAGATGTCCACAGGCATGCCAAGCTTAGAAGAAATTTAGATTACTGAGAGATTGACAGTTTTGCAGCTCTAATGCCTAAATTCCCACCAAGTCTGCTAAAGACATGACTGAGGAGAATGAGTATGATACATAAGATGGGGATTTTAAACACCAACTAAAATATCCCAAAGCGAAATTGAGGAGATGAAAGGATGTGCATATGGGATCCCTGAAAATCAAGAATGATCTGTTTTTTTTTATAAAACAGCAATAGACAATAGTACAAAGTCCTGAAGGAAAGGTACGAGTTGCAACCTCTCCGGGCTAGTTAAGTACAGATTTCCAAATTAATAACAACTTACATAGAAGCACAAAAAAGATCTTACCTAGAAAACCCCTGTTTGGCTAAAGCATCAGCCAAAGAATTAGCTGACCTACTAATCCATTTTACCTCAACTCTCATATTACTGGTTAACCACTTTACTTTTTCGATGAGATCTTTGTAGCCCCAAATGGTGGTATCCAAGTTTAGGAGTCACCTGGTTACCACTTGAGAGTCCCCTTCAACTAGGAGATGCTCCACCCCAAGCTGGTTGGCGATCTGAATTCCTTGTACTACAGCAAGGATTTCTGCCCTTGTGGAATCCCCCACTCCCACCGGTCCTGGGAATAGGGAAATTATGTTGCTGTCCTTATTTCTCAAGTTACACCCTATACCTAAAGGCCAGGGGTTGCCTGGGCTACTTCCATCAAAGTTCAGCTTGATGACACCTTCCAAAGGCGGAATCCATTCTGACAGAATTATATCCTTCTTTGTTGAAGTGTTAGTTATTACTAGCCAATTTCTCCGCAAATCATCAAAGGAGAAGTCCTCAAAGATATCCACAGTTTTCGGCCAATGGATTGCTCTTGTTAGGATACAAGCCTTCATTTCATCTAACCCTCTTTCCTTCTCTAAGAAAATTCTTGCATTCCTTTCCTCCCAAAGAGTCCACAGAATGGCTGCCCTGACACATTTCCACATGACCTTACCTCTTCTAGTGTGCCAAACAAAGACAGATGGGTTGAATAACAAGCTTAAATCAGAAGGCAAAGACCACCTACCTCTAAATAAACAATGGCTCCACCTCCATATAGTTATAGCAAAGGAACAGGAGATCAGCAAATGGACACAATTTCCACATGACCTTACCTCTTCTAGTGTGCCAAACAAAGACAGATGGGTTGAATAACAAGCTTAAATCAGAAGGCAAAGACCACCTACCTCCAAATAAACAAAGGCTCCACCTCCATATAGTTGTAACAAAGGAACAGGAGATCAGCAAATGGACACAGTCCTCATTCTCGGCCTTACACAAGGAAGAATGACCTGTTCATCTTTTAGGAAGATAAGGGCTCCAATTAGCAGGGACTTTCCACAAGCTTATACGTGGAAACCCCCCATGGGCTTTTCCCCACATTGGCTTAATGGTCTTGAGAACTTCATTTGGCTTTTCCCCACATCTACCCGGTTGTAGAAGGTCAAAAAACATTTCTGGTTTTTATGATTTGTTGGTGGCTACCCCTGGCACTAGAGGTTTGCAGAGCTCTAGATAAAGAGTTCTACGAAGCAGCAATGGGAGAGGTAGAAGAGGCAGGGGTAGACCCTAGATCTTCACTATGTAGTTAATTGGGTGGTCCGTTTTTGGGTTTTGTTGCTTTTTTTCTATGTTCTTTCTAACTTGGTTTGGTTTATGGCTTTTGCTCTTGTGGTAGTTGAATTTGGGCATTGGTCCAATATGCTTCTTTGCTGGTCTTTGACCTAGGAGCTAGGCTTAGCTGTGTAATCTTCTTGGGCAGGCTCTTTTGTGGGTCTCCTCTGTATCTGTATATGCCTTGTATACTTTCTTTAGTATTTTAACCTTACTTGCCTAAAAAAAATAATAAAGAAATTGCTTAAGTCAAAAATAAATAACTTAAGCATGTATCCATGAATCAAACTCTAGTATCATCAATACAGTGAGGCAACAACTAGGTGGTGCTTAGATGTGTTGAGTCTGCTGACTAGTTGATCGCAAAAGAAAAATGTCAAAATTTAATATAAGAATGCAATATCATATAAGTAAACAAAGAGTGGCAATGTGGCATCATGCAATTAAATATATCACATAAAAAATTTAGCAAATAACCTTTGTTTTGGAAGCATATGGAAGAATGTTGGCAAGACTGAGGTAGGTAAGGATAGCATTTGTTTTCAATCGGTGTGTGAGAGGTGTTCTATTATACATGTGTATTGTAAGGACTCATAAATGTCAAACTGAATTTTACATCAATTCCTGGACACTTCTCACACATAGATGGCTTAGTGCAGCAAGTGCAGGAAAATTTGCTCAACCATGACACTGATTGGAAAAAGACCTAAAAGATATCCTCCATTATTTTTTCTTTGGTTCTAGGCCTTGTTTCTGTTTTATATACACACACCCAACCACATGCATCAGATGCTTAAAGTAATTGTTTTATATCAGAATATAAAGACATGTCATTAGTCTTTATTTTATAAGTTAGAGATGAGTACAAGCAAATAAGACTTTAAAATAACTTTGTGGTCAAACAAATGGGCTAGTTGTTAGTCAACCTAGTTGATGATTACTCATCATAGGTGACTATGTCATGGGTGTTGACCAATTAATTAATGATGCAGTTGGCATGGCCCTCAACTAATTAGTTGTTGACTCATGGATGCATTGATAACACTGATTCTAAGGTTATATTTGGCACATTGAAATGGGTTGGTACTTAGTTAAACACCTCATGGGGCTGGTATCTTATCAAAGAACTTAATTTCAACTCCATTATTCTATCCATTTAAAATCACATTTAGGGGGAGAATTATCTTCCTACATATACAAGCATGTGTATACATAAGGACAAGATGGACAGAATTGAAGTTCTTTCTTATATTTTTTGATTGGTAATGAAGAGATTATTCAATAAAATAGGGGTGAAACAAAAATAATTCCAACCACTTTCTTAATGTGCATTCAAACACAAAATGTTAGAACCCTAGGAACTGGAATTTAAATTCCCCCTGAAAAGGACACAAAAAAGAGGCAACATGGTCTAATTCCACGCTCCAAAACAGTCAACAATCAAGTATTTAATTTCTAAAAGATTATAAACATTAATATGATGGTTAAAAATTAAAACTGTAAAGAGCAACATGGTCTAAAAAAAGCATAAAAACCACCCTATTGGGAACTTCCAGCAATGTAAATCATTAGGTGAACTTGGGATAAGAAGTTATCAATCTCAAAAAATAAACAAATAAATAAATTACCTGGAGCAATATTTTTAACCGTTCCAATGGAGCAACAGCTGTGCGTGACCTGTAAAAGATATACACATACTAAATTTAGGACAAGACAACCAGAATAAAGTACAGGCAAAAGCTAGACCAAGGGTAAAATACAAATTAGACTAAATTTTTTATTTTCATATACTGATGAGTTAGAACTTAGAACAAATCAATGACATTCATAGAAGACAGCTTGCCTAACCATCCAATCTCCAATTGACAACAAATACAAATCTAGAAAGTTAGATATCAAGTTATTCCTTTTTAAGCCAAAAAACATATGCTTCTGCAATGCCTAAAAACATTTCAGCTCAATGTTTTAAAACACGGAGGCATGATGCAAGGTGTCCCACTACCTATGGGTGTGAGGCGTAGTTCAAAATGTAAGAGGCGTAAAACTTTCGAGCACAAGGAGGCTTATGCCTCCTTAAGAGGAGGGGGATGAGAAGAAAGGAGGAGGGGGAGGAGGAGGAAGAAAAGAAGGGGGGATCTCACCTTGTTTTATTTCAGAAAAATGGAAAAAATATTAAACATAATATTAATAAAAATATAAACTTAAAATTTTTTACCAATTCCTTGTATGACCACACCCAATATAAACTTAAATTTTAAAATAAATGTTTTAAAAGAAACTATTATCTAAAATTAAAATGCATAAACATAACATGTAAAGCTTATTCAAATGAAAATTTAAAAATAAAATCAAACATATAAAACATTTTCAAGCATGTAAGATCCGCAATCTCCTTTTTTCCTCAATCGCATTACTTCAAGTAGCTAATGTGATGTATTATATATTATATTCCTCCCGATTCTACGAGCTGCCTTTGTGTAGGGTGCTCATAAAAAACCAGACCGAACCAAGAAAATCAAACCGAAAATGAGGTTAACCAAACCGATTGGTTTGGTTTCGATTCAATATTTTTGAAAAACTGATGAACAAGTTCGATTTTTGGTTAACCTAGAAAAAAACGGTGGTTGACCGAACCGATTTCTAACAATCATAAAAACCTCCCCTATAGCTTCATTGTAACAAATAGCACCCCTGAACTTTTGAGAAACTCAACAAAAACCTCCCTTCCATCACTAACCTAGACAGAAAACGTTAACTAAAGCATAATTTTTTAATATCGATTTTACCCTTTTGTTACTAACCCAAATGGAAAACGTTACTGACCACCCATGCGGCAACAGCATTAGTGCCACCGCTTCTGCTGAGATCAAGGCAGTCCTTGCGTTATTTCTTCCTCGCCAGACCAGCCAGAAAGCCCAACCACTACCTCATTGGCTTGTCCAAGCCCAAAAAGAAAAAGCTCACCTACCGTCTCTCCGCCTTATAAACACCGTCAATGACTGCAAGCTTCCTATTGAACTCCGTTGCCGAGAAAACAAATCTACATTCGCGTTTCCTCTGCCACGTCCACACTACCCTGTTTCTCTTTGCATTTGTTTTATTCTCCTAGGTTGAGTAAACACGGGAACAGATGTCTCACCCAACAGCAAACTAGTTGAATCCGTACTCACCTAGACTTGATTACAAGAACGCTAAGGAGAGAAATATGTGGAACACGGACTCCACAAGTTCCTTTGTATGCATCTATCTGAGGTTATGCCTACCATAAATAGTTTCTTCTCTTCTACAGACTAAATAGACTAAAGCAGTAAAACACAAGAACAATTTGAGAGTTCATATGAATCAATTTGTGTTTTTATTGACTTAAAAGTAATGGCCCTGTATCTATCAAAAAAAAAAGTAATGGCCTCGTATTATTATTGTTTTTCCAACTATAAAAGATAATGGAGTAAGGAAGACACTAAAATTGCAACTATGGCTTCAAAGTCCAAACCATATCATTCTTTCCTAGCCACTATCTCAATTCCCCTAAACACTAAAGAGAATTTTGAATGTTTATACAACACCTAGGTAAGCAATTTCCTAGGGTCCAAACAATTTATACTACACAGATTCATTGTTTGGTGAGTATTAGCCTCTTTGTTCCTGATACAAGTTTTAGATTTGAAGTCCAGAGTAAAGATAATGCTTTTGTTATAACTTTGCAATGTGATCTCTAACAAGAGACAGAGAGCCATCTTCTAGTTTGTCAAGTCACCATTTTACTGAGGATATACACCATATCCTATCTATTTTTTGGGTTCTTTGCTCATAAAATCTCTTTTACACAACAAACTAGCCAAATTAGCCATTGGGTTTAGTATTGATTACAATGACTAATTGATCAGTTCCCGTTGACTTTATTAATTATCATCAAAGCCCTAATCGCCTTTTTGAAGTTGCAAAAAAAAAAATGAAGCAAAATTGTTGAGTAGCAGTTAGCCCTGAAGAAAGCACAGGCTAGCAAATTAAATGGAGATGATGCCAAATGGATTGAAGATTCTGAAATTCTGAAAGTGCAGGTGTGACATCAATGATAAAGGTATTCCGATATACCTTTTGGACGGCAGATGTTTGGACTTAAGTGGAAGAAAGAATTCATTCAAATGAAAATGAACGAATTCGGTTGAGGATCCCCTCTTTCATTAGAATGGGAGTGGTTTAATGGCCATGGTTATAGCTGGCTTGTGCTTATTCGCTAGCAGAAATGAGGGAAATTGGGAGATGTTGCTTAGAGCAAATATGGTATTTTATGATTCCTTTAAATGACACCTTGGGGGTATTAGTGACGGAAGGGAGGTTTTTGTTGAATTTCTCAAAGTTCAGAGGAGGTATTAATTACAATGAAACTTTAGGGGAGGTCTTTGAATTTTACCCTAAATATGTTACATATTATATTTATAGCATTTATAATATAAAATACATATTTATAATATATTATGTCATTTATTATTTATAACATAATAAATTATATATATATTTATTTATAATATATGTTAGAAATATAAAAAACCGAAAAACCAAAGAACTGAACCGATTAACCAATAGTATTGGTTTGATGTTGGTTTGGAGATATGGAAAAACCAATGGGACCTTCCATAACCCGAGCTCGGAGAAGGAAGAGATAAGAGGGCCCTATGGAGAATGTGGTTAGAAATCCATAATAGAGTCCGACCACAATGACCGAATTGATTGTCTTCATGCATAAGGAGAATAGATTACCTAGTAGAAAAGATTTCAAGATCATCACAAACCTCCCTTTTTTTCTTTTCTATTGCAATTTCTCGATTATTATATGATGATTTCTTAACTTTCCATATATAGAAATAGAAAGAGATAGACTAGAAACGACATCTCTTATGTCAATGACACCAAAGGGATATTAAATGAATGGAATTGGGATATGGATGGAATATAATGAAATAGAGCCACTTTGAGGTTCCCTATGAAATGAGGCATGGAACGGAGCCACTACGAAGAAGTTCCGGGAGTTACGAAGGAAGCTTCAGGCTCATATTGGTCATGGGTTGAGAATGGGAATTGAACTCTATGAGATCTAATCTCTCGTTGTTCCTCAGCAGGTTTTTTCGTGTTGTCAAAGAGTTGAACAATGAAAATAGATGGCGAATGCCTGATCGAATTGATCGGGTCATGTAGGAACAAGGTTCAAGTCTATATCGGTCTGTTAGGATGCCTCAGCTACATACATCACTGCACTTCCACTTGACACCTATCGTAATGATAAACGGATCGTCTCACTGTGACCTTTTCTTGGATTCTCAAAACTTCTGTCGCTCCATCCCCGTAGGGGCAGAGAACCCATCGCTGTCTCGATTGTGCTACCGGAGGCTCTAGGGAAGTTGAAATAGGAGAGCACTCATCTTGGGGTGAGCTTACTAGGTTCAGTTTCAAAAAAAAAAAAACCTATGGCTATGGTTCGGTTAACCGAATCGTGAGCACCCCTACCTTTGTTCTAGGCCCCTCACCTGTGCGCCTAGGCGCGCCTTTTAAACCACTGAGGCTGAGTGCATCTGTCCCTCCCTAGATCCTACATTGATGGGAGCCTCGTAAATTGGGCTTCCCACGTATTGTATTAAGAAGAATGAAGATGCATAACACTAACTAAAGGGAGAGCCTTGTCGAAGCAAATCCCCTGGTCCAAACTTTCTTTCATGTCCTTTTCCCTTCCCTTTCCTTTTATTTTCTTTCTTCTCTTTCTTTCTTTCTTTTCCTTTTCCCTTCCTTTCCTTTCTTTTTTCGTTCTTACTGTCTTTTGTATGAGGCGTGCATGCGGCATATGCAGTGAACACCTCTATCATTATTCATGCAAAAGACATTAACAGCATCAATGCCACTAGCATATGCCTTAGGGCATTTGGGGGCACCTCCAAGCATAGACCTCCCATGCCTTTTAAAACATCGGTTCAGCTACATTAAGAAAAATCATATTTTAAACACAAGCTGAAAAAAACACGTCTGGCACATTAAATATTGTGAATGTCTTTTTAAAACAAAGAAGATAAAGTAATTTTATTCATAAGAATCATAACAGAGGCAAATAGTACAATATGCTTGCTGGAGCCAGCTCCCAGCAAAAGAGCCACACCGCATAGGACCATAGATTCATATTCTGCAAAAGCCATACCAGACCAACAGAACCAATTTACTACATATGATTAACAGAACATAGTGCATCATTCTCTACCAAAGTCTTAAAACATGGAGATGCGATGCAAGGCGTTCCTCTACCCATATGCATGAGGTATAGTTCAGAACGCATGAAGCTTCTTTCTTTTTCTTTTCTTTGGTGCACACCTCGTGCGAAAGGTGATTGGGGATTATGCCTTAGACACATCCACGCCTCCAACATACGCTCCAAGGCATTTTTAGTGAACCTCGCCTAGAGGTGCATCTCTAGGCATATACCTTTTAAAACCCTGTTTTCTACCATATCTTCCTACCCTTGTAAGTCAGCTACCTCTTCATGAGTGTACTTCTTGAATTTCCCCTTAAATTCTTGAAAGCATTATTAGACTCAGATTGGATTGGACAATTGGACCATTTTGACCGGAACTGCAAGCCAAAATAGTTCTTGAGAAGCACAGTTCTAGAGAAAAATAGAAAAAAAAAAAACTTGATAGAAGTTTCCTCAAATACCTCTTCTAATAGGTGTTGTACCTTATATTATTTACTATATTAATCTGGTTTCAATGTAGGATAGGTATAGAAGATGATCTAGAAATGTTTACCATTTTTTCTAATATTTTGATTTTTTTACATATTTTTATTCAGGTAAGGGCATGTTCGTTTCCTCTTAACTCTTATCTCTTAAGAAGAAGCTTTTAACTTTAAGAGAAAAATGGTTGTTCGTTTCCTCTTATCTCTTATCTCTTAAAGTGCAATCATACAACTTTTTGTTTTCCAATGATACCCCCAAAAAGACAAACAAAAACTCTCATATATGGGGTCAAAATGGATATTTGATAATTTTCAGAATTCAGAATTTAGAACAGCATTCTCTGCATTCAGAGTTCAGAGGAAAGAAAAGTTCACCAATACCAATATACCTCTTACCATAATTATTGCACTTTCAGATGTCAAACTCCAGAGCAAACGAACAGGCCCTAAGTCAGGTAGTTGGCAAGATAGCCAGACCTATTTGACTGGTGATTCAATGGCCAAAACAAGCCAATGTTCAAGTTAAGTCTGAAAACAGTGCAATGTAAAACCATTTTGTATCATAACTACAATTGTAACCTGGTAAGATGCTTTGTATCATTGTACGAACATTTTTTTACTGGCAACACAAAGTATCATCGTATGAACATTAAAGAATATATAGGGATCTCCCTAATTCCTTCATGTTAATTAATTTGGATGAAAAGGCAGGGAGGAGTATGGCAATTTTGAACCAAAAGCCCCTTTAAAAGCTCCCCCCCCCCAAATATCAAGTGGCCTGACTTACCTCTAACTTGTTTCTCCCTTCCTCTAATTCAAGCTGATTATTCTGCATACAAAACTAACTAAAACCTTACATGATTCTAGTTAGTTCACTTCCATACTGTTGTCAAATGACTGGGCATATAACCCTAGGTGCCAAGTCCCCAGATCATGTCCTCAGTCATTAAAAATTTCAGCATTAAAACTTGGCCATTTGATGCATGAAAAACACATCTTTGTGGGTGGATGGATATTCTCAAGTTGAGATAAGTTGGACACTGAACAAAAAAAATGGTTCTCAGGTGCTATGGCATGCAATTAAGGAGGCTAGAGGATCAGCTAAAACATGAAAGCCTTGTTCTGATGGGTTAGAGGATCAACTAAAACTCTTGTTGACTCGTGTTAACAAAGCATGGAATAATTGGTCAACCAATAAATTACTTGAGGGCCATACCAACCACAAAGTTGATTAATGACTAGTCAACATAGTCAACCACAAAGTTGTCTAAAGTTTTATTTTATTGTGTTCAGCTCTCATTATTTAATAGTATGTAGTATATGTTTCATTCTATTTACTATTACATGCATTTTGTTGCTTCGATAATTCATTAAAAATGAAAGATTGATGAGGATCATTCATTAAAAAAAAAAAAAGATTGATGAGGATGTCACCCATAGAATTAGAGCATATTGACCAAATAGAGAGGCACATCTGGAATCTTAGGTGATGAGCAAATACCACTTAGATTAAAAGAAAATTCCTATAAAACAGTTGAGGCCAACGATGCTGAAATGGATGAGCAGAAAACCTACAAAGGACAGGGTCAGAAATGAAGTCATTTGAAGGAACCTAGAAGTAGCTCCAATGGGTAATAAAATAAGAGGAAGACTAAGGGCCTGCTTGTTTGCTCTGAAGTCTGACATCTAAAAGTGCAATAATTACATTAAGAGGTATATTGGTATTGGTGAACTTTTATTTCCTCTGAACTCTGAATGCAGAGAATGTTGCTCTGAATTCTGAAAATTATCAAATATGCATTTTGACCCCATATATGAGAGTTTTTGTTTGCCTTTTTGGTGGCATCATTGGAAAACAAAAAATTGTATGGTTGCACTTTAAGAGACAAGAGATAAGAGGAAACGAACAACCATTTTTCTCTTGAAGTTAAAAGATTCCTCTTAAGAGATAAGAGTTAAGAGGAAACGAACAAACTCTAAGATGGTTTGGTGACGTGCATAAAAGACAATCTACAACACTTGTAAGAAGAAGCAATCTGTTGCAAGTTGAATGGGTTAGAAGAGCTAAGAGAAAACCAAAAAGGACATTGATTGAGGTAATAAGAAATATGATTTAAGCACTCATAGTTTAACAATGGATATGGCACTAAATAGAACGAAATGGCATAATGGTATTCATGCAGCCAACACCATATAGTTGGGACAAGGCTTAGATGATGATCATGATCTTTGTTTGGTCAATAATTCAATGCCTAGTCATTACATTGACTAAAAAGCCAAAACGACTAGTCATCACCTTACCAAATTGATAGAACTTCTGACTTGTTGGCAAAAGGGAGAGTTAATGGGGCAGGATTGTACATGTGTGGTCTTCCCTAACCCCACTGAGGTACACTGTTGGATGTTCATGTATTTTGGGTGGAAAAGCCAGAAATGGATGCCCCTGCTCTCCTCGTGAGGAGAAATTCTTGTATTGTTTTGATTTCTTCTTAAAGCAAGCATTCTGATCTATAAATGGTTAAAAAATGCATCCAAACCACATCTGTTTTAAAGAAAGAAGAGACAATAGGACTTCGTTTGCAATTAGAGAGTGCATTTTTTCTATAATTAAAAGAAAATTGGTTACATGAGAAATGGAGAGTGCATAGCATTACCAAACAGCAGCAAAGTCAATAAATTAATTCCAGATACATGCAACAGCTTTACTACATAATGCCGATACTTGCCTTGGGACTCTCTCTCAAGCACATTGCAGTCAACTAGTACAAATAAATAAAAAGAAAATAAAACTGTAATACATTACATATACAACTAGAACACAACAAATAAATAACATAAAAACCCCAAAATTTATAAAACTTTAAACAACTTTTCAAAGCTGAATAAACGAATAATTTTGAAGAGTATATTATATTATACTAACATGAAAAATAAATGTTATATAGAATTTATGTGCAGTTCACTTAGTAGCTCAATAAAGCTTCTAATTAGAAAGTTACTTGGTATAAGAAATGATATTATGTTGCAAAGCAAACAATACAACATCAAGAATATCTTTCCTTGTAAGCATCAATAAATTAATTGCTTGAAACCTATTCAGGAGCCCCTTTGCAAATTGCGGCCCTTCTATATTCAATGTTCAAGATACGGTTCAGATCAAGCACTGAGAAAGGCAATACTTTGACAATACTTTCCAGAGGGAAATTGGGAGTATTATATATAGAAGTTGCACTATCTTAGGTTTCAATAGTCAATACCAACAGAGTTTTGGCATCACTAGATCTGGAAAGCACAAGACTGTGTCATTCCTCCCCCAAAAAATAATAACACAAATTAGTGAACATTGACTCCAACTTGGCCATTCAACATTATATTTGAGCCTATTGCATTATGTATTGTCTAGAATATTGGCTATACAACTAATCCCCCCTTCATTTTTATCACATCTAGGATGACACTGGCAAGCCAGAGCTTGTACAAGACCATTGGATTGCACAACTTTACCTCCTTGAGAACCCCGGTTCCAAATGAGTTCATCTTAAATGAAGTGAATCTAAATATGATAAACTTGTAAATAAATCACAACTGCTATAGAATTGAGGGCACTGAATCTGCAGGGAACAAAATCCCAAGTTTCTATAAGACATTTTCACCGTATCCTAAAGTTCAGAAGAAGCATATAGCTACATAATTACATGTGTAAGAACTGCCATATTAAATAAAATATTCTGAAACAGCCTTAGGTAGTACAACAGTAAATTATACGAGATGTATCATTTACGAAAACATCCTACTAATGAACACCAAAGTTTAGGAAAATGTAATGCCAAAAATAATTCGGCAGAACTTCAGACAAGTTTTGAACATTAACAGTTGAGGAAGCAAACAAAATTAGATGCCATTAGAAGCAAAGCCCATGGAGCATTGAACTTCATGCAAGCCCATGGAGTATTGAACTTCCAAAATAATTGTTTCTTCGGCGTTCAAAATAAATCGAACAAGTAGTCGAACAAGATTACGAAAACCATAGTTTTCTATTTTTTCTAGAGAAAATTGAGAACGAGACATTTGTACGGATAACAACGATAAACTGAGAATATTGCAAATGTAATAACAAGTAGTTCCCATCCGGGTTTAAAAATTAACTTGGGGTGGGGAACCTTATTCTAGAATATGAAAAACAAAATACTCATTAACAAATGAAGATCAACTAACTTTGCATCATACGCAATGAAAAAGGGGAAAAAAACTAAGCCATATGTCAATTGAAGTGATCGCACTAAAGGGAGATCTCAAACCCTAATAAAGGATTAAATTACCAGCGACATAACCGAACTCTACCCCCACCCGAAGAAGAAAATGGGGGAACAGAAAATGGAAAAGCATAAATAGAACCAACAACAGAAATATTAGGAAATAAAAACGAAATCAGCAGGAACCAAAAACAGAGAATTCGAGGAGAAGAGGAACTCACACTCCCCCAGCGACTCCTCCAGCAACGAGAGATTTGCAGATACTGAGTATTGCGTGACTAGGCGCCTTAACTCCTTCTCTCGCTAGCTTCGCCTCTTCAGCAAGATTGACGATCGTTGAAACCGCAGATTCGCTCGTTTTCCCGACGACATCCTCCGAAGCCATCAAACCTTACGAAGTAAACCCTGGCGGAACCCTAAGAAAAAAACCACGATGTCCGTTTAAAAAGCCTATACTCCAGCGATCAAATGGTTTTCCGGCGATTAACCGAGAGTAAAAATCTCCATCTCTCTCCCTGCTGTTGGCAAAAATGTGCCGGGAAATGAGTCCTCTTTGCCAAAGCTCAGCGACGGCGTTTTGGACTTTGGAGCAATTTATACAAGGAGAGAGATGGGGAGTGGGAGAGAAGAGGGTGTTTATATTATAAGGTACAATGAGTATGCAGTAAAGTCTGTTCTGTTCGTTGGGTTGCCTTTTCAGAACGGAAACCTAGATCGTCTGACGGCCGTTGTACGTAGGAAAGCCGTGATCCGGCCATTTTGGCTTGGATATTTGCCGCCGGGAGTCCTTTATTTACTAAAATATCCTCTCCGGTCTACAGGAATTAGATCGTACACGTGTGTAAAGTAACAATTCATCAGTAATTGGCGAGGCAAAGGATATACTCGCGCGGAACATCTCTCCATGACAATCACAGCAAATGTTCGCAATTTGGCATGGGGATGGGCTGTAGGGCGTGCTAAGTGGGGAGCCCATCCGAATTCGTTCCAGGGATCGAATCCCAGTCGGACCACTTAAAGCTAGGGCTGTTCATAGCAAGACTCAAACCGATTAAATCGATTAACCCGATTCGATCTAATCTAAGTTGGTCGGTTTTTCTTCATCACCAGTCGATTTGGGATTACAAAAAATATAAATCGATAATTCGGTTCAGTTTCAGTTTTCACACACACACACACACACACAATATATATATATATATATATATATATATATATATATAATTTCTTATATATATAAAATATCAGTTTTAATCCATCAAATCATTTTTAATTTATAGGCATCCAGCCTTTGTTTTCTTAGACTTGAATCCTTTATTGTTCACACCGAGAGAATCATTCATAAAACTGATCTAAACCGATTCAAACCAATTAGATTGATTTTACTTAATACTAGGTCGGTTTCGATTTTATTTCTAAGTAAACCAACCAGATCGAACTGATTGAAAAAGCATCAATAAACCGACCAAATCCGGCCCATAAACAGTCCTACTTAAAACTCGCCCGATTCCACGGGACCACAACAATGGCCCATATCACACATCACCCACTTTGCTTCTGGATTTAAAAGGCCGAAGACAATATGTCATCCCCTCAGTCTCACACCCAAGCTCTCGGGCTGCGATCCTCTATATTTATTTTTCATATTCAACGTGAAAGCTGCACCTTGTCTTCAGACAAAAGAATCCACGTGTGTGATTATGGTCGTTCGGTTTCTTATTTTGGGTTTCTACAAAATTAATTACGCGATTTTACCTCCAAATTCATTCCTTTTTGGATTATTAATTACTTAAAGTACCCTTTGTTTTTTAATAAATTGTTTAAATTAAATACCTCATAGACAATTAGGGTCCGTTTGATTTGTTAATAAAATCAAAATCAGAATCCCCAAAAATCGGAATCACAATCATCTATTCCATATGCTTGTTTGCTTAAGTCCAAAATCGGAATCATTATGATTGTTGTTGTTTGGTTTGTTTTGGAATCGGAATTAACTAAAAATTTTCAATTTTGTATTAATTTATTATTATCTTATCAATAATTTAGAAATATATAATTATTATTCTATTAGTACTTTTTATTATTATTTTATTAGTATTTAATAATTAATATCTTAGAACTTATCATGAATTTATGAATAATTAGTTAATATATTATTATTATTTTATTATTAGTTTTTAATATTTTTATTTTTATTTTAAAATTAGTTTATTATCATTTAATAATGAATATGTTAGTATATTTTTATTTTAATTATTAATATATTCTAATTTTATTGTCATTGTTTTATTATTACTTTCATAATATTTTATTATTTAATTATTAATATTTTTATTATTATTTAATAAGTAATAATATTATTTTATTATTACTTTAATTATATTGTATAAATATTTTACTTTGTTTGTTATTATTAATTTAATATTATTTTATTATTTTATTAATATTGGGGTTTGTGGGTATTTTGTCATGAATTCTTTACTTCTTGGCAAACTCTGATTGGGGATCCCATTCCTAAGGGAATGACCCTTCCCTCATATGGGGGAATCCCATTCTTGCCAAACAAAAAATTGGAATGGAATTGGCCATTTCGATTCCAATTCCACGCACCTATTCTAACAAACCAAATAGACCCTTAATTGCCTACTTAACGTATTCCCAAAGTTCTAGAAATACAACAAATACTAGTATACTACCCATACGATAATTGCTTGTATCATTCTATTTACATAAAACATTACATACCCATTATACTATTTTTATAAACCCAATTTTACCCTTTAGACCTTTGATACCTCTCGAATGCAACTAGTCTATTTCACCCTCTCATCTTCTTTCTTCCTTCATTTGATAGTTTGATTTAGGGAAGTACTAGGGTTGTATTCAAGTGCATGAATATTTTGTGAATAAGACCATCTTGGTCCAAATCTACAAAGACATGCGACTGTTCTACTCATTGTGGGTTGTCTTTGTCTACAATATGTTGTGGGTAAGGATCATCCATTTTCCAATATATTGTTCATAGGTAAAACTCATGGATGGAGACCATCCACCCCATCCATGATAGAACTATAGCTTGATTTGATATTGGCAATGAAACTAAACCAACCACTAAGTGAAGCTAGTGATTAACATATAATGTTTTGTAATGCTTATTTGTCACAGTTTTTATTTTAGTATATTTAATTTTTATTTTATTTTATCTATAAATTATTTAATTCTATTTTTAATATTCAATGGCAATATTGTGATAAATTTTTTAGCATTGAACCATTTCCAATATCTTTTGTTAATAAAAAAGTATTTGAAGATAAAAAGTAATTGCTTTTAAATTATTTCTGTTGTCCTTTTGTTAATAAAAATGATTTTTTTATTATTAAATAAATTCATATTCTATACATTTTCCTTTAAAGTTTGTCATATATGATGAATTTATATATATATATATATATATATATATATATATTAGTAATTACATATTAGTGATTTATTCTATCCATTATTGTTTTGTATTATTTTTTCAATTTATAAGAACTTTTCATCCATGATTGACTATATAGATTATCTCACAAGCTGTATGTGAGATGTATGGAATCAATAAGTATGATGTTGATTGATTAGAACAGTTGTCTACCTTTAGGTGTACCTTCAATTCACACATTTTGTCCAAAATTCAGAACAATGCACACACTACTATAGTGTGGATTATCTCATCCACTTTGCAAAACACCTCCTAAGATCCAACAGTCCACAACATTGAAATGGTGGAGTTTTTCAAGCTCCAATTTAGAGCCATGAGCAACAATAATAATTAGAGTTTTGGAATTCCACAACAATGATGATCTTCTAAAACAATAGGATAGTCATATTTTTTTTTTTTACAAAAAAAACTAACTAATGCAGGTTGCACCCCAATCATGTTGGTAAAGGGAGCAACAATCTTCAAAAAATAAATACAAATCATTTTCCAATGGCAGTGCAAGTGTTATGGTTCAATTGGCGCTAGGTGGTGGCAGTGCTTAGGTTTGGTAATGAATGTTGGATATGAGCAAGAAGAGAGAGAGGCTCCTCTCGTTCTTTTTATAACATCAAACTGTGCAATAAAAATATATAACAAAAAAAAATCCAAATGTGACAGATGCTCTAGCTCCACTAGGAGAGATTCAAGATTGTCGTTTATAGCAAGGTTCAAAGTATCGGAACGTTGAGCGTATTGGAATAAATTTAAGAGATATATCAAGTTATGCCTTGGATATGCATGGATACTAATGAAAATTTAAGATGTTCATGGAATACAAGGAAACACCATAAGTACTCCAATAAATCATAAAAATACATCAACAATGTTAAATATAAAGCCTAATATATATATAGACACACACATAAAGATAACATTTTTAGTGATTTTTATGAAAAACGTATCATAATCAATATATGAGATGGTATTCTTTAATAAGGTTATACGGAATTGATGTGGAACAAATTGCTAAAAAGGTTCTTGAAGGCCCATAATCATAAAGAAGACAAGAGGCCTAAAGAAGCATTGCCATTTCAAATGGTCATAAATTTCAATCAAAGCATTTTTCTATGTTAAAATGATTGTTTCAACAAGCACCATATGATGACAAATTCCACCAATTTGGCCTCCAAATGGGTGTTTTTCTAAAAAAAAATGTTTTTGTAGGCCCCATTCATTTGTCGGTACCCTGTTGGGGGTAAATTGGTCAATCAGGTAATTGACCATGACCCTCGCATTTGTATGTCGCTGTAATGAGTTTCATGGTAAGCAAAATGTTAGGAGAGAATCAGTTACTTGGCTAACCGATACCCTCCTAGAGGGTGAGTAAGTTTCTTACCCACCTGCACCGATGATGTTCTCCCCCACCCACCTTTCTCTTTGCCCGAGTAGGTTACGTCACACAAGAACACTAGAAGTTCGAAAGTAAACTTACACAAGCAACTTTTTATTTGGAAACACTTGTTCACTTGCTTGACTAAAGTTACTTACTCTCTACTGGCTAACCGTCGACAACAGCAGGGGATGTGAAAAATACAATAAAATAAGATAAAAAAAAAGAATGAGAGAAGGGAGGTCCCAAGGGGGAAGAGATATTACCTGAATAGAGATTTCAACCTGAGAAACGATGGTGCAGAGGAGATTGAGTTAGTTTCGGTGGAAGAATGAAGGTTGAATACCAATCTATGAGGGGTGTCGTAGACAGGTCTTCCAAGCTTGAATCTCGTTGATGGTAGGGGGTTAATTATCTTTTGAGTCGACGAGAGCAAATCAGGCACACCGCTATTGCAACTTCTCCTCCCTAACCGGTGGGGAGAGTGAACATGGGAGCTACGGACGGATTCACTTTTAGGCCTATTAACAATTCAAAGTTGGCCACAATTGCTTTCAAATTTAAAAGTTGCTCAACAGACGCATCCAGGAAAATCAAAGTATCATCTTCATACTGCAGGTGATACATACAAGGGCCATCTCAACCCCTTTGAAGCTTGGAAAAAATCCAGGTAAGTTAAAACGAGCAGGGCGTTAAAGTAAGTTATGTATCTTAGTTGTTTTGACATATTTTGAGTTCGAATTTGCTTATGAAGCCATATTTCATTAAAATATGATGTTTTGACAGGTTTAAGTGAGATTAAAACTTTTACTAATTTTAGTAATTTCACTATTTTCAAAAAACTTGTGAATTTCCTATATATGCATGTATATTACACGTCATATAAATATTATATAATATATTTTATAATTTTTAATATAATTAAATATGGTGTATGAATGACAAGTTTCTTAATTTTTAAAATCTTGATTTACATTTTCTTTAAAATACATGCATAATAAAGTCATTAATTAATACAAGTTAAGAGTTGGACCAATGGTAATTAAGCAATATACAAAAATAAGAGGTCATGAATAAGAGATCATGAGTTCAGATCTTGTTAAATACATTTTAAAATTTCAAATGGTCAAAGGTTCGGGCGATTTCATCAAACCCGGACTAGTTCATCAGTTAAACCAACCAGTTAGCTGGTTTTCACAGGTTTTTAACAAAAGTAGTTATTGGGGTAAGATCAAACCAACCAAAGTACCAGGTCACGGTTCAACCAGTTCGACCGACTGGTCCGGTCTAATTCTCTAAACACTAGTCATCCCAATTCTCTCTCGCAAATAGTATACGTTAATTTTCAAAAAGAAACATCTCTATATTGACTCGTTAACATGTAGATAAGTTCTCCTTGATGGAAATTCACCCATGTTGCTCAAAATTGCCCCATACCACATTACTCCCAATACCATGTAAAAAGTGGCGGTGTCATGGTGGGGATTTTCTAAATGTAAATTATAACAAGGGATATTATCTAAAACTCAACATAGCCTTTTCTCTTTTCTCTGAAAATTACCATGACTTTTCAAAACCTCTAATGAGCCCCCTTGGATGATCTACCATTAAATAGACAAATGGGATTATCAAATATACCATGCTACCCTCTAAGTATCCCTTGTTAGAACTCATGATATGTGGGGAGAAGCACTTCTCTTCGTCTTCTTCCTCCTATGAACATAGTTTTTATTTTTTTATTTTTTTCAGGAAATAACATCTCAAGAGAGGAGGGAAAGTATAACAACTCCACTCCACAATGAATGTCACTTATTAATTTTCAATAGAAATTCCTGTCAAGCCATCAACACAAAGTCTATTGAGAAATCCAAGCTCTCCTCGTGTACCCATTGTCATTGAACGAAGATTCACTCTCCAAATTCTATTTTATGATGCAGAAATTGTGCAAGAAGAAGAGAACCCATTTCCCTTTCTTCTTGCTATTCTATTCTCTCTATTTATTATTGCAGTTACAATCCCCTACAACAAGCAAAACATTCATGACTCAACAAACCCACAAAAATAGAGAATGAAAACATCTTTCCATTACATGGACATCACTACTCTCTCCTGCACCTCCAAAAGCCTTTGAAGTCAAAAACCAAAATCAATATCTATGTGCATAGGAATTGGAACCTATTGTTCTACTTTCCATTAATGATTTAATTTTATTTCAATCTATTTGGGTCTAGTTGTGTTGAAGCTTTTTTTGTGTTTCTTTACTTAATAGTTTAATGGTTTTTCCCATTTTTCATATTTTTAAATCATGATTTTTTTATGAATTCCTATTTGTTATGTTATGATTTTACCCACTTGAATTTTATGTTCTATTACATTTTCTCAAATTACACTTGTGTTTGTTTTGGTTTCATGGATATAAATGAGACTTTTACAAGTTCAACAAGCTTGGATAGATTTGCTACATGCACCTCCACTATAGTACACTGGCAAGAAAACTATGCCGATTGATTTTATGATGAAATCCAACTGATAGTTAGGAAATCCGGTGGCATGATACCTGTTTCCGGCAATGGGTCTTTGACAATTGTTCTTATATGCTCTATAATGAGCTGCATTGCCCTTATATGTCTAATGAGTTCGCATGTTAAATATATGGAAGGACAAACTTGAGGTATCTAAACATGGATTTGCAACAATTTCATAGTGAGATTTAGAGTATTGGATTTTAATTAAGATGATAGGACATTTTTCACATGAATCCATAAAGAATTATCAATATATATGTATATGTGTGTGCACGTGTGTGTTCAATTTCCACATATATTTTTATTTCATATTTAATTTTATTAAATTATGTTATATTTTTTAAATTTATTTCACATTTATAACCCTTTTTTACTAAATAAAATAGCTTTAATTCATTTATATATTTTTTAGATTTTTCAATATAATTTAATTTATAAATGATGAAGAATTAAAACTAGTAAAGGAGGGCGGGTTTTATCGGCCCCACTTAGTGTAAGAGTATGGATTCGTATATCAACTTGGGAATATGAAAGAATGTCCCAAATCACGGCATTTTAGTGAGGGTTAGGTCACTATAATGATTGATGGACAACTGTGACCCTTGGAAGAAGCCTATGTAGACCTGTGAATATAAAAGGTAAGAAGTGTTGTTCAGCATGCGTGCTCTGCATAAGGAGATCAGCTTCAGTCATTGCAAGGCCTGTTCGAACATTGTTTGAACAGCCTTTTCAGCCTTGCATCAAGAACATCTCTATACTTTTATGCTTTATTTCATGGAGAAATATTTCCACATATGACATGTGGTATGATTGTGAAAAGGTGATAACGACAACCTATATACACTGATAGTTGACCCCCACTCTATGATCCGAGGCATGTCCATATTGAATCAACCTAGAGATCTGAACCTAATTGCCTTAGAAAATGTTTTGAATTCTTCATTCCACGCACATATAAGCAATTAATCATTCCCTTCGCTAACAACTAGAGATTCCCTCTTTGGAAGTGCGTAACCTTTCAGTTCATTCTTTTCCTAAGCCTTCCCTAGTTCGAAACCTCATTCTCATCCCACTACTTGTCCCTTCTTCTCAATTTCAGAGCCAAGACTGCCATCACCATCGCCTTACACCTAGACAATCTATAATTTGGACTCAACCTTCTTATATAAAACAAGATTCGTTAAGTCAGAAACCATAGAACAAAATGATGAACTAATAACATTAAAAACTTATGTATAATATTTACCATTTATCTGAATCCTTCAATGGCATTGCATCTTGTTACAGGTCAATCAATCAAAGTGTAGAAACCCCACTCAAAAGGAATAACTATAGTAAATTATGATAATCAGACATGCTTTCTAATAACATTGGCACCATGGGTGTGTCATGTGTGGCAATATTTACGGCTGGTTCATTTATTTTGGTTGCCAAGAGATTGTTTTATTATCAATTTTTTTTAAGCCATAGTTTATCAAAAACTAGTTGGTACTTGTGTGGTGCATGAGATTTATTAAAAGAAACCAATGCAAAGAAAACCTTATGACATTTCTAATTGGGCCAAGCTAGATTCAATCCATCTAGTGGTTGAGTTGGCCAATCAATATCTGTGTAAAATGAAGTAATTTCTCTCTGGTATGGTCCGAAGACATCACATGCACCTTGCTTTGTCCCCACCCCAAGTTTCCCTGTATTGTGTACCATGAAATACCAAAAAAAAAGTATTAATTTTACATTTTAAATTGAATTTAAATAGATTTTAATTTTATTATTAATTTTTTAATACATACTTTTTTGTAACGCATGGGATGTGTTAAATAAAATAATATTAGAGTAGGAAGAGCATTAAGACATTTCCACTCAAGAAAAACCCTCCAAATCAAACCCAAATATTATTTTTGGGTCATGTGTTGTTAGATTGGATTTAGTAACTTATTATTAACTAAAATAAATATATTATAACCTATTTAAGTTATTTAGGGGTGGTTTTTGCCTAGGTGAAAGTAAGATTGGAGGTTTATGTAATTTGCCCATTAATACATGCCAACTTAGTAAATAGGTGATTTAATAATTAACATAATTCATTTAATAATATATTTAGTACCAATAGGCTAAGTCTTTATTAATATGTAAATAAGGTAAACGTTTATAATCTTAAATTACATTAATTGAGTTATCCTTATTAGTTAATTATTACTAATATATAAACTAAAACTATATAGAAATTAAATTAACTTTGTCTAAGTGTTAACTAATATAAGTGTTATTTACTATAATATAAAATATATTAATATATTAACTAAAGTAATATATTGTTTAAACTATACCCTAGCAAATAAAAAGGTCGATAATTAAATTATTAAATATTATAAACTAAATTAATATATAAATTAACCTGAGTCATTATATTGGTGAGTCTTGATTAATCAAACCACTAAAGTAATATGGGCGTGGCCTATTCTTCATTTGTGATCCGTATCAAACAAATAATCCTAATCCAGACTTCATAAGCGATCAAACTCAAGAAGTTAAATCACCAGAAGGCAAATGAGTAAAGCTTAACTCTCTAACACTTTGGTTTTCATGTAGTCTCCTTCCTCATGAATGGTATAAGCCATCATTATCTTGTCCATCCTTAACTACTCAATGTGATGTAGTTGTGGTGGGTTAAGGCTTTGGTGGTGTTGTTGTAGACGTTCTTGCCAAAACTATTTCATAAAGAAAAACTTTATCACTCCTAGAAGTGTCGTTCATAGAAGAATGCCTTGTTTGGCATGTTTTTCCATGTAGCCTTTTGGCTGTTTATAAGCTAGGTAAATCGTGTTGTGGTCTTTTTCTATTTGATTCATAACAGATTTAGCCGTTAAAAGTCGATTCATCGAAAAGACGTGAGAAGCCCATTTTGGACTGATTATGGGAAGCTCCAAATGGAGCTTTTCTCGTCTTTCTCGCTTTATTCTCATGCGAAAAGATACGAAAAGATGCACGGTAGCCAAACTAGCTTCGGATTGCTTAGATCTTCATGCAAAAGTTCAATGAATCTTTTAACTATCAGAGCTACTAGAAGATCTTCCCAAAAAGACTTACCGAATGACCCCAAAATTTACCTAAACAAAGACTTGATGGTTACTGATGATGTAGATGTCATATTGTTCTTTACAATCAATTGGTGTAACCAAAATGAGCTTGACTTATTTGGTAGAAAGCTTTATAAAGAGACCATCGATGTTGTCCGCAAGCGTATTGGAGTTCAACCTAATGTTGAAAAGAAGGGTTAAACAACACTGTTGCCAAAAGGATGCTCCAAATTAGGCTATCTTCTAATAATTGCTCCTCCAAATTGGTGTTATTTAACTTGTTACAGGTGCAAGGATGGAAGAAAGAAGGGTAATTCATAAACAAGCATTGCTGGCTTAACTTATTCTGGTCATGGCATGATTCTTCTTGGGTTTGATGCATTGAAAGTCTTGCATGAAATTAAGAAAGGGAAGAAACTTGACATAGTAATTGGGGTTGCCTTTCAATTCAATAGTTAAAGGAGGAAAGATTTCATTTGCTCTTTTCTAAACTGTAGATATTTATAAGGGATTTCGTGGAGAAATTTATACAAATTGATCAACCCCAATGAAATTTGATGATGGATAGGGCAAGGGTTTTGTGGTGTTCTTGGGGTAAAATTAGATTTTTAATAAAGTTTCATCCACATGTAATGTTACATGCAAATGGGATTTTTCTGGAATTGTTAAGAGATGGGAGGTTTTTGTCCAATGAAATCATCAAACAGGGAAAGCCTTAGTCATTTTTCAAAAGAGAGAGAGGAGGTTTCAGTATTTAGGAAAATAGTCAAGGGAGGTTTAAGTCTTTTATCCTATAAAATGTTAGAGATGTGCCCCAAATGTTTTCTATAGAGTTTCTACATTTTTCATATTTTGCATTTTTATAATTTTATAAAATTTTTATTATTTGATTATGAGATCAAGAGTTGACACATATAACCCGCGAGGTTGAATTGCCGACCCACTATCAAGAAAATAATTTCATTTTTGGGTTGGTTTTAAATTTTATATATTATTTTCAATATCAATAAAAACAACTATTATTTATTACACTTATTTTTATTTGATACGATTGATATAAAATATTAGATAAGTGCCTAAATACTTTTTATAAATTATATATTATTACATAATGTTTTTATGTTTTTTTATCTTTTTTAATTTTTATTTAATTATGATATCAAGGGTTGACACATTTGACTCAAACATTGAATTGTTGATACAATAGCATGTATTGGTTTTAAATTTAAGGTCCATTTGGTTTGTGATCAAGATTGGAATTAGAATCATAGTCGGAACCACCTATTCCCAATGCTTGTTTGGTTTTGATAGGAATAGGAATCAGACTCCAATTATTGCTATTTGGTTCATTTGGAATTAACTAAAAATTTTCAATTTTATATCAGTCTATTTATTATTTTATTATTATAGTTTATTAATAGCGGAGTGACAACTCAGCACTACGTAACCAGACCCCAAGAGTACCTCGAACACTTCACAACTGCATCGATGACTTCGGTGCCACACCGGTAGACTGAATTGTGAATAGCTAGGCAAGACCTTAGGTCGGTGTAAGAGGTGACCTGCTTCCACTAATCTGACCTGACTCTGGTTAGTGACATGCTTGGCATGCTGAACAACCTTCCCCTTAAGTGGACTATCACCTCCGAATTCCATGGGATCATGATGCCACGTTGGAAGAGCTGGTTATCACCTCTCCTATTTCGGATGGGATTGGATAAACATTACCTACTTACACGGAGTCCACCTCTAGGCGTGAAACCACCTTTGAACCATAAGGGCCGGAGATCCTAGACGTGTTTTGTGAGGCTCACGGTAGTTTTCCTACATAAGGGCCTCACCTCCAACCTCATAAGGTACGCGTGATTTAACACTCAAGCTCTCTAGCTCTCTCTTGTTTTCTAGCTCTTAGAAAACTCCAGTTCGCTAACTTAAGCATCAGAGTACCCACACCGAATAAAATAACCCGGGTACTCTGATCTTTTCTCTCTTTTCTTACAGCTCAACCAAGCGACCTATCTAGTCCGACGTTCGAGCTGTCCTCTAGTAGGGAGCTACTGGCGCCTTGTAAACAAAGTTCTACCCTTTGGTTTAAAAAATGATAGAGTGACCTACTAGCGTCTTGTAAACAAAGTTTTTTTTATTTAATTAGAAATAAAATTAAGGCTTATGTTGATGATATGGTTGTGAAAACCTAATTTTTGAACTCTTTAATTTTCGAGCTTAATTGTGTTTTTAACATTCTAAGAAAATACAACATAAAACCCAACCCAAACAAGTGCATCTTCGGGGTCATGTTGGGCAAGTTATTCAGGTACATAGTGAATCGATGCGGCATCAAAGCCAAACCAAATAAAATCTAGGCCGTCCTAGATATGAGACCCCCTAGGTCTATTAAAGAAGTTCAAAGTCTAATAGGTCGGATAGCCACCCTAAACCGGTGTATGCCTAAGTTAGCTGGGCGGTGCCTTTTGTTCTTCAAGGCCATAAAAAAGAACATAGGTTTTAAGTGGACTGGAGATTGCCAGCTCGCATTTGATGAGCTCAAGAGGTACCTCAGTTCACCACCTTTGTTAAACAAGTTGGAACCTAGGGACGAGATCAAACTTTACCTCTTCACGAGTGATGAGGTAGTAAGCTCGGTCCTAATCCACAAGGTGGACAGAGTGTTGCGACCTATCTACTACGTGAGTAAAGTCCTGCACGTCGTGCATCCTTACTTTCAGGCCCATATTGTTGTGGCCTTAACTGATCAACCCTTAAGGCAAGTCCTCTAGAAGCATGAGGTATTGGGTAGGCTGACAAAATGGGCAATCGAGCTTAGTGAGTATGACATCAGGTTTGAGCCGTGCCCAACAATCAAGGCACAAGTCTTGGTTGACTTCATCATTGAGTGCACATTCAAAACACCTATCTATAAATTTTTCAAGCTCGTGACCACCTTGGAGGCATAAACCAATTCAACATCTGACCTGACTTGGGACAAGGAGCCCTGGATCCTCCATGTGGATAGCTCGTCCAATCAGCGTAGAAGTGAAGCTAGACTGATACTCTATGGACCTAGTGAGGTGAAACTAGAGTATGCTCTATAGTTTACATTTCGAGTGTTGAACAATGAAGCAAAGTACGAGGTGCTAATAGTTGGGTTATCACTAGTGAAGGAGGTCAGTGCGAAACATTTCGTGATGTGTAGCGACTCATAGCTAGTGGTGAACCAAGTGAATGGGCAATATGAGGTTTGGGAGCCCGCCATGTCGGTCTACCTGGCCGAGGTTAGAGAGTTCCTGCCCAACTTCCACTCTTGGTACATCCAACAAGTGCCGAGGTCTAAGAACACAAAAGCCGATGTGCTCTTGATGCTGGCTAGTGCGACAAACACTACGAAGTGAACGATCTACATTGAAGACCTACCATGACCTAACATAAAAAGGGTGGCAAAAGAGGTCGATCTTGTTTTGGATGTAGAGATGATTTGGATGGATTTGCTCATTGACTATCTGCGCCATTGGACCCTACCTGTAGAGTACAATGCAGCTTGAAGGGTAGAGTGGCAATTAGCTTGTTTTGTAATAATTAGCGAGCAATTATATTGTAGGTCATTCATGCTCCCTTACCTACATTGCTTGTGCCCAACTAAAGCAAACCAGGAGCTACACGAGATCCATGAAGGTCTTTGCAAAGGACACATGGGGGGTAGGGCGCTCACCTAGAAAGCACTACGACAAAGCTACTACTGGCCTACGACGAAGGTAGACGCACTGGAATTAGTCAAGTGCCATGGCATGCTAACATACCACATCAGTCTGCTGCCGACTTGAGGTACCTTACCAGCCCATGGCCATTCACATAGTGGGGGATAGATATCGTCGGTCCCTTCCCACATGCGATTAGGTAGAGAAGGTTCTTGGTCATCGCAGTTGACTACATTACAAAGTGGGTGGAAGCAGATTCACCGGTATCCATTACAACTTGGAATGTGTAGAACTTTTTCTGGAAAAGCATCATCTACAGATCCAGACTCCCCAAGGTGTTGATATCGGACAACGAGAAATAGTTTGAAGACATAAAATTTCAGAATTAGTATGTTGAGATGAGAATCCAACTAAATTTCACTATAGTGGCTCATCCTCAGGCAAATGGTTAGGCTGAAGTGATGAATATGGTGATACTCCGTAGACTCAAAGCTTGGCTCTCCCAAGTAAGGGTTTGTGGGTGAACGAGCTGCTAGTGTCCTTTTGGCTTACTGAACTCCAATCAAGATGATGACTAGTAAGACTCCTTTCAACCTAATGTATAGGAAGAAGGCTGTCATTTCAACTGAGATCAAGGTGCTGACCTTGTAGTCTGAGACGTACAATGAGGAGGCTAACGAGGATGAGCCGCGGACCAACCTTGACCTAGAGGAAGAAGTTCGTGACATAACCTATATCTGGACTACGACATACTAACAATAAGTAGCTCAGTATTATAACACTCAAGTTAAGAAATGCCACTTTCGAGTTGGCAATATGGTACTCAAGAAGATTATGGTACCTAAGCCCGATGTGGGAAAGCTAGGTCCGAACTGGGAAGGCCCTATAGAGTTCTCAAGGTGATTGATGAGAGTATGTATTAGCTCGAAATATTGAAGGAGAGGCAGGTACCCCGTGCGTGGAATGTCGACAACTTAAGGAGATATTATCTATGAAGAGTTTAGAAGTTTCGGGCTGCGTCCGCAAAAGACTATAAATTTCACTAAGTGTGAAAAATTAGATTGCCCGCCCTGGCAACCTGGTCTAGCTTATCTACGCTATGAGCACTTCAGCTAAGTTGTACATAAGGGGAAGCCAAACCACTTTCAGCTCTAAGGCCCCCTATGCCGACCTCGAAATGCGTCAGCAGTTCGATGACACGACATCATTCTAATTTAGCCAAAATCATAACTCTAGTCGCTTTGGCATATAGGCAACTAGTGCATCTCGTTACTTTGACACCTCGGGTTGTATTTCGAAGACTTAGCGTACTTTAAGGAAAAAAGATAAAGACACATGATGTGCAAAAAGTTGTTTCCATTAAACAGATGAAGAAAAGAGTACATCACTACTCAAAAAGGAAAAAAAAAACAAAGGAAGTCAAGCTCGGAGGCTCGATATATAATGTATATACTTGGGGGTCCAAGAAAAGAGGAAAGAAAGTCAGACATTCCGAGGCTCGTCTGCCCCCACGTCCTCCACACCAACACCTTCCACAACAACATCAGATCTCCTACCCTCAACTTCATCCTCCTCCTCGTCGAGGTTAGGCTCTTGATCGATCTGACCCATCATCTCGTTAGTGCACGCTGAGTACTTTAATTTGTTGAGGTTGAACTCTTCAACTGCATGGACCTTGGTAGCATGGACGTCATCGAGAAACTTCGACTGTTTCTCAATGAGTTCGACTTCTTTCTCCTACAACTTCTTGTCCTTAAGCTCAAGCTTCTCGGTCAGCTTCTCGACCTCCCTTGTCAAGTCCGCAGTGTGACTCCACTCCTCCACAAGCTCATCCTTTAGGTCACTGATGAGAAGGACAACCCTCTCAATTTAGCACTTGTACTCGGCCGCTTCCTTCCTTGGCAGCTTGGGCCCTCGCCAAATTTCCCTTTGCCTGCTCCAACAAGGAGTGTGCCAAAGTGTATGCCTACAAAAGAGAAAAGGGGAAATAAGTTTAGAATGGAGATTGAAATGAATACAATGGGAATGTCGGGAACATACCATCATGAGGCAACGCATAAACTTTCCATCGAGCTCACTAGGACGTGATTCACAAAGCCTCGTGACTTCTTTTAGAAAGACGACCCCTTGCTCTTCACCAAGGTGGTCCGGAAGTCCATGATGGTGTGCCTTTCCTTAGGATTGGTCTCGTCATTCAAACCACCGATCGCCTCGATCTTGGGTGGTGGAAGGGGCTCATCAGATGTACGGGCGACCTCAGGCTGTAGTGAGGCCCTTTCTGGTTGATCTCCCTCTACCAGGTCAACTACCAGCACATCCTAAGTAGCACTTTGCATAGTGGCTTCTGGAGTAGTGACTTGAGGTGCCTCTTGGTGAGCCACCTTCATCTTTTTCCTCTTCATGGCCTGGAACAACCTGAAAGTTGGCATGCCTAACATGTTTCTTGCACGAGAAATCTAAGGGTGAGCCAAACTGTAAGAAGAGAGAGAGAGAGAGAGAGAGAGAGAGAGAGAGAGAGAGAGAGAGAGAGAGAGAGAAAGTAAAAAAGAAAAAGAATGGGAATGCCCAAGCTTACACGACAACCTACTTGGAGGACTCAACCCAACCTGAATTTGCTTCTCCTTGGTTAAGTACTCACTCAGCATTGACTTCTGGTCCACTAGAACCTTTACCATCATCTACATTCGCTCACTCAGCGTTTCCTCCCTAGTGTCCCTTATTCCCTCTCTCCAAGTCATCAAGAACGACTTCCCCTCCTTTTCTAGGTTGGTACTTTGGAGGGGAAGCTGTTCAACAGCTTACACCTAGGGTGGTGGACAAGTAATAACTATACACCCCAGGAGTTTTGAAAGGATTTTTCTTTATATGGCATATACCGGCGAAGGTCTTAAGATCTAGGGGGAAGTCAACGTGGTGACAAAAGGAGATGGTGCCGATCAGGGTCCTAATAGAGTTGGGATGAAGTTGATCTAAGCTAATGTTGTAATAGTTCAACACCTCGAGAATAATTGGATGAAAGGGGAATCGAAGACCCGCTTTCAAGGCCTCCTCGAAGATAGCGACCTCATCTTTCTTGTGCTCCCATGGGTACTGCCGAAGGGGAAGGGAATATCCGAACTGATTTAGAATCTTGTATCGAGCTGTGAGCTCGTAGATGTTCTCGGCAAAGAGCTCGGTGGGACCAAACTAGTCCAATGCTTTAGCCCTACGGGAAGACAAGGCCCTCTTATGAGAGCCCTATTGGTATTGAGTCGAAGTCCCTTCTTCGGCTTGGCAGGATGGACCCCTCTCTTCCCCGGAATCACTATCAGACATTATGAACAAAATAGAACTAAGGGAGATGACTCACCTAAGACAAATAAACTGACATCGCCAACAACACTGATAACTTTGACAACTCCGAGCTCCATGATCTCATAAGAACTCCAAAGATAGAGATGAGAGAAATGGGCTCCCGAGGGTCCTAATTATAGACGCATGAACTGAACTATGGATGGTTGAAATTAGTTGGATCCAATGGTTGGAAAGGACACAATGATTCATATTTTGAGGCAAAATTAGTTTAATGCGTTTTTGACTACCGCACAACCTAATGGTTGCATGGCGTTCATGCATCCCCAGTACGCTACCTTGTGCCTAAGCTGGACCTTGGGCTAAGACTACTCCCTCACCGAACTGATCACGCTAGACTTGGGAGTAGGGGTAATTTGGTCCTTCAATGATATCATGACACGTTGCATTGCATAATAGCAGAGTGACACCTCGGCACCCCGTAAGCAGACCCCATGAGCACCTTGGACACTTCATAACTACATCGATGACCTCGGTACCACCCTAGTAGGCTGAACTGCGAATCGCTAGTTAAGACCTCAAGTCGGATTAAGAGGTGACTTGCTTCCACTGATCTGACTTGACTTTGGTTAGCGACCTACTTGACATGCCGAGTGACCTCCCCCTTAAGCGGTCTATCACCTCCAAATTCCCTGGGATCACGACACCATGTTGGAAGAGTTGGTTATCGCTTTTGACAAACATTACCTACTTACATGGAGCCCACCTCCAAGCATGAAACCACCTCCAAACCAAACAGATTGGAGATCCCAGACACATTTCGTAAGGTTCACGGCAGCTCGCCTATATAAGGGCCTCACCTCCAACCTTATAAAGTATACGTGATTTGCTTTCTAGCTCCCAGAAAACTTCAGTTAGCTAAATTAAGCATTGGAGTGCCCACACTAGGTAAAGTAGCCTAGGTACTTTGATCTTTTCTCTCTTTCCTTATACCTCGACCAAGCGACCTATCTGGTATGACGCCCGAGCTGTCCTCTAGCAGGGAGCTACCAGATTGTGCACCATCAGGACCAAATTAAAAGCTAGAGGATATCTAATTAAGAGTAGGATTCATTGAATGATAATGCAAATTAATGTCTTAAATTTAAGATTTAACGAGAAGGATTTGAATGAAGAAAAAATGACTGTTCAAATTACATTTCAGCCATTACAATTAAAGAAGGAACAAATTAAAAATTTGGGATATTTTTTTCAAACAAAATTTTAATACTTTGATTCACACTTTCAATAATAGTGTAGATAGATATAGATCTTCACCCACATAAGCCAAAACGGGTTTAGTGTGCAAGGCAGAGAAATGCCACATTACACAACTTTTCCTTACATTACAAATGTGGATTGAGTTCTATCATTTCCTAGAGGCCTGTGCTATTCCACCAATGTCGCCAAAACCGGCATTTCTGCTAAAATATCATAAGCCATGTTAAATGAACTGAAACAAGAAGAAACTAATGGACTTAAGTCAAATGTGGGAGAGTTAACAATCTACCTGAACATATTCTCACTGCACAACTCATATATGATGGGTCTCAGTCTCATGGTGAGATGTGCGATGTTAGATGAAGTTGATAGAGTTTGGAACATGCTTTATTCGCACGAGATCCAAACTCCTCTTCTACTAATTTGTGGTTAAGGTATTTCCACTAGGGACTGTACCAGAAGAAATGGGTCTTATGATTTGGGTGGTTAATTTTATTGGTCATTACACTACTTAGTCAACATAGTTGGGTAAAAAAAGTATGAAGGATGGAATGCCATTTGTTGTCGTCTTGAGGCTCCATCTCCAATGCCTTCTCCCAAGAGTAGTTGGGCTGAATTGGGGTGGGGTGGGGGAGGCAAAAGAAAAGCCATAGAGAGAGAGAGAGGTCATTGTTTAAATGGCAAAGAAAGCAGAACCATTTTCATTTTCATTTGAAGGGCGTCTACATCATTTGAGGTAGGTGGGAGTTTTTCGGTGGAAGTGCTAATAGGGTTGTCGTCCAACCTAACTCCTAAGGTCAGCTAACGGAGTTGGCGCCAGGGAACGTTTGGTAGAACTGATCCCTCGTGGCTCGTGATGTGGATGGTGGTATACCTCAACGTGTTCTGTCTTCTGGTGACTCCATTTGTGAGACGTGACGGGATTTGTTCCTCACAAATGGGTGTCTCACATGCACATCCACCGTGCATTGAGAACATCTCCCGTGAATAATAACTAATAAGTACAGGAGATATTCCCAATGCATGTTAGAATGTGCCTATGAGACACTAGGTGTGAGGAGCAGATCCAGTCTTTTGTGAGATTGCAACCAGCACTGCAGACGAAGGGAAGGAATAGGCACCTGTCCTATTTGAGACTGTGAGTGGACATCCTGTTTGGCAGTGGTTAGGTGAAATTTTTTCTATGGTCTTTCCCTTCCCATTGTTTGCTTCCTGTTATTTCTTTTGTTGAAAAGCATTTCTCCCGCAGAATGCAGAGCAGAATTCCAATTTTTGAAACTGTCTATTGCCACAGGAGTAATTTAAGAAACTAAAATAAATAAATAAAAGCTCCTAAAATGTAAAATCTCTGAAAGTGAGTTGTCATCTCAAATGCCCCACTAACCCACTTTTAATTTATTTTGCTTACCTTCCACAAACAGATTGTCAATGTGATGATACCTGGGAATTGGGATGTGGGATCCATTGAAAATAAACAAAGCACAAAGATTGAGATTGTGAAAATGCATTGATATTGATTACATGGGACCTGATTGTTAAACTACATTGAGGAAACGTCACACCGATACTGATTGCTTCCTCTGGAGTAGGGTGATGGGAGCAATTTTTGGGTCTAGTCCAGCGGTCCAGGCACATCCCAGCACAGCTTCTGACTGTTGGATTATTGTAACTTTTCAAAGATTAGGATTTGGGCTGATAGAACTGCAATGCAATTATGGTGATGTTGGGCTTCGTTTGGAACTTCATGGGTTGGGTTGAATTCTCGAAGATTTGGATATGATTCGGGCTGAGAAAATCCAAGTTGGATAGCCCATCAAGTTATTCTAGCAGGTCAGACCTCAGACGACAATAAATCAAGTTGGATTCCCCGCAAGCCGCCTATCTTTTTTAGAGTTGTTGTATTTTTATTTTTTCCTATCAATTGTCACTCTAAAGTCTAAACTATGGACCATACTGATTTGAATTTTATTTATCCCTCATCGTTTGCATCTCTGATCAAAATGATGTCATTTAACAAAATCAAATTGGGTTGGTGCCTCTCGTGTGTTGACAAATTTATGAAAGCACGCCCACTTATTTTTTACACTTATACTCTTCGCAACAAAATAGAAAATAAACATCAGCTATCCAGCGTGTTCAACATGCGTTATGCAAAAGTAGGGGTGTCAATTAAATCCGATCTACTCCGAGGTGAGTTCTTTACAAATGGATCGGGTCCAATCCAATCTAATGAATATTTTAGATCATTTTGGACAGGTCTAATTTAATGTCTAGTCATTTAATTAAGTTTGTTTGAATTTATATTATTTCACTCAAATCTGGTCCATTGACACGTATATTCTTATTTTTTATCAATTTACTAGATATTGACTCAATCCAATCCAATCCAATCTAATATAAATTCATTAGGGATGGACCTAGAATCCAATAAATATTTTGGACTATTAAGTTTGGATTGATCCAAATCAATATGTCTTGTTGGCCTGTCCAGTCCATCCAAGTTGATTTTGGGGTCCAAACCAAAACCAGTGAATTGACACCTCTGTATATAAGCCCAATGATAATGGCCCATTGTGAACCAGTGAAGGCCGGTGAACCTCTTTATTTATTTATTTTTAAAACTAAACAATGTAAAAGACCACAATAAACTCCCTCCTCACATTTCTTTTTCTCATCTTCTATAATTTAAGTTTGGTTAAAAACCTTACCCTGACGCCTTTATCTTTTTCTCCTCTAAACTCCATCTAAATCCTTTTAACAGATCAATCTTTCTCCATTAGCTACTTGCTTCTAAACATTGCTTTGTCAATATTCTTGCTTCCACATGACCTTCTTTCCTTACAGTTTTTTAATCTTGGCTTTGATATAAATTGTATTAATTTTTTTAGCTTTTTTCTGCAATAATTTTTCGAGTTGAAAGCTTATCATCTCTCTGACCAAAGTACAAGTTATTCTGCGAAAAGCTTTTTTATTTTTTGAAGGGCTTATACCTTAGATGGTCTAACGTCATCCTTCCTTATTTACTTATTTATTTTTTTAAGAGACATCCTTCATGATTTCAGTTTTTACATATTATAAGAGATTGCATTCGCGGGGGCAGGGTGCAGAGTGAAGTCCCCACCCCACCTTGACATTATTTATGTTATTTATAATTTTATTTATATTATATATATCAAAATATATTTAAAATATTATTTAAATATTATTTTTTTTTTATTTTAAGAAAATTTGTTTTCCAAAAAATACTTTTAATTAAAAAAATTTCAAGGATTCAAGTCCCATGGGAACCTGTCTTTGTTGTGGATCAAGGATGGAAGGTAACTTTTATCCCAAACAGGGGTTGTAGGCAGAAATGAGGATGGGGATTATAGTCCCCGCCCCGTTGCCATTCCCAATATAATAGTTGAACATTATACTGTAGTGTTTTCAACCTGTCATTGACCTAGCAAGGATTGCGGGTCCGATTCTGTTAAAACCCATCAGTCAGTCAAAAACCTTTGACTACCCCTATTCATGGGCCAGGTAGCCCGATGGCCAAGCTCGCACCCCAGCCGGGCTTGGTCATGTAATTAGGCCCGCGGGCCTGACCTTGGGCCTAACACAATAAGCCCGACTGTGTTACGAGCCGGGCTCGAGATTTGTCAAAAAAGCCCGGTCTGACCCGACTCAACAATATATATTTTGTAAAATACATAATATGTATTTTATATATTATATAAAATATATAAATAATATAATATTTATTGAAATATATATATATATATATATTTATAATTTAATATATACATTTTTTTTATTTTTTTCTTTATAATTTCTCTCTCTCTCTCTCTCTCTCTCTCTCTCTCTCTCTCTATATATATATATATATATATATATATATATATATATATATATTCAGCTACTTCAGCAGTAGTAACAACATGGGATACATTTCGGGCTCGGGCCAAGGCCCGGGCTTTGGGATTTTTATGAGGGCCGGGCTCGGGCTCGGGCCTTAGAAAAATCTGTTAATACAGAGTGAAAGCCCATCCCGGCCCATGAACAGGTCTACCTTTGACATGGTAAAAAACCGTCCAACCTGGGTGATTCAACCGTCAGCCTGTTCGACTTGGTCATTAGGTTGTGGGTTGCACACTAAATGCATACAAACTTTCGGAGGCCATAACTTTGCCCTACTATTTTTGCAAAAAAAAAAACATTTTTTGATCTCAAGTTACAATTTGTAATATTTTTTTATAAATAAAAAATAAAAACTGAATTAAAAACATAGATTATATATAAAATAATACATATATTATATGTGAAACATAATTATACATTACTGATAAAGAAAATATGTATTTATACACATATACATAAGTCAATTTTTAAAACACTGCTAATCTGCTACCCTGCAATGATGGATGATATCCAGCAAACATCTTTAGGCCCTTGAGCAAAGACTTAGCTTTGGGCTCACAACCAGCCAATTCGGCCTATTAACACAGATTATATCCCAGACTAACAGCAAACTTGGCGTAATATTTCATCAAGTCATCCAATCTCATTTCTGTCACCCAGATAGTTGCTACTTGCTGGTCATTTTTAGGGTAAATTGCAAGGACCTTGTACTTAAATTTTCTGATACTTAAGCTGTGTTTGGTTGTAGTGCAATTTTATTTGCACCAGTACAAATGCATGTGAGTGCAAATGTAAAAAATATAAATTCTCATTTAATTTTGTTTTATTCTGCTTCATGTCTTTATTTACTTCATTTGTACTGCAATCAAACAAAATAAGCTAAAATTTGAAACAAAACAGGTCAGAACATACACTCAAATCATTTGCACTGCCATAATTTTGCATCAGCACAAATTTATTTGTGTTGCAACCAAATACAGCCTTAACTACAAGGTAGTTAAAGTTGCCTTGTGCATTGTTAGGCATTTCTAATGCCCTTTCTTGCTTTATATGATCATTTAGCTTTTTACCTATTTAATATATTACCAAGAAAGAAATTTACAAATAATCATCATCTTCTAACCAAATATCTGAACCAGTGAACTACCTCAAATCAATAAATCAACCTTGCAAATCCAAGTATATGTACAGTAGTTTATGGTATACATTTTTATTAAAAAAAATATTGATTGGATTTACTTCAGCAGCAATATTGGACCTAATTCATGATGAGAAATAGGTTCAATTTGAAAAGCTTCTTTTTGACTCCCAACATCGGAGGCAACAAATCTTAGGAAATAAATTAATTTAAACTTTAGTGAATGATCAAATTAATTTAAACTTTAGTGATTGATCAAATTCCCACCCCATGAAAATGACAATTCGTTTGAGTTGGAGGGTGGGAACAATGGATTTAAAAGTGGAAAATCATTCCGGAATTACCAGTTTTTTATTTAGTACATCTGGAAAAGTATATAAACCAAACAGTTTGAGCCCAGTCCAGGTAGTGGAAAAGGCTGGGCTGACGGTCTTGGAATATATAAAGCTACTAAAGCCATTAATGTAGAAGGATGGGCCTGGGTGAAATGGGTAGACTCGGGCAGAGATACTATTCTATTAAACTTGATTGCTCTTGTGCTTTTGGCTGCATACAAAGGAAGGAAGTATGAGCGGGAGGATGTGCGTACGTAGATCGCTGACTGTGTGGAGAAAGTTACTCTAGTTCAGTTGTAATGGGTTTACGGTGACCGATTCTGACGGGAAGTTGGTTTTTAGGGTCGACAATTATATGGATGGTCATAGGGAAGAGATCCTCCTCATGGACGGCTCAGGCAACCCCCTGCCTCACCATGCGTCGCAACTCGCAAGGTCTCTCTGTCTCTCTCTGAATTCTTAATTTTTTTTCATGAATCTTCTGAGCTTTAATTCGAGTGTGCTAGGTCATGTGTTTATAGGATCTTCTTCACCCAACACCAGATTTGTTTACGTGATTGAAGACTCCTACTGCCAAAGATAGTGCCAAGTGCTCGATGAGTCGAACAAGGTGATGGCAGAGATTAAAGAGAAAGGAAGCCATGTCCCAAGGAGGAAGAGGAGGAATCTCCTTCTGTGTGTGTTTTTCTTTTGATCGTACGATCCGGTTTCAATCCTGTCTTGCAATGTTCCTCATTTTAATTGTTGACCAAATGTTTTCCTGATTCCTTTTCATTTACCAGACACCTAGAAACCGCCAGTTGAAGAGGGAGAGAGTGAGAGTGACGGGCAAGGGCAAAGTTCGGCGAGTCTCGAGCCGAAAGTAGAATGGAACGATGGAGAAGCTAACGGCGGGTAGAGAGTGAGTAAGAAAAGTTTGTAGGGAATCCCGAGTCTCGATCATAACCACTACCTACATTCCACGAAATTGTGCACCACAAATAGGAGCTAATGAACTGACCTGCGATCCCATAGAAAGACATCACGATTCCCTGTGGAAAAAAAATGATTTGCTGAGACGGAAATAAGGATATCAGATTCCTACCAAGATAACTGAAAGTTCCAACCGATAAGAACCCTAGTGAACCTAAAAAAAGGATAAAGGCCCAGAAGAAATTACTTGTTTTTCGAGACCCCGTTATAAGTTCTATCCATATACGTTATCGCCAGTTCATACTAGATCTAGTTGCATTTTATTGGAATTGAAGGAATAACCCAAATGAATTTGACTTGACTTTTTTTTGTTCCCCAAGTAACTCTCATCAACTAGTCCTATAATGATGTGAACGGTTAGGAGTATTTCATCCAATTGGTTAGATATAAAAAAAATAACATCCCCCTCATATGATCCCACTATGGATATCTACATACATATAGATACATTGACTTTCCATTGCAAACATCTGCTGATCTATTTTAAAATAGCTATAATGCATTTACCCATATATCATGTTTCGGCATGCATACCAGCTTTTTTTCATTTGTGTGTGTAGAAAACCACTTGTTGTACCATAAACTACTAAATAGATGTCTGTATTATGATCCAAGTCCCAGTCTTGAAAAAAAAAAAAAAAAGGATGAAATTTGATCCCATCGGATCTAGACAATCTTGTTTTTTTGAACATGAAGAAATAAAAAAGCCATTGCAATTGCCGGAAATAATAGGCCCACTAAAAGCACAAAAATAGAGGGTAAGTTGAAAGTTGTCATAGAATGGGTACCTCGATTTACTAGTACCTGTTATGAAGATATCTTACGATAAGTATATCTATTAAAATATATAACAAGTGCAAGGAATGTAGAACTAAATAAATGTACCTATTCCCCTCTCAAAGGAGATGATTATTCTTTTTATCAAACATATGCCGATCCAATCACGATCTTATAATAAGAACAAGAGATCTTTTTCGATCAATCCCTTTGCTCCTCATTCTTCGAGAATCAGAAACATCCTTTTCGAGTTTGAATTTCTTCATTTGGAATATGGGTTTTTCTATTTATTTATTTATTTTCTCTCTCTCTCTCTCTCTCTTTTATTCCCTTTCATCATTCTTTAAGTCCCATAGGTTTGATCCTGTAGAATCTGACCCATTTTCTCATCGAGCGAAGCATGGTTAGAGCACTTATGTGTCTTGAGCTTATAGTGAATGCGATTAATATAAATTTCGTAACATTTTCTGATTTTTTTTGATAGTCGTCAATTAAAAGGAGACATTTTCTCGATTTTTGTTATAGCTATTGCAGCCGCTGAAGCAGCTATTGGGCCAACAATTGTTTCGTAGCAGAAAATCAACTTGTATCAATCAATCGAATTTGTTGAATAAATAGTAGTAATAAAATAAAAACAAAATATTAAATAT
Organism: Nelumbo lutea; assembly: GCF_056320005.1. Lineage (NCBI taxonomy): Eukaryota > Viridiplantae > Streptophyta > Magnoliopsida > Proteales > Nelumbonaceae > Nelumbo > Nelumbo lutea. The sequence goes on along the minus strand of NC_142686.1, from coordinate 42,403,362 downwards.
AAAATAAATATTATAAAATTATAAATAGAAATAGTAGTAATCATATAAATAAAGAATAGAAATATAATAAATCACCAATTCGAATTAGCATGTATGACACGTATAACCATTTTTGCTAAAACATAATAAAACCAAGTATCTTGGCCCTCTCTCATAAACAGATCCAGAAGTAGATTAATTAAAAAATTTCTGATAAATCATTGATTCGTCTGGTATCTACAATACATGATTCATTTATTATATTACTTTATTAGATCGAAATTTTATGATGTTCGCAAAAACTTAAAGATCCAATGTGACATTTAGTAAAGATTTATGATGTACTCAATGTGTATGAGCCTGCCCCATAAATGTATTAAAAATGATAGTAAATTGTTTCTGCTCCAAGAACAAAGGACTGTGTAGGTTGTAAGCGGATAAGAATATTTGTCCATCTATAATGGGAATTACATTAGTAGGAATATAAGCCGAAACATCACCCGATTGAGTCTCAACTATTGGTAAAGCAGTCATACTTCCTTCACCTAATCGAGAACTTAATTTAGTGGCTCTTTCCAAAAGGTGTGAATCCAAATAAAAAACATCTCCGGATAAGCTTCGGGCGGTCTTCGTAATAGAAGAGACATTTGGCGATAAGTTTGTGCTTGTTTGGAGGGATCATCATAAATGAATGAAGTATGTTGTTCACGGTACATAAAATATTCAACCAAAGCCGCTCCTAAGGAGCAAGGTATTGTAAGTAGCAGGTGAGTCTGCCGTTTCGGCTACTACAATAGTGTATTCTATCGCTCCCTTTTCCTAGAAAGTAGTAACTACCTGAGCCACAGAAGAGACCAATAGCTACAAGCACATATTACATTTTGCCCTTTTTGATTGAGAATAGTATCTGTGGCTATTGCAATTTTACCGGTCTGTCTGTCCCCAATAATTAATTATCGCTGACCGCGTCGTATAGGGATCATCGAATCAATAAATAACAAAGAATATTTGATGAAAGAACGAGAAATCCTTTCAATTCTCTTCGCGCACATTAAGCAAGTACATGAATCAAAACACGCGTAGGCTAACGATGCGAGTATGGACTCTGCCCTGATAAAAGCCGAACCCTCAATTGATACGTTGCTTATAGTGATGTGACTTTGGGCTTTGTCAAAATTTGAATAGGCCCAGCCCGAAGTAGTGTAACATGTTAATTCAGACCAACCCGGATTGTCAAATCAGATTTCCCGTCCACTAGTTTCTACCTGCACTCTATCTGCCTTGAATTGAGATTTGCTCTTCACAGCCAATCGTACGATGTATTGAAAATATTTTCTCATAAATAATAAATATAAGTATGGAGAGGTTGATGAGAATTCAGCTTCAATCAGGGCAAAGTCCGTTCAAACAGCCTTACTAAGAGGTTGATGAGAATTCAGATTTGCTCTCCATATTTATATGTTTTACTTTATGAGGAGATATTCTCAATGCAAGGTTAAAAAAAAGGGCATAGGTTTTCCTGATGGAAGCCAATCTTGATTGCCGATGTACAGCTGAGACATGCTAAGAGGTTGGTATAAAGAATGATCATCGGACTTTGAGAAAGTGAGTAAGAAATCTGTCCACGTGAGAAGAAGGAAACCAAACAGCAGACGAGAGCTACACTACGTTGATTGCATGGACTTATATGGGCCCAAGTTCTTGCCTGTAATTGTTTTATTTTCTTTCAATCTTACGGAAAAAAGGCTTTTACAAAAAAAAAAAAAAAACTTAAAAAATGGAGAATTAAGGATCCAAAAAGAGCTTGCACTGAAAGAAATAATGACTAAAAGCATATACTACGATTGAGAAACAGATTAACAGAACTATTGTAGCTGACAGCATAATTTAGGGCCCAGAGTCAGATTTCATAGACACGTACTATAACTTTAATCCAACAAGAATTTGGTCTGATTCCCATTACCTTTATTAGATCGATTTTTTATATATATATAATAGAAGGAATTGCTGTTTGATTTTTTTAGCTTGATAAAAGAAAGCAATGAACCGGTTGCTAATGGTATTTGATTTGTCCAAAATATGATCAGTTCTCATTCCGACAAAATCGTCATCAAAATAAGTATGATTCAAAATCTGTAAAAAAACACTTAAACTGAAATTTCCACTTATTTGAGAATATTGCATAATAAAGTTTTGTTCAAAAATAATACTCTAAATATATACTTTGATATAAATTAAAATACTGCAGAATTTTGACAGAAATAGACAAATATAGATATGATATTCAGTTTAATTAACCGTTGGGTGCAGTTTATCAGTTGAATCTCATTTTCATTAATTCATTTTTTTGGGTAAAAAGGAAGAACAGGCCACACGAACAGGCCACACAACGTTGGCACCTTTCCCCAAATATCTCCAAAAACAAATAAAACTAAACATCTAATATACATGGGAAAATTGAATATTTGAACTTCTACAAATTATATAGCTCTCTCTTCAATGATGTCTCTAATGCATCAAGAGGGTTAGTTGAGACAGTTGATGACAACTTTTGAATCAACTTCGATAATGATATTCTTGGAAATAAGGTTCAGTTTGGACAGAATTAAACACAATATATATACGTTACAAATATATACATAATAATACAAAATACAAGATTTTTTACTCATTACATTTGTATTTGTACTCTTTCCAAACTTGAGCATTACGCTTAGGGCAGCCAGGGGGATATAGAGGAGCCATGGCCCCTCTTATGGTCTAGAAATCTACAATCTTCTATGTATATTTTATCCTTTCCCCCACTCCCGACCCCAATGTTGCCCCCCATAATGGCCATCCATATTTACTCTCTCTTCCCCCAATCCACTTAGGTTTTGGCTCCTCTCATAAAAAATTTCTAGCTCTGTCTCTGCTAAGGCTCAGTTTGGAAAGGGTACAAATACAAATATGTACATTGCAAACACATACAAAATATAATGTTTTGCATTATACATATTTGTATTTACACTCCATCCAAACTGAACCTAAAGCTTGGTTTGGAAAGAATACAAATACAAATATGCACATTGCAAATACATACAAAATAATTCAAAATACATAGTTTTGCACACTACATATTTGTATTTGTACCCCTTCCAAACTTAGCCTAAGGTGCATTATGGGAAGAGTATACACACATATGTATAGTGCAAAATCTTGAATGTATTTCTAAACCTTGTATTTACACTATACATATTTATATCTACACTTTTCCCAAATTGAGCCTAAAGAAGGTGGCAATATGGTGGACTTTGAGAGCAATCCAAGCTTCAGCAACATTGATGGATTGGACGATATACCCAGGGGTCCATTAAAGAATAGAGAACCTTCCCCATGCAATCATGGGCACATTGACCATTAGTCATATGACATGCATCAAAATTAATTTTGACATTGTTACTATTTGGAGGTAGACCTGTTCATGGGTTGGGCCGGGCTTTGCCTCTTTATAAATAGAAAATGACCATGTCTGAACCCGAGCCTAGCCCTACCATTAGGCCTAGATCTTGAGTTTGATCACAGCCCTATATAAAACTTGAAACCAAGGTCTGAGTCCAAAGACCGATTTTGATAGGTATTTTATAATATATTAATTATATATTATTCATGGGCACATTGACCATTAATCATATGACATGCATTAAAATTAATTTTCACATTGTTACTATTTGGAGGTAGACTTGTTCACGGGTTGGGCCAGGCTTTGCCTCTTTATAAATAGAAAATGACCATGCCTGAACCCGAGCCTAGCCCTACCATCAGGCCTAGATCTTGAGTTTGATCACAGCCCTATATAAAGCTTGAAACTAAGGTCTGAGTCCAAAGGCCGATTTTGATAGGTATTTTATAATATATTAATTATATATTATTAATAGTATATTATATATTATAATATATAATAAAATTTTCACTATTAATTTTATTATTATATAATATATATTATATTTTATTATGTATAGTATCATTGGGTTAGGCTTGGGCTCGGGTTAGACTTATTTAGGAAATCTTGAGCCCGTCCCTAAAAATAGTTGGGCCCTATGTTTAGAGCCTGATCTCGAGCCTACAGGCTTAAAGCTTTGTCCAAACTCAATTTAAAACATGCTGGACCAAGACAACCCATCAAGCTACCCAGCCCATGAACAGGTCTATTAAGAGGCCTCCATTTAACTAGAGTATATATTGGTATGCCTTATTTGTATTCTCTCTAGGGTTGACTTCCAACTCAGCAATTGATTTGAATTCCACAACAACACTTGGAACTTCCAAATTCTCCATAAGACATTGACCAATTTTTACTTTTGGAAAAGTACGGATAGAGTATTAACTAGAGTATATATTGGTATGCCTTATTTGTATTCTCTCTAGGGTTGACTTCCAACTCAGCAATTGATTTGAATTCCACAACAACACTTGGAACTTCCAAATTCTCCATAAGACATTGACCAATTTTTACTTTTGGAAAAGTACGGATAGACCCATTGTAGATTTTTGAATTCCACTATAGACCTATTAACATTCCAAATGTCATATATTCCCACTCTATACACGAATGGCCGCTTGTGAATTGACATCAATTCTAAGCTGGCACCTACCCCAACTGTACAATGGGCCTAAAAATTCTAACCCTGAGCTGAACTGTCATTCTCCCTTTTACTTTATATCTTCATAGTTAGTTATCTTACTTTCCTCAATCCTATATACCACCAGTCCACCACTGGTTGATCAATCACCTCAAGGACCTTGGGCATGGGGATTTAGGATCATCCAAGTTTGTTTTATTATATCAGAATTTAGGAAAACGTCATCCAAATTCTAGATCCCCACAAGAAGCACAGTATGGATTCATATTCCTTCCTTTATAATAAGGAAATTCTTGGTCAGAAGTTTTTTCAGAAAAGTAAACAAAAATTTAGTAAGTATTACTATCAATCCGTTCTCTTTTTCTTTGTTCAAAATTATGATCCGTTCTCTTTTTCTTAATCCGACAAAATCGCCTTCAAAGTAAGTATTACTATCAAAATCTGTAAAAGATCATTAAAACTGAAACTTCCACTTATTTGAAAATATTATAAAATAGATAAAGTTTTGTTAAAAAGTAGTACTCTAAGAATAAATATATACTTTGATATAAATTATAATATTGTTTAATTAATTTGGGCAGAAATAATAAATACATAAATATTGGTATGATATTCGATTTAATTAACAATTGGGTGTAGTTTACCGGTTGCTTCTCATTCTCATTAAGTCATTAATGTTTTTTTTTTTTTTGTTTTTTGGTAGAAAGGAAGAACAGGCTAGGAGTGTTAGAAATGCCTCTCAATCAATTGATGACAATCCTTTTCCTTGCATTATGATATTCGTAATACTAAAGAAGGTGGTAATATGGTGGGTTTTGAAAGCAGTTTAAGCTTCAGCAACATTAATTGATGGAGAGATACCATGAAGTCTATTAAAGAATAGGGAAAATTTCCGATCAGTATATATCCTGTAATTTGGCTCGAGTGACAATTTAGTAACCAAATTTTAAAATGCTACAATCCAGTACTTGAATTTTTAAAATGCGACAGTCCAGCACTTGTCGTTAACCGTGCGTTAATCCACCATTAAATGACATTTGAAAAGTCAAAAATTCCCTAAGAATGTCATATAATTCTCTTTATCAACCATTCAAACATTGACAATAAAATGAACAGATCTAAATTCTAGACTCTTCTAAACAGTCACCAATTTTTTTGATTAGAAGAGGCTAGGATTTGGGACTGTTCAGTTTTTTGTCAACTTTTGGATGATTGATAAAGAGAATTAAATGGCATTCCAAGGGCAATTTTGACTTTTCAGATGCCACTTAACGGCTGATTAACGGATTGGTTAACAATAGATACTGGGTTGTCACATTTTGAAAGTTTGGATATTGAATTGTCACATTTTGGAAGTTCCGGTACTGGATTGTTGCATTTTAAAGTTCGGATACTAAATTATCACTCGAACCAAAGTACAGAATACTGATTGGAAAATTTCCCTAAAGAATAAAGAACCTTCTCATACATTCACGAGAAGCTAAGTGACCAGGTTTCAAATTTTACCTAAACCTGGAAATATGTGCGGCACATCTTACCTAAACCTGGTAAGATGTGGAAGTTCCTGCCCACCACTCTCTACCCGCTGTGAATTGCAGCCACACATATCTCCATCCTGTATTGTGAGATGTACGGCACTGCGGCTGCAGTGTAGGGTGCGGGTAGAAAGTGTAAGTAGGAAATCTGGGTTCTTGGGACTATATATGCTGCACTTATTGATATACCTTATTGGTATTGCTTTTAAGGTTGATTTAATTTCCAATTCAGCAACTGATTTGAATTTCATAACATCACTTCTAGCTTTCTCAACAATCAAGAGCGAAGGAAAAGAACTGTTAGAAAAATTTATTATTTTTATTTTCCAAAGCCTGCAAATATAAGATATTGACCAAATTTACTTTCGTATCTTAACAGTTATTTATTTTACTTTTCTCAATTTAGGGTCATCCAAATTTGTTTAAGCTACATCAGAGCATACGAAAATGTGATCCAAATTCTTGCTCCCTACAAAAAACACAGTCTGGATCACTATTCATTCTTCTTCTAGTAAGGAAATCATTAATCGGAAGCCTTTTTTTTTTTTTTTTTTTTGACAATAGCAAGAAGTAGAAAATGTTAGTTTATTAATTTTACCTAAAATACTCGCGCCTTGTAAAGGTTTCCCTATATTTTCTTTCCTTTTCCTACTTTTTTTCTTTAAACCAAACACAGCGCTAGATTAATAAGTTTTGATTCTATTCCAAATTGAATAGAACGAAACTCAGGATTTTAGTGTTTCCCTACTCATTATGTTGTTTTGTTTTATTTTAAAGTTTAGCCATCGCGTCATTGTAAAGATAATGAAGGTTTCTGCATGTCCGCAGAAGCCTAAACCATCAGCATCAATGTGTCGTCATTAACGCTGGTCACTGAGGAAAATACGACTGCCAACGAAGAAAGAACAAATTCCATTAATGTCGTCTAGCAATGACTAATGATTCCAAACCGGAAGTATACTCCATCAATAATCACGTTGAGATGGGTTTGGAAATGCTCACAGCTCACCCCGGTCGTCGCCTTCTTACCTCTACCACGGAAAATGTAAAATAGTAAACAATAACACATCACGTATTTGTTTTAGCTAGCTGGTTGCCTAGCTACACCGTCGTTTGAGCTTCGAATGTTATCAGTACTTGGCCCCAAGAAGATAAGGATTGGGTCTTGGTATAAAGTATCGATTAGGCGGGGTCCACTGATAATATATGGGATGGGTCCGGCAGATTGTTATTAAACTTGAAAATTATAGACTGTTGCCACGTAAAATCATGGAGACCTACGGGTGCATATAGGATCCGATCCGAGATCCGATTCTATTTTGTCGAATTCAGATTACTCCTGTTCGGATATTTGGACCCAATAAAAGGATTCAGTCAGAAATTGAATCGGATTCGGATTACCATTATCCAATTTGACCCGATATATATTATATATTTATAAATATATATATATATATATGTTATTTATTTAATTTTATAAAAAACATGTACATATAGGATGAAAATAATTAAATTTTTGTTTTTACGCTATTTAAATTAATATATTTTAATTTTTTAAGAATTTATCAATTAAAAAAAATCAGATTGAATCAGATCTGAAGATCCAACTTACCGATAGAATTCGAATTCAAATCGAATCCTACAAAATCTGATCGGATCAAATTCGACATAAACAATATCAAATCTGATTCAAATATACCCTGATTCAATCAGGTCCAATCCGTTTGCATCCTAAACGGACAGCGGATCTGATAGACACACACACTCAAGTCAAGCACACTGATAAAACAAACAGCATATAATTGAAGTGGATGCAATTACCGACAGCTTACAATGTGGTGTCATGAGCTCTTTAAAATTTTGCATTAGATATTTTCTAACGGCCAGAGTTCCCTTAGTTCAATTTTGTTGTGTGTGATATATGTGGTTATAATTCTACCTTAGTCTGAATCATCTATCTATAGTTATATATGCATGTAAGTACTAACTTTCCATGCAGGTCATAAAAGTTAAAACCAAATATGTTAATTACATGTATACATGCTCTTATATTAGTGTACATGTCTATAAAGAAAATTAATAAAAGAGAAGAGATCCAACACATTCATAAACAAGTTAGCATTCTTTAAAATGCCTCCATGATGAACAGACTTTTTAATCACAAAAGGGAGATAAATCTTTAAGATAAGGAATGCCAAATACAGCCTAAAACATAAGGATTGTCTACAAGAGATGACATTAAGAATATCGAGGATGAGAACCTTTATTAGATCTCGAAGATCTATGAAGTGAAAGTGACTATCTGTTTCTTGAAACCATGATTCATTTAAATCATATTCTTTATTTGCATGTTTTAGATACCAAGCTTTGTAAGTGCTTTACATGTGCAACGCCCTATGTATGCTCAAACGGTGAAAAGTAGATAGGTGTGGCTGGGCAAAGATGGGAAATTAAGCATATATTTGGTTTCGTGTGTGTTTATTGAAAAAACACTGCCACATAGGTGTCAATGTTTATTGCATATGAAACCACTCTTTTGTTTCACAGAAAACTGAAACACTTTTTTTATGTGCATAGAATATTTGGGAAAATGTCAAATTCATGTGTGGGTCTCAAAATTTTGGAATGACATAGCATTGCAGCATTGTCAATGGCTAATTGGAAAGGGAAATATTTCTTTTTGGTATGACAATTGGTCAGGTTTGGGTCCTCTCATCTATGAATTGGAAGACTAAGATCCAAGATATTCCCTTGAACCACATTGAAGTTGGAATTTTGTCATGAAGATATTCCCCAAAATATAATTGATATAATTAAAGATGTAAAGCTTTCTTTGCATGATGAAGAGGACAAACTTATTTGGACATGCAATTCCTTAGGTGAATTTTCTCTTAGGGAGGTTCTTTTTTTTTGGATTTTGAGAGGGGGAAAAGTTGGTCAATGGGATTTTAGTTCCCATTGATCAAGAATCACATGTTCTTTTTTCAGCTTTATGTGGGAACCAGAGAAAGTTTATTTTTATGGATACCACTTATCTAGGAAAGTGTTACCTATCTCCTAAATGCCCCTTTTAATAATAAATTTCTATGGCTAAAATGATCATTGCCTTATTTACCTAGAAAATAAAAGAACATGGGTAAATTCTCTTACCTGGGTAAGTGTTTTCCAAGAAAAACTTACCCAGATAATTGCATTTATCTGGATAAATAACTTACCGAAAAGTGAACGAGGCGTTACTTTGACTTAGAATGTAATTAGAGACCATGATCATATTGTCGATTGGCATAAACAGGTTTGAGAATCTGACTTTCCCACAAAGATATGAGTTCGATTCTACTGGCCATGATACATTGTTGGCCACGTGCATCCTGCTGCACATTGGGAACATTAGTTGTACTTTACATCACCAATGTTCAAACACTCCCTTCCAAACTATTTAAGTCGGTGTTGAAATGCAGTTCAAAAATCTTCTTCTGTTACATTACATCAATTCATATCGACTCCCTTAGGCCTCCGCCATATACTGTCTTATGCCCTGGCACAACCGAAAGAGCACCATTACCATAACCTCATGGGTGGTCGGAGGAGAATAGTGTTATATATACACGACCCGATGCATGTTTCACCTTTCAACAATAATATAGAAAGCTGATCATCACAGAAAGGCTCCTCTTTTAGATTCCTAGCTACAAATTTTTACTGACTTCTCACAAAGAACCGATGAACTCTGAACTCTAACCAGTAACCCCATCCACTGCAGTGTGAAAATTAGTAAACTCGAAATCATGAGTAAGGGTGTCAATGGACTGGTTTTGAATTCAATTAATTTGGACGGACCAATAAAACATATTGGATTGGATCAATTCAATCCAATATATTTATTAGATTGGAGTGGACCTAGTCCGTCCTTAATAAATTTTTATTAGATTCGGTTGGATTAAATTAATATCCAATCCATTAATATAATTTAAGAATGTATCAATGGATCAGGTTTGGATTGAAATCAATCTAAATTAAAATGATTTTGAACAGATTGGACCACCCAAACATTGAATTGGACTGATCCAAAATATTTATTGGATTGGATTGATCCATTGTAATAAATTCACATTGGATTGGACCAAATCTAGTCCAATTGACACCCCTATTCATGAGTTCTAAACAATAACCCTAGATATATATGGCCTACTGGGGTTATTGTACAAGTGGAGATATTGCTAGCTATCAGCTGCTATTAACTTTGTACAAGTGGGGACATCTGTATTTTTGTTGGTAAGTGTGCTTGAAAGAAAGATGCAGCTGATATAAAAAATGTGATAAGTTTCAATAATTAGGCCTAGCTAGCTACATAAACTAATTAATTAGGTGCATGAGTAATCAAACATTGTGCACTAACTGCTAAAACCGCACGTACCAAACATTGTGTACGTTAAACATCATTTAATTTGCAACCTAATCAATCAACTACTAATTGGGATAAGAACCTAACAAGTACATCCATTATCTATCAATAATATCTAGGAATTCAAGAGAAGCAACAGATCCCCACAAATAATCTTAGAATATATTTATTATTATAGACAACTAAAAAAGGTTATTGCTAGGATTAAAACTCTGAATTACTGATTAATTAGTATGACAAACAAGAAAATAATTGAGAAATATGTGAATTGAAAAGCAAATAATAAGAGCAAAAGAAAGGTAAAGATGACACCACATTTACGTGGTTCGGTCAAAGAGACCTACATCCACGGGAGAGACAAGAAAACTTGTTTATTCATATTGTTGATGAGAGTACTACAAATTGGCCACCATACTAGTGCTGAAATGTCTTTAACAAAGCCTTGAAACACTCCATAGCATAGATGACTGCTTTGTTCTGGTGTGAAAGAACCCTTAATGGCGGCAGTGAAGAAGAAAACCAATCCCAAACAGAATAGGAGTAGATCTCGCCGAAAGATGGCGATGGAGTTCTCCCAATCTCTTCAGCTTTCTAATGCTCACTCTCCATACACCTACTACTCCCTAGAAGCTCCCCTTTTTATATAAGAAAAATAGGGAACATGGTCCCTAAATTTCTGGCGAAGTGGAGGAGCAGTTTTAGTGGAGTTGAAAATGGAGGAGCAGTTTTTAGTGGAGTAAATGTGACTGTTGAATCTCAGCAGCCACATTGAACGACAACAGTTATTGTGACTATTGAATCCCAACAGCCACACCAAACATCAACAGTAATTGTGACTGCTGAATTCCTTAGCCACACCAAACATCAACAATTTCCACCTTGGCGAGAATTCAAACAACAAATCTCCCTCTCCAAATGCCCCAAGGGCATCAAGCATCAAATGAGACAAGACCCACCAAGTTGATGCAAGCATCGAACTTGGTTGATGGTAATGGCTTAGTCAACATATATGTGGGATTCTCAGCGGAAGCTATTTTGTTGACCAAAACATGACCGTCCTCAATAATATCACGAACAAAGTGATAACGCACATCAATGTGTTTGGTCCTCTCATGAAACATTTGGTCATGAGTCAGATGTATGGCACCCTGACTGTCATAATAGATCACTATAGTCTCTTGTCTACCTGTGAGTTCACCAACCAGATTTTGCAACCATAAAGCTTCCTTAGCAGTATCAACCACCACCATATACTCAGCTTCAGTCGTAGACAAGGCAACAATCGACTGAAGTGAAGCTTTCCAGCTAATAGAGGTACTACCCAAAGTAAAACAATAGCCAGTGAAAGATCTCTGATTAAGATCTCCAGCATATTCAGAATCACAATAATCGACAAGCTTCTCTATGGATCTTCCAAAGTCAAGGCAAAAATCAGATGTACCTCTCAAATACCTAAGTATTCACTTCACGGCTTCCCAATGAGCCTTCCCTGGATAGGACATATAACTGCTCACAACACTGACTGCCTGAGCAATATCTGGACGCGAACATACCATAGCATACATGATGCTACCAACAACACTAGAGTAAGGCACACGAGCCATATAGACCTTCTTCTTATTAGACTTCGGTGACTGCTTCGCCGACAACTTGAAGTGACCTGCTAGAGGAGTGGAGTCAGGTTTGGCTGAGAAGGCTGTGAAGATGGACTGGGCTCCACCTCCACCTGCATCTGGGCATCCTGTTATGTACCTGAATCACTAGCAACAAAATCCTCCTTCCTTGGAGATAACATGTGTGATTCATCAAATATAACATCATGACTAATAATAGCTTTCTTGCTCGAAGGGCAATACAACTTGTGACCCTTTACACCAGAGCCATAGCCCACAAAGATACATTTCTTGGCTCTAGGTTCTAACTTTCCATTGTTAACATGAGTATAAGCAGGACAACAAAAAACTCTCAAAGATGAATAGTCAGTAGGAGTACCTGACTAAATCTCAAATGGAGTCTTAGCCTCGAGAGCTAAATGCGGAGATCGGTTCACCAAATAGACTGCCGTGGGAACTGCCTCAGCCCAAAAGGACTTATCCAAACTTGCATTGGACAACATGCAATGAGCCCTCTCCAAGAGTGTGCGGTTCATCCGCTATGCCACATCGTTCTGTTGTGGTCGACCAACACAGGTGCGGCGTCTAATGATACATTCCTTCAAACAATAATTTGTAAAGTCAGACTCTACAAAACTCGAGCCCATTATTAGTCCTCAACCTTTTAATCTGCCTCCCTGTCTACTTCTCGATCATAGTTTTCCACTGCAAGAAGACTCCAAATACATCATTTTTATTTTTGAGAAAATACACCCATACCTTTTTGGAGAAATCATAGATAAATGCTTGAAGATAATTTGCTCCACCCTTCGAAGAAACATGAGAATGGTCCCATAAATTTGAATGGATGTAATCAAGTGTACCTTTGGTCCTATGTACCCCTTTGGCAAAGCTAACATTTTTGTGTTTACCAAACACACAATGTTCACAGAATTCAAGAGTACTTGTGACATGCCCACAAAGTAAGCCATGCTTGCTCAAAGAAGACATCCCTTTCTCGCTCATATGTCCGATCCTCATATGCCACATCTTTGTAAGATCTTCCTTGGACATGGATGACGAGGCCAAAGCAAAAGATTCTATCATAGTACTTCCCTGCAATACATATAATCTACCAACTTTGTTAGCTTTCATAACTACCAAAGCACATTTGGTTACCTTAAGAACTCTACCTTCAGCTGCATATCTGCAACCATTGGAGTCAAGTGTACCCAAAGAAATCAGTTTCTTCTTCAGATTAGGAACATGACGGACTTCATTTAATGTCCTCAAAATACCATCATGCATATCCACCCGGACGGTTCCTTTACCGACAACATTGCAAGCTGCGTTGTTGCCCATCAAAACAACTCCACCATCAAAATTCTCATATGTGGAGAATGCACTTTTATCGGGACACATGTGGTAAGAACTTCTTGAGTCCATAATCCATTCTGAACCATTCCTTCCAACTACATCTGCTATTAGCAAAAGATCATTCAGGGGGTTCACTGTCTTTTCAGTGAATTCGGCCAGGCCTTGTAATAGAGGGTGGGCTGAACCCATGTGGCTGATGTGTAGATCAATGTTTGGGTCCCACGCCATACAAAGAATCCCAACTGGGCAGTAGGTTGGAAGCATTCTGAGCACTTAGAATTATTAGGCCTAAAGCCCATTTCGAATTGGCCTAATTTGATTAGTTAAATAAAGGGGCGGATCTGGGATTAAATCAACAGATAGGATAAGGGTCTTACCCTATCCACTCAAAGAGTCCAGATCTGAATTTAGATCTGGAAACCTCCTAATGAGGTTAGGAGAGAGTTGATCTAATCTGCAAATAAGATAAGGACTTATCCTTATCACTTAAAGAAAACTCCCTATCCAAATACAGATTTGGATTAGGAAACTCCTAATGAGATTAGGAGCTCTCTTTAAGGCTATAAAAGGAGGAGGGGGCGAACCATTCAGTTCATCCCTCAGAAAAATCCCAAGCATCCAGAGATCAGATCTCAGATCACCAAGAGAGAAGACAGCTACGCCATCTTCTGCTTTTGCGCTCTCCTCCAGTTGCCGCCGTACTGCCAGTTCGATCTCCATTGTAGGAGCGATCAAGAAGAGTCTTGATATCAGTCTTTGGAGAAAGGCTGATCAATAGTCGTGCTCACTGCCTCCATCGAATTCTTGCTGAAGAATTCGGTTCGTTGGACGGACCTTATTGATTCTGCTCCACCATTCACTGCGTCATCTTCAGTGGGAGCAGTCTTTGGAGTTTTTCTTTGGGCGTGAACACCTTCATTGAGAGATACTGCATCTTTGTATCAAGTATATCCCTCTCCTACTATATTGGTTCAGATTTGGTTTGGTTCTTGGTTCAAGATTGATCATTGAAAAATGCAGTTTTTCTAAAACAGGGAATGCGATTCCCACATGGGAGAGAGAGAAATTTTTGAAAAATTGCCCTACCTTCCTATGGGGTTCAGCTATTCATATGATGTATCTCTCATCCCTTCAGTGGTATCAGAGCCATGGTTCAAATCTTGAACCAAATTAAATCAGTTCTGAACCTGCGCAAATGGGCAGAAGGCGTTCTACCCGATTTGCATAGATTAGGGTTTTTTATGGGAAATCGGTTCCCAGTTAAAGGGCGAATGATATGAAATTAATTTTTATAAATTTAGAATTTATTTAGAATTGTTCTTTATTATTTTCTTGATTTATGGTCTGTTCGTACAATTGGAGATCGAAATCTTGACTGACGTAGGATATCTGCGATTTGCATATTTTTACATTTTGGTTTGTAAATAATATATATATTTTTTAATTTTCTAGACTGAATGTATAGGATTTGATCATATGTAATATTAATAGAAATTGGGTTTTCTATTTATTTTATTTTCTTGATCGAAGTTGGCGGCACACAGAAGGAGATTTCGTAGATATCAAAATCGCTATCTGCGATTTGTAGTTTATGAAACTGCAAACTGTGATCTGACATTTGTTTTGCATGATGGAGGTGTGCGAACAACCCTATGACTGATTCTTGCTTGTTCTTTAATCATTAGTTTAATTTAGAATTGATTCTTGAATTATTTCTTTAATTAAAAATCAAACCCTACACCCATTCGAACCAGATTGGTTCAAACTGGTTGGACCAAATTTGTGGTTTGACGGAGGCTGATGTCAGCCCTAATTTCCCACTTTTGGGTCAATGGATTGATGGTTAATTAAGAGACTTAATTCGGCCCAAACCCGTAAGGCCCGGTTTTAAGAAGTTAAAACTGTTAAAGCCCATAAATTGTAGGAAAGCTATATGGGCCGAACTGCCTAACCCTATTCAGCCCATATACCTAGTTAATATTAATTAGTAATATTATGGATTAAAATGGGCTTTATTAATGGACTTTACAGATATTAATTGATTGGATCAATTCTATCATTGCATGTGATGTATGGATGTGTGATGTGCTACGTACATGGGTCATAAGTACTTGGCCCATGCAGATGCGATAGTGGCTCTTACACACACAATGGCTGAATGCACATCATTGCCATGGTGTCCCTAAAGATCATTGGATGATCTCCCTTAGTGGTGGGCCCCACAATCCTGAAAAGGATACTTGTGGAACCCTAGCCGTTTAGGGTCCACCAGAAATCTGACTTTATGAAAGTCACTGGGAGCTACTCTGGTTTGACCTAAATTAAACTAGGGTGTAACTTTTGTTCCCTCTTGAAATATGAGTGCATGTGATAGGGAGATTCATATGATGAACTCTCTAAAGGCCTTCCATCATTAGCATGAAGATGGACCATTCAGTAATGAGAAAACACACCATAAAATTGGGCTATCCATTTGCTGTTGGATCTGTTGGAGTGTTTCATAAGATGATAGGGGCGTCATAGAGCAATGTGGGAGGACCTCATCAGAAAATGGGAGACTCTCGCGGTACCTTGGCGTTCACGAATATGATGGGTGAGCACTCACTGGACAGAAAGGTTTAACCTAAAACGACTCTGAACCTTATCTGATAGAGGCCAAAGGGAAAGCTCATACGATGAGTGGATATGATCCTTCACAGAAAGGTGGTGGGGTTATGCAGCTGAAACAATTGGCTCCATGCACCCTATGTGATTTCCCACATTTCCAGAGATAATTCACAGTCTCCGTCACTAAGATAGGAGGGAAATCTCAAAGATGAATAAATGAGAATGGAACATAGATTAAAAGCCATATCTATGTAAATAACATGAATCAAATTAGGTTTTGGACTGATGTTTGGTCTTTTATCAGAAAATGGCAAACAGACAATTTGTGAAGCTTTTGGATGAAAATAAGCTTAAGGGCCCAAACTATGCCAACTGGTACCATAACCAAATGCTAGTCTTGACCTCTAAGAAACTAGATAAGGTTGCTAAGAATCCTACCCCGGAATGTCTAGGAGATAGGGCTTATGAGGCACAGAGAAGGGACTATCAGGAATGGGAGGAGAAAAAACTCCCTCGCCCGGTGTTACATCATTGCCTCATTGGACAATCCGATATAGAGGTAGTTTGATCAGATTAAACTTGCCAAGGACATATTGGATAGTCTAAAGACAATGTATGAAGAGCATAATCGTTCTACTTGACAGAAGATCTTGAAACAGTTCATGACCTTACAAATGTCCAAGGGGCAGCAGGTTCATGACCATTGTCTTCGGATGATGGGCTACATAAATGAGCTTGAGGCTCTTGGATCCGGGTTGGATCATACGACCTAGATAGATGCCATTCTCAACTCTTTGCCTCCGCCCTTCAATCTGTTCATTATGAACTATAATATGAATAAGCTGAATGTCAGCGTTCAGGAACATAGCAATATGTTACAGAGGGCTGAAGAACTGATAAAGAAGGATGAGCCCCTAGCCATGCTTATTGAAACTGGCAAGAAGGACAAGAAGAGGAGGGCAAAGAGAAAGCCCCAGAAGAAGGCCACCAAACCTAAGAAGCAGAGGAAAGACAAGACATCAGATGCTTGCCCTTTTTTCCATCAGGTTGGCCATTGGAAGAGGAACTATCCTCAATACCTGGAATCCAAGAAAGGTAATTTCGAATCTTGTGTCATAGAAACCAATTTGTTGGTTACTTCTGCGTCCTGGTGTATTGACTCCGGAGCTTCAACTCATGCATGTAACTCACTACAGGGGTTCAAGGTAAGCAGAAGGTTGAGTGAAGGAGATGTGACACTTTACTTGGGGACCTCTGCAAGTGTTGCAGCTGCGGCCATAAGAACCATAGAATTAGTTTTTAGAGAAGGATCTATTGTACTTAAGATTGTCTTTTTATACAGAATTTAAGAAGAAATTTGATTTCTATCTCAAAACAGTGTGCGGATGGATATTCTATCTTCTTTAGTAATACAATTATTATCAAAAGAAACAACAAATTCATCGCATACGGGGAACGGGAGAATGATCTCTATGTTCTACATCATTCTCTAGAAACTAACATAGCCGAAACTACGTCGACTGATATCCCCAAGAAAAGAATCCGTAATATAGTTAATCCCACGTGCCTGTGGCATTACCGACTTGGCCATATCAGTATTGGTCGTATCACAAGGTTGGTAAAGGATGGTCCTTTGGATTTTTTAACTGTAGAAGATCTTCTCACTTGTGAGGCCAGGCCTTGTAACAGAGGGTGGGCTGAACCCATGTGGCTGATGTGTAGATCAATTTTTGGGTCCCACGCCATACAAAGAAGCCCAACTAGGCAGTAGGTTGGAAGCATTTTGAGCACTTAGACTTATTGGGCCTAAAGCCCATTTCGAACTAGCCTAATTTGATTAGTTAAATAAAGGGGCGGATCTAGGATTAAATCAGCAGATAGGATAAGGGTCTTACCCTATCCACTCAGAGAGTCCAGATCTGAATTTAGATCTGGAAACCTTCTAATGAGATTAGGAGAGAGTTGATTTAATCTGTAGATAAGATAAGGACTTATCCTTATCTCTTAAAGAGAACTCCATATCCAAATACAGATTTGGATTAGAAAACTCCTAATGAGATTAGGAGCTCTCTTTAAGGCTATAAAAGGAGGAGGGGGCGAACCATTCAGTTCATCCCTCAGAAAAATCCCAAGCATCCAGAGATCAGATCTCAGATCACCAAGAGAGAAGACAGCTACGCCATCTTCTACTCTTGCGTTCTCCTCCACTTGCTGCCCTACTGCCAGTTCGATCTCCATTGTAGGAGTGATCAAGAAGAGTCTTGTTATCAGTGTTTGGAGAAAGGTTGATCAGAAGTCGTGCTCACTGCCTCCATCGAATTCTTGCTGAAGAATTCGGTTCATTGGATGGACCTTGCTTATTCTGTTCCACCATTCACTGTGTCATCTTTAGTGGGAGCAGTCTTTGGACTTTTTCTTTGGGCCTGAACACCTTCATTGGGAGATACTGCATCTTCATATCATGTATATCCCTCTCCTACTGTATTGGTTCAGATTTGGTTTGGTTCTTGGTTCAAGATTGATCATTGAAAAATGCAGTTTTTCTAAAACAAGGAATGCGATTACCACATGGGAGAGAGATAAATATTTGAAAATTTGCCATAACTTCCTGCAGGGTTCGGCTATCCATATGATGGATCTCTCATCCCTTCAACTGGTGTGTTCATTCCTTGCATAAGCATTGATTTAGGTGGGATTGGGATTTCCTATGAAAAGAAAAATAGCAGAAATGGTGGATTGGGATTCATTCATTTATTTCATATGACTATACACTTGAAAATCAGTGTTAGAGAAACACATGATCTCTTCTTTTCTTGTTATTCATTTACTAGAAAAAAACCAGTGCCTATTCTCTGGATTTTCCACTAGATTCATAACATACCTTGTTGGATTTGAAGCAAGGCTACCCATTTGAAGTTCTTAAGCAAAGAGTTTTGGCAATGTGGGGAGTTGATATAAAAATCAAATTATATTTTAATCAATTCGAAGTTCTTAAGCAATCAATGCTTAAACTAAGGAAGAAACGAGTTTAGGCAATGGTTCAAATATTGATTGATGGTGTGTTAATTCCCACATTTTCAAAATATATCTAACATTGCTAATTCTCCCTGCTCACACCTAGTGATAGAAGTCATTTTTTTCTTGTTAGACGTTCAAGACTACTATCAGCCTTGAACCCTAATAGATTTCAGGTTCAAAAATAAAAGAAAAGGTATAGAGAAGAGAGAGCAGTAGAACACAAGGGTTGAAAGGAGGGACATAATCTCAAATGTTTTGCCGCCGCCACTTTTGTTTAGTATTTATAGGTTATACTCATTACATGGAAAGGATAGATCTGCCCTTAGTATTTACATAACAAATAGAACAAAATAAAACTGAAATAAATAACAACTGAAATAACCAACTGACTACCAACTAACCCTAGGATGACTAGAACACATTCTACTCTATGAACACAGTGGGACCATAGCTGTGGGGCCCACATCAGTGTTCTCTATACTCCTCCTCAAGTTGGGAATAAATGTTTATCATTCCCAACTTGGAGAGATCCGCCTCTAGCTTTTCCTTGGTACAACTTTAGTGAGGATATCTGCTAGCTGCATGTTGGATGTGATGTACGGGAGACACACTTCTTGTGATGAGACCCTCTCTCGTACAAAATGTCGATCAACTTCAATATGTTTAGTTCTGTCATGCTGCACTGGATTATGTGCTATATTAATAGCCGTTTGATTATCACAATACAACATCAGGGGCTTCTCATACTCAATACCCAACTCCTCAATTAGTGATCTCAGCCATAGAATTTCAGCCACTTTGTTAGCCATTGACCTGTATCCAGCTTCAGCACTAGATCGGGAGACAACACTTTATTTTTTACTCCTCCAAGAGACAAGGTTACCTCCCACAAGGGCACAATATCCAGAGGTAGGCCTTCTATCATCAACACTCCCAGCCCAATCGACATCCGTATAGACCTCCACCTTCATGTGGTCATTGTTCTTGAACAGTATACCTCTACCCGGGCATCTCTTCAAGTATGCTAATGTTTCTTCTGCTGCAAGAAGATGCGTGGTTCTAGGAGAATGCATGTATTGGCTAACAACACTAATTGCATAACTGATATCTGGCCGAGTGAGGCAGAGATATAGGAGCTTTCCCACTAATCGCTGAAATATAACTTTGTCTTCAAGAGGCTCCCCACTCTCTGCACTAATCCTGTGGTTCTGTTCAATGGGTGTATCCGCAGGCTTGACACCTAACTTTCCAGTTTCCGCCAACAGATCTAGAACATATTTCCTCTGAGAGACAAAGATCACATGTTTAGATCTAGCAACCTCAATACCCAAAAAGTACCGCAGTGCACCAAGATCTTTCACCCCAAACTCTAGATGAAGGAGCTATTTGAGGGACTCAATCTCATGGTTATCATTTCTTGTCATCACAATATCATCAACATATACTGCAAGTAGTGTCAGAGAGGACTCCACCCTCTTGATGAATAGTGTATGATCTGACTGGGCCTGTACATAACCGAACTTCCCAAGGGCTAGTCTGAATCTATCGAACCAAAGTCTAGGTGACTGCTTCAAACCATACAATGCCTTATTGAGCCGACAGACCTTCTTACCTGTCTCTGTATCATAGAATCCAGGAGGCAACTGCACGTAAACCTCTTCCTGTAGGTCTCCATTCAGAAAAGCATTTTTAACGTCCATTTGGTACAAAGGCCAAGTGTGGCTTGCTACAAGAGATAATAGAACTCGAATGGTGGTCATCTTGGCTACCGGAGCAAAGGTCTCCAAGT
Source organism: Nelumbo lutea (assembly GCF_056320005.1). Classification (NCBI taxonomy): domain Eukaryota; kingdom Viridiplantae; phylum Streptophyta; class Magnoliopsida; order Proteales; family Nelumbonaceae; genus Nelumbo; species Nelumbo lutea. The sequence goes on along the minus strand of NC_142686.1, from coordinate 42,382,441 downwards.
AATCTATACCATAAGTCTAGGTGAACCCTTTTGCAACTAGCCGAGCTTTGTACTTCTCAATGGAGCCATTTGCATTGTGCTTCACAGTAAATACCCATCTGCATCCAACTGGTTTCTTTCCTTTGGGCAGATCAACGAGCTCCTAGGTATTATTTTTCAACAGGGCATCCATTTCAACTTGCATTGCACCTCTCCACTCTGGGACTGATAGGACTTCTTGCACTGTTCTTGGAATAGGGACATTAGCAACGAAAGTAAGATAGGACCTATAGGAGGGAGATAAGTGATTATAGGATAACAACTAGGAAATGCAGTGGGCTATAGATGTGGTGCAATGCCGTTTCCCTTTACGGACGACAATGGAAAGGTCAAGTTGTCTGTAGGAGGTGAAGTGGCAACAGCGGAAGGAGTCTCTGTGGGCCCTAAGACTATAATACCTGGACTTGGAGCCGCTGAAGAGGTTGGAGCTGGCCTGGACTACTAATGATCGGGATTAACATGCCTGCATCGCCTGTGATAGACTCTCAACTCCTGATCCCTTTGACCACCCTCACTACTGCAGCCCTCATCACCCAATGGAATAGGTAAAGGAACATTATTAACCCTACCCTCACTGCGCTCCCCCTGAAGAAAAGGACCCAAATCCCCACTCTCACTGCTCTCCCCCTGAGGAGAAACTCGAGAATAATAAGGTGTCTCCTCAAAGAAAATGTCATCCATGGAGACAAACTTCTTTCCTGAGACAGGATCATAACAACAATAACCCTTTTGAGTTTGTGCATAACCAAGAAAGATGCATTTGAAGGACTTTGGTTAAAACTTGGAGTGATGGGGTCCGAGAAGCTGAATAAAACATGTACAACCAAATGTATTAAGGGGAACAGTAAACAACTCCTCATTTGGGTATAGAAGGGAAAAATGAGTTTCATATCAAGAACCTAGGAAGGAACCCGATTAATAAGATATATCATCGTGAGGATAGCATCACCCCAGAAGCAAATAGGGACATTGGAGGTAAACATAATACTTCTAGCCACCTCCAAGATGTAACTATTCTTCATTTATGCAACCTCATTTTGCTGATGTGTATGAGGGAAAGTGTTATGGTGGATAACCCCATGATTAAGAAGGTAAGATGCCAATGGCTTAACAAAGTATCCCTTTGCATGATCAGATCTAAGAATTTTGATCTTGGCATCAAACTGTGTTAGGATCATTTGGTGGAAGTTTTGGGTCAGGGCGGGAACCTCATCTCGTGAACGCATAAGATAAACCCAAGAAAAACAAGTATGGTCATCAATAAATAACAAAATATATTTGTACCCACCCATAGAAGGGATGTGATATGGCCCCCAAACATCAGTATGCACAATATCAAAAGAACTATTACTCCTTTTATTACTCAATGAATAAGAGTTTCTACAATGTTTAGCAAACTCACAGCTTTCACATTTCAACCGAGACAACTCAACAGACTCAAACAAGGTAGGAAACCGACTCTTTAAGGATCAAAAAGACAAATGACCTAATCGGTTATGCCAAAGCATAACCGGGCTCACAATCTGAGAAACAAGTGACTTCTTATCCACTGACCCTTCTCGACGAGAGCTCTCCCTGAGCAGATAGATCCCATTCATCTCACGACCAGTCCCAAGCACCTTTTTCGTTTTCAGGTCCTGAAAAACACATCGGTCAGGGAAGAAAGTTACTAAGCAGTTCATATGTTTGGTAATACTACTAACTGAAAGAAGGTTAGTATCAAGCATAGGAACATGCAAGACAAAGGACAAGGAGATAGTATCCGAGAGCTTAATGCCACCCTTGCCAGAAATAGGGACAAGAGAGCCCTCAGCAATAGATACTTTATCCCATCAATGGATACTTTATCTGTACCAGAGGATAAGTGATATGTAGTAAACAATGAAGGCAAGCTAGTCATATGGTCAGATGCACCTGAATCTATTACCCAATAGGGTTCAGTAATACCTAGAGTTGAGGCTCGAGTACCTAAATGTGTGAAAGTAGATGTGGTAGGGGTTGATGGTGATTGCGGTGGCTGAGCTGAGTTTCCAACTTCCTTTTCGAACTGTATTAGAGCAGCCCAAATTGTAGCTAAGGTCTCTAAGGTTGTGCCTCTTGTGCCAGACGAGGATGCTGAATCAGTAGTCACGACCACATGTACATTACCCTTTTTGCTTCTCAACTTTGTCGGGACCAAATGAGGATGCAACTTCCAACACGTTTCTTTTGTGTGTTTGGGTTTCTTACAATGATCACATACCACATCCCTTTTATCTTCCTTCTTCCTGTCCCTTTCTGAATCACCCCCTGATTTGGGTTTAACAGCTACAAGGGCCGGTGTAAGAGGCTGAGGTTGCATCATGACCTTTCTCCTGGTCTCTTCACTATGCACTAAGGAGTATGCCTGAGAGAGGGTCACACTATCTCTGGTCAAAATCTGTTGCTGCACAATATCATACTCTGAATTCATGCCTGCCAGAAACTCAAACACCCTGTTTGTCTCGATGTGCTTTCTATGGGTCTATGCATCTTTGGGATTCTCCCACTCAAGAGTCTCTAAGTGATCAATCTCATGCCACAGGGACTTTAAGAGTATTCACTTCACATTTCAATTCATATGCTCTGGCAACATTAAGGGGTTGGGAATATGTTTCTTTCATAACATCCCATATCTCCTTGGCTGTCTTTGCCCACAAGTAATTTCGGCTGATATGGGGCTGCATAGAGTTACACAACCATGTCATAACCAAGTAGTTTTCTTGGATCCACATGGAATACATGGGGTCTCCTTCGGAGGGTTCTCTCACATCTCCCAAGGGATACCCTACTTTGCCCCTTCCCCCAATAGCCATTATGGCTGATTGGGCCCATTCCAAATAGTTTGATCCATCAAATCTTATGTTTGTAATTTGAATACCTGTCTCAGAAACACCACCATAACTGTTGTTCCCAAAACTGGCTTTTGCTTGATTCTTAAACTCCATTTTGGCCTAGAACCAGTAGTCTCAAAATTTAGGGTTACTACAGTCAAAGAACAACACTAGGGCTATCAATCACAATAAAAAATCAGTATAGAACCAATTTGTATTCATGGTATATGTGCATGAAACAGGTAAAAGTATGATCTTAAACCAATTAGCAAACACAACAGCAGCTGTCTGTACAATTTTCACCCCTTAAGAGAGTTCGGAACCCAAGAAAAATGTGAAAACAACTTGGAGAAAAATCTGATATGCTGAAGCAGAATTAGGGTTTTAATCAGTCATTAAAAAAAAATTCTCAACCGCACATTCTAGGCAGTACCATACAGATAAGACTTGTAGTAGGGTTAATATGAAACCCTAAAACTGATCAATGTTGAGGAGAAAACTTAAGAAGAGCTTCACAGGTAGATCACAAGGCTCGGCCCAGCATTAGGGTTTGCCGTAGGGTTAAGAAAAAACCCTAGGCAATAGAAGAAGAAAACCCTAGAGTAATTCGGCCGCCCTTTCTAGATAGGTCCAAGCTATCTTCTTTGATAGTACTTCTCTCAAAAAATAAAAAACTTACAAGAGAATGCTGTTCGCTGCCTTCCAAGGTTACCCGGACCCTATCCTTCTCTAATTCTTCCTGATCACCAACACTCTGCAACTGTGGCAAGTCTTCAACAGCTGCTAAACCCTCTGGCGATCTCCGAGAACCAGTCAACAAACTCCACTTTCTCAGCTTCCAGCCCTAGATGGTTCTCATGTGGTCGGCTGGACTAGACAAACATGAGAAACCCTAGCTCTGATACCAAGTAGACGTTCAAGACTGCTTCAGCCTTGAACCCTAATAGATTTCAGGTTTGAAAATAGAAGAAAAGGTATAGATAAGAGAGGAGAAAGAGAAGAGAGAGCAGTAGAACACAAGGGTTGAAAGGAGGGACAAAATCTCAAATGTTCTGTCGCCACCACTTTTATTTAGTATTTATAGGTTATGCTCATTACATGGAAAGGACAGATTTGCCCTTAGTATTTACATAACAAATAGAACAAAATAAAACTGAAATAACCAACTGACCACCAGCTAACCCTAGGATGACTAGAACACATTCTACCCTACGAACACAGTGGGGCCATAGCTGTGGGGCCCACATCAGTGTTCTCTACATTTCTTTTCCAACTTCTATTATCTTGTTTCATGGTGTTCATGATCTTAGACCTTCTTTCTCATATGTTTGAGTTAAACAACCAATTTTATTTTAACTGTTAAATGAAAACCAAAAAAAAAAAAGGAAAAAGTCTTTGGATATTCATTTTACAATTGAGTTAATTAATTCATTACCTAGGATGAATGACTTTATCTAGTTTAATATATAAGAAAATACTGCAATCAATTGGGTGGGTAAGGGATTGATGAATTTAAATTCTTTTTGTTTTTGTTTTTGTTTTTGTTTTGGGTCCAAGAATGAATCTGAATTGTAAACCCTTAAGCTGATATGACATTCATGGCTGAGCTTAGTATTCAAACCGCATAAAGCATATGAAGAAGCTACCTTTCTTCTTTGATATCTGTTCATTTCAATAATGTTTTGTTAAATAATGAAAACAAGGCCTTATCAAGCAAGAGCTACCAAAGCTAAAGGGAGGCCAAACACTATTTAAGGAGCTAGGAGATTCTGTCTTTTCCAAATAGTTCCACATTACAAGCAAAAAAAAAAAAAAAAAGCAAACAAAGTGTATGTTCTAATAAGGTTCTAATAACATTCCTACTCCAACGCATGTTAAGCATATGCATAATTGGGCTCTTAAGTACCCATATGAACTGTAAGGCAATCCAAAAGCACACTTATAATGCTCCATGACTAGGCTTTCTTTCCATACTTTTGGCATCTATATGCCCTTCAATGATTGAAGGATTTTACAATAGGATATGTTTGATCTTTGAAAACCATGAGGTCAAGTTCTGTCCCCTTCACCACCTCTTTCTTGCCATGGCAATATTGAAGGATTTTACAATAGCATATGTTTGATCTTGGAAAACCTATATTCTTAAGTAGGTTCAAGTGTGATTTGTTATCAAGATGCATCCAAAATTAATGTCTAGATGGTAACTACCATTTATTATCTTTTAATTATCAACATTAAAATGATATTTCCTCTAAATGATATTTCATGATATCTATATATCATTAGAAAGAGGATAATATCAGGGGGCTCCTATTTTTTTATAATTGCATCTAAAGAGGATCCCTCATCTGAATTATGTGTACTCCACATAGAAACTTTTGCTAGCTCTTATTATATTGCATGTACAAATGTAAAATCACTTTTTCATGGTGGATGTTAATATCACCTCATCCAGCATTCAAACATTTTCACAAAAAATAAGGAGGCATGGCCTGGTCATCCATTTTAAAATATATGCTATTCTGCCCACTTTAAAAGGATCAAAAGTTATTTTCCTAAGGCTCAATTTGGAAGGAGTATGAATATATATTTGTATAGTGCAAAATCTTATATTTTATATGCATTTGCAGCATATATATTTGCATTTGTACTCTTTTCAAACTGAGCTTTAGTGTTGTAAAATTAAGACTAACCCCCTAGTGAATAATTTCTTGACATTAGTTATGAGAATAATAATGAACAAATCTAAACATGCTCAGTTTTAAAACTAGGCATAATTGTACTACTTTACCATTACACATGGAAGGGGATACAAGAATTTGGGGTATCTTAAAGAGGATATAAGTAGGAAAAATAAGAAAAGATTTAAGCACTAATAATTTAACCAAGAATATAGTTTTAAATAGAACGATGAATTCATATTATGAACCCCATATAGTTAGGATAAGGCATGAATGATGATGATGAAATATGTAGTGTGTAAATAAAGGATAAAGGCAAAATTGACATTAATTATACTACTTTTAATTGATAAGAATCAAAGATAACATCATAAGAGTGGGGCTGTATCTAGTAGGCATGTTCAATGAGCACTTGATAATTAATCTTTTTAAAGGGTAGGCTGGGGACATTTAAAGGGACAGGTGTCGAAAAAAATTTCTAAGTGCTCATTAAATGTGTTTACAATGTTGTGCTTACCTAATCTAGAATGCATAAGAGTGAACCAGGAAGCACTTTAGTGGGTATTTAGCATTGATACCATTTTCTGAGAAAATGACACCACGTAGGTGCCACATCAGAGGAAGCGATGCTTCAAACAATGCCCTTTTGTTTGGTACTATTTTTCTAGAAAAAAAATGTTGTTTTAGACCACAACTTGGGAATTAGGAAAGTGTGGTATGGAGCAATGCCAAATTTAATGTTTTCTGAGAAAATAGTGCATTGCTGCCAACCGTGCAATGATGTGGCATCATCTTGGACGTTGGATAATACAGACCAATATTAAAAATGTTGATGCCAACACTGATACCAAATAAAACCATTGCTGTTTTCTAAAAAAAAAAACCTATATAGCAGCACCGGTTCCAAACAAAAAATAAGCACTGTTTTATGAAAAAACGATGTAATACTCCCACCACGGATGCCAAATACCTAGTTAATTTGCCTATAGTTGAGTTCGTTGTTGTGGAAGAAGACATTTAACGTATTTACAGAACTAAATTAATTTAATTTCAAAGTGCATATTTGTGCAAGATGGAGAAATTTGATGGGTCAAGACATGACATAAAGCTTCCGTTCCGTTGACGTTGGGAAAGCATGAAGCAGGTCCCAGAAGAAGGGTTATCAAAGAATGTTGCTGTGGACGTTGAGGTTGAAAGTTGTATAAAATTCCAAAATGCCAAAACGTCTGTCTTCCCTCCTTTTCCACCAAATGCCAAAACGTCTAATGCAATATTACATATGATACAGCCAAAGAAAATAAGGAGATGATAGAGATTGAATAAACTTCGATACCAAGATGCGATAATGAATCGATATAAACATTAGCAGGCTGGAATGAAGGTGAACTGAAAATGGCTTGATTTCCTGTGTAAGTAGCGGTGAGGGTCATCACAGTAACAATCTGTGATGGCCCTCTAGTTATCACAGACCATCACAGATTGTTACTCATCACCAAACACCCCAACATTCGTTATGTACCCTTTTGATCCTTAAAACAGCAAATTTCAGAATTCAGACTTGCATTTTAAGCATTACTTAGAAACCGTAAGCATAAGCTGCGCTTTAGTCCAACGAAATTGACTTTTAAACCAGCTGAAAAGGAATATTTTGTCTTCTTTGTCACTATCTGCCTATACTTCCATCTTTGGTGAAATTCTTGTATCAAACCGAAAATTCCATCTCTCTCAAATAAAACTTTCATCATGCATGCCTAACTTTTGGGAATCTGGATTAGTTATATCTACTTGATGGTTGTGTTAAAGGCATCTTATTAGGCCTCATTTTTTTTTAAGAAGAATTTATTAAAAATTAAAAGAAGGAAGGGGGGGATGAGATCTTACCCTCAAAATAAAAACTAGGAGCCACAGCTCCATATAAAGAGAGCGGCAGGAGGGAGAGAGTGCTTGTACCTGGGCAAGTGTTTCTCACACTGTTTTCAAAATCGGATCGGACTGGAAAAACTGGGAACGGGTCATTTGACCGATTTCATTTTCTTCCAAAACTGTTTTTTCTTTCAAAACTCTTGATTTTGATCAACAAACCGTTGAATTGGCCAGTTAACTGTTTGAACGATTTTAACCGTTTTACAATTTTCTTTTTTATTTTTTTGTTAGAATGGGCCGGCCATTCAGATCGAACGGCCAGACCGTTCAAACTAGTAACCGGACCTCTGACTGATTTGGTCACCGGTTCATTTTTAAAAACCATGGTTTCTCGGGTAAAACTTGCTCAAATAAGTAATATTCCAGCGTTTTTGTATGTTACAATAAGTTATAGGGAAAGAGCGCTTATTGAAACATGAATAAATTGCTTACCTGCATTGTAAGTTCTCTGGTATTTTCAATTACCATAAGACATAATATAACGATAAATGAATATGGGGTTCATGATCAATTTACTGATTAACCAACTTAATCCCGCTGAATACCAACAAATGAACAAGGCCTTATCCTATTCCATGCCCACGTTAATCTCTTTTTAATTCTAGACTGCCCAAACCACCTTCCAATGCCATCTCACACAATTTTGGCTTCAATTTGCAAAATAAATGAACCTAAATCTATTAAATCAAATGAAATCTGATGAATCAATTTTTGGTGATGTATCAATTTTTTGTACTAAATACCTCGTCATTTGATCTAAGTTGGGGGCAGATTTGGTGCCGAGTTAACTGGGTTGAGTTAGGCAGGTTAGGTGACGAGCTGACCATAGTGTCGAGTTGCCTATTAGGTGTCGAACTGCCTGGTAGTGAGCTGACCAGAGTGCCGAGTTGCTCCGATGCTTAAGTTAGTACTCCCATAATAGACTGCGAGCTAAAAATCACAAAGTATGAGAGCTAGAATATGCTTACTTGCCCCCTTATGCCATTGGGGTTGGTGCTTTTATATAGGCATTGTTTGGCGTGGGCTTCATGCATCATATCTAAGATTTTCGAGAAGTCACCTAAGTGATCCGAGATTCCCGGAGGCAATTGCCATGCACATTGATCACCCTCCGGATTGTTTGACACGTGGGCCAACTTCCAAGGATCGTGGGAGTGTTAGGGTATGCGTGCCAAATTTGTCGGTGAGCACATCTCGCAGGTCGCCAGGTCAGTGCCTGGGCCAGGCTGCCAGGTCGGCGCCTATGCTAGACTGCCAGGTCGACGCCTGTGCCAGGCTACTAAGTCGCGCCTGAGCCATTTATTATAACTTCAGCATATGTCTTGCCCATTTATTATGATGCGCTTAAACCCCTAGGAAACCCAAATGTGTTGTTATATTTTTATGCTAGACCCATCTAACGAATTAGTGGGTTAGTAGAAGGCTGTGAATGGGTTTGGTCTAAATAAAAATTTAAAATTTGTTAGTATAACCTTAATAAAAATGATAGAAAAATACTAAAGTATTTATATATTAATAAATTAAACATTTTTAACTAATATTATTTTATCTATTATCTATTAAATTTACCATTTCAAACATAATAATATATAATAAAAATTATAATAAGAATACGAAAATATTATATATATATCTAATAAAATAATTAGTTCTGATCCTTTCGAATCTGAATCAGTTCAGAACAGACAAAAACCGGAACCAAGGCCGGCAAATCAACCTGTATTATCAGTATTTTTTTTAGATTTTACTTATTTTTTCGAAATCAATTCAGAGGAATCGATTTAAGGCCCAACTACACATGTGAACATGTGAATGATACACATGTAGCCCACTGGCGTTGACTAAATAAGAAACCTGTACTTCCGCGGTTTGAACCAAATGCCTTCTCATGGAGAGATATGCCGAATGACCAACTAAACCAGTGGCCTAGTGGGTCATTATTATATATATATATATATGCTTAGAGATTCGAAATATTTATCAAGGGCTGTGGTGAGAAATGAGAATGACATGGCATTCAGGCTTCTGCTGGCTGTGGATGTGATGAGATTGGAATTAAAACGTTGTCCACTGATTTGCCATTGCCGACATGGCAAATGAAGTTACCGTCCAATTTATATTTCTAGTCCTTGTCCATGTCATCTACACGTAATGTACGCATGGTGCACACGGACACGGTCCTCACAAATATTAACCATTATTATTTTTCTAAATAGACAATTTTGTGCTGTGTTTTTTTTTTCTTGTCGTTTCTAAATAAACAATTTGGTTTTTTTTCAACTTATTGCCCTTACAATTACAAATACTGACCATTATTTTTTAATATTTTTCTAAATAAACAATTTAGTGCTGTTTTTTCTTTGGTAATTTCTAAATTGGATGAGAAAGACTTGCTCTTTAGCACGTGAGTAATTTGGTTTTTAATCGACTTACTGCCCTTATTTTTTTTTTATTTTCTAAATAAACAATTTAATGCAGTCTTTTTTGTAATTTATAAATGGACAATCGCATGAGAATGACGTATTTTTTATAACACGTGTATAGTTGTTTATCTACTTCTTATCAACTCCATTTCATTGCGGAGATCAAATCTGCCCCCCAAAAAGTATGTCCCTGCCGTGTATTGAGAATATCTCCCGATGATGATATCAAAGATCTAAAGATGTTCCTAATACATGAGGGGGATATAGTGTGGGACGTTGCGAGAATGCAATCTTGTGGGGGCTGATTTGAACTTTTTCATTCCGACCTGATAAAAAGTCCCGATTGATTGGTTGGAGACAAAATCGTATACAGTGGGCTGTAAACCTATCACGAATGACCCACCAGTACTCCATACCCATAACGCGTGGGTCTTACATATGCTCCGCGTGTTGTGGTGGACGGTTGAAGCTTTCAACGGAACCAACAAGACCCCTTGGTGGAAGGATTGGGTCCCACATGGAGATGGAGGAAATGGGAACGGGAATGCACACTGAGGTGAGGTGGTGGACGGTTGGCACCCAGAAGGAATTACAGACAGTACGTACTAATGAATAGTGGCTGTCCACCATATATGATCCATAAACCTTCAGAATATGCTACCCCATCAAATATCAATACACGATAATGACCCTTCAATATAATCCATGCTTCTTCTCTTTATTTATATTCCACCCAAATCTGTTACAATCATGGAATTTAACCTACCCTAAGATAAAAAGAATAAGACCGAAAAGAAACAATATCAGGAAATACACTCATTGTGTTATTAAGTTTGGTCTGCGGCTCTCTTCTAGGGTTGAAGATTTGGTTATTAGTGGGTGTTGTTCTTTATAACTTAAAATTGGCGGTTTGATTAGTATACGTTATCGGTCTGAATCGTCTAATTTTCGTAGTTATATATGCTATTTGGGCTTTTAATTGGATCAGGCCCAATAAAACTGGGTTTGATATTGTATGATTCCTATGCTAAATGGTTTGGTCTGAAATTTCTCGAAACTAAACCGAACTGGACGGTGACCGGCGAACATCCCTATGACAGCAACAGCATTTAGCGTGTATATGGAGACCGTTAATTTAGTTTATTATATGATACATGTGTCAGTAGCTGAAAAACGAACTGGGCTGATGGGCATCGGTGCTTTTTTGAACACGACATGAGGCCAACCGATCCAAATTTGTTCTTGATGGGATAAAATACATCATTATAAAACTATGGGCCTAGTGGTCATTATATGTGCATACAAAAGCTTCTAAAGTAGCAAAGTGGAATATAATGGCAACCCAGAAACCTAGCCTACGTGTACTCCTAATTGCCATAGATCATCCTTCTGGAAATCACTCTCAGTCTCTCTCACCATGTGAGGTCAAATCGTAAGAGAGTCAGCTGTTGAGTTCATTTTGCTGAGTGGCGGCAAGTTGTCTTTATATGTGAGAAAAGCTAGTCGCTATAAACTGGCAAGCTAAAAATGAAAAGAATTTTGGTTCAATGAATACTTGGCTAAATTTGGTAAAAGAAATGAATTAGGGCCTCTGATGGGTGATTTTTTATGGTGAACTTGGGGCACAGAAATGGCTGCTATTAGCGTAGCTTTATCCTTCTTACTATATGAGTCCTATCCGGTGTATCAATCTTAGTTGTTATCTTAATTGTTCTTTGTTTTGGCTTTTATTGTTCATGTAGGAATTTGTATCCTAATCATAAGAGGGAGCTAACATTCTATCTCTATATATATCTTGTAATGTTCGGCTGAAAAGATACATAGAGAAAGAAAATCTTTCCCTTCAAACTCAAGTGTCTCAGTTTATCATGGTATCAGAGCGCGGTTCGTTCGACTTTCGCACCGCCTTTTGAACTTGCTCGTTCGATCTTCTCTAAACCTCTGTTCGTGGAGCAGATCGCTGAAGAGTTAGCAGAACTCTACCTTCTTTCGATCGTCAAGACTGGAGGCTGAGGTATTTGCTTTTTTTCGATCATTGCTCGTGAAGTGGATTCTCTTAGAGGAAACAGGGGTTGTCGTTGGAAGGTCTTCAAAGAAAGATCTCTTGCTGCACACTATGGCAGACATGTTGTTATAGTCTGCTCCTATTTCGAACTCGCAGCGAATCCTTCGCTCCTTCCCTAAATTCTTCTCCCCTTGTCCATGCAGATGCAAAGCCGGTGACGGTTCCCTCCCGCTCTGATTTTTTTGTTCCCAATCTTTAAATCCACGACGACGATGGAGAAGACTTGGAGAGACGATTCCGATTAAGGTTTCTGAGTCGCTACTGCTTCTTCGCTGGCTCGGTCAGGTTGGAGAGAGGGAGAGAGAGAGAGAGAGAGGGGACGGACTCCTATCCTATTTAAGCCCTTGGGATTCCTTCTCCGAGGATTCTACAGGGCTCTCTTTTCAATAGTTGGTCAAAGTCGGTAGTTGTTCTTCGCTAAAACCAGGAAGGAAACACCTGCTTTGACCGATCGATCATAGCGGATGGAAGAGAGAGGCAGAATGAAGGTGAGGGCGGAAGCAGAAAGGTAGTCTCACCGTACTACCTGGCGGCCAACGACAATCCGGGTAATATAATTACCCAAGTCCAACTGAAAGGAGATAACTACGAGGAATGGGCTCGAGCAATGCGAATGGCGGTCCGAGCCAAGGAGAAAATCGGATTTCTCAATGGAACCATATCTCAGCCCGCGGACGATTCACCGGAGTTGGAAGACTAGTGGACTGTGAACTCGATGCTGGTCTCATGGATCCTCAACACGATAGAACCAACCCTACGCTCTACAGTCACATACATGGAGGCTGTGAAGGACCTGTGGGACGACATCAAAGAACGGTTTTCAGTGGGCAATGGGCCAAGAATTCAGCAACTCAAGGCAGATCTTGCAACCAGCAAACAGGTCGGTCTCCCAATCGTGGCATATTATGGCAAACTAAAGCAAATCTGGGAAGAACTTGTTAATTATGAGCAAATTCCGACATGCGTCTGTGCAGGTTGCAACTGCAACATCGCCACAAAACTGGAGAAGAGACGAGAAGAAGACAGAGTTCATCAGTTTCTAATGGGCTTGGATGACTCAGTATATGGAACAATGCGTTCCAATATTCTAGGCACTGATCCGCTACCAAACTTGAACAAAGCCTATGCCATGGTGATACAAGAGGAGCGGCTGAGAACCATGATCTGCAACAAAGAAGAAAGAAAAGAGGCAATGAGCTTTGTTGTGCAAGCACAAGGTGGCACAAAAAGAATGGGGCATGATACAAAAGAGAAATCTGGAGTGTGCACCAACTGCGGACGAACAGGACATGAGGCCAAGAGTTGCTTCCAACTTATTGGCTACCCATACTAGTGGGGAGACCAGCCGAGATCTACTGGGAGTGGGAAAGCTCGAGGCCGAGGAACACAAGGTAAATCTGGTCGTGGACATGGGGGCGGACAGAGAGCGAATGCTGCACAAGCGGTAGGGCAAACTTCTGAACCGACCCACGCGACAGAGGGAGATCGCACTGCATTCGTTGGATTGACTAATGAACAGTGGTCCACTTTCCTTAATCTGTTGAATTCTTGCAAACCCAACACAACCGAGAAGTTGACAGGTATGAATTGGATAATTGATACAGGAGCTTTGCATCATATGACAGGAAACTTGAACCTCTTGCGTAATACAGAGACCGTGACCGGTTGTCAGGTTGGATTACTCGATGGAAAGCGTGTCATGGCAATAAAGAAAGGGATCATCATTTTGAATGAGCACATGAAGCTTACAGATGTGCTTTATATTCCTCGTTTGAATTGTAACCTGATATATGTGTCGCAATTATTATAAGATTCAAATTGTAATATCCAATTCACTAATAGATTTTGTGTTATATAGGACTGCACTTTGATGATAGTGATTGGTGCGGGTGAACTACGCGGAGGGCTCTACTGCTTCAAAGGTGCGCACTCAAGTAGAGTTCACAAAGCAAAGGTTGAAGCATCATACGAGTTATGGCACAAGAGAATGGGTCATCCCTCTGAGAAAGTAATTAAACTTCTTCTTGATTTAAACATTAGATGTGATAGTAGAAATAGGATATGTGGTGTTTGTTCAAAAGCCAAACAAACAAGAAGTGCGTTTGGTTCTAGTGAAAACAATGCTAAAGGGACTTTCAATTTGATTCATTGTGATTTATGGGGTCCGTACTCAGTACGAGCATCTTGTGGTGCCTCGTATTTTTTGACCATGGTTGGTGACTTCTCAAGAGCCGTTTTGGTTTTCTTACTTAATGACAAAAGTGAAGTAGGAAAAACACTGCGGAACTTCTTCACTATGGTAAAACGCCAATATGGAAAATTGGTGAAGATAGTTAGAAGCGACACTAGTACTGAATTTACTTGCTTGAAGGAATATTTCTCTGAGCAAGGCATAATACATCAGACCTCATGTGTTGAAACACCGTAGCAGAATGGACGTGTCAAGAGAAAGCATAGACATATACTAAATGTTGCCAGAGCTCTTAGATTTCAGGCCAATCTCCCTATTGAGTTTTGGGGAGAATGTGTTATGACAGCCGGTTATCTGATCAACAGGACCCCCTCCACTCTCCTTTTGGGTAAAACACCGTATGAGATGTTGTATGGGGAGAAACCAAGCTACAAACATATACACACATTTGGATGTTTGTGTTATGCATGAAACCTAAATCGAACTAGGGACAAGTTTGCCAGTAGAGCCAGACATTGTGTTTTTTTGGGATAACCCTTTGGCAAGAAGGGATGGAGAGTTTATGACTTAGAAAATAATGAATACTTTGTTTCTAGGGATGTGGTATTTTCAGAAACTGAATTTCCTTATGCTATTGAAGAAAAACGAGTCGAACACAAACCAGATGATGGTAATCTTGCTTATGACCAGGAGGAAACTGAAGAGTATGGCGAAGAGGATAGTGAGAGAGGAAGGGGTAATGGTACTTGTGAGATGATAAGAGAGACAGATCATGATGACAGGAATGAAAATAATGACGGGGAGCATGAAGTAAGGGGGGGTTCTATGGAAGAAATGAATGCAGGGAATGAGCAACTTGGACGTGGCCATAGAGTGAAACATCCTTCCACCTGTCTCAAGGATTATGTCATACACACCACATGGTGTTTTGATCACAGTCTGAGCCATTCTGCCAGTTCCTCTTGCCAATTTCCCTCCTCAGGTACTCCCTATCCTATAATACATTATGTGAATTGTGATAAATTCTCTTTGCAACACCGTTCTTTCTTAGCAGCTGTCCTAGCTAATCATGAACCCCTGAGCTATTCAGAGGCTGTCAAGGACTCTCGTTGGAGAGAAGCAATGAGAAAGGAAATTGAAGCCTTAGAAAACAACAGAACCTGGACAGTGGTGGACTTACCGCCAGGGAAAAAGGCTCTCGGAAGTAAATGGGTATACAAGATAAAGTACCACTCAGATGGCACAATAGAGCGGCACAAGGCGCGTTTGGTGATATTTGGAAACAAACAGGTTGAAGGGATAGACTACAATGAAACATTTGCGCCTGTGGCAAAGATGGTTACAATCCGCACATTCCTTGCAGTAGCTGTGACTAAAAACTGGGAATTGCATTAGATGGATGTGCAGAACGCGCTCCTTCACGGAGACCTGCAAGAAGAAGTGTATATGAAGATGCCCCCTGGATTTGCTTCAAGACTACCTGGGAAGGTGTGCAAGCTCCACAAGTCGCTTTATGGTTTGAAGCAGGCCCCTCGTTGTTGGTTTGCTAAACTAACGGCAGCCTTAAAGCAGTATGGGTTTATCCAGTCATAATCTGATTACTCCTTGTTTACACTTCGACGGAAGCAGGAACAGTTGAACATCTTGGTGTATGTGGATGATATTGTTATCTCTGGAAATAATGGCAATGCCATACGGAGATTCAAGGAGTATCTGAGCCAATGCTTCCACATGAAAGATTTGGGAGCTTTGAAGTATTTTTTAGGAGTGGAGGTCGCCAGAAGCCAGAAAGGTATTGTTCTTTGTCAGCGGAAGTATGCTTTGGATATCATATCAGAAACTGGATTGCTAGGATCTAAGCCAGCTGGACTTCCCCTGGAACAAAATCATAAACTAGATCTGGCAGATGGTCCTTTGATGATGAAACCAGAGAGTTACAGGAGGCTTGTGGGTCGCTTAATTTACTTAACCATTACCTGTCCTAAATTGTCCTACTGTGTACATGTGCTTGCTCAATTTATGCAGAACCCCCGTGAAGAACACTGGGAGGCGACTTTACGTGTGGTGTGATATTTGAAAGGTAACCCAGGACAGGGAATTTTCCTTCCGGCTAACAGTGATCTTCGGTTGTATGCTTACTGTGATTCTAACTGGGCCGGGTGTCCACTGACACGACGCTCTCTCACTGGATACTTTGTGTTATTGGGACAAGCACCTATCTCATGGAAGACAAAGAAGCAACTTACAGTGCCCAGATCATCGGTTGAGGCGGAATATAGGTTCATGGCAACAACTGCATGTGAATTGAAATGGTTAAAAGGGTTGTTGCATTCATTAGGTGTTGGTCATCCTGATCCTATGCGATTACACTGTGATAGTCAAGCAGCCTTGCATATCGCTGCGAATCCAGTCTTCCATGAGAGGACTAAACACATTGAAGTACACTATCACTTTGTCCGCAATGAAATTCAGAATGGGAATATACAACCTTCCTATGTCAGGACTTCCGAGCAACTTGCTGATATGTTTATGAAGGCCCTGGGCAGGCAACCATTTGAGCATCTTCTTGCCAAGTTAGGTATTTCCCGTTTACATGCTCCAACTTGAGGGGGGGGGGTATTAGCGTAGCTTTATCTTTCTTACTATATGAGTCCTATCCGGTGTATGAATCTTAGTTGTTATCTTAGTTGTTTTTTGTTTTGGCTTTCATTGTTCATGTAGGAATTTGTATCCTAATCGCAACAGGGAGCTAACACTCTACCTCTATATATATCTTATAATATTCGACTGAAAAGATACACAGAGAAAAAAAATCTTTCCCTTCAAACTCGAGTGTCTCAGTTTATCAGCTGCCAAAAGTCAATAAACAGAAAAACAACAAGAGAAATTTTACGGTCGACATCGCAAGTGGTATTCAGATAATTTAGGGAAACTTGGCCCTGACTGACTTCATTGAATTTCTTTCCAGGGCCTTGGGTTTCCATTTTAGGATGTAAATGATAAATTGTAGTGATAAGATGTCTTATTGCCCAAAAAGAAAAGAAAAAAATGAATGAGATGTTTGGAGAGTCTGGGCACTGGAAAGGGGCCCAATGATACATTCACGGATTTAACTTAAAAGGGTTTTATTTTTTTGGAAAGTTTATCAAAAATGGCAAAGGGTTGTTTTATTATTATTAGATTGAATAGTTTCTTGAGATGGTATCAGAGTCAGATAAAATCTGATAAACCATCCTGTGAGGAAGGGAAGTGTTAGAGAATAAAAAAACTTATTTAAAGACCTCACCAGACACCAAACTGGTACAATCTGTTATGTAGATCTTGTACTGTGATGATAAATACACCAACACTTTGTAAAAAAAAAAACAAAGTATCCATAAACAAATCAGATAAGTGGTTATCCACCTTTTAATGCCATTTGGTATGTTGAAGTACAAAACATAAACTTCCAAACACCACCTAAAATGGCATGTGATTACTTTCAAGACTAAACCGGTAATGAATACAAAGCATCCACTCACTACTTTCGTGAACAAACACACTTATCCTCCTTCATATTTGGTAAAAAGAAATAGTTTATTTTCTCAAATTGTCTGATAATTTATATCCCATCTTGTTTTATTGCTTAAAACAATTATTTTACGAGTCATAGCTCCATGAAGAGAGATAACATGTCAAGGCTACTCAGGAATGATTCATAAATGATACCTTTTGGGTAAATTTCCTTTTTTTTTTTATTTAATTTGGTGGGTGGAAATGTAGACTCCAAAAGCTTGTGGATTTCTATTTGTCTTTCTCTTACACCGTCCACGAACCAAGTAATATTGGTTTTATATTTTTGTTTGGATAATGGAAAAGTGACAATTAACCTTTCTGTTCTTGAGGAAAGCAGAAAGAAATTAAGTGAAATTGGAATCTAAGATGAAATAAGTGGAATATCCCTATGGACCCTGTCCTTATCCTAATTCATAGAGTCTATGTAGCTACGACTTATTCGTCCATTACACCCATGCCCCAATCTTACCACTAATACTTTGCAGACAAGTGTAACAGCACTAACCTTGAGCCAACATTCTAAGCATCAGTCCATTGAGAGATTGATTTTTTTTTTTTTTAATTCATTTTTGGTCAAAAAGAAAGAGAGGTTGATTCAATATTTTTCATTATTGAAGTTGATCATTTTATGGTCAATAGGTTTTCTGCTACTCTGTTTATCTACTTCACAGACGCGGATTGGCTTGGATTGTTGGGCATGTAAATAAGTGATCCAATAAAATTTCTTGCCCACAGGATTCATTGGTCCTGGGCCTCCTGGCCGAATGCTCTTGACTGAGGTTCCGTCGCAGTGTACTGTTAACACACAGTGAGGGCAACTTTTGGATTTTAATATCAATAAAAATAATTTTTTAAATATAATTTCTAATATACCTTAAATTTTTTGAAAAAATATTCAATAAGGGCAGATACTCTTCATCTCCTTTCTCTTCCTAAACTACTAACAAATCTTCACCACTTCCAGTCTCTCTTCTTTCATCATCATCATTTTCTTCTACTTCTTTTTCTTCTCTGCATTTGAATTTTTTTCAAATTCGAAGCATATTCTCACTGTCCACAGCAGAGTGGAGCAGAGCGGGAGAGGTAAGATTATTTCTCCCTCTCTGCTCTCCTCTGCTGTAAACGGTGCTTAGGACCCAAATGGTGAAGTGTCATTAAGAGGTGAGTTCCGTTAATTTTGAAAGTTGAAGTCATTAAACGACGTGGAGGTCCTTATTGTTAGTGGAGGGTCCATGTATGCGAGTTCGAGAACCAATGGGGGTGTAGAACTCAACAAAACACATACCTCGTTCCTAATCACGGGAAAACCCTAACTCCTCTCTCATGCTCAATGCAACCAGAACCCCACAAAAGTCTTGCATCTGAGCAAGCACTTGATGCCTAGATTGGTGCTCGATCGGACGAGTGTGTCAGTCTCATTATTTTGGAGGTTCGCTGGTTTCACAGGTGGAAGGAGGTGAACAACCCTTATTTGATGTTTTTTTTTCAAAAAAATTAGCTTATTCTAGAAATTATATTAAAAATGTTATTTTTATTAATATTAGGGCCCAAATTATCAACTAGAACGCCAATTTTTTTTTTAATAAAAATGAGTGGAACGTCTTTTTCTTCCCAGCTAAAAAGAAAAAAAAAACTTGTACCGAAAAAAAACTTGCATTTATTTATTTTTTAATAAAAATGAGTGGAACTCTTTTTCTGTGCCCCACAAGAGGCACCCCACAGCACATTCCCACCGTGTATTGAAAATATCTCCTGATGATGACATCAGCGGCTCTGGTATTATCATCGGGAGATGTTCCCAATACACGACTGGGATGTGCTGTGAGATGTGGGGCACCCCCTTGTGGGGCGCAGATGTGAACTCCCTCTAAACCCAGCTGAGTTGTGGGTGCTAGCTAGAGGAGTTATCTTCATGTGGCAGATACGGAAAGCAAGATGTCAAATGGTCATGGAAAATAAGGCCTTTCACCCTTTTTCTGTGATGATGGCCGCCCAGTCTCTGATTCAATTTCTCTTTTCTAATCTTTGTGTAGCACACAAGTTCTTATTTTTACTACACCTGTGGGGAGAAGAGAATTTTGGGAAAAACCTCCAACTTCTATACTAAAATTGAACTTTGATGGGGCATGTAATTCATTCTCAGGTGATGCTGGCTGTATTATCAGAGATTCATTTGGCTCTTTCTGTTTTGCAAGAACCGTTAATCTAAATGTAGGAGATCCTCTAGAAATTGAGGGTCAAGCAGCTTTCTGGGTCCTCTCTTTTGCTCAAAAACTAGGCCTCTTGGCTTGCTTGTTTTCAGTGCAGTTTCATTTGCATTGGTGCAAATGCGTTAGAATCCAATTTTGCTTCAACTTTAATCTAGGTTTCGGATTATTTTGTTTGTTTGCATTGCAGATGAAGTAAAGTGAAAACTAAATTAGAATCATTTAAAAGCCAGGGCAAAAACAAATTAAACCAAATTTCGCAAAATTCTGAGAACTTCAAGTATCAAAATATAAATTAAATATATGGGTATTGTCAGTTGTGTGTGTAGTATCGACATTTGAACTATACAAGTTCCATTCCATGACAGTAATACGAAATAGCTTTCTACCACTTCCTTCAAATAATTTTTTTGTATATTTATTAAAATTTGGGGAGTTTTATTTTTAATAAAATAAATAATTAAGGCATCGATGGTATTCTGATAAAATTGAGAGGGGGGGTCACTTTTTCCACCCACTTTTTACCCGTTATAAATGCAGTCACACATCTTATCCTGTTTGCTACAATAGAGCCCACGGAAAACCTTTTCCTGAATAATATTGGTTATTCGGAGGGTGAGTAAACAATGGAAAGCACAAATCACATGGATTCTTATGCGTATCCGAATAACGTTTTCTTAAAAATCATTTACCCGGAAAAACACATTACCTAAGTAATGCAGAAGGAACAAAGCCTAAGTAGAGATTATTTGGGAGATCTGTTAGACAAGAGAATCTATTCTATGGGATGTTTCTAACAGTTGCACGGAATTAAGAGCGTAGAAGTTATAAGGTTCATTTTATAATATATTTTTAAATAGTAGAAAACAATAAACAAATTGTGACACTTAATAATGTTTTTTCTTTTAACTTCATTATATAATACTTAAATTAAAAAACAAAACCAATAAACTAGGACAGACAAGAAGAGACAAAACAAGAACAATACTAGGCCTACTAGGTTATGGGGAAACCAAATTAAAACTAAACAGTCAATAAAACCAAACCAGGAATCTGGATTTCGTCCTCCTCACACCGTACTCCCAACACTTCACACAGCTGTGTATTGGAAATATCTTTCGAAAATGAAACATTATGAATAGGGAGATGTATCCAAATGTTGTGAGGCCGGTGCCATAACCATTTTTGTTAGGACAAAACCCGATCTCTACAGTGAGTTCTTAGGAAAAAAAAAGCTTTAAATAGCTGTGGCCTGTGATCATGTGACTCTACATTTTAATATTTTAGTAAAAAATAAGATGCTTTATGTAACAATAAAATTCTTAGGTGGCTGCCCCTTTGCCTAGAATAAATTTTGAGCTAAATTTACTATGGCTTTTCAGCATTTTTCTTAAGCTGTGTTTCATTGTAATATAAACACAAATATATACATTATATATTTACCCATTTTCGCTTCTTAAATGTAAACATGGTTCACAATTTAAACCGTTTTTGTATTCATCTGTTTATTTGAAATTGGTGCAAAGTGTGGGACCTTCATTAAATGCTCCAAGTATCTTATGCTCCAATGCCTTAACTTTGGTAAAAAAGTTAAACACAAAATTGTATTAAAAAAATAGGTACAGTAATGCTCTCTTTTCAGAATACAAAAGTGTCGTAGAATATATATTTGTTCTGATAATCATTACTTTTTTACATATTAAACAAACGCAAACCAGGATACATAAATACCCCGGTTCAACATTTGTATCACAAACAAATGGAGCCTTAAGTTCACCATAACTTTTCAAAATGTCCAAAAACTATCATGTTAGTGAGTTTTGTTTTCTAAAATTCACCATCTGTTAGAGCACCATTAATAATGATTGAAAGAAATTGTTCACATCAGCATGCATCTGTAAAAAGTTTGTAAATTTTTTTACCGAGTGACGGTAACTTATTCTTTTTGTTCCTCTGGTTCCCCACCTGATTTTTTCCATTCTCTTGTTACACCCAATCCTCAAGTTCTTCCATATATGACCTTGTATCCGTGAACCAACTCCGGGGATTGATTCCCAATTGGCCAATACAAAGTGTCAAACTCAAAATTTTAGTGCTTGCTTGCCAATCGAAGGAAAATAATGAAAATACAAACTTATCCCAGAAAGAATTCTCGTTGGTGCTTCATGTCTCTTGAACTTTGATTCTCTCCGGAATCTTGTCCAATGCTTCAAGCGACCTCCGCTTCTCGATACATACACTCAAATTGAATTTGGACTAAACGATGTCCAATTCAAAACCAGTCCACTTAACACCCTTAGCTGTGAAACAGAAAAAAACACAGATGCATTGCATGCCAAAAATAAAAACATGTATGATGCCGGTTGTTTATGAGTCAGGCTTGGCTTTTTGTTGAAATTTGAATGGATCCAATTTGAACCTAACCCTGAAACAATATAAAATCGAACTCAAAACCCGACTTGGGAATAAATGTAGTTATATTGGATATCATTTTACGTGGTCGGATTAGAGTAATATCTGTCTATTGACAGGCTTAAAATCCCCTCTGCATCAATTTGATGAGAATTTATGATTCCGGTTGATTGATTATAAATTTTTACAGTATTATGTATTTTCGAGATTATATTCAAAATAATAATACCTAAAAGATATGATATGAAAAAGGTTTTGGCCAGTCAAAATTCAAGAATTTTGATAAATAACACCTGAATCTTTATAACGTTTATGATTTTAGTTTATTGGTCAGTTATTTTTCCCATATCTTATCTTGTTCTAAACAATCTGGTATCGTTTTAATTTGGTAGAATCTTTCAGCACTGAAGTTTCCAAAAGAGGAAGAAACTAGAAGTTAAAATATACTGAAGAATCTTCCGCTCTCTCCTGGTCTCCTTCTGCGACTTTCTCGCATCTCTCAGAGAGGGAGACTGAGACAGAGACCGGTGGTGCTGGTGTTCTTTATCCTTTTTTTTCTTTTTTTCCCTCGGAGAGAGAGAGAGAGAGTGTGTGTTTCTGTGACTGTGCGTCGTATTCGGTGAATTTTTACAATTTTACAGTTGAGGAATCTGTCATCGACATCGACAGGTTGTGTGTGTTCAAACCGAAAGGAAGAGAGGCACACACGTGCGAGTTTCATCCTTATAAAGGACTGCACTCACTCCTTCGGCACTCACTCCATTACCACTTCTTCACTCTGTTTCCAAGTCTTGACTCAGAGAGCTGCTTTTAAGTTAAGGTACGACTTCTGATATTTTTTGTCGTCCTACTCCTACCCCGGAAAAATCGATTTCTTCGCGTTTCGATCACTGTTGCCTCGAATTTCATCTGCGAAACGGCCGAAGTTCGTCATCGAATTCTTTCTGCTTCTTATTCTTCTGAGTACGATCTTCTTATTCTTCTGAGCATCCTTGCGGAAGAATTCTCTTTTCTCTAAAATAGCCGGTAGTATCTGTATATGATTGGTTTTTGGATCTGCTCCTTTCAAAATTCAAGCTTGAATCCTGCTTCTAGTGTTAAGTTTGCTTGAATGATTGATTAAGCTCTGAATTATCCGGCTTGAAAAGTATTCATTGTAAATGCAATTCTGTTGTAATTTTTTTTTTCTGCTTTATGTGAAAATTTTGTCGGTTTTTCGCTTAATTTTTTTATGTTTATCTTCTCTTCTTCACCTGATATCTCTGTTTTCTTGCGTTGCAAGTTGACTCCCGTCTATGGTGGATAAGACCGAGAAAAAAAAAAAAAAAACCTTTTTCAAAACAAGCGTCATCTAAGAAGTGGATACTTATCTCATATGAGCTTTGAAGTTTTTGTACGCATCAGTACTGAATTTGTTCCTTCTGTAATTAATTTATGATTTTATTCTACTTGTTCTTTGTTCATTTATTTTTAAATATATTTTTTGTTTTTTTCCTTCTTTTTTCGGGTTAATGCAATAAGTGTTTCGTGTAATGTTTCAATATTCACGCTTAATATTCTTTGGAGACTTTATATGAAGAAAGGTGAAGCTTTCAGTTGGTCTAGCGTTCAGGGCTCTGTTATTTCATTTACGTACTTTTAGATGAATTTTGAGTTCTCTGGATTCTGGAAGAGTCCCAACCACTTTTGCTCGTCCCTTGCTTTCTCAGCCCTTTCTTTTCCCCCTTTTTAGAAGAAATCTTTTCCTCCTTTCTTTTCTTTCTACTTTGAACTTCCAAATTTCTTATCTTGATCATCTCCAAAGTTGGATATAGGCAAAAGCAGTTGTAATAGCTATTCCTTTCCTCTTTCCTTTGGGAAGGTAACTAATCTAATGGCAGCAGATCATCCCCGTCTTCTATCTCACTGTAGAAAAAATATATATTATTATAAATATGTAGAAAATATTCTATTATGTATTTATGTAATGAGCTGTGGTTTTTGTTTGTATTCTGAAACCATAGTCAAAATTATCTCTGAGGACTAGGTTGTATTCAGAATCAGAGGGACCTTTTGACTCACTCTACGTCTGTCCCCAAGTTGTATTTATTTATTTTATTTTAGCATAAGTGGTTCGATTTCTTCATCTTAAGTCTTATCTATGTTAATTCGGCCTTATTATTATTTTTTCTGTCTCTGTATTCGAAAATTAGTCGTGAAATCTCCGGGTTTATGCTTATTAACATGGCATGAATTTTAGTTCTCTGTTCAGTCTTCTCTTCGGGAGTCAACGCAGTTGGTGCTTGTTCCCACGGGATTGTTCCGCAGTTTTCGAATTCAATATCTAAGCTGGTTTTTATTTCTGTGCAGTTGAAGAGCCATCAGCCTCTGCTGCAACTCTTAGAAGGATGCTGGAGAAGATGGAGCAATTCGACCACGAGAAGGCGATAGAAAATTTCGAGGAACTGACCAGGGATGCGGAGAGAGTTCAGGTAGAAACCCTGAAGAAGATACTGGAGGACAATCGAGAGGCGGAGTACCTGAAGAAACTGGGACTCAATGGGAGGACTGATCCTGAGAGTTTCAGGGCTTGTGTTCCACTGGTCACTCATAAAGATTTAGAACACTATATCCAGAGAATCGTAGATGGAGACGATTCGCCTATTCTCACAGGAAAACCAATAACAACCATCTCATTAAGGTATCTCTTCTCTCTCTCTATCTCTCCATCATTCAAAGGAGTGCCCTTTTCTTTCTGAAACAGAACAGAAATGTATCGAAGAGCACTTGCCCAGCGAGGCTGGATCTGCTTGAACACAACTTGCTCCTTACAGAGCTCATGCAATCAGATCCGGACACATGCTCTATTTAGATTTTTCTTCTTTTAAAAAAAAAATTGCAGGAATTTAGGATGGGCATTCAGATAAATAATAGATCAGATTGTGTTGTACAGCGTTGTGTGCAGCAAAAGCTATGTGCAATAGATGTAAAGTTAGGACACGGGCGAAAACATTAGCTGGTGGAGTGCAACACTTGAAACGTTACCGTGGATGTGGGGTAGAACAGTAATTGCACTTTCAACCAAAAGACAAGCAGGGGGTTGACGTGTCCTGGGAGTAAAGCTCTATAACAGCTAACAGCCCAGGCTGTCGGCTCCCAAGTCTCAACAGTCAAAGTTATCTCGCTGAAACTTGAAAGGGGGTTAATTTGTGGGAGAAAATGATGTAGTGTTTCTACATCATCATTAAACCGTATGAAGGATCATTATTAACCCAAGGCCACTTCGTGTGGTCAAGCCTAATCAAACTTACCCGCATTTATAAGTGTGGGTCCACCCCCAATACCAGGGCTTCCCATCTCAAGCAAATCTTGCGGTTGCGGTTGACAGCTCTTTCTGGAAAGACTTCATTAGCCAAATGTTATTTATTATTTTATATAATAATTCCTCTCTCTCTGTTCTGGAATCCTTTCCCTCAAACATTGGAGGAGCAAAGGCTCGTCGGAAATGTGGATAGGTTGCGTTACGTTCCTTCAACGGAGTTGAAACAAACTCTGTTCTTCCACGCAAAAAAAGAAAAGAGTTTTTTCTTTTATATTTAGGCTCGATTCTCATATCCTCATTGTGACGGGGAAAATGTGCTGTTTAATTTGCAGTTCTGGCACCACCCAGGGAAGGCCCAAGTTTGTCCCCTTCAACGAAGAATTGGTGCAAACCACAATGGAAATATTCACGACATCCTATGCTTTTAGAAATAGGTAACCACCTCACCATTTTGATTTCTTTTCTTTTGTTTACTTTTTTATGTTATAATTCTGTTTACCTTATAAACCTTTCGCTTTCCTGGTATATATAAAGTCTCTAATATCATCAACTGAATGAATGTCACCAGTGCCACGTTCACTTGATAATTGATTCAATCAGTGAACATCTTGGGTTTTGGGGTTTATAGTTGCCCCGAGTCGCCGACACAATCACACAAGAGAACCTTGGCTGTTTTGAAGCTTCTGCACATGCCACGTTTACTCCACTTAGTTGTTTATGAGTTCACTTAAGTGAAGGTGAACAACATGTAGCCTTTGATATATTGATGTGGCGCCACCACCACGACTTCACCCATCCAAATTCAAGGTGGGGCCACAACGTTACATCAAAGGCTTCCATGCATTCTGTAGCAGAAGATGGTTTTTTTTTTTTATGTTTCTTTTATTTCTCTTTTTAATAAAAAAAAAGTTAAAGTTGATTACAATTTAAATTTACCCTTTTGCCCAATTCGAAACCAAATGAATGGTGTCTAGCTGTACAAATTACAATTAATTGTTGGTTGCAGAGAGTTCCCCATTGGAAATGGCAAGGCTTTACAATTCATCTACAGCAGCAAGCAGTTCAAGACCAAAGGGGGTCTGGCAGCCGGAACTGCCACTACAAACGTCTATCGTAGCGAGCAGTTTAAGAAGACGATGAAGGCAATACAATCCCAGTGTTGCAGCCCTGATGAAGTCATATTCGGACCTGACTTCCGCCAATCCTTATATTGCCACCTTCTATGTGGGCTCATCTGTCGCGATGAAATTCAGTTTGTGTTCTCTCCCTTTGCCCACAGCACTGTCTATGCATTCCGAACATTCGAACAAGTTTGGGAGGAACTCTGTGATGATATCAGAACCGGGGTCCTTAGCAGTCGGATCACCGTCCCGTCCATCCGAGCTGCTCTGTCTAAACTCCTCAGGCCCAACCCTGAACTAGCGGATTTGATACATGACAAGTGTTCTGGGTTGAATAATTGGTATGGATTGATTCCAGAGCTTTTCCCACATGCTAAGTACATCTATGGGATTATGACCGGGTCAATGCTGCCTTATTTGGAGAAATTGAGACATTATGCCGGGGTATTGCCCCTGTTGAGTGCTGACTATGGGTCTTCCGAAGGTTGGATCGGAGCAAATGTCAATCCCAGATTGCCACCCGAGTTCACTACTTTTGCGGTGCTTCCTGATATCGGGTATTTCGAATTTATCCCCCTCACAGAGAGGAACAAGGATCTGCAACAGAATAAGATCGCTGCTACCTACTCTTATGCTGAGTCAGAACCGATCGGTCTGACTCAAGTGAAGATTGGGGAAGAATATGAGATCATCGTCACTAACTTTGCAGGTATGGCCGTATGATGAATATATAACAACCTTGCTTTTATTTTCCAAACACAAAAAATTAACAACCTTGCTTTTATTTTCCTTTTTCTCCCCCCCCCCCTGGTGAGGAAAAGGAAGATTTATCATTCATGTGATTGCCGTTTAATGAATTTCGTTTATTACCCAAAAGGGAGTTCATCGTCTTTTCGTGTCTACAGTTCTGTTGCCGCCTCTGCGATGTTTATTTCATTGTTTTCTTTTTTGTGAACTTATCCCTTAATAGGAGCTGTTGTATAATTCTTCACATGGTCTTCTGGGCAGGAGCCTCTTGTTTAACAATTTACTTGTTTTTTTTTTTTTTTTTTCCTAATTCATCATTCTTCTATGGAAGTCGGAGAGGTCTCCATTAAGACTTGCTATAATAGTTATAGAAGATCGACTTAACGTAGGGATCACTAGTTAAGAGAGAGAGAGAGAGGGAGGGAGTTTTTTTTGTTCGATAAATATGTATAACCGACATGACATGTGGAGGATTAGGTGAAATGCTTATATGACATTTTAGGTTTGTTTTCGGGATAAGTAGACTGTCAAAATATGAAATTACAGCTTCCTTTTAGTTTATTAATAGCCTCCTATAAATCGCATCCTATCCGTGATTTAACGTCTATCTACGGTCAGATTCATCACCTGTATGGTGGGGCTAAAATTTCTAAGGTGGACTTAAACAATAAAAGCCCCGTTGTTTTATGTGTTAATGCATGAATGAGCAGGGGCAAGATTGAATGTTTGACCTACCCATATAAGACAAGCGTCCTGAGCCACAAACAAAACAACATCTTACTAGACAAAACATGACATATTGTTGTACCTATTATTATAACTCTCAAATTTATTAAATTTGTACATGCAAGCAGGTCTATACCGATACAGGCTAGGGGACGTGGTTAAAGTGATGGGATTCCATAACTCCACCCCAGAGCTTCAATTTGTATGCCGGAGGAATTTGCTATTAAGCATCAACATAGATAAGAATACAGAGAAAGATTTGCAACTAGCAGTTGAAGCAGGTGGGAAGCTGTTAATGAAGAAGACAAAGATTGAGGTGATCGATTTCACCAGTCATGTGGATGTGTCGACGGACCCTGGACACTACGTCATCTTCTGGGAGCTGAGCAATGAGGCCAACGATGAAGTGTTGAATGAGTGTTGTGATTGTTTAGATCGATCTTTTGTTGATGCAGGATATGTTAGTTCCCGAAAGGTGAATGCGATTGGAGCTCTTGAACTCCGTGTGGTAAGGAGGGGAACCTTCCAGAAAATTCTGGATCATTACCTGGGCCTCGGAGCTGCTTTCAGCCAGTTCAAGACCCCACGATGCGTGGGGCAGTCCAACCCCAAAGTCTTGCAGATCCTATGTAACAATGTAGTCAACAACTATTTCAGCGCTGCTTTTTCTTGAAATTCTATACAATGCATGCAATTGGATCTTCTTCTGCTGCGGTGCTATCGATCTAAACTATGTTGTAAAACACTAAATCATTTAAGGGTCTGTTGGAAATTAGATCAAAATGGTTTACTTTCCTAACCTGTTTGGTTGAAATGGAAATTGAACCATTCTCGCGAATAGGGAAATGTTGTTCCAAATCCAAACCCATTGCCATAAAATAAACGGGCCCTAAGTTTTAGCATCCTAGGCTTTCGGTTCCAGATTTGTCTAGCGTGCCTAAAAGGAATTAATGAATTCGATTGTCTCGCTCATTTTCAGCCAGTCCCAAATATATAGTTCTTGTTTCCCTGTTTTAAATGAATATTTAGTATACATTTGGTTTTGTTGGCGTTTATTAAATAAACATTTTATATTTGATGAAACTGCAAAACCGAAAAAAGCAATTAATGAAAGATTTTATGATACATATGCGCCTACATCAGCAAAAGTTTCAATAAACACCTCCCGTTGGGGGAAGCTCCAAAGTAAAACTTTCTAAAACGGAAGAAGCGAACAGAATTTGCAAATATGGATATGTATAAATGCACATAATGAGACTTTTACTTATGGGACGTGTATGTAATAACGTTTATTCAATAAATACCTACGATTCCAAATACTTCCTTAATAACTATTTTGACAACACTCAAAAATAGATTTTAATCCTTATTAAGAATGAGCTAAAAGTATTTTAAGGGACAGGTGGTGTCAAAAGAATTTTTAAGTATTCATTAAACATGCTTACAATTTTGTGCTTACCTGATCCGGTTCGGATAATTCATACCAGGCAAAATGTTGTTCGTTGCAGAATAAGATTGATCTGGGGCCATCTGAATCCTGGCACTAAACCCGAGTACAGACAAAGGTGTATAGTTTATAGTACATGGAAAATTTGGACAAATGATTGACAGTTCGATATTTGGCAACCGTGCAACAACAGTCATTTGAAACAAGGTCGAGTTTTTCGGAACAGAGTTATATATATATAGTAACTAATGAAGACTGGACACAAGGATTTCTGTCCTTTCAAGATTCTCAAATCTTTCCTTATGACATATGTCATATTACAAACAAAAAAAGCAATCGAATGATTAACTGTTAACAGACTCATTTCATTCGGACTTGACTCACCATCTCCAATGGTCACCGGTCAAACGCTTTGTACATTGTTGCCAGTGGCTCCCAATAAGAAATTATAGGGGAAAAGAGCAATCTAGTAGTTATATACTCTGGGTTGAGGCATGTTGTAGCAACGTTGTCCATGAATTTTCAATGCTCGGGTTTAGTTGTGGCCAAATTCTAGGATTCAATGATTAGGTTCAACCAATGTTTTTGAATCGCTATTGGCTTGGACAGCTGGACTGTTTGCATTGGAAAGGCAATCGGTTCTATTTTATCTTAAATCCGGTTTCCGGCTAAAAATCATTGAATTGGTCAATGATCTGTTGATTTAAAAAGTTCCGTCTAAAAATCATTGAATTGGTCAATGATCTGTTGATTTAAAAGGTTGAATAGTTAATCTGTTCAATCCGATTACTGATTTTTGACTTTTTTTATTTTAATTATT
Organism: Nelumbo lutea; assembly: GCF_056320005.1. Classification (NCBI taxonomy): domain Eukaryota; kingdom Viridiplantae; phylum Streptophyta; class Magnoliopsida; order Proteales; family Nelumbonaceae; genus Nelumbo; species Nelumbo lutea. Next base: position 42,351,931 of record NC_142686.1, on the reverse strand, counting down.
ATTTTTAAATTTATAAGTTTTTTTATCATCCAATCCTACCCACATGGTACTACAGTTGTACATTGGGAATATCTCCCCATGAATGATAACATGCAAATGTAGGAGATGTTCTTAATGTACAGCTGTAATGAGGCATGGATAGGAGATCCAAGTTCCATTATAGCACTACTAATCACAATAAAGGCCAATAAACCAAAAACACATATTTGACCCACTAAAATCACTTTTCCTTTGAGTTCAGATCTCTTGCCCACAAAGAATCCTATCCACACCTACCCATACATTAGTACAGCCCCACATTAAGATCTCCGGTATTTGCATGTTACCATTCATGGGGAGATGTTCTTAATGTACAGCTGTAGCGTACTATAGGTAGAAGATCTGAATTCTTTTCTCTTACAAGAATAACAAGCAAGAAACAAAAGGAAAAAACAAAAATAGACAGACGGAGGGGCTACCAAGATGCATGTATATAGTACAACATCATACAACATTGTGGGGTAGGCGAGCAGGCATGTATGTTAACCCATCCCGGTCTGTGCAAGCATGACTATTAGCACATGTCTAGAATGGTCTGCCCGAGAGTGTAAGGGTTAGTCTCACAAAACTATTTATTCCGAAAATCCCTTTTACTTTGGAGATGTTTAGGATCACATTAAAGTCTCACAAAACTTTCCAATATGTTGTGGAAAGAGTGTTAAAAAAGACTTTTGGGATGGAAAAAAACACTTTGCCCATTGCCAAAAAGCTAACTCTTATCAACTCAGTCACCTCTTGGATGCCTTAATATATTATGAGATCATTTAAAAATTCTAACAATATTCCCGAGGAAATTGACAGAACTCAAAGGAAGTTTCTTTGTAACAAAGATAGAGGTAAAAAGCCTGTCCATCTTATGAATTGGAAGAAGGGTTGCACCCCAAAGAGGTGGGGGGGGGGGGGGTTGGGGCTAAGGAATTTTAAATGGACTAATGAAGCGAGCTGGCAAAACTAGGATGGATGATTCTCAAGGAGGATAATTTGTGGGTTAAAGTGGTAAAGGGTAAGTACTTTAATAAGGAGAAATTTTTAGAGGCAAGAAAGATGAAAGGAGTATTGGTATGTGATTTTTAGGGACCTTTTAAGGAAATGACTTAGATGGGAAGTTGGTATTGGTAAATCTATTAAATTTTGGAATGATAATTGGATTGGAGAGAATTTTCTAACTGAGACTTTAACCCCTATGCATTAATTCAATGAAAATGAGATGGTATGTGATTTCATCGATAAAGATAGAGGTGTGTGGAAGGAATCCCAAATTGGAAAATGTCCCTCCGAGTATTTGGAATAAAATCAAAGCAATTTTTATTCCATTAAGCCTTAGAGAAGATAATTAGATTTGGGGACTAAATCCAAAGGGCTTGTTCACCATTAAATCGGCATACAAACTAAAATGTGTAGAGGAGTCTTCAAGATTGAATTCAGGAAGTTGGACTTCAATGTATGGAGCCTTAAAATCTCGTTGAAAATTAAAGCTTTCATGTTCTTGATGCTTAATTTAAGATTGCTTGTGAAAGATACTTTAAAAAAAAAAGAGGATTCAAGATTTATGGTGATTATTGTAGATGTGGTAGGAAAGAAGATATCAATCATGTTTTTATTGAATGTATTGCTTCAAAACAAATCTGAGATCTCCTCTATTTAAATTTAGGGAGCTTAATTGGGAATAACTTTAATATAGGTGAATGGTGGACAAAAGTTGACAAGGAGGATATAAGTGAAAGGGGCTTCTTAAAAGAAAGGTATGCCTTTGTTTTGTGGCATATCTAGAAAAATAGAAACCAATTAACTTTCAACAATAAAAAGGACCCTCCTAAGGGACTTTCTTGAATATGAAGAGTTATTTGAAAAACCAAAGTCCATCAAAGAGTTAAGAAGTTGGAAAGCCATCTTTTGGGCCCCTTTGAATCATGGGGAAATTAAAATTAATTTTGATGTTTCTTGTCACAGGAATGGTAGGTGTGGTGTGGTGGCCATCACGAGTAACCATCCAGGCGGGATTTTGGACTTCAAAGGCTACTTCTAAGCACTTCCATGATAAACTCTGCTGAAGCGTGGATGGCTTGGGAGGCTCTCAACTTAGCAGACAACTTTTGCAACCACTTGATCATCATTGAAGGAGATTCAAACATTACTATCCGTTGTCTTAAGGGGTTGTCCTCTCCCCCTTGGAACCTTAGTAACATCATTTTAGATTGCTTACAGATGAAAACAAGTTGGAGCGTGGTATCGCCTAGAGGCATGTGTACAGGGAGGCAAATCAAGTGGCTGATTGGATTACAAATAAAGCTATATCTTCAGTTAATGGGTCAATTTTTTTATAACCCTTGTGTTTTGCTTATGGGATGTTTGGGGGTGTGCTACCCCACGGCTTGTGTAGCACTTATTTGTTGTTCATAAAAAAAAAAAAAAACATAAAAAAAAGAAAGAAACAAAAAAACAATTGCAACATCAGCAAAAACAAATACAATTTTACTTGTGTGACAGTTACTTTTGTTTTCATAAACAAAACCAACCAACCATATTGTTGAACACCCTCTAAGAAAATTTGTTTCCTCGCATTTAAGAAAATCCTAAAAAAAAAAACAAAACACTTGTTTACAATAGACATAGACATAAAGGAAAGACTAACAAAATGTCCATGGACAAACTTCAAGCAACTCAAAAGCTGAAACCTTCCAAAAGCCTATACACACAAACAAATAAAATTTATTAAATATTTGAATTCTCTGAAACTTAATTTAGAAAAGTTAAATTTCTCAACAGTACCCACTAAGAATTTCTTAGTAAACCAAAATTTATTCTATTCAACACTAGAGCAGTCACTAATGAAATATTTTTCATTGATGAGATTAAGGAAATAGATCATTCCTCTTAGTTTAATTGGGAAAGTACGTTCACCTTGCTAAGGAAAAGGCTACGTCCAGCGTATGCCAGCTACCATCTACCTAATTTTTGGAGTAGTTAATACATTATTATCAATTTAATAAACCCATTAATTATCTTCATCTTTCTGTCTCAACTAATCCTAGATATGACTGAATTGAAGCATTTTAATTAGCATTTATTTTTTACTAGTATCCTTGAGCTTAATCTTTGACGTAGAGTTCCATTTGATATCCAACAAGATTTTCTTTAATTTAAAGCCCTTGAGTCCTACCAACCTTTTTGTTGTCCTTTACTTGGAATTTCCTCCATCTGCTGGATGATGACAAATTCTTACAACAGATAGTCTGCAACACCATTGAAGGGCATGATTTATTAAAAGAAACTTAGAGTCATTTGTTTTTCCTTGCTTTGGGGATCGGATGAAAAAGGAGTGATTTTAAATTCCGTTTGTATAATAAAAAATGGTATTCCAAATGACATCAATAAAAGTTGGGTCAATTTACTGCGAATGATGTCTTTTTCATCTGTTAGGTCACGATGAATACTTGATATTTGGTAAGCCCATGAATTCAAGCTTTGTACCCACTAATTAAAGAAATAAATATACTGGGTCAAGAAATGTAGAGTACTATAATAGCAAATAGACAAAGGAAAAGACTTGTGGCATGTTAGAACAACAAGTGTAATGGGTGGTCATCACATTCAAACTAATAAAATAAAGTTTATTTTGATTGATTATCATGCACTAAAGCAATTTGATATTTCAATTCCATTAAGTTTGACGTGGGAGACCCAATTGCCAATTAAGCAACCATCAGCTCATCACCTAAAAACTAGAGACAATGACGGTTCAACCCGAGGATAGAATTTTTAGGCCCAAAGTACGGTGAGATAGGTATTAACTCGGAATTGATACTAATTTATAAGCGGGCATTAGTGTATAAAATGATATTTTGAATATTTATAGATAATCCGTACTTTTTCGATATGGGATGAAAAAGAAAAGGGTCAATCAAACTTCATATTCAATGGGAGCATCCCACGTACACTTGTTTAACTCTAGAATGCATGATTTGATTTATAGAGACTTTATATTCCATCTTTTCCCATTGTGGTTAGTTAAGGGTGTTAGACATGACAGCTTGGACTTTTGGGTCAGATTGGTTGGTATTATCTTGAATTCCTGATGGATTGATGAACCTTGAAAGGCTAGCTTTGTCTATGGTAAAACTGTTCATGGATTTTATTTTACTCTGAAAATGTATGGATACAAACAAAACAAGCGGAATTGCGGAAAGAAATTCAACAGTCTTTGCTGTGACATAGGATCCCTTAGCTGTTTAGCACGCTGTGTAATCAACAATAATACTAGACAGTTCACACTAGTCATAAAAAAATATATGGACTCATAACCATTTGATATAGGCTAGGCCCCATGTGGCATGTGGCATAAAATACATGGCAGGGCCAGGATGGTGCCATGTGGCATTGGCCAGTTTGAATCTTGGCCGTCCGTTGGTAACAACCTCTAACCACCTCCCCGGCGAGCTCAAGTATAAATAGGTGTGGCACTCCCTATGTAAGCTATCTTGGTTCTTTCTACTCTCAAGCTCTCTAACACTTGGATGATCTTGTCTGAACTCTTCCTATCAGGCCTCGTCCGATTCTTTATTACGTATTTGACTAACTTGATTGTTGGAGTTTCTGTCCCTGAGATAACACCTGGGGCCTCTAACGTGTTCTCTGATACTTAAGTTAGACTGCATCCCTTAGACGTATTAGCCCTCGGTTCAAGAAGTGAAATTACCTTATTACCCTCAACCGATCCTTAGAAACAACATCATTAATTCAATCTCTTAACATTACTATTGGTTCCACAGCCTTTAAGCATTCAGCTGATTCCCCGTCTGCATAGCATTGTAGGTTTCTGTTTCTAATGTTAACTTTGCCTTTTGGTTTGTACGTTATATCCAATACCAACATGGAAGGTCCTACGTCCCCGTTCGGGTGGCCGAATAACAGAAACGGGTTCTTTCTAAGCGATGTCTTGATCTTAACTGATAGATCAGTACTTCGGTAGGTAGTAGACTAAGTAGTAGCAGAAGTAATGGTGGTTCTACCTCTAAAAGACAAGAGGATTTTTTATATAAATACATACTACATGTTACAAGAGCAGAGAAGGTTGCACGTGAGACCCATTTACCATATTAGTGGAGCCTGGAGTTCCACATGGTCGAAGCTGAGGTGCCCCCAGATTTGAGAAGGAAGCAAAGTGATGACCTTCTCAACTACAATTGCCAGAACCAGGTGTATCTCTGTTGATTTTCGTCACTTGTAAAGATGTTGAAACAATAGCCTCTTTCAACTAACTCAAAGATATGACAAATTTGTTTTATTATCATCATTTTCATCATCCAAGTCTTATTTCAACTATATGGGATGGATTAATCAGTCCTGTTTCATTCGGATAAAAATTACAGGTATTTCATTTCTAACTATTGCAACCCATGTCCTTTTCAGTCTACCTATAGCCCTTTCAGGCCCTTTAACTCACAACGGATGTTTCTTTCTTACTGGTGTTGTTGGCATGCTCTTAACCAAAACATGTTAATCTGCTTTCTCTCATTTTATCACCTTAATGATTATTTCTACCCTTATCCTTTCTAATTTTTCCATTCATCCGTTGAAGCATATGCATTTATACCACACTCAATTTTTTGGACTTTTTTTTTGATTGTCTGACATTTTGCTCCACAGATCACAGCTGACCTTACAACCGTTTTATAAAATTTTCCTTTCAATGTAAGTGATATTCATTTATCACATAAAACAAAGGTTTTTAATTCTGACCTGGAAAATGAACCAATCAGGGGTCTGATTCTCAAGTCGAACGATCAACCCATGCTTAACTGCTCGGATAAGTGTTTTGTTGACCAAAATCAACAATTTTGATTTTGGAGAAAAAACGGAACTAGTAATTCCCGGTTTTTCTGGTTCCACTGTTCAGTCTGATCCAGTTTTGAAAACGATGCATAAAACTCTAAATACACCCGTCTGTTTTGTTTATCCCATTCTAATTTTATAGACAACACCATCCTCAAACTCTCATTTGTTATGAATTAACAAACCAAGCCAAGATACTAGAAAATATCACATTACATTATTTCTTTATCTTTAATATCAAGTATATCTAAATTTACACCATTTCTTCATCTCTATCATTGCTGTTTGCACTATTAAACTAGGAAAAAGTTGCATCAGGTTGACTGACAGCTGCCGGTACATTCCAAACTCTCATAGATACTAATATGGCAGATTTCTTTAATTGAAAAATAATTATTTTGTTGGCATGTGGCTTGGAGTGACAGAGTTTCCTGCCAGGCCCATGTGGATAACGCTAGTTGTGGACTACCCACCACCAGAAGGAAGTGTTGAAGCGATAATTCTGGACTGAAGCAGGCCTGTCATCGATGATAATTATATATCTCCTTCAATCTATAAACAATTATATAAAGACTGTCAAAATAATCATTTTCCTCTCTGCCATCTCGGTTGCCATGCGGCATGCCATCCTCCATCGATGGGTGAAAAATATAACCCATGATTTGGAAAATTTTGCGATATGCTCAAGTTATCTAACAAGAGGGAGAAGGATCTAGAATAAGGAGAAGAGAGAGAGAGAGAGAGTTTGTTTGTAGAAAAGCCAATGCCAACTCCATTCATTCCGGTTATATTTATAGCCTTATGGTGCTACAAATGGGAGTACAAAATAGGAACTACTGCCCCTTCATCTTAGGAGCTTATCAACAAAAAAACAGAATGCACTTATCTAAGAAACAGAATGCACTTATCTAGGAACAGAAATTGAAGACTTATCTAATGCACTTATCTAGGAGCAGAATTGAAGACTTATCTATTCTAACAGAATTAAAACTGAATGGATAAGGCTTATCCCAATTAAGAGCTAACATGACCGGGTCTTCTGTTGCTATCCACTTTGACCAGGTCTTCGGCTGCTGCATGCATACACTATCATTTTGATTGACCAAAAATTGCCACATCTTTGGAAAATCACATCTGTGTCCCACAAATGCTCCACATGCATATTTGTTCTATATAATGGAGGAGGGGATTAACAATGACTTGTGGGCCCAATTGGAACTGTCACTTCAAATTCAACATGTTATTTATTTATAATAATTGTGATCTCCTCCCAACAAAAATTGTTGCTCATCAGTGTCTCAACATTTCACCATAAGACTGATACTCACCATAAGATGTGCAGACACAGATAGAAATCCGGACTCTCAAAAAATTTATTCAAATAAACAACCCAAGCAAATACGAAGGTATACAAATATAAATTTGTATTGGCAAAATTACAAATTTGTTCTGTATGACGTATGATGAACCTGATAGATACATGCACACTTTCTAGGTGGTAAATATTTGGGTAGACTAACACTGTCAAGTCCTGTCTCAACCTACTAGGCTTTTGAACAAGTTAGAATAGAAGGTCTGATGTTCAGAACCGCAGGTGGGCGTAGGCCCAAAAAGTAAGCTAATTTCCATGTTGGATTGAGGTCTGGGAGGAGCCCAGCCCAACCAGAGCTTCATCCAACTTTGAGATTAACATTGTTGTAAAATGCCAATACTAAACCTGTTGAATCATACTCTTGTAGAAACAATACTAATACCAAACAATATACGAAGAACAAGAATCCACGTTGCACTCAAGATACATCATGCTGCAGTTATCAAGGAGCTTTCAATGTAAATACCTGTATCCATTGCAATAGTCGAACATTTGCGGAATGAGTGATGAATGAATGCCTTTGGTCGATAGGTGTGGTTTTTCTTAGTTAAATCCTTCCTTTTTCCTTAGGTTTTCTCAACTCTTTGACTCTAATGGGTAGAGCAAGGAGGACGGCTGAATGATTTAACCTATTGGGAATCATAACCTAAGAGCCTTTATATTTTGACCTAATAGGATCCCATTAAGCCTATATGGGCCAAAATGTGGTATCCACTCATTAAGCCCCATACCTTCTTGTTGAAGTCTAAGGGCTTTGCGTAAATGAATCACTTGATTTAGCCCACTTACAAAATAGCCCATCAATGCAATTGTTTCACTGAATATGTAAGCCTACTTAACAGAGATTAAAGCCTAACAATCTCCCACTTGGGCTACATATTAAATTTGAAACAATCATATTGAACAAATTCCTTATGTGTACACCTTTCATGCTATTTTCCTTTAGACTTTGCCTTAGTTTCAATCTGGTCCATCTCCTATACCAATATGAGATCATGACGGCTTTTGTCACCTACAAGCGTGACTAAACCTTTCATGCTCACCACATCAATACATTCAACGACATAGATCAAGTATGGATGAGTGGCATGGAAATTACATGCAATGTGATCTCAAAACATGCCTATTTCCAACTAGTTCTACTTTATTCTTTATAGAGATCATTTGAAAATTCATATACATATTCAGAGTTGTAGATGATGAAAAGAATCATAAAACTTTATTATGCATAAATGTAGGCATGTGAAACATGCCTTATTCCATAGAACATCCAAAAGTAAAACAACAAAAACTCCTACTAAATCAAGGTATCACAAAACATGCTTATACCCATATGAGTAGTGTGCTCATGGAAGACCTTAGGTGGCAATCCCTTAGTCAATGGATCCGCTATCGTGGAGTTTGTCCCTATATGTTCTATACAAATCTAGCCACTTTGAACTCTCTCCTTAACAGATAGAAACTTGATGTCAATGTGTTTTGACTTTACAGAGTTCTGTTGTTGTTGGAATACAGAATTGTAGATTTATTGTCACATAATAATTTTAATGGCCTCTCAATGCCATTAACTATACACAGCCCAGTGACAAAGTTACGCAGCCATATCCCATGATTGGATACCTCAAAACATGCTATGAACTCTACAGCCATAGTTGATGAAGCTATGAGCGTTTGTTTGGCACTTTTCCAAGATATAGCTCCTCCAGCTAACATGAAGACATAGCCTGAAGTGGATAATTTGCTGTCTGATTTCCTATAGATTAACATGAAGTTCTTTGTTCTCTGTAAATACCGCATGACCCGTTTGGCTACTTTCCAATGATCCAGTCCTGGGTTACTCAAATATCTGCCCAACAGTCCCACTATAAATGCTATATCGGGACGAGTACAAATTTGTGCATACATCAGACTTCCTATTGCCGAGGCATAGGGAACCTTTTGCATCTCCTTTATTTCAAGGTTTGTTTTGGGGCACTAATTGAGATTGAACTTGTCTCCTTTAGCTACAAGCGTATCACCCGGCAAACAACTTTTCATGGCGAATCTGCTTAGAACCTTTTCGATATAGCCCTTTTGTGATAATCCAAGAATGCCTTGAGAGTGATCTCGTAGTATCTGTATGCCTAACACAAAAGAGGTGTCCCCAAGATCTTTCATCTCAAAAATCTTAGTGAGGAATTTCTTGGTTTCATGTAGCAAGCCCATTTCGTTACTCGCCAGCAGTATGTCATCGACATATAGCACTAGGAAGATAAACCTGCTCCCACTGAACTTGTAGTATACACAGTCATCAACCACATTTACCTCAAAACCATATGAGGTAATCACTTGATGAAATTTGTGATACCATTGACGAGAAGCCTATTTGAAACCATAGATGGATTTCTTTAATTTGCATACCATAGACTTTGAATCTTTGGATTCAAAATTTTCTGGCTGAACCATATAAATCATTTCATCAATCTCTCCATTAAGAAACGTTGTCTTTACATCCATCTAATGTAGCTCTAAATCAAAATGAGCTACAAGTGTCATTATTGTCCTAAAGGAGTCCTTCGAAGAAACCGAAGAAAATGTCTCTTTATAATCAATGCCTTCCCTTTGAGTGAAACCTTTGGCGACTAGACGAGCCTTATATCTTTCAACATTGCCTTTTGAATCCCTTTTGGTTTTAAATATCCATTTGCAACCAATGGGTTTCAAACATTCAGAAAACTCGACAAGATCCCAAACGTCATTGTCTTTCATGGATTTCATTTCTTCTTGCATGGCATTGATCCAATGTTGAGAGTTAGAGCTTCGTAAAGGTTGATTGGATCATCTTCCGCTAAGCCTACAGAGTCTTCTTGCTCCAGGAGGAACACGATATATTCATCTGAATCGCATTTTTCCTTTGTCCATTGGATCTCCTCAATGGCACTTCTTGAGGTTGTTGAGTTTGCTCTATTGGAGGAATTTCATTGTTGTCTTGAACTAGAATCGCTTCATGAACAGTGTCAGGGATTATTGTCCGATCACTGTCAATAATAATATCAAGAAGATAAATGAATTTCTCTTCTTCTAAGACAACTATTTCGTCAAAAGAGACGTTCCTTAATTCTTCCCCTCCAAACTCAAGATCCTCAAGAAATCTTGCATTTCCTATCTCAAAGAAGGAGCAGGTAGTGGGATCATAGAACTTGAACCCTCGAGAACGTTCTGCATATCCAACAAAGTAACAGCTAACTATCCTAGAGTCCATTTTCCTTTCGTTGGGCCTATAAGGCCTTGCTTCAGTTGGACATCCCCAAATGTGTAGGTGCCTTATGCTAGGCCTTTTCCCAATCCACAATTCATATGGGGTTTCAGTTACTGCTTTGCTGGGTACTCTGTTAAGGATATACACTGCAATTTTTAATGTTTCTCGCCAAAGTGATTCAGGTAAAGAAGAATGACTAATCATGCTTCTTACCATGTCTTTAAGTGTCTTGTTTCGTCTTTCAGCAACACCATTCATGTTGGGTGTACCCGGCATAGTGTATTGTGGGACGATACCACATTCCTTTAGGAAGTTAACAAAGGGTCCTAGACGTTGCTCTCCTGATCCATCATATCTGCCATAGTATTCCCTACCACGGTCAGATTTGACGGTTTTAATTTTCTTACTAGGTTGAAGTTCAACTTTAGCTTTATAAGACTTGAAAACGTCTAGGGATTGAAACTTCTCACTTATCAAATATAGGTACCCGTACCATGAATAGTCATCTATGAACGTAATGAAGTACTGCTAGCCATTCCATGCAGGCATAGGGAATGGCCCACAGATGTCCGTATGTATCGGTTCTAAGACTTCCGTACATCTATTGGCACATATTTTCTTTGTGTTCGTTAATTTTCCCTTAATACATTCAATACAAACTTGGAAGTTCGTTAAATCAAGGGAATCAAAAATTTTGTCTGACACAAGCCTCTGAATTCTCTGTTTAGAGATGTGGCCTGAGCGCTTATGCTATAAGGAAGCAGAATTCTTAGTTTACGCTTTGCACCTTTAGTACTTGCATGCGGGATTTCACTATAGGAAGCAATAGTTTCTAACATATAAAGATAATCAATTAAAATACCGGTACCAATAACATTTGAATTTAGAGAAATACTAACTTTATTATTTCCAAAACCACAAAAGTAACACATTTGTCCAAATGGGAAATAGAAATTAAGTTCTGTTTAAATGACAGAGCTACAAACGTCTCAACTAAATTCAAATAACAACTAGTTTTTAAAATTAATCTAAAATGTCCTACAGCTTCAGGAACTATATTGTCATCGCCTACATAGATGAATCTTTCAGCATCAGTTGGCGATCGGCTCCAGATGCAACCCTGTATAGACACACTTATGTGAGTAGTAGCGCTAGAATCTATCCACCAAGTGTCTATAAATACAGAAGGTAAATTAGCCTCAAAACAAGCTAAAGTAAGAGACGTACCCTTCTTTACGCGCCAGGCAGTGTATTTGGAACACTCTTTCTTCATGAGTCCTCCTTTCTTGCAGAAAAAATAGGTGAACCCAACACCTTGCTTCATTGTCCTTTTCTGCGTATGTGTTCCATTTGCAGTATCCTTAGTCCTCTTCCTTTTATTATTCTGAGAAGTTGATGCTAAGTGAGCATTTTCCGTCTTTTGTCTCTAGATCATTTCTTCTTCTTGCACACATTGAGAAATAAGCTCATTAAGAGTCCATTTCTCCTTTTGAGTATTATAACTCGCCTTAAATTGACTGAATTGTGTAGGAAGAGAAATGAGAACTAAATGCACGAGAAAAATCGTCATTTATTTCTAACTTTAGTACCTTCAGTTTACTAGCAAAATTCGACATCTCCAGTATGTACTCCCTTATATTTCCTTTTCCCTTGTACCTCATAGAAATTAGAGTAGCTAAAAGGTTGCTAGTTTTCGCTTTCTCATTTTTGGCGAAATATTGTTGTATTGCCACAAGGGATTCCTTAGCATTATTGCTCTCAGAAATAGAGCCCCGAAACGCTTCCGGTATGGAACGTTTCATAATCATCAGACTCATGCAATTAGAGCGATCCCATTTCTCAACTTTGGCCTCATTGGAATTGTCCTCAGCTGGGATGGGTCGCTTCGTCCTTAACACAAGGTCTAAATCTATACAGTCGAGAATGATTTCCACATTCTCTTTTCAGATCTTAAAGTTTGTACCATTCAACATGGGAATGACACTGATTTGAGCAGAAACATTATTTGCAATTGTTGAAAATAAATAGAGAACAAAAAACAACCTATAATCAATAATATAAATTACAAAAGCAAGATACCCAGCACAACTTGACATTTAGTGTTTGCACAGAAATATCAATTGTAAATGGTACTCTCAACGCAACAATCAAACATTGATAATAAATCCTGTCAAACAATAGTCTTTCTTTGGACCGACTACTATTCACATGGATAATAGCTTTACAATATCAATATTTATCATCACATGTGTGTTCACTGTCTGGCCAAACATCAACCTTCCTTTGGGCCGACCAATGTCCGCATAGACAACGAACACACAAAATCTTTATATTTCAAATCAAATTAATTTTACACTACAGAGGCCACTTTGGTAATATGCTACTTCAATCAACTTAATTTGAAAAAACTGTATCCATCCAATAAAATAAAATAATAATAATAAAAAAACTTAGCATCGCATGCAAGACAAAGTCAAAACAGTTCAAGGTTACTCCCATGCAAAACTAACGCACGTAAATTGCTTACATACAAGTACATCACGACCCAATTTTTTTTTTTTTTTTGGTTCTGTAGGCACATCGAGTCACTGATGCATTTTTATTTTTTGGTTCAGGAGACACATCTAGCCGCTGATGCATTTTGTATATATATACAAATATATATTAATTTTTTTTTTGTATAGAACAGCCTTCAAGGCTGTTCGGCAAGCATACAGCCAAACGACTGTGCAACCTCAAACAAGACGCAATCACAAACATAAATTTCGTTTCTGACAGAAAAGAGAATAATCCTAATAACCCAACATGATATATGGCTCTGATACCACTTGTTGTAAAATGCCAATATTAAACTTGTTGAATCATACTCTTGTAGAAACATACCAATACCAAACAATATACGAAGAACAAGAAGCCGTGTTGCACCCAAGATACAACATGCTGCAGTTATCAAGGAGATTTCAATGTAAATACTTGTATCCATCGCAGTAGTTGAACCTTTGCGGAATGAGTGATGAACGAATGCCTTTGGTCGATAGGTGTGGTTTTCCTCAGTTAAATCCTTCATTCTTCCTTAGGTTTTCTCAACTCTTTGACTCTAATGGGTAGAGCAAGGAGGGCGACTGGATGATTTAAGCTATTGGAAACCATAACCTAGGAGCCTTTATATTTTGACCTAATAGGATTCCATTAAGCCTATATCGGCCAAAATGTGGTATCCAATCATTAAGCCCCATAACTTCTTGTTGAAGTCTAAGGGCTTTGCATAAATGAATCAGTTGATTTAGCCCACTTACAAAATAGCCCATCAATGCAATTGTTTCACTGAATATGTAAGCCTACTTAACAGAGATTAAAACCTAACAATCTCACACTTGGGCTATATATTAAATACGAAATAATCATATTGAACAAATTCCTTGTGTACACCTTTCATGCTATTTTCCTTTAGACTTTGCCTTAGTTTCAATCTGGTCCATCTCCTATACCAATATGAGATCATGACGGCTTTTGTCACTTACAAGCGTGACTAAACCTTTCATGCTCACCACATCAATACATTCGATGACATAGATCAAGTATGGATCAAGTATGGCTTTTGTCACCTACGAAACACCTTCAAGATCTTCAGTGTGTGCTGCTAGGAATCTGTTCCGCAACAGGAGGTGGACTTCGTGATGTTTGATAAGGCTTATTGAATCTGTCTTATCCGGGCAGGATGAGGATAAAACTTGCAGACATGAATTGTGATCCCGAAGAGGTCAGAGACAACTACTAGCTTCTAGAATTTGGCTACATATCACCTCGGAAGATTGGGTCATCACGAGCTGCTCGGTCCTTGGTCTTGGTCTAACCAGGCACGCTGAGGTGGCAGGAAATGCCGAGCTATCATCCAACCAGCAGGTCGCTTCCACGTGTTCGTGTGTTGATAGGTCAGGCCAAATTACCCCTCATCAATAGGCTTTAATATCGATCAATTTGCCACAACTATTTCTGGTAATAGATGCAACTGCGCAATTATCTCAATTAATATATGATGCATCAAAATTAATTTTATCGAAATATTATTTGGACATTTCCAAATAATAGGTTTTATTTCTTTTTTTTCCATCAAAATTTCATTCTACAAGGCTTTAATATTTTCAGCAAAGGAAATTCTGGCTCGTTCAAGGATGTTTTTGGCATTTTTTCTTTTTAGGATATTTTCCCGACTCACATCTTCAGTTTTTGGCATTTTTAACCTACCAATTGTGAGATTACTTTCAGTGGGGTAAATTTTCTAGCACTACATATATGTACTATACGCACCATCTATATATATGTATGCATACCAATGATATCTATTCCTTAAATGGACAGATTGGACAGATCAATAAGAATTATTGAATTGGATCAGTCCAGAATTCATGGTCCAAAATAGTTTTTGGATTGAACTAGATCTGGTCCATCTGTAATGGATCTATATTGAATTGGGATTGAACCCATGTTTGGTCCCTTCATAGAAGATAAGAATACAAGAATCAATGGACCAGATTTGGGTTAGGACAATTCTAAATTAAAACCAATTTTGAACAGATTCAATAATCCAAACATTGAATTGGATTGGTCTAAATTGGTCCTAAATATTCATCATATTGGATTGGACCTGGTCAATCAGTAATGGGCTCATATTGGAACAGATTGGATTGGACCAAACCCGGTCCAATTGACACCCTAATCTTGACCTTGGCCTGGGGTTCAATCTCTAGAGCGCAGCTCATAAACCAATCCGCCCAAATTGCCCCTCATTTATTTATCTATTTTTCTTTTGTTTTTTGAGCGAAAAATTGCCTCTCTAAATGGTTAGGGGTAGAGAAGTATATGATAATAAAAGCGCCAGTACGAGCTCATTTAAAATAGCTATTAAGAGTTGTAACCATGGTAATTGAGAGACTGGATTCAGTCCTCACAAAACTGTCCTTACACCGTTTTACAATGCATAGCTGCAAGTAGGGGTGTCAATTGGACCGGATTTGATCCAATCCGATCCAGTCCAATGTGAGTTCACTATAAATGGTCCAGGTCCAATCCAATTTAATAAATGTTTTGAATCAATTTGGACCAGTCCAATTTAATGTCTGGACCATCCTATCTGTTCAAATTCATTTTGATTTAGATTGGTTTCAACCCAAATCCGGTTCATTGACACATATATTCTTATCTTTTATCAATGAACTAGATATTGGCTTAATCCAATCCAGTCCAATATAAATTTGTTACGGATGGACCAGATCCAATCCAATCTAATAAATATTTTGGATCGGATTGGTCTAATCCAATATGTCTTGTTGGTCCATCCAAATTGATTTTGGATTAAGCAGGGTCCAATCCAAGACCGGTCCATTAACACCCTATTTCCATAAGTGCCTATTTGGGATTGGGAGGTATTCCTATCTTGGCTTTTGTCCTTGTGAGTTGGGCCTCACCCAGACAGCCCATTGGGTCAAATTCAAAATTTGATTGGGTAAATGATATCAGATTTCGTAGAAGGATGAAATCCATTTGCGGCTGTAGGTTCTGGAAACGATAATACAGTTATACAAATACGTATCTTGTTCTCATTTTGTAACCTATTCATTTTTTTTTTCGAAAGCCCAAACGGCTAAAAACCTATTCAATTTAAAACATGGATACTGTGTGATCCAATTAAACCCGCTAAATACAGGTATAGAATGATAATGTGGATCTGTATCTGACCACTTCTATTCAACGTGGACCTGTACCTGACCACTTCTATTCAATTCAATGTGGATCTGTATCTCACAAATCTGATGGTTGTTTACCTGCAAAGTATTAAATAGCATTTCAATGTTTATGCGAATTTCTAAAGTGAGGTTGTGTAGCTGATCAATGTATACATGTTTGATTGTTTTTTTCTTTAATATGTAAGAGTTTTGTTTCTGGGTTGATTGTTTTTTTCTGTAAGAGTTTTGATATTGATGGTGATATTTGACTATTCTTTCATACATTGGGTATAGATTTGTAATTTATGTTATTTTTTTCAATTTTTATGATTTTCTGTTTTTTTTTTTTATAAATTTTCTATGTATTTCTTTGGTTTTTATAATTTATATTATTTTCTTTATTTTATGTGTTTTTTTCATAATTATTTTGCAATAACATATATATAATGAGAAAAATAGAAAGTTAAGGTTAAAGTTGGAAAGTAAAATTAAAGTGTTTTGACCAAACCAATTGCACCATTCTCATTTTCATTATGATATATACGTTTCTACGGTTTTCTACAGTTTTTGTAAATTTTCAATGTATTTCTTTGTTTTTTGTAATTTATATTGTTTTCTTTATTTCATGTTTTTCATAATTATTGTAGTGACAATAAATATAATGACAAAAATAGAAAGTTAAGGATAAAGTTGGAAAGTAAAATCAGGGTGTTTTGACCAAACCAATTGCAACATTCTCATTTTTTAATACATAAGATATATATGGTATAGAATTTTTTTTTTGTATATTTTTTTGTATATTTCACATTCTCATTTTTTTACCATGGTATAGAATTTTTTATGATTTTCTATTTTTTTATAAATGCTTGTGTATTTCTTTGTTTCTTTTTTTTTTTTGTAATTTAAATTGTTTTCTTTATTTTGAGGAGAAAGGTGCATAGGATAAAGGGACACCATTTCTATTTCCTCCTTCCTATTGTGAAGTAGGGGGAATGGATAAGATATACACTATAAAGAGAGGGGTTTAAAGGAGAGAATTAGGGTTTTAGAATTTATTTCTTCGCTTCATGTGTGAATGATAATATTTGGCATTTTGCCTCATGTCATTCTACTCATCAATGGTGGGGTTATTATTTGCATATCTAACGGCTAGTGTTTAGATATAGGTTGATCTTGATTCATTTATATTCGGATTTGAATTGAACATTCGTCCAATTTTTGTAGAAGAGTCTGGATCTCTTGTCGACAAAACACATTCCAAACCCCTACGACCCTACTAAGTACCAAACCCCTACAGTATTACATTGGTAGGGTGTTAGGTTATTGGATTGGTCTAGTGATCATTGAGAAAGAACCTAAAAGCATTTCTCAATCCAATACAACTTATTATGCTAATGGAGACAATCGAAATAGAGGAGAAATGGGAAAAAATACCTGAAAAAATGGGGAGAAAACCAAAAAAGATTTCATTTAATCATCTAATTGATTGTTCGATGATGAAAATAAAGAGGTAAAAAAAATCCATTCCTCCCATCAATTTGAATTCTTGGGTTTTGGGCAGACCATTCGACACTTGACAGTTGTTGTCTCTAATCAATGAAGAGGTTCGTCATGTAGGCCTATCAATGATACACGAAAATCCGCGGCCCAATTCGACATCCAATTTGATTATCTTGGATTTAGATTATGTATTTATGTAATCGGATCAGATTCGGATGTTGCAATCTACATCCAATTAATAATCAAATCTGATTTGGATTTGACCCAATATGATTTGATTAAAATTTTAATATGATTATATTATAATATTTATTAATTTTAATATATAAATTCTATATAATTATATTAAAATTTATAAAAATATATTTTAAATATTATATTATATATGCATTTATATATGATAAATTTAGTATGCTATATTATATTAATTTATTATATATAAAATTTGAAAAATAAATATTTTATTAATTTTATTGGTATTTTAGAGAATTTAAAGTAGAGTCGGATTAAATCCGAATCCGATATGAGTTTGTTAGGATTCAAATCCGAATCCGAGTCTTTAAATCCAATTGAAATTTGGATTAAATTTGAATGTAGGTTCTTAATATTCGAATAGGATGCGGATTTTGCTAAATCCAATCAGAATCTGATCCGGTTACAACCCTATTGGGGAGAAGATCAAATAAGGCCTAAGGGGAGAGAGAGGAGTAGGTTTCATAGCGGTTTTATTATTATTTTACTTGTTACAAGTGTGAACCATTAACTAAATAAAATTGGAAAAATAAAAACTATTATTATTTTATTTGTTTTATCCAATTACAAGTGTTAACTACTAATTAAATAAAATTAGAAAACTAAAAAGGGTAAAAATTGAAAGTGAAAATCAGGCTTTTTCACAAAACTTTGTCACCATCCTCATTTTTATAAATGGTACATACAACATTCTCATTTTTTAGGATGGTATAGAAATTTTTATGATTTTCTATATTTTTTGTAATTTTTTTGTGTATTTCTTTGTTTTTTCTGTAATTTATATTGTTTTCTTCATTTTGAGAAAAAATGTGTGTAGGATAAGAGAGATGCCATTTCTACTTCCTCCTTCCTATTGTAAAGTAGGGGGAGTGGATAAGATATACACTATGTAGAGAATGGTTTAAAGGAGAGAATTGGTGTTTTAGGATTTATGTCTTCGCTTCATGTGTGAATGATGGCATTTGGCCTTTTACCTCTTGCCTGTTCTGCTCACCAATGGTGGGGCCGTTATTTGCACATCTAATGCTTAGCATTAGGATATAGGTTAATCCTGATTCATTTATATTCAAATTCGAATCGAACATCCATTCGATTTATATAGAAGAATCCGGATCTCCTGCCAACAAAATGCATTCCAAACCCCTATGGCCCTACCAAGTACAATCCCTACGATATTATGTTGGTAGGGTGTCAGATTACCGTATTGGTCCAATGATCATCAAGAAAAAACACATAAAATGAATCAATATAGTATATGTTTGGCATCGATTATGCAGTTGCAACACTAATGTGTGGCTTGGAGCACCGTTTTCTTAGAAAATGATGCATTTTTTCGATTGAAATCATTGTAGCCAGGTAGGACGTTTCCGAGAGCAACAACAACTTTTTCTATTTGGTACCAATGCTCCAGAAAACGCTTTCTGCACTTCTACCCACTATTCACTGCCACATCACTACCCTATTGGCAGCAGCAAGCTGCAGCTCTAGGAAATGCCAAATTTGGTGTTGCTCCAAGCCATGCCTTCTTGGTTTTCAAGGCATGGCTTGGAGAACTGTTTTCTATGGAAAAACAATTCCAAACAGACGGTTGTTTCCTAGAGCACCATTTTTTCCTACATGGCGTTGATGAGGTGCCATTTTCTAGAGCAACAACAATGGTTCCAAACATATGCATAATGAACCTAAGAGCATTTCTTGATCCAATACAACTTATTACGTTAAGAGAGACAATTGAAAAAAAATAGGGAGAAAAAAAAAAGCTTCATTTAATCATCTGCTTGTTGAGGTTGAAAAAAATCTATTCTTCCCTACAATTCAAATTCATGGTTTGGGCAGACCATCCGATATTTGACACTTGTTGGCTCTAATCAATGAAGAGGTTCATTAATTAAGTAGGTGCTTCAAGAGAAGATCAGATAAAGCGAGGAATAGGTTCCACAATAGTCTTATTGTTATTTTATTTGTTTTATCCAATTACAAGTGTTTACTGTTAATTAAATAAAATTAAAAAATAAAAAACGTAACAAAGAGTAAAAATGGAAAGTAAAAATCAAGCTTTAAAATTAAAAAAAAAAACATGATAAAGGGTAAAAACGGAAAATGAAAATTAGGCTTTTTGACAAAACATTGTCACCATCCTCATTTTTATAAATGGTGAGATACAGAGATTATCCAATTATAAGTGTTAATTTTTAATTAAATAAAATTAGAAAAATAAATAACCTAATAAAGGGTAAAAATGGAAAGTAAAAAATAAGGTTTTTGATGGAACATTGTCACCATCCTTACTTTTATAAATGGTACAGATACAAATATATTATATTATATAAATATAAATATAAATATAAATAAATAAATAAATATATATATATATATATATATAATCCAAGCATTTAAAGAGGGGTAGGATTGGAAATATGAAATTAGGGAAGGGGTAGAATTGGAAATATAAAATCAGCATTTTAAGAGGGGATAGGATTGGAAATATGAAATCAGGGAGGGTAGAATTGAAAATGTAAAATCAGGGTGTTGGATGATGGATGCTCATCCATTTTTGTTTTTATAAATGGGTAAGATGTAAAAGGTTTGTTTCTGGGTTGATTGCTTTTTTCTTTAATATGTAAGAGGCTTTTAGGAAGGATCACGATGCCAAATATGTCTAATAACTTTCAACACATATGCTTGTTGGAGTCCTGATGATAAGTGGCCACTCCCATTGCATGCCATCTATTCTACCAACTGCCATAAGTTGCATTAGCCAAAATCAAACATCCTGCAAAATTTTCTCATCAACCAAACGCTGGAAGCATATTCTATAAGTTGTTAGGTCTCAACAAACAAACACTGGGACTACTGAGGAGTTGACCAACCTTAGCTCTTCTCCTCTTACCAAAGAGAGCTCTAGATCTCTTACCAAAGAAGGCTCTAATCTTCCTACTAAAGAAGGACCAACTACCATACAAAGGATTATTGCTATAGAGAGATCAATCAAAGCAAAAAGGAAACTCTCCTCTTAGGAAGTTTCCTACTGAAGCATCTTTCCTTATTTCTTTGTTTCTATTCTTGTAATTGTTTCCAGTTTATTCTTTATTATTTTAGTATATATATTCAGTCTTGTGCAGTCATTCAATAAAGTGAAATTCGACCCATTCTTTGAAGACTACTCTTCTCTTTACTTTAACTTGGTATCAGAGCCTATGGCCTACAATATATCTACCCATGAGCTTGAGCTCAACCTTATTTGACCATCAAACTTAATGGTGGCAATTTTCTTCTCTGGAAAGCTCAGTTGCTTTCAGTACTTCGAGCTCACAAGCTAATGGGGCTGATTGATGGATCGGCCAAGCCTCCTCCAAAAGAAATACTAGATCCTAGTGACAATAGTTGGCGAATTCTAAATCTAGACTTCACTACGTGGGTTCAGTTAGATTAGTTGGTCCTTAGATGGCTTGTTGCCTCTCTAATTGAGGGAGTCTTGGCAAAAGTTATTGATCTTTCTATAGCTACCAAAATCTGGAGTTCTCTAGAAAGATCATTCTCCTCTCATTCTCGATCTAGGGTGCTACAACTTAGGCGCCAACTTTAGAACCTGAAGAAAGGAAATTTCTCCATTAGTGATTATGTCCAGAAGGCCAAAACCATCACAGATAACCTCTTCGCAGTTTCAGAACCAATAGCAAAAGAAGAATTGGTTATATATGTTTTATCTGGTTTGGGAAGTGAGCATGAATCTCTTATTACAACCATCACAATCGAAATGATGTAGATTAGTTCAATATTAGTGATGTCCTTGGGTTACTTTTGAGTCATGAATCTTGGTTTTTTTAACATAATTTTTCCAGTGAAAATCCTAATGCGAATGTTTCCAACAATCGTGGCAAAGGTAGGGGCGTAGAGGTCAGCCCTCAGGCCGTGGACAAGGTCGTGGCAAAGGAAATAGTATTATTTGTCAAGTGTGTAACAAACGATGCCATGGTGCATTGAAGTGTTACAAACGGTTCAATCTGTCATATCAAGGAGAATGCATCTCACATCCAGCAAATCTTGTAGCTTTTCATAGTGGTGTACCTCACAATGGCTCTACATCTGGATCTGGATTTGATCCAATCTGGTATCTGGATGATGGCACCACACATCATATGACACAGGATGTTGACAACCTACAAGTTTGATCCGAATACCAAGGTTCTGATCAAATTAAGATTGGTAATGACACAGGTTTGATTATAAATAATATAGGATCGGCTTCACTAGTTTGCAATGATAATCAATTTTCCTTGAAGAATATTTTTCATGTTCCTTTTCTTATTCAGAATTTGCTCTTTGTAAGTAAATTTACCAAGGATAATAAGCTAATTTGTGAATTTCATCCGAGTTTCTTTGTCTTGAAGGACCATACGGGGATAATTTTACTCAGAGGACCCAGTAGAGATGGAATCTATCAGTTTCCTGGAGCAGTTTAACACAAGACAAAAAACTTGGAAGTTTTTGTTGGCGAGAAAACCTCCTTGGTAGAATGGCATCAACGACTTGGTCATGCCTCCTTAGGAGTTGTGAAAAACATTATTTTAAATTTGGTTTACCTTATTCTAGATCTTTTAGTCATCCTTTTGTGTGTAAAGTTTGTCAGATAGACAAAGCCCATCGTTTAAGTTTACCATCTTCAAATACATATTTTTCTTCTCCTCTTGAACTAGTATTTTTTTATGTATGGGGACCTGCCCCAATTTTATTTGATAAAGGGTTCCGATATTGTGTTTTATTTATGGATGCATATTCAAAATTTTCATGGATTTTTCATCTTAAGAGAAAATCAGATGTGTTTAATGTGTTTCTTAAATTCAAGAATCATGTTGAGAATCTATTTTTGAAAAAAATCAAGATGTTTTAGAGTGATTAGGGTGGAGAATTTTGCTATCTTTCTCGCTATCTTGACAACGCCGGTATTACTCACCATCTCAGCTATCCTCATATGCATGAGCAGAATGGCAGTGGTAAACACAAACATCAGCACATTATTGAGTCCACACTATCTCAACTGGCGTCCTCTTCTCTCCCTCAGTCCTTTTGGGCCGATGATGCTGAAATTGTTGTTTTCCTTATCAATCGACTTTCGACTTTGGGCCTTGGTAATCTCTCTCATAATGAGAAGTTATTTCGCAAACCTCTTGATTATTCTATGTTAAAAGTATTTGGTTGCAAATGTTTTTCTCTTCTTCGGTCTTATAATTTGCACAAGATGGATTTTTGATCTGCTCCTTGTATCTTTATTGGCTACAACAACAATCATAAAGGGTATAGTTGCTACAACCATACTACTGGCAAGGAGATCATTGATTGACATGTTGTTTTTAATGAACATTCCTTTCTTGGACTTGCGCAGTCGTCGCCTCCTTCCATCCTTGCCGCTCCCACTAGTGTTACTCTCCTTCTTTAGGTATCATTAATGCTAACATGTGTCCAACCCCTATTGCTCCTATTCCTGAGGCATCTCCTGCTTCCTTGCCATCTATGTCTATTACTAATGAGGAATCTGTCACTTCTTCCTCTGAACCAGAACTAGAAGCTTCCATCACTAATGATTCCTTACCAATTCGGCGCACCAGAACCAGAACTAGAAGCTTCCATCTATGTCTCTTACTGAAGACTAATCTTCTTGCAGCTAAACTGGTTTCTAGTCTGCTGGCCACCTCTTCTCGTCTCTCTCAATTTGATGGCAAATTACTCTTTGATCCCACTCAGTTCTGGAGCATTGTCGATGCACTTCAGTATGTTACTCTTACTCAGTCAGATGTTGCCTTTACAGTTAATAAATTCTATCAATTTTTACATGCTCCTCCTGCTAAGCATCGGGGTGCAGTTAAACGTATTCAGCGGTATTTGAAATGTACCATTGATACTGGCTTATTTTTCTCAGCTCACACATCAAAGATATTGACTGCTTACTTGGATGTTGATTGGGTCGGCTGCCCTGATGACAGACGATTTACTGGTGGATATGACATCTTTCTTGGTTCTCACTTGATCTCATGGAGTGCTAAGAAGCAGCCAACTATTGCTCGATCTAATACTGAGGCTGAATTTTGAGATCTAGTCAATGTAACCACGAAGCTCTTATGGCTAAATTCTCTTCTCTCCAATCTTGGGTTCAAAATCCAGTCTCCATTGGTTCTCTATTGTGACAATATTAGGACCATGTATCTTGCAGCTCATCCCATTTTCCATGCCCGTACTATACATATTGAGGACGATTTCATTTCCTTCGAGATCTTATTGTTAAGAAGTCTCTGATACTGTGGTTCCTTCCTACACAGGATCAAATGGCTTCGGTTCAAGCTTCGCTTGCTTCTAGCCCACTTTCGCTTGAGGGGGCGTATTGAGGAGTTGACCAACCTTAGCTCTTCCCCTCTTACCAAAGAGAGCTCTAGTCTTCCTACTAAAGAGAGCTCTAGAACTCTTACGAAAGAGAGCTCTACACCTCTTACCAAATAAGGCTTTAATCTTCCTGCTAAAGAATGACCAACTACCATACAAAGGATTCTTGCTATAGAGATATCAATCAAAGCAAAAAGGAAACTCTCCTCTCAGGAAGTTTCCTACTGAAGCATCTTTCCTTATTTCTTTGTTTATATTCTTGTAATTGTTTCCAATTTATTTTTTATTATTTTAGTATTTATATTCAGTCTTGTATAGTCATTCAATATAGTGAAATTTGACCCATTCTTTGAAGACTACTCTTTTTACTTTAACTGGGACCAAAAAATGAGAAAATAAATTCTTCCATTCTCATCCCATTGCTTCTCGAAAACCAAATAGACCATAATCAAAACGAAATAGGAGTGGATTGGCACAGGTTACTACTCTTTGAAGTTTTAGACTTCATTGGAAACCACTCTCTTTGAAAAGGACTGAGACCGAAGCCCTTCAATATGATACCCTTCCATTGGGAGTGTAGGGAACTATGCAGGAGATCCGGACTCGAAATTCTTGTGTTTGTTGCCTCAGATTTTACTGTTACACAAGAATGCATTAAGCTGGACCCGAACAGTTCAAAGCCTGGGTCATTTATGGCAGTGGGGATCTCCTACCCACAGAATAATACAGATGCACATTGAAAATATCTTCCTTGTTATTCATGGGGAGATGTTCTAAATACACATGTAGTGTCTTGTGGGTAGAGATGTGGAAAAAGTTTTACGGTGCATTTTATGGCAACTTGACGGGAAACATTTGCAATATCACATGTCATGAAATATAAATTAGGATGAAGATGACAAATTTTATGACCATTTATTTATTATTCATTATCTCAGCATTATTCATTTTGAATATGCTTGGTTTGATAGAAAATACAAGAAAGAAACAGAAAGTGAAGGAAAAGTTGATAAGCTAAGGAGAGGGTGCCAAAACTCAATGAACACAGCATTCCATAAGTATGTGCTGTGGGACCAATCATATACTCCACACCATTCATAATTGCAAGTTAGAGATTGAGCGTCTGTTTGGCATCACTGCCGTTGCTCCAAAAAATAGTGCCACATTAGCATTACATTGGAAAAATGGTACTCCAGGAAATGGACATTTGTTTGGAACCGCTTTTTCATAAAAAACGGTGTTTCAAGCCATGTCTTAGAAATCGAAAAGGCATGACTTGGAGGAAAGCCAAATTTGACGTTTTCTGGAGCTACAGATCATTGCTGCCAACATGGACGTGAGGTAGCAATGACATGGCATTGGATAATGGGTACCAGTGTTGAAAACATTTCCTGGAGCAATGGTACCAAACAGAAAACGTTGCTGTTGCTCTAGGAAATGCCCTACCTTGCAGCAACATTTCCAAACAAAAAAGGCACCATTTGGTGCTTCCAACCCACACATCAGCAATACCGTTTTCTCGGGAAACGGTGCTACATCTGTATCATCGGTGCCAAACATATTCTGAGTGATTGTGAGTCATATGCATTTTATGACTGCCATTCACCAAAATAACTGATCCCACAACCTCAAAAAATAACTATTAACTTCAGCTAATCCGCTCTTGCCCCACACATATGCATGCTTGATTGCTAATGACAACCTCTCAAGCCTAAATTAACTCTCACTTTAGAGATCAAATCAGCCCCCCACAAGATTGCCCCTCACAACGTCCACATCCCCGCTGTGTATTGAGAACATCTCCCGATGATAATACCAGAAATGATGATGTCATCATTGGAAGATGTTCCCAATACACGACGGGGATGTGTTGTTGGGGGCAATATTGTAGGGGGCTGATTTAAACTCCTCACTATATGCCAAATGCATATAAACACAACATATCTTTTCTTTTCAAGCATAAACACAACCATATTCTATGTCTTATAAATTAGGTAAAGCACATTGAGTTTCTCAAGCAATAAAAAGTTGGTTAGAAAAGGTTAAGAAAACAACAATAATTATTTATAGTTTATAGTAGAAATGTTCTATTTAATATTTAAAATTCATTAAATTTATTAAAATATTAACTTTCTTAAAGAGTAAATATTAAGGCTCAATTTGGAAAGAATACAAATATAAATACATACAGTGCAAATACATAGAAAATAATACAGAATATAAGCTCATATTTGTATTTATACTCCTTCCAAACTGAGCCTAAGGTTCATTCGTTTACCAATAAGTTACTTATTACTTGGGTAAAAGTGTTTTCTAGGTAAGTACATTTACTTGCCTAGTTTTTCTTTTTTTTTTTTGAAATTTATCCGAATAAGCTTCCTTTCTTACAATATTTATCCTTAGACCATTTTGTTTTTAAAAACTTGTCAAATGAACATTTTTGTCCCATTAATTTTGGTAACTTCACTCCATGCCACAGCACTTACCGCCGTTGGAAAGTAGATTCTTTATGATCCTACATTTAGGGTATGTTTGGTTTGTAATCGGAATTGGATCGGAATCAAAATCCTCCAGAATCGAAATTGGAATGGTCCATTCCCGTAATCTGTTTGGTTTAGACAGGAATGGGAATGGGAATTAAGGGTCCGTTTGGTTTGCAGAAATAGAAGTCTGGAATCGGAATCGGAATCGGAATGAGCTATTCTGATTCCAATTGTTTGGTTGGACAAAATCGGAATCCCATTCCCATTCCTACTGGAATTGACTGGCATTCTCCCATTTGAGGGAATGGCCATTTTCTGCCCCTCCCTTGGGAACGAAATCTCATTCCTGCTGATTTTTAATTCTCATTCTCATTCTTGTCTGAACCAAATAGACTATGGGAATGGACCATTCTGATTCTGATTCCAAATCCAATTATGAACCAAACAGACCCTAAAATTAGCAGGAATGAGATTTCATTCCCAAGGGGCAGGGAATGATCATTCCCTCAAATGGAGGAATGTCATTCCAACAGGAATGGAAATAAGATTCCGATTCCGCCCAACCAAATAATTGGAATTGGAATAGCCCATTCTAATTCCGATTTTGCAAAACAAACGGACCCTTATTGATAAAAGAACATGGGATGGTCGACCCTACTGAACCAATAAGACCTCTCAAAGAAAACAAATGGGCAGTCGATGTATAAGAGCTGGTTAGGCAACTTGTACAAGTCTTAAGCGCCATTGGATCTGCTCCTCACACAGCATACCTCACTCCGACCGCACAGCACGTTGCAGCTATCTATGTGGAATTAAAAATTTACAAGTAGTAGATGTTCCAAACGCACGGCCAAAATATGCTATGAGGAGGTCGGTGTGAGGCACATTTATGAGGAGCAGATACGAACTCGTCTTAAGCAAAAATTTACCGAACTCCTCCTTAATCGTTCAGCATTTTGTTTTTCTTTTGAAGTGCACAATGGCACACATTCATTCATCTCGATTCAACATTCATTAGATACAATTAATGCTTGAAATAAATTCGATCAGGGCTACTTGGTCTGTTATGTAGCGAAATGATGTGCAGGATTGTTGGTTGATCTCTTAGTGGGCGTGACTGAGTCACTGACACAAAAGGCGGACAATAGTGCTCCTATAATCCGCAACAGCAATTAAAGTATTTCGAATTCACCAACAGAAGAAGCCGTGTAAAGTGTAATAGTTGAAACGTTTGCCTTCAATAATAAAGGCGGGAAAGAGATCGATAGAGTTTTTGTGCACAGAAAAAAGTCCAGGACTTCAACTCCGAAGGCTAAGCACTTTTAACGGTCAGGCTCGGTTTGGAAGTTGGAACTTGTCTGGTTAAGAACCATTTTGATACAAAACGTTCCTGCAGTGGTATTAGAAGAATTTCTGAAAAAAACGGAAATTAAATACTGGAAACATGTTTGAAACTGATGCCATTTTCTCAAAAAACGGTTTCATGTCAGTGCCACGTCAAACATTTGGTTGACCTCTATTAGCAACAAAAAGTAGCTGTTTTGTAAAATATCTTTTGCAAGCTAATATCACAAAAGGGCAGTAAAAAACGAGCTGTATTTTTATGACAAAGTTGCCCTTATTTATAATCATCTCCTTTTCTCTTTTTCTGCAAAATGTACGGAAAACCCAAAGAAATCTCTCTGTCGTCTCTTCTTGGTAATCGACTGAAACTTTTGAAAATCCATTCATCTTCTTCTTAAAGAAATCAACTAAAGTTGTAACTCTCTCTCTCTCCAAAATCGGATATGAACCCTATTGTAGCCTTGTTCTTCTTCTGGAACCCTGTTCTTCTTTTTTGTTGCTAATAGAGATCAAAAGTTAGCTCTTTATACCAGAATCCCTACAAACAATACCAAGATATCAAACAACAAGGAAAAAAAAAAACAGAATTGAAGCAAGTAAAAAGGCTGAATGCTCTGCAACCAATTTTGATTACTTCTTTGGGTGATGATAGCCAACAGCAGTATAGATGGTTTGCACCAATGTGAGAAGTAGATTGATAACGATGAGATTCACAATCTTGTCCCATTTGCTGGGCTTCACATAACTACGAATCTCATCACTTACAACACTGAGACTCTGGTCGTTCGTTTACTACCTCCGGCAAGAGTAAATGCACCGAGGTATTGTGCAAACTTTCCACACTTGCAGTATCGACATCAATGATCCCATGTATAGTAAGGACCTTGGCATCTTCATGACTACGAACCAGCTCACTCATGAACTTCAGATATGCACAAACCTCACCACCGCTTCTATCCTGATACAACTCCCCTTTGAAATCAATCAAGCTCTCAAGCAGCGTCTTTGTATTGGGTCCAATGGAGATGAACGGAGGCAGAGATAAGCATCAAATTTCAACCATTTTGTCTTGAATTTGTATCCCTCTAATCCCCATCCTCTTGTTGTTTCCGAAGCTAATTCTAGCTTCTCCCAACTCCGTCGTGCTGCGGAAGGTGGACAATACACTGTCGTCTTCTTTGACAACACTACCACTCAAGCCAGGCCCAGTCAGAGTAAGCCAAAGAGCATGGAGAAGGGTTGGCAGTTGGCACTTCTTCTGCCAAGCCACTCTTCTTGCAGTGGAGGAAGCCAATAAATGATGTAGTTGCTCTTCTTCCATGGAGATCAAGCGTGGGCTTCACCAGACTGTCATACAACACCATCCTCGCCAAGTCATGGGGTCCCTTCCATTTTCCCCTACTCAACACCGCTTGGAAGAAGCTTTGCTCCATCAACTTCTGGAGGATCAAGAGGGGAAATTGATTACTGATGGAAAACATGGACAGACCAGTTAGTGATCCTTTTCTTGTCCCAATCTTCGCCCAGATTTATATCCTAAGGGTAAACAAACGATGCTAAACCACCCAAGGAGCACAAGGCCACTTGCAATATGAAGCAGCCTTGCTTCACCATTAAATCCACGAACTCGTCTCCTTTGGGGGCTACATTGAATTTGTCATCAATAACATATATTTTTCTGGCTTCGTCGTTTAATTAGAGCTGCAACTTCTTTGAATTTTCTCTCAGTATCTTCATTTGGATTAGAGTTTCCTACAATATGTTGCCACTACAGTTCCAAATATGGAGATGCTAAGAATCAGTAAATCTTTTACATAAGTTAACATGAACCTATTATGTTCTTCCGGACAGGTTGGAGCCGTTGACCCATTGACAGTTCTGGGTCATGGCGATCCAATTCTCAGCCATGATCGAGAGAGAGAAACACCTTTTTTTATTATTATTGAACGGAATAGAACAAATTTCCTAATTTCTTTTGAGAATAGTCGAGAGGGAAATTTTGTCCTATATAATATAAATACGAAGTGTGTGTGTCATAAGGTGGATACAACTCGTCTACTCCCCTAAGTTTTTTGACACTCCCCTAGGTGTGCCATAAGGTGGGTAAATACTCTATATATTTACATATCTACTCCCCTAAGTTTTTTGACAATCATATAAACCTTTATCTCCCTATGGTTTTAAAATGGTTCAAATGACCCTTCCATTAGTATTTTGGACAGAAACTGTTGATGTAATTATTATTTTTTAAAATACCATATTTGCTCCTGAGACAATACTCAAAAAGACATTTACCAGATTTACCTTGGGAGTTGGGAGTTGGGAGTTGGACTATCTAATCAGGCGGTGTAATAGGTTGCATCTCTTTTCCTTATTCCACTTTCCCACGGCAGTCAAAGATGGGGCTGTTGGGATGCTATCACGGGAGAAGGTTTTGAGTCTATTGAAAGCCGTTAGCAGTAGAGGTGGGTCTGGTTTATTGAAGGTAGAAGATGGCTACATCTAATGACAAAATTTGCAAAGATGGCTACATCTAAATACTCAAAAACTCCTTGTTGATTTGTTGAATGCCTTTTTGGCAATCAATAAATGTTTCATCGTCTTTTCATTATCTTCACCAGCAACAAACCGTTCCCATCCTCGGTCCAACAGTTTGATTTACAAGGGGCATTCCCACTCCACTGGATTTGGCTGTCTCTTGGTTTGTGACTTTGGGCAATGTAGGAACTTCATATTGTGATCAGTAAAGATCGTGAATCCACACTGAGTAATTATAGTCTCTTTTCCTCATTTCAACATCATCAACACCAATTCTCTTTGTCCCATCTTCTCGAGTTACGTGCACTTTAAGTATTTCATATCTTTGGCAAAGTTATTGAAATTACATTTGGAACAAGACCAAACCCCTCTCTTCATTAGATGGGAAACCAAACATGTGACAAGGTTGTTAAAAGGGGCAATGGGAATTGAACTTCACCTCTGGAAAGACACTAAATCTCTTGAATGTTCTCTATATTCCTAATGATATTAAAAAGAATTTGGTTTTAATAAATCTTATAAGTAAATGGGGATTCAGACTTGTCTTTGAATCCAACAAATTGATATTGTCTAAGAACGGGATGTTTGTATGGAAGAGATATGGATGTAATGGGATGTTCAAATTTAGCATTAATGAGGACAAGAATTCCACTTATATTGTTAATTCTTTTTTTTTTTTATGGCATAATAGATTAACACACCTAAATTTCAAATCCACAAAGAACATGGGTAAATGTGGTTTGATTACTTATAATAATGAAATAAGTGATAAATGTGAAATGTGTAAAGTCTAAAATGGCCAATAAACATTTTCCAAGTATTGAGAGAAATGAGAGAAATTCTCAACTTTTAGAATTAATTCATTCTGACATATGTAAATTTAATGGTGTATTAATTAGGGGAGGTGAAAAATATTTCATAACCTTTGTTGATAATTTCTCAGTGTGCACTTATATTTACCTTAGGAAAACTAAAGACGAAGTCTTTGACATAATTAAACAAGGATAAATTTCTTAAACTACCCTTATGGTTTAGCTAATTGACTAAATGTACCCTTACTGTTTGAAAATTGACTAACGCTACCCCTACTGTTTCTGACAATTGACTAATGCTTCCCTTACCGTTAGCGCCCCTTAATATTCCGTTTAAAAAAAGATAAAAAATACTATTTTACCCTTTATTATTCTTCATATTTTCAAAACAAAATAGAGAAAAGGCGGGAGAGAGAGAGAGAGTACACATCTAGATACCGCCTTCTTCAACAAGTTTGATCTTTGATGCTGGTGGATCAATTTCCAGTTGCCACTAAATTATGGACGAAAGTGGCATTGGCATGGAGGGCAGCAACAGTTTCCCTCAATCTCTCAGTCATTTCCCTCTCTTCCTTCTTAAAATTAATTTATAAGAAGCAAAATTAGTTATCTGATCATTGATTCAAGACACCCATTAAATTTGGGTGCAAAATTAGTTATCTGACTTTTGTGTGTTTTGCAGGTGTGATTGACAGGCTTAATGTTTTGAGAGGAAGAGGCATGCCTTCCATATACTCATGGTCTTGTAAGAGGTCAATGCTCAAAAGTAGTGGCATCGCAGTTTCTCCTTTCTCACTTTAGAACTCCTTTTAGGATTCATGCTTATAAGTTTTCATCTCCCTTATGGGATTGGTGCAGAAGCTACAAAAATGGCTTTGTTTGGCATGATCTTTCTGAAGATGACTTGATTCTTCCTGCACATGAGAATGAATACGTTCTCAAAGGTTCCGAGCTCTTTAAAGAATCATTCCATTCAAGTAACCCCAAAACAAATGGTAGCACAAAATTACTTATATCATGCCAAAAATAAGGAAAATCAAGGTCCTCAAGTTTGGATTTCTTTTTCCCCAAATCGTTTCAATCCAAATGGTAGCACAAAATTGTAAGCCTCGAAGTAATTGCAAGACCCTACATTTGTCCACATCAAAGAGGCACCTTCATCTTCTTCAAGCATGGTTGGGAAAGATATGAGGCGTCAAGTAGAGGAAATCTCCCCTCCACTTCAACAACTGAGTCCTTCCAGTATGTCCTCAAATTATAGAGTTCGAAAGAATCCCCCTTGGGGTGGATCGTTGAGCTTGACAAAGTACAAGGTTTCTAAAGTATAAGGAGAATTAATGGCCGAGAAACCCGTATCAGAGGTGTTTCTACAGATGACGGCTCACTGGAGCTTGAGGCTAACCTTAATCATAAAAACCAGGTTCTGCAAGTGAAAGATAAATCTAAACTTTGTAGGGAAGAGATTTCCCCACCTCCATCTTCTTCAAGCACATCATCTTCTTGTGGGAAGATAGAGACTTTGGAATCTCTAATTAGAGCATATGCTAGTAAGATCAATAGTTTCCGGATACTTGAAGGGAAACCGTTGCGGACCTCCATGCCAATGTCAGTTCCATCCAAAATTTATTGGTAGCTGGAAGTTAATCCACCAACATCAAAGATTAGACTCGTTGAAGAATGCGGTATCTAAACGTGTACTCTCTCTCTCTCTCTCTCTCTCCTTTTCCATGTTTTATTTTGAAATTTTGAAGAAGAATAAAGGGTTAAATAGTCTCTTTTGTCTTTTCGTTAACAGAATATTAAGGGGCAATAACAATAAGGTAAGTATTAGTCAATTGTCAGAATTAGTAGGGGTAGTGTCAGTCAATTTTCAAACAATAAGGGCACACTTAGTCAATTAGTTAAACCATAAGGTAGTTTAAAAAATTTACCCTTTAAACGATATAAAACTAAAGTTTAAAATCAATTAAAAAGTTCTTAGAAGTGGTAACGGTGCTGAATACTTTAAAAATGAAGTGTATTGTGTGAAAAGCAAATTCGGTCTCACCACCAAACCTGCACTTGAGGGACTTGGCTCATAATTGAGATATGCTCTTCAGAGAGCACAGCTCACACCGATCTCACAGCCCCATCGTACCATGTATTGAGAACATCTCCCCATGAATAACAATATAAAGTATGGGAGATGTTCCTGATGTGTCGATGGGATGAGTTGTGAGGTTGGTTTGAGAAGCACTTTGTGAGGAGCAGATCCAGTCTTCTAGGCTCATGATTTGTTAAAACTTTTTGTCCCTAAGCTGAGGTATAACATCCATGCATGTAGAGTACCAAGCCATATCAATTTGGCATGCACTTGGCAGAGGTACGTAGCTTAAGAATGCTTTATGCCATAGAGTGATTAAAGTATTCAACAAGCTGCTGTCCCTTCTAATTCCATTGCATTCTTTACTGATACCAGAGTTCAGACTCCAGATCTCCTATCCACAAGAATTCAATGTACACCTACCCACAAAACGCTACAGTCATACATTGAAAACATCTCCCCATGTAGGTGTGGCCGTCATGCCATGTGGACAAGTGTGAATAGGGTTCGTATGGGTAGGAAATCCGAGCTGCCAACTATCATCATCCACGGATATTGAATAAGTTGGTAGAGCCACGGGCCACTAAATGCCTCCACCTCCCATCCATTCCCTACCAGCCATCATAGTTGTTAGATATTAAGTCCGACTTCACCATGTCCCAACTCCTAATTTGTGTTTAAGGCTGTGTTTGGTTGTGCAATTTTATTTACATTAATACAAATGTGTGGGAGTTCAAATGAAAAAAACATAAATTTTGGTTTAATTTTGCTTTAAATTTTACTTTATTATACTTTGGGTCGTATTTTATTTTACTTTCATTGCAACCAAACAAAAATAAATCAAAACTTGTATCCAAATAATTTAAACCATCATAATTTTGCATCAGTGCAAATAAATTTGCACTGCAGCCCAATACAGCCTAAGGCTCAGTTTGAAAGGAGAATAAATACAAATTTATAGAATACAAAACCTTGTATTTTGTATGTATTTAAACTGTACATATATGTATTTGTACTCCTTCCAAACTGAGCATAAATGACACTTCCAAAAGTTGTTCTTATTCAGACAGAGAGAGAGAGAGAGAGAGTGATTGAAGCGTGCAAATTTAGTATTCCATTTAAAATCTTCTTCTAACAAACACAGTATTCAACTTTTCCCTCAAGTTTCCGACTCCCCCTTATTTTCCATCAAACATATCCTCAATTTATTTTATATCACTCGACCATGGCCCATCGGAAATCATTGTCACGTTTCCGTCCATCTTACCAACAAGCAGAGAGATCAGCAATTATGGACGGGCTGATGCTGATGAACCCACCTAGAGCGCTGGCGGGCCCCTCGTACATAATGTATTAGCTCAAGTTACTATGACATTTTTGTTATTTGGATGGCTTAAATATATAAACCAATCTGCAACCAATATGTTGTTTCCTTTTTTTGTCGCCGGTTCAATATAGGGACGAAACTAGGTATGCTATATATAATCTCCACCAAGCACCCATATGTTGTTTGGAATAACTCATTTATTGTTTTCTACTCTTTAAAAAGCACAAGTCGTTTTGGTTGCCAAGTGCTATGAGATGAGTGCGTAATGTATTGATTATTATTGGGCCACTGGTCACCCCTGTTTTTTCTATTGGTAGAGGCTACAAGTTTTAGATTAAATGCTTACCACCTGTCAACACTTGTCTGTTTCTTCATCCCCAATACCAGAATTTGTACAGATATTAATCTAATATAAGCGCCTTTTGGGTATTAACTACTTCATTATAAGATGAAGAAACAACAGGCAGAAGAAGCAGCAGCAGCAGCAGATGAAGCAGAAGCAATTTGGGACTGTGGGAGCCCTCTATACGATTCGTTCGAGTTGGCCTCTCTTGGTCATCTAATCGACAAGCAGTTGATGGTCTGGCCTTCTTTATGTGGATCGACCAGGTTAACTGGGCGCTTCTCTGGTGAATCCAGTAGGATGAATCGCTTCAGTCTTTTGAGATCGGATGCGGGTCCTGAAACTAAGATCATCGACAGGTTGTCCAAGGTGAGTAGGTTGGGTGAGTTGGTGAGGATGAAGACGTGGAAGAGAATGATGAACTGGGAAAGGAAGGATAAAACCAAGAAGATGAAGCTTGGCTTTTGTTATGGCATCGGCATTTGTGCGCAGAGAAAACAGTGATTTGATAACTCGTCAATAATCATATACTGGATCTGGATATATGTTGGTGTTGTTGTTGTTAGCTTGTAAATTGTTGCTTCATGAAAAATCTCCCACTATATCATGCATGTAGAGTTGCAGAATTCAAATTAATTAGGGAATTTATTTACATCAACTAATTAATTATATATGTATTCTCTGAAGCGAAAAAAAAAAAAAAAAACTGTATATGTGTTCTGCTGCTTGATCTCTTGTGAAATAAAATAGACAGAATTATTACTAACTTTTTCCACTGTTTATTCCATTCTTTTTCCTAATTTGAAACAAGGGATATCTGACAGGTTCCATTTGTTTATTAAGAAAACAGTTTAGATCGATTTGCAGCTGGGGCTGCCCATATTTACTTATTTAACAATAGATATCTGACACAACAGAAAGGGGAAGAAAAAGGATTCATCATTCATAAGAAGGGTTAGATGATGATGACGATGATAATGATGAAGAATTTTTGAGCGGACGGGTTCATTCAGGACTGGATGGTGGTATATATGGACAATAAGTGACGATTGCAATTTGATTTTTGAGGGGAGAGAAGAGCGCGGGGTCGACAACATTATTAGCATTAGTGGACGGAACACTTTGAGTCGCATGAAGGTTGAGGTGATATTTGACGTCAGTTTGACACAAGTTAATAAAAAGGTGGGCCGGGTAGACAATCATGCAATGCATGGCATTAGGGGTATCAATCGACCGGTTTTGGTTTGGATCTGGTCTAATCCAAATCTTATTAAATCAGATTTTGGTTGATTATGTAGACAATTATGCATGGCAATGACATTAGGGATGTTAATTGACTGATTTTGGTTTGGATCTAATCTGATCCAAACTTTATCAAATCAGATTTGGATGGTCCATTATAATTATTAGATTGGGTCAATCCAAAATAAATTGGTCCATATTTTTATTGGTTTGAATTAGACCTAAACCAAATTTTCAATAATCCGATCATGAGGCCAAACCCTTGTCCAATTTGAAATCAATCAAAATTAAAAGTAGCATAAAATCACTTTTATAAAAGCACATTTACGAAAACAGTTTTATAAAAGTACTTTTATGAAAGCATTTTATAATTTTACAAAAGTATTTTTATGAAAGAACTTTTATAGAAGTAGTTTTATAAAATCACTTTTACAAAATTACTTTAATAAAAATATTTTTACAAAAGTACTTTTACACGAAAGCACTTTTATGGAAGAACTTTTACGAAAGCACTTTTACAAAAGTTTATGAAAGTGATTTTAGAAAAATACTTTTACAAAAGCACTTCTACAAAAGTACTTTGGTAAAAGTCTATGGAAATACTTTTCAAAAAGTGCTTTTACAAAAGTACTTTTATAAAAGTACTTTTATAAAAGCACTTTTTCAAAGTATTATTCAAAAGTACATTTATAAAAACACTTCTAAGAAAGTACTTTTATAAAAACACTTCTAAGAAAGTACTTTTATAAAAATACTTTCACAAAAGCACTTCTACAAAAGTACTTTTATAAGTCTATGGAAGTACTTTTTGAAAAGTGATTTTACAAAAATACTTTTACAAATGTACTTTTTTACAAAAGCACTTTTTCTAAGTACTTTCAATAAAGTGATTTTGTAAAAGCACTTTTATGAAAATATTTTTATCAAAGTAATTTTAAAAAAGTGTTTTTTCAATGCTAAAAGTACTTTTATATAATTACGATATTTCATTTGGTTTGGATTGAATTGGACCCAATCCATTTACATTTTAATGGATTAGATTGGATTTGGACTAAATTGGATCTAGTCCATTTATAAATGGACAATCCGTTCAATTGACACCTCTACATGGCATGATAACGCATGAGCAAGGCCACAAGTAAACATGGTAGACCTGATCATTAGTGATTATATTCCTCTTTGGCGGATTTGCATTGTGAAGACGGGTATTGAATGATAAGAAAGGCTCTCTTGCAATAAGTTAGAGGAAAATACAGGTATATAGACATGTATTCAGTCGTTTATAACTAAGTTTGTGCACCTGCCAAGATACAGCTGTTCTAACCGCCTTAATTATTTCAACATGAGACATTGTAATTAACACCCTCCCTCAAGTTGGAGTGTTTTCCATGCCCAACTTGGACAAGTGACTCAAAAAATGATCAGCAGGAATAGCCTTGGTAAACAGATCAGCTGGTTGTAAGGTGATTGACACGTGTCATTAATAATTGCCACATTGGATAAAACCAAGAACAAAATGACAATCGATCTCAATGTATTTAGAATGTTTGTGGAAGACGGATTAGCTTCAATGTGGAGAGCAGTCTTGTTTTCACAATATAGAATTGGAGGCTCAAATAAGGTGATTGTAAGCTCAGCAAGCACCCGTTGTAACCAAATGATTTCAGATGAGGCAACAGCTATTGCATGGTATTTAGCTTTGGCTGAACATTGTGAAACCGTGTGTTATTTCTTGGTCTTCCATGAGAGAGGAGAGTCACCAAGTAAGGTGAGATATCCTGTAGTTGATCAATGAGTGAGGGGGCAGCTTGCCTAGTTCGAATAACAAAATCCTTAGAGATGAAAAGAGCTTGAGGCTGAGAAGAATAATCTAGTAGAAAGAGTGCCTTTAATGTAATGAACAACTCTAAGTGCGGCTTCAAAGTATTCGTGGTGGGGTTGATGCATGTATTGGCTCAACCGGTTGATAACGAAACTTAGTTCTAGTCGGGTAACGATGAGGTAGACCAATTTGCCTACCAACCAACGATACTGTGCACGATCTAAATAAGGTGGGTTGGAGTCATCAATAAAGTGATCTTGTTGTTCCATTGGAGTCAAACAAGGTTAATTTGTAATCTTGAAGTATAGTTTCTTGAACAATGTCAAAGGTGTAGTTATCTTGACTAAAAAATATCCCAGCTTCTAAATGTGAAACTTCAAGACCCAAGAAGAATCACAAAAGTCCAAGATCTTTGATGCCAAATTTATTGTCAATGTGCCTTTTGAGAGAGATGATACGGCCATGGTCATTGCCTGTGATGATGACATCATCTACATATACAAGGATGGCAATAAAAGAGTCCTTCAAGGAGGCAGTGAAGAGAGAATAATCAACAGTGAATTGTATGAAGTGGAGAGAAGTTAAGGCTTGTGTAAATTCTGCAAACCACATCCAAGAGGCTTGCTTTAGACCATATAAATATTTCTAGAGCTTGCAAACATGAGCGGAATTTGTGGTAGCAAAGTCTTGAGAGACAGTCATATAGAACTCTTAATGAAGATCCCCATGGAGGGAAGCATTGTTAACATCAAGCTGGTGAAGATCCCAACCCTTGATAGCTCTCATAACTAGAAAACAACCGAGTGTAGCCAATTTTGCTACAAGAGCGAAAGTGTCATGATAGTCAAGGCCTTCAACTTGAGTGTATCTTTTTGCTACAGGACGAGCTTTGAAACGTTCAATAGTACCATTAACTTTGTATCTTATTTTATAGACCCATTTGGAGCCAGACGCTTTCCCAAAGGTAGAGATACAATTTGCTAGGTGTTGTTACACTCTAGGGCTGCTATTTCATTGGCCATAGCTTGGCACCAATGAGGATCTTGGGTAACTTAGCGTAGGATTTTGGTTCAACATCTAAAATGACATTATTTAACTTGGCAATAGAAGGTGGAAGGTCAAATATGTAGTCATGTAGATGAGTTGGGGCTATGGGATGGCATCGAGGACGAGAGGTATGGATTGGGACAGCAATGGGAGCTTGAACTGGCTCACAAATTTGGGTGTTGGGTTGTGGTGAAGTAACAGGTGTTGGACTAGCATTAGTGGGTCCATGGTCTTGTGGTGGGGTGAAAGATGACTCAGGTGGGCCATTATTTGTGGTTGATTTCGGATAATCAAAGATCATCACACGGGTTTTGTGGTAGTGGCATAACAGAAGTGCTAGAATTTTGTAAGTGAATCAGAACAAAAGGAAAAGAACTATGTGTAGTACTAATAGGAAAAGGAATTTGAACTTGCTTGGCTTTGTAGAAAGTATCACAACACTTGTCTAGGTTGAAAGTAGATATACTGGGAATGAACTCCATGTGGGAATGTGATGTATGACCCAACCGTTGATGCCAAAGTTCAGGGCTGATGGGAGCAGTGAAAGAGTTTGCAGCCAATGAATGTGGGGTGGAGTGAAAGGTGAAGTGATAAGTCTTTGGCGAAGTTTACCCGTCCCAATCACAGTTGTTGAGTTTGGGTCCTGAAGTGTGCAAGAAGGAGAGAAAATAGCTAGATAATTTAGTCGTTGCATAATATTGCTTACAAATAAGAGATTGCAATGAAATGTTGGAACAAATAAAAGTAGCATGAGTGGCAGAGCCGAAGGCATACAGAAGTATGGATGGGTTCAGAGACATGGAAATAGGATGGTGAAGAAACCATGTGGTCAAATGCACCATTATCCATGATCCATTCAATAGAGTTTTCAAAAAACTTACTAACAATGGTGTTGGCAGCAAATTCAAAGGATTCGCGGTTTAAAAGAGAAATGAGTTAAGAATATTGGTGCATGGTAAGACCTACTACCGGAGAAGATTCATTTGTTAGAGCCATAGGACTTATATCAGTGGATGCACAGGAAGCCGATTTGTCAGCACTTGAGGTTTTAATTTGTTGTGAAGGAGTTTTCTCATTCTTGCATCGATTCCAATGAGGTAGATATCCATTGTGTGCATAGCACCGGTCCTTTATGTGTCCTATGCGTTTACAATGGTCATAGTAAAATTTGGATCTACTTCTCCTATTCTTGGAAGTAATTGTAGCTAATGCAACAGCTTCTGGTTGCAATGTTCACGGAGATACCACGATCTGATGTCGCTCTTCGTAAGTGACGAGTGCGTACACTTTGTTGGGAGATGGTAATGGCTCTGTTCCCAAAATGCTTCAATGAATTCCGTTGAAACAGTCATTCAGCCCTATGAGTACAATTTGGAAGATGGTAATGGCTCTCCTTTTCACGTTCAGCAGCATAGACATTTGTCGATCCATAAGTATAATTTGGAAGAACTATGATGGCATTGAATTTGTCCCACAATGCCTTCATCTTGGTGAAATAACCCGTTACAGACAAAGCACCTTGCTGAAGTAAAGCAAGATCACATTTCAGTTGGTGAATTTGGGGAATATTACCTTGAGAATACCTTTCTTCGAGTTCCTTCTATATATCTGCAGCTGAATCAACGAAAGCAACGCTTTCATATACCTCTTTGGTTAGGAAGTTGAAGATCCATGTCATTACCATGTGCATTTGATCCAAGCATCGAGATCCGGTGCACTTGCAATAGGTCATGGCAGAGATCCATCGATGAACCCGATTTGATTTTTTGCTCTAAGTGAATTGATCATTTCTCGTTGCCACAACGGAAAGTTACCTCCATTGAGTGGAGACGAAACCAGTATAACACCTAGCTGTTGGATGAAGGAAGTATGGGGAATTAACTCTGATCTCCACTCTTGAAAGAAAAATAGAGGAATTCGAACAGGATATGCAGGAAGAGAAGTGGATCACCGCTCTGATACCATGAAGACAGGTATCGAATGATAAGAAAGGCTTTCTTGTATTAAGTTAGAGGAGAATACAGGTATATAGACATGTATTCAGTGGTTATCATTGAGTTTGTACAGTTGTCAAGATACAACTGTTCTAACCGACTTAAGTATTTGGGAAAATTTCGATCAATATATTGGACTTTGGTTCGAGTGACAATTTGATCCCTAAATTTTTCAAACGTGACAATCTAGTACCTACCGTTAATGGATCATCAGTTATGTTTATTACATGACCTCAATTGTCATTTAAGATTTTTGAAAATTTCAAAATTATCCTTGAAAATAGAACACACTATTCATCATCTTCTTCCTCAAGAAGATGAAACAAAGCCCAAACTCTCTTCACAAACACCAAAATCCTTTGTTGTTACTGTGGTATTTTCTCTCTAACGAAACGCTATGGATTCTTATTCACTGAAGTTATAATTCTATGCAAGGTAAAGCTCTTCTTTTTCTTTTCCGTTTTGATCCAGGATAATGGGATGATGGGATTGCAGTGGGCTACTGCTGAAATAGTTCATGAAACTCTTTACTATGATTGGTTAGTTGTTTGAAAACAATGGCTCGTGTTGGAACAAATCGTATGGTGCCCACAAGCTATCCAACAGACAAGGCCACTTCGAGTCCAATCTCAACCATGGCTTCCCCTTCCCACTCCAGTGCAATAGATTCACTAGCTTAAGATGTAGATCCTTGCAGAGGCCCTCCAGATTATTCCCACCAAGCATGTACTGGTTCCATACTTCCATTTGTGCCCAACCCCTCTCACGTCTCCGACAAAAACCAACAAAAATGGAAGCACCGATCCCAATTCGTATATACGTGTCACTTCTGTATTATCATCTATGACTCTAGCTTCTTTGTATATTTTCCTTCCCTCCATTTCTAGACATCGATGACCATCATGCCGTTATTGAAATAGCAGGGATCCCACCCCTGAAACGTTTGAGAGAAAAATGGGTCAGAACAAAACATGTGGTGAAGTTATTGGTGAAGTTGGCATGTCTGTACTCTGGTGCACTTATGACATGGCTACCCAAA
Source organism: Nelumbo lutea (assembly GCF_056320005.1). NCBI lineage: Eukaryota > Viridiplantae > Streptophyta > Magnoliopsida > Proteales > Nelumbonaceae > Nelumbo > Nelumbo lutea. The sequence continues at coordinate 42,309,526 of NC_142686.1, read as the reverse complement.
TCAATTTGCCATAGCAGTAGTTAAATGAAAACTTTTCTCTCAGAAATTGTTTTTGTTTTGGTTGGAAGATGATCAGAAGATAAGAAAGACAAAAGTACTGTCACAGGGATAAAGAATTTGACCATTGGTTCTGATTTTAGCATATGGTTGATAAAGAAAATAGATAATATTTGAAGGGCATTTGTATCTTTTCACATGTCACTTGATTAACGATAAGTACTAGATTGTCACGTTTCGACAATTCAGGTACTAGATTGTCGCATTTTAAAATTCGGGGACCAAATTATAACTCGAACCAAAGTACAGGTACTGATCAGGAATTTTCCCTAAGTATTTCAACATGTGACATTCTAACATTTTGAGGAAAAAAAAAAACAAAATCATATTTACCCACCCACACCCTCTAAATCTTCAAAGTCGCCTAACCCCGTCTCATTTGTTAAATTAATTTGCTGTATTAATGGACTGATGACTCTCTCACACAAAGAAATGTCCAAGAGAGAGAGAGAAGTAATGTAGATGAAGATGCATGGTTCAATCCACTACTTGCAAAATTTAGAAGACCATTCCGAGTGTATCTCGACCATCTGTAGATGAGTACTATATTATATATTCCACTTTGTTATTGTACTATGTTAAGGGTTACATCTTTTTCTATTATTTCAGGAGTCCGGATCTTCTATCCATACAGAGTCTATTCATGTCTAGCCACATAACATCGTAATCACACATGGAGAACATCTCATCCTCTTATATAGTATATTATGCAAGACTCTATATCTCCCCACAGAATTCTGCCCACCTCTACCCACAACACACTACCCCTCGTGAATTGGGAACATCTCCCCCTGCATAATAATATGCAGAGGATGAGATGTTATCCATGTGTGACTGTGATTAACATGAGCAAAATTGGTATAATCAGAAGATCTGGACTCATTATGCAGGAGGAGATATTCCCAATTTACAAGGGGGTAGTGTATTATGCATAGATGTGGGCAGAAGATCTGGAGTCAACATTCACTTGTATTATTATTTTCAATTTCAGGAGCCCAGATTTTCTACTAACTTTTCCTAGACACTCTCTTGAATTTCAGCCACACATCTTTTAATTCATAATAGAGATGTGTGGCTCCAATTCCGTTCAAGTAGAGAGTGGGTAGGAAAAGTGAATAAGAAATCCAGAGTGTATTTTCAGTGATTTTGTTATTGGATTCTTTTACCTGCATTCATTCATTAACTGATTTCCGTAGGGTAGGTAGTCAGTGAATATTTGAATACATAGAATTCTGAACTTCTCTCCTGCATTAAATACATGGAGTTCTTAGCATCTCCTATGTACAGTAAAATTTTACGGTTTGTTTTCATCATTTTTAGTTACATTTGTCTAACACCACAAAACTAATTAAAGTGAAGTGAAAGCAGGCAATTACTAGTTTTACTTTGCAAAAACAATACCTAGGCCTGAATTTGTTCTAATATCGACTTCCATTAGAAAAAATTTGACTGTTTGGGAAAAACAGCCTGGGTTGTTTGGGGGATGGGATGGGCCTCCCACAGAGCACACCCAACATCTGCCCCACAGCCCATCCTCCCCATGAATTGGGAATGGGAATCAAAACTAGTTTCTACTTGTATTGAACCTATCCGTACAAGCAGTGATGATACAGTGATGATACAAAGATTTAATTACTACTAGACACCACTAGTTTCTGCTTGTATCATCACTTCTTTGATAAATGGTAGATGAAATGGGAATCAAAACTAAAATTGTATGTCACTTTCTTTCTGTTTGGGTAATTCTTCTTCCTAAATAGCTATCTGTTGCATGGAGATGGAGTCTTTTCTCAAAGGGCGGCAATATTGCGAAGACCACAGAATTATTACTAAGACCTAGTTCATTTCTCGGTATCCGAATAACATGTTTATTTGGACAAGTGATTCCCAGACAAAAATTGTCTAAATAACTTTCGATGCCAAGAAAGTATTGATTATCCATGTAATTGATACTCTCCAAAAATTTCATTTTTAATAGGATCCATTATAATGGCACAAGAATGTGGAAAAGTTGATCAATTAACTAATTGACCAACTTACCCTTTGATGGAGGCCCATCGCACCCTAGGGGCGGCAGCTCCTAGGATAAGGGTAAATCAAGATAAGGTCCAAGAATGATAAGGCAAGACTTCCAAGATTAACAGGAATTCAAGACCCTAATCAAGATCCAATAAAGACTCCAAAAAGCATCAAGAAATCCAAGACTCCCAGATTCATGCATGAGGAGAGCTAGGGAGATCGAATGGTGGAAGATCAAGCCCAAGAATTCCAAGAGGGTTCGACTTTATCAAAACATCCCAAGAGTATCAAGATTCACATTCTTTCCTAATTCTTTTACAATTTCTAAATGTATTATAAATACTGTTATTTTCCTAGAATTAATCATCAATTCATACTTCATAATTTCAGAATTTCTCTAAGTTCTCTTCTTTGAGTTTTTGCCACATTTTCTCTCTCCTAGAGAATTCGGTGTTCTTCGCTAGAAGCTAACGATCGCCCGGTACTTACATAGCCAGCTCCGGTTTCCATTGCTTCCACGCTACGTCACCCCTCAAGATACTAACAAACAAATGGAGCCTTAACTCTTTGATGAATATGTGCTTGATGAATAAAATATCTTATCTTACAAGTTACAAGTCAGGTTTGCGTCCTTCAATAAATGGGCCTCAAAATAAGGTTAATCTACTTATGGAACACAAGCCCAGTTCTTAATGGGCCAACGTTAGATGTGACTTGAGCGTAATATCGCCTGTCCAGCCAACGTGTACCAGTATACAACTATACAAAATCCCACTTTCGCAAGTGCTTTGGTTTTTTTTCTTTCTTATAGAAATAAAATTCTAATTGAAAATATTAAGGAAAACTTAGCACTACTTATCTATCACCAGAGGTGGAGGTGGGGGAAAAGGTGTGTGATAGGATGCAAACCGCGGGTTCAATCCATTACTGGATGAACTTGGACCTGGCGAGGGACCTAATTAAGGGTGTTAATGGTATTCGAAAACAATTTTGAATTCAAGATTCTATATAAACGAATCGAATTTTGAATTGATTATTTAATTCTTATATTAATATATATAATATTTAAATATTTTACATAATATTTTTATATATATAATAATTAAATTATATAAATAATTTATATATTTATATACTTTATATAAATAAAATATTTATCTTATATACTTATTAATTACCTAAAATATTTAATTGGCCGAATTCAAATCAAATCAAATATTCAAATATTTATTCGAATTCGAATATTAATTTCCAATATCCGTGGATATCAAATTGAATTCAGATATCAGATTTTCTAATTCATTTACACCTCTAACCCTAATATAATTAACCCCTTGAGACACATTGTTTCACGTCACCAAATAAAGATTATTGCTTCTGTAATTAGGTAGAACCAAAATTACAAAACCAAACCCAACTCGCAGGACCGGAACCACTGGTGCAATATTTGACATTGAAACTTACGAGTAGCCTGGTCATGGATGCTTCTTGTCTTCCTTTGTCTCTTTCTCTGTCATTTTCTTTCTGATGGGGAACTTGTTATTCTCTCCCTTAAAAAAGAAATTCGCATCAATGCCCCATTAAGAACATCCCTAAGTACCTGAATTAGAAAATAAGAATATTTGTCCAAAATTTGTATTTTATCCCGTTTGTATTGGGATAAAATATATTGGGGGCGTGGAGCTGGTCTCTCAACCTAGCATCAGACCCCTGAAACAATCAGAACTTCGACCATTGTCGTCTTCATCTCCAATGAAGGTAGGCTCTCCTGTCATCATCTTCATATCTGTTTCACAACACTTCAACTTTTCTGTATTTTCTTTGCCTGATACCTTATTGTCTTTCTCTCCCCAATTAAGCTTCAGACCCCAAACGGTAAGGAGTTGGATCATCGTCTTCTTCATCTCCGGCGAACTGTAAATGTGCTTCATTTTCCTCACTGAACTATTTTTTCGTTTTTTTTTTTCTCAAAACCTCATTTTTCTTCCCATGAGTTTCAAATCCCCAACAACCAAGGAATCCGATAACCATCTTCTTCATCTTTTTTTTTTTTTGTATTGTTTCCTCTAAACCCTCAATGCTTTCCCTTGTTATTTTTTGTCGGGCATCACAGTGTTAGATATGCTAAACCTTTGTTACTGTGTTGCATGTTAAGAATGAGAAAATAAATTTTCCTTTCTCACCCTATTCCTTCTCGCCAATCAAACAAACCATAAGGCTATAGTTGGTTTGAGGGAAAGATAGGGAAAAGAAGAAAAACATATGAAAATCTATACAAAGTTTGTAAACGTTTTCCTACACTTTCCTTCATTTCCCTACTTTTTCCTTCAAACCAAACATAGCATAAGAAAACATATTCCATTTGCTTTAAAACATGCAATTAATGGTATCCTTAAAATAACACATTGAAGGGAGCTTTCTTCTTTTAACTTGCAAGGCATATATATACATTACCTACAAGCTTTCTTGCACAAATGGAGCCAATCTTGGATGAGCCTAACAAACAACAAACATGGATCGAGAAGGAAGACTGAGGAATATGTTAAACTGAAAGTTAGGATGAATCAGGTATCGGGAACTGGCTGTTCCTTCTGGCATATATTGTTCCATGCACCGCTGTTACTGTGTTACATTGTTGGTGCCATTAAGCCATTGATTGAGGCAGTGGGCAACGTGTTACGTGTATGTAAGGCTGCAATTTCGGCCGGGTTTGTCCAAATCCAACCCTAACCCAACTTGAAAAGGTTGGGTTGGGTTTGATCGGGTTGATGTTCGGGTTAGGGTTAGGGTTGGAATTCATGAATCCAATTTTCTTTCAAATTGGGTTAGGATTGATCCGACCCAACCCAAATCCGACTCTATAGTACATTTCATATATATAAATATATGTTATATATAATATATAGCATACATTGATTTGTTTAGATGCATGATATTTGTATAGCCCCCACCACATAGTATTATGTATTTCTTTTAAGATAATCACTTCATTTAATCCTAATCATAAACACTAAAAACTTGATAATATTATTTTGTGATTTTTAAAAATTTTATTATTCATCTCCTCTATGTTGTTTGTCGCCCAAGAAAGATCTATCGTAAGTCATAACTCATAATAAAATATAGTCATTTCTAACACTTGCTTTTCTTAATTTTATATTAAAAAAACAACGTCAACAAACAAATACTAATGAAACATAAAGATCAATATATGTATTGAAAGTTGAGTTAAGATCTAAAATCAATAAATTCAATGAAATTTTAAAAGATGGAAAGAAGGTTGGGTTACCCAAGCCCAGCCCAACCCGAAATTGACTCCGAATTGAATTGGATTGGATTAGGATTGAAAAATTTTAGTTAGGGTTAAATTTAAGGTTAGATTAAAGGTCAGGTTAGGATTGGGGTTTAAAACTTGGGTTGGTCTCAACCCGATCCAACTTGCAACCCTACGTGTAGGTGTGGCTATTAGTTGGACATTGGAATATTGGAAATAAGAAAAGGATGGAAGAACGCAATAACATAAATAAACTCTTGGTTCTTGCTTGATTCATCCCCGGTCTCCTTAGATTAAAAAACACATAACTTATGTCGTTATATGTATGAACAAGATTATTAATTGTTAATCAAGCCGAATATAACTTCATCCACTTGACGGCCTTGAGGCCCTTGACCTCCACTTGCATTCAATCTCCGTTGTCAGGAAGACTTATTAATTACGTCAGTCAGTGTTGAGATTAAGTACCAACGCTTAATTAATTTGTTGATATGACATACTGACTTGTGTAAATTTTGGTCTGTCATTTACTTTTTTATTATTGATATATTTTTACATTTTATTATCAATGAAAGCATACACTGGTCTGTCATTTACATGTAATGTTGAAAAAAACATGCAAAAGTAAACCAGAGCATAAATAACTTTTCCGTAAACCCTAGATGAATGTTCAAAAGTAACATGGGATTGTTGCCAATGATCAGGCCAACTTTAGCCCCCCCCCCCCCAAACCAATTGGGAATTTCAGTGAGATAGAATTTAATAATGGAGCTAACTTCCCAGCTAGCACAAACATTTTCACTGGGATTCAGGTTAGACCCTTTGAAAATGGGATTAACAAAAATTGATCCTTGATTCCAGGAATTAAGTAGAATAGTAATGAATCCTATTTTCCCTGGTACTTTGGGCTTATGGCACAAGTTCTTGCGGTATAACTTGTTTAATTCGCAGAGGATGAAGGGAATAACACGGAACGCTTCTGGACTTCTAAGCGTGCTCTTCAGAGCCAGGTATATAAATGTGAAGCATTGAAGTGATGGGAGCCCTTTTGCAATTCGGTAACCGGTTTTAAGAATTTATACTGCACTGGGCCTTGGCCCTTGGGCTGAGCCCATTCAAATTTTGGCAATGTTCTACTAAGTTCACCTAGCTGCAGTATCGTGTTAATTTGGATTTGCTGCACACCTTACACCAACCTCACAGCATCTTGCTGCTATGCATTGGTAATATCATGGTTTTTGAAACTGGTCCGGAAAAATCGGGAACCAGTCACCTAATCGGTTCCGTTTTTCCCCAAAACCATTGATTTTGGTCAACAAACTGCTGAACCGGCCGGTTAATCATTCAAACAGTTTTCACCATTTTCTATTTTTTTGTCAGAACGGGCCAACCTTTGAACCGGTTCGGTCACTGGTTCAGTTTTAAAAACCATGGGTAATATCTCTCCATGATTATAATTTGGGAAAATTCCAAATTAGTATCCTGTACTTTGGGCCTAGTGCCACTTTGGTCCCCCAAACTTTAAAATGTGACAATTCAGTATCTGAACTTTCAAAACATGCCAATCCACTACCTGCCATTAACCAGCCATTAAATGATATTTGAAAAGACATAAATGCCCTTTGAATGTCATCTAATTCTCTTTATCAGCCATCCAAACATTGATAAAAAAAGAACAGTACCAAATCTTTGCTTATTCTATTCAAGAAAGTTGTAGTCACTAGAATGTCCACTGAGACTTGACCCCAACTTTCTTGATTAAAAGAGGCAAGGATTTGGGACTGCTCAATTTTTGTCAACATTTGAATGATTGATAAAGAGAATTAGATGACACTCAAAAAGTGTTTGTCTTTTCAAATGCCATTTAACAACTGGTTAAAGAATTGATTAATGGTAGGTATCCGATTAGCATGAATGGAACCTTCTTTAATGTTGGATGGCTGATTCGCCAAACGTATCAAATAGAATTAGATCACCCACTCACTCAGGTGAGGCTCCCTGCCTTTCCCTTCCTTTTCTTTCAAACCAAACACAGACTAAGAGTTCACTTTTGCTATAACATGGTTTTAGTACATGATTAAAATCATGAATGGAAAATGTCAAGATCTTTGTATGCACCACTGTATATTTTTTCGACCCAAATGGTCAATCCGTTCTGACAAAAAAAATTAAAAAATTAAAAAAAATTGAAAAACAAGCAAAACTGTTCGAATAGTTTGAACAATTAACCAACCGGTTCAACAGTTTATTGACCAAAATCAACGGTTTTGGGGGAAAAACAGTTTTAGAGAAAAATGAAACCAACCAAATAACCGGTTCCCAATTTTTCTAGTTCAATCATCCGATCTAATCCGGTTTTGAAAACTATGAACACATCCGTATTCTATAGCCATGAATGTACGTAAAACAAGAGTATAATATTGACGTATATACTTATAATTAATTACATAATCCATTATACGCAGCTGTGGAACATATTTGCAGCAGATCCAGATCATGTGAATCATGGTCTTCGATATACTGTTGTGGGGTTGTGGCGCACCATGATGTCAAATAATATTATTCGATGTTGGGTTATAACAATAAAACGAAGGTTTTGATTTCATATTTTAGTGCAGTGCTAAAAACAAGATATTTGTTTATTTCACGAATGTCAACGGTTTTATTTTCTAATTTGAAAACAAATATTACATAAACAAATAATAATAATAATAATAATAATAAATTTCCGTTGATACGACGATTATTTTTCTTGTGGAAAATAAAACCATATCATTGTAAAACACCCTCTCAATAAATTTATCACTCAATGCTGAATTCTCTTTCTCGATCCTCGCTCTAAAGTAACTTGTTAAACAAATTTCAAATTTGGATCTGAAAATAACAAGTGGTCCTAACCTCTGACACGCAAAGCCTATAAAAAGAATTAATAAAAAAAGAAAAAATAGAAAAGGTTAAAAGGGTTTTTAGCATATAAGGGCAACTTTTTGGGGTTTAATATCAATAATAAAAGTAATATATTTAAAAAAAAATCAAAAATAAAAACTTTTTAAAAATAATATCAATAAAGGGTAAAAATACTGTTCATCTTCTTCTTGTCATTTGTTCACCAGAGCCGCTGTCCACCACCCACCCGCCTTCGCTGTCTGCTGCCACCTCTGCCTCCGACAACGTTGCCAAAGATGAGTGGAGACTGAGGTGGCAGTGGCAACGGGCAGAGGAATAACCACCAATGCCACCTTCGCCACCTCTGCCTCCGGCCACCTCCAATAACGTTGTCGGAGGCAGAGGCAGAGGTGGGCAAAAGTGGCGGTGTTGGACAAAGAAATCACCAGTGCCGCCGTCGCCATTTCTACTTCTGACCACCTCCGGCAACGTTGTCGGAGGCATAGGCGGCAACGAAAGGTGGCTCTGGTGAGCAACTAGCAAGAAGAAGATGATGAACAGTATTTTTGCTCTTTATTGATATTATTTTTAAAAAATTAATCTATTTTTGAAAATTTTTTAAATATATTATTTTTATTGATATTAAACCCCAAAATTTCCCCTTATATGCCATTAGAAGGAACTGTTCTACGATATGTGTTACATTGTTGAATAATCTGTGTACGATTTATAATTAAATAATTATATAGTCTCACATCATTATGTGTAGACAATTCTTTATGCCAAATAAAAAGGATTATTTTTTAAAGTCGACGACGCTTCTACTGGAAAACAAAAGAACAGGCTAGAGAACGTCAACGACCGAACGCGTAAAAGGAGATTGTTTTAAGCCGAGTAGCCGACGTGTTCGTAGGGAAAATACATAAACCGTGTGAATGAAACCTTACTGTATTAAGGGATGTCGTAATATAGTGGACAAATAAAAAGTTACTGTATTTTATTGTGAATGAAACATCTACACTAAAGGGATAGCCGATAGGGGTGCAAGTTGGGCAGATTGAGTTGGGTGCCCGGCCCGGCCCACATTTTAATTTGATGCATTTAGTTCGTTAATGAATTCATTCTAAAATTATACATGTATTTATCGTATTTATGTATTAGTAGAGGCCTGTACAATGCATGAGAAAATCTGAAAAATGAAATAATTTTATTTATTAATTAATCGATAACTTAATAATCAAAATTTATTATTAATTAACTAAAAATATTCAAAGTTATTATTAACATTTAAAATTTTATTGATTATACTTTTCTTTTAATGTTGATTTATAGAAAATAATTATTGTTAATTTAATATAAACAAATATGTTTTAATAAATTTTATTTTATTAATCATTTGTAGTAATTTTAATAATTGTTATTATTTTCATTATTTTTAAATTAATTTTTGATTGACTTTAAATAAATAAAAATAATTGCCAAAAAATAACATTTTTATTAATTTCACTAATAATTAACTATTATATAGGAATGGCAATAGGGCGAGTTCGAGGTAGGGCACCCCATCCCTGTCTCTGCCCCGTAGTCAAAGCACACTATCCCATCCCCACCTCATCCCTAGTGTCAGGTGGGTTCAAGGCAAGGTACTCACTCCCCGTTATGGACGAGGGATCCTTGAATTCCCCTGCCTCGTCTTAGGTGTTAGGCAAGTTCAGGGCAAGACACCCACTCTTCATCAAGGATGGGAATTCTCGAATTTTCCCCGCCCCACCCTAAGTATCAGGCGAGTTTAGGGCAAGGCACCCACTCCTCATCAAGGATGGGGAATCCTTGAATTTTCCCCGCCTCATCCATAGTGTCACTATGTCAAATGGGTTCAAGGCAAGAAACCCACTCCCTATCAACTCAATATTCAATTTGATGATAAAAATGATCACAATGACATATTGAGTATCAACCACATGGTAAATTTCTAAAAATACACTAAATTCATGGTTCAAAGTATCGATACATGTCAACTAGTATAGGCCAATACGTATCGTGCCGATGGCTTCCCAATATGCCCCTCTAGGGGTTGTATTAGGTCAGACCATGTTTCAAAGGATAGTCAGGACTTAAACCGACCCCTCTAAACTGGTTTTGAAAAAAAATAACTAAAATATAAAAAAAAACCAGTATAGGTCGATCGCATGTGTCGATACTTTGAACCTTGACTAAATTGTCTTTAATTTTCAAAAATGTAATTTTATGAAAATTTTGAAAAATTTATTACATTTGTGTAATTTTAAAAATTTATTCAAATTTATCTTTAAATTGTTATTGAATAATTTATTTTTTAAATGGTTTACTTACAAAATTACACTAATGTATCTTATATTTTCTAATATAAATTAATCAATAATTTCCTATTTCCAATATTATACTAATTTATCTTAATAATTTGTGTAATTATTGGTTCAAATTACAATTTTCCCTTTCCCATGCTCATTTATCTTTAATAATTTTCATTATTTACAATGAAATTTACATAAATTTTCAATAGTTTTCCAAAATCTATCAAATGTCATAAAATTTCCTAAAATTTTCAAAATATTCCAATAATTTTCAATAATTATTTAATACATTTTAAATAATCTTTCAAAAATTTTATATCTTTTAATTTCCAAAATGTTATTTTCTGAAAATGTAGTTTTATGAAAAGTTTTGAAAAAATTATTACATTTTTGTAATCATGAAGATTTATTGAAAAATATTTAAAATTATTATTAAATATTTATTTTTATAAGGTAGATTACTAACAAAATTACACTAATTTATCTTTTACTTTCCAATATAAATTAATTAATAATTTCATCCTCTAATATTATAATATTTTATTCCTCCATTTGCATTCGGTTATTAACTATAATAATAGCAATAACTAAAATTCATACTATTTGATAATTGCTAAATATAATTATCAATTTTATAGAAATTAGTTAAAGAGTTTTCAATTTCTATTAAATGTTGTTAATTAACATGAATATAACGGTATTTTCCCAAAATACTTTAAAAAGTCTTGATGAGTTAATTAATAACAATATTTATTAATTTTTGGTAGTTTACTAACCGTAATTATTAACTTTTGGTAATAACATTATTTAATACTCATTGAGTATGAGTTGGATTAAATATAACCGTATTTAACTAGTTATTAATTAATTAATATGAATATTTTAACTAAGAGAGAGTGGATATAGATTGGGGGGAGAGATTTTTGAAATTGATCGGGGAGTGGGGTAATATGATACGTTATTAATGGCTTAGAGGAGATACCTTAGGAGAGAGATTTTAGGAATATTTTTAGGTAGTTGGGTGGTGAATGGTGACATGGCTTAATGGGAGTGGTGGGAAGGGGAGAGGAGAAAGAGTCAAGGAGAATGTAGGGTAGGGGTAATGGAGCAAGGAGAGGCATACTGCCGTCTTGCTATATGTTTATAGATAGATATATGTAAATATGTATGCATATAGTTAAATATGCATACAAATGTATATGTAAATATGTATGCAAACTTTACATATATATACATATGTATGTATATATATGTATGCAAACTTTACATATATATATACTATATATATATATATATATATATATATATGTAAATATGTATGCAAACTTTACATATATATGTAAATATGTAAATATGTATGGTAGGGGTAATGGAGAAAGGAGAGGCATACTGCCGTCTTGCTATATATATATATATATATATGTAAATATGTATGCAAACTTTACATATATATACATATGTATGTATACATGTATGTATGTATGTATGAATGTGTATGGTTGGGCCGTGCTCTAGTCATGTTCAGTCTACCTAAAGGTAGGGGTAATGGAGCAAGGAGAGGCATACTGCCGTCTTCCTATATATATATATATATATATGTGTGTGTGTGTGTGTGTGTAAATATGTATGCAAACTTTACATATATATATACATATGTATGTATACATGTATGTATGAATGTGTATGGTTGGGCCGGGCTCTAGTCATGTTCAGTCTACCTAAGGGTTAGGCCTGAGCCTGGCCTGAAAAATAAAAAAGCATGACTTCTTGGGCCTGAAGATAAAAAATTTAAGCCCAAACTGTGTAAAATTTCAGGCTAAGCTAGTTCAGGTAGGGTTCTCCCTAGTTGCACCCCTATAAAGCGGATATATAGGGCATAAATCAGCTGGTTAGTAAAGTTTTTTATTGGTTATAACAGAGATTTGCGATCGAATCCCACTTACATGTGAGTTGGGAGTTATGAGTTTGGAGAAAATCTATCCCCATTGTGTGACCCTTTGGAACAAAAAATTAAAATAAGAAAAGGATATAAAAGGGAAGAGCCTTGATTTTAATGTAGGTCATAAAATTTAAATTTGATATATAATATTAATTCGTTTCTTTATCCTTTACGCCATTGCATATATATATGCATACCGTCGTCACTTCATGGACTTCGGATCTCTTGCCCAGAAAAACGCTACCCACAACTACCCACAATACACTAACCCCCGTGAATTGGGAACAACTCCCCCTGCATAACACTATGCAGAGGATGAGATATTCTCCATGTGTGGCTACGATAAACGTGGGCACAGGAGATCCGGACTCCATTTCATGTGCTCATTCATCTGGTTTCAAAGTCAAATCTCCTACCCACAAACTCTTTCCACATTTCCATCGACTAGATACTATAGCATTGCATTTGTGGGGAGAAGTTCGGGTGTGGTTTATCTTATACGCTCCTCCTCTTGTATTGAACTTTCCCCAAAATGCATGTTCCATATTTGATAACTAGGATTGCTTGCTTTGCTTTGGGGGTCTCGGATTATGATTTTTGATCCAACCAAAATCAAGGAGTGTGGTCATATCTTGGGGTGTCAATGGATCGATTTTGGATTTGAATTGTTCATACCAAAATCAATTTGGCCCTCCAATAACCTCATTATACACATCCTGAAACAGCTGGACAACACCCAGACACCATCTAAGCGATGATTTGGAGTTCTAGGTCGTAGTTCATCTTTGCCCCGACTTGGCGACTTACCTTTACCACTGACCTGGCAACCTGCCTTTACCGCTGACCTGGCAACCTGCCTTTACCGCTGACCTAGCAACCTCGGCCACAACTTAGGTCAACTTGCAGCACCTCGTCCAGGGCCGACCTGTAGCATCTCGTCACCGGCCGAAGTTACCTCGACGCGAGACACGACCTCTCTCGAGGGCTTGCCGACCTAACTGAGGACCAGACAATGACCTGCGAGATGTGTTCACCAACGAATTTGACATGCATACTCTGACACTCGCAGGTTTCTCAGAAGTTGGCTCACGTGCTTAATGTTCTAGAGGATGGTCAATGTGCATAACGGTTACCTCCGAGGATTTCAGACCGATAAGACACAACTTCCCAGAAATCTCGGATGCGATGCATGAAGCCTATGCCAAACAATGCCTATATAAAGGCACCAACCCCAATGACACAGGGTATGCACGATTATTTGCTCACTAGCTTACTAGCATACAAACTTTTAGCTCGCATAACCTAGTACTGACTTAAGCATCTAAGCGACCTTGCCGGGTTAGCCACCCCGAGTTCTTTGATCCTCTGCCACAGTTTGGTCCATCTCACTACACGACTAAGGTCTAGGTCATCTTCCAGATAGGAGCTTACAGATCGTGCTCTATCAGGATTAGAATTATTCATACCAAAAACAATTTGAATGGATTGAATGGACCAATAAGGCATATTGAATTGGATCAATTGATACTTAATTGTCCAAAATATTTATTGTATTAGATTGAACCTAATCCATTTATAATGAACTCATATTGGACTGAATTGAATTTAACCAAATCCAGTCCAATTGACACCCTTAACTCATATCAATCAGTTTACAAATTAAAAATAAAAAAAAAAACAAAATGACAAAAGAAGAATAAAAACAAGATAAATTTGTTTTTCTTATCAAGAAAAGTACGTTGATTTCGTTATATTCCATTTCTATCATATTATGGAGACCCACCTTAATTTGATAATTAATTAAGGATTAATGGATTATATTTAAATAATTAGTTAATTATAAAATTTAAGGTGGCCGGCGCAGGAGTAAATTTTGGGGCTAAAATATAGCAAGTAATGGAGTAAACGAGTTATGACAAGTCCAGTTCTGTGGTTTCGCTTTCTACTAGAAAAACGATCTCATGGACTGAGACCCAGACTTTTGGGGCATATCCCGTTTCTATGGAAGCCCATCCGTCTTTTGGGCATGGATCCTTAATTTCTTACTGTAGTCTGTACTGTCTGGCGTATGCCATGATTCTAATCTAACGGTTGAAAAACGGATAAGACAATATAGAAAGAGACGTTAATTGGTACTGGCATGGACGCATCAATGGATTCTGTACATTTGAAAAGAAAGGTCAAACTTTTTGGCCCGCCTGACTTGACATCGTTTGGCTGATCACTGACGCGAAAGTGAAACTCTCTGTCTGACTCCATCCATGTAAACGGCAGAATCAGAAGAATTGGAGGTACGGCATAGATGATGTTTTTTTCTTTATTTTGTAGATGAAGAAAAAAAAAAAGAAAAAATGGTTTATTATTAGCATTGGCTCTACCGAGCAAAGAGAATCAAAAGAGAGATGATGATGTGAGAGAAGGATTAATTCTAGGTAAGAGAAAAAGACATCGGCATTTCTATGCAACTGTGAGGTTATTTTTGGAAGAAAAAATTATAAAACACAGTTTGGCTCATTAAGAGACAGATGGGGGCATCTAGCAACTAAGAAGAATCTTTAATATTACGAATAGTCCGAAATCAGATCTTGTACCAAACATTTTGAGATGTCTGAAAAGTCATATTTTAAGACTTTACACGACCATTCAATGCGAACAAACAAGCCCCAAGTAACTTGGCATCATCGGTTGGGTTTTTATCCGTTTTTCAAGTCTTCTCCTACTTGCCTTTTAATTTATTAAACTAGCAGGGACCCGTGCGTGACGGAGAAATATGATGAATTTAATAATTTTATTTTTTATTTATGTTGATTTATAAAAAATAAATACTATTAATTAAATATGAATAATTTTTTTAATAAATTTAGTTTTATTAATAACTCGTATTAGTTTTAATAATTTGTATTCTTTTATTATTTTAAATAATTTTTTGATTCATTTTAAATAAATAAAAATAATTATAAAAGCTAATATTTTTATTAATTCCACTAATAATTAACAATTATATAGGAATGACAACGGGGTGGGTTCAGGGCAGAGCACTCCATCCCTTTCCCTGCCCCATAGTCAAGACAATGTACCCCATCCATGCCCTGTCCCTAGTGTCAGGCGAGTTCAGGGCAAGGTAACCACTCCTCAATGTTGGGTGAGTTCAGGGGCAAGACACCCTACTCCTCATTAAGGATAGAGAATCCTCGAATTTCCCTATCTCGTCCCCAGTATTGGGTGGGTTCAAGTAGAGATGTAAATTGGGCCGTGCTAGTTTGGTACGACACGATCCGCATGTGGCCCACATAAAGTGTGAGTCATACCATGCTGACCCACGAGGCATCCCGAGCTATGCCTCCCTCCTTTAGGATAATTTAGGGGGTCGGTTCGGCACGACCCATGGCTCGAGCCCGCACGGGCCATGCCGTGCCATGGGCCGGGCCTTGGGCTAAGCCATGCCGCAAACCAAGCCAAGCTCAAGGCAAGGCACCCACTCCCCATCCAAGGTGTTTAAAATTGGATCGGATAGGGAACCGTTCTGGGGTTGAATGGTTTGTCTGTTTGGTCCGAACGGATGACCTACTCTTACAAAAAAAAAAAAAACGTAAAAAATTAGAAAAACAAAAAAGGCCAAAAAAATGTTGTCCAGATTGACAGTTCAATCGCCCAGGTCAACAGTTCGCTAACCAAATAAACGGTTTTTGGACAAAATGTGGTTTTGAGGTGAAAAAATGTCTGATTCCCAATTTTTTTAGTCTAACCATCTGGTTTGATCCCGTTTTGAAAACACTGTCCCCATCAACCCAATATTCAATTTGATGATAGAAATGATCAAAATGATATATTGAGTATCAACCACATGGTAAATTTCTAAAAATACACTAAATTGTATTTAATATTCAAAAATATAATTTTATGAAAACTTTGGAAAATTTATTATACTTATGTATTTTTCAAAATTTATTCAATTTTATTTAAATTTTTATTAAATAATTTATTTTCTTTTTAAATGGTTTACTTATAGAATTATACTAATTTATCTTATAATTTCTAATATAAACTAACCAATAATTTCCTTTTTCCAATATTATACTAATTTATCTTAATAATTTATGTAATTATTTGTTCAGAATTACACTAATAAGAATATTTAATTTGTGGTAATTTACGAACCGTATTTATTAACTTTTGATAATAACACTATTTAATACTCATTGAATATGGGTGCAATTATACATTAACTGTATTTAACTAATATGAATATTTTAAATGAGGGAGATTGGATATAAATTGGGGGATGCATTTTAGGAATTGATTAGGGGGCGGAGTAACATAATACTTTTCTATTGGCTTAAGTTGCTGAACTGAAAAACGTGTTGCTTAATTTAACTTTTAATAAAGGATTTAAATATACTCTGAGTTTTTAATAATTGATTAAATATACCCTAAAATTTAAAATAGACTTAAACATACCTTATCTGTTGTCAGACCCACTCGACTTTTAAACAGTTAAACATACGTTAGTTGATTGAATCATTAAGACAAGTTTATATATGCCATCATGTTATCCCTTCAAGATTTTAAAATTCTTATTTTGCCCATCCACGCCCCATCAATAGCTCATATGGATGTATAAATTTCTCAAAACCCAAATACCACAATCATCCGTTAACACTACATCAAACGAAGTCAAATAGCTAAAAAATGTAAAATAGAGGTAATTCAACAACCTAAACTCTAGAAACAAGAATCTTTCAGACATTCATATACAGAAAAATTGGGAGAGTTGTAAGAAGAGACATCTGATTTTCCAGTTTTTATACCTTGTTTACAAGTTGGAGATTTTGCATTTGGAGTAATCTTCACAACAATAAATCTATACTATTTTAAAAAGCATGAATGGCCTAAAGAATATTTCTGAAATTTTTTAAGGATAATTTTTATCCTTCTATATTTAAATTTATTAATAAATGAATGAGGGAAAATAGGGTAATCGGTTCTTAATATTAAATGAATTGAAAAGAGGTAATTTAAAGATGTTCAATGCATTCAATTCTCTCTCATTAAATCCAAAATTTAAGTTATTAACTTGTATTCATATTCATTAATTCATATATTTAAGTTAGTTTCGTTTCTTCTAATCATTAAGTTCTATTAATTGAATTCATACTTAATAAATTAATAATTCCAATAAAATAAAAGTTTATAATTTTAAAATCTACCTAGCAAAAATAGTGTTTTCATCTAGGTGATGGTAAAAAATTAAATCGTTTTGGGTCAAATGGGTAAATCCATGTTGCCACGATTAAATAATAAAATTAAAACATTTGGAAACATTTTTTAACATACATATTAAACAATAATAGTTATGATAAATAAGAAATATTTTTACTAATGATGGAAATGGAATGTAAAACTTAAAACCAATTGGAAATAAAAATATTTTCCTATTCTCTCTCATTAAATCCTATATTTAAAATAAATTTTTTTCATCATTAAATTTTTGTTGTTAAATTCATAATATTGATTTTAACAGTATAAAAATAAATATTTTCAAAAGTAACTTGAAAACAAAACCATTTTCTTCTCTCCCAATGGTGGGCAAGCAATTTGACCATTTGGGGTCAAATGGATTGATAAATAATGTCATAATTAAATAATAAAAATTAAATATAAACAACAAGAAAATGTAAGAAGTAATTTTATTAATAGTGAAAATGGAATGCCAAATTTAAAATCCACCTATAAATGAAATGATGCCATAATCAATTAATAAAATTTTTAATAATAGAAAATACAAAGAATCACAAAAGTATTAAAATCCACCCAGACTATTGATGCTGGTATATAGTTGTATTAAAAGGTTAGTGCAGAATGCGATGTTAGATTTTAATGAGCGGAAACCGCTCCTTCTCTGAAACCCCCCACACTCTGAAACTGCTCCCTCCCTTTGGGGAGTCCCCCCTTTTCCTTTATTCTCTTATTTCTTTTCTTGTTTTTTTTCCTTCTTTTGCAGGCGTTTTGACAAAGGGGTTACTCCTGTGTTGGACTTTCAATACCAGTGGGTGTTGCTTTACGTTTTTGCCGTCCATGGTTAAGTTCATTCGTGGTTCTCCCGCAGAAGCAATTCATAGTCAGTTTCATTTGCAGTTCTCCTGAAAATGCCATTTTGGAAGGCAGTTACAGTATCGATTGTAATGTTTGGGGCTCTGTCCTCTTCTGCAAATCTACCCCAACCATGCTATTACTGGCTCTTTGCAATATCTTTTGGGAATCTCTCTTGTCTTTTCTCTCACCGTTTGTGGTGGATTGAAGTTGTGTTTTTCTACTTTTGTTGGTGATTTTTTCACCTTTGTTGGATTGCAGAAGTACACTTGTTCTCCTACATCCATTTCTATATTTTGTTCCTCTTGAAAAATTGTATTTAGGTTCTGATTGGCCTTGTTGGCATTTCTATGTACTTGTATCAATTTCTTGAATGAATGAAATATAATTTTAGCCTAAAAAATAAGGTTTTAACGAGCAGTTGGGGGAAAACTCCAGCAAAGTTGTCATGGTCAAGGAGGTAAGCTGCCACTTCACGGGTACCTGTTTGGCCAACTTGAACTGATCATTTCAAGCCAAACTAGCCAAAAATCTTTGCTTGTAAAGCCTTTTGGGTTGTTCATTGCAAATGGCTTTGTTTGAAAGTTTGAAGAACAATGAAGGCTAAAGGAGTCTCTCAGTTGATTCTATTAGATCTTATGGTGTATGTTTAAGTCCAATTAAAAGAAATCAAGGTATGTTTAACCGTTTAAGTCAATCACTGAAAGTTTAAGATATGCTTTTAAGTCTTTACCCAATAAATTAATAATAAAATTTTCAAGATTACATTAGGGAAGCCATGCGTGACCTTCTTAAAAACTTATTCAGTAAAAGACAAGCCAATAAATACTCCCTAAAATACCTTTGCCAAATTATTTATCGATTAGGCACCCAGAATTAGGGGTGTCAATGGATTAGTTTTTGGTTGGATTCAATGAAATCAAAATCAATTTGGATCAATTGGATAAGTCAATAAAATATATTGAATTAATTGGATCAGTTTAAATTTAATGGTCCGAAGTATTTATTGAATTGGATTGAACCTAATCAATTCATAATAAATTTATATTGAATTAGGTTAGATTGAATTAATATTTGGTCCATTAATAAAAAATAAGAATAAAGGTGTCAATAAACCAAATTTAAATTAAAACCAAATTAAACAAATTGTATGTTTTAAATTAGACCAAACCAAAATGATCCAAAATATTGATCGTATTGAATTGGATCTCATTGAACCATTTAGCCATGGTGCGGTTCTATATCTATATTCTCGTCCTTGCCCACTTGCCCCATTTTCATGTGGGTCCTCGTTAAATTATGACATAGGGACATGGTAGGGCCTGGAATAATCCATCAAACTTTTCAGCGTACTGGGTCTTATTGGAAACTTCTACGCACATCCTTCGGGGTATCGTATCTGAAACTGAAAGTGTCATGGAA
Source organism: Nelumbo lutea (assembly GCF_056320005.1). Lineage (NCBI taxonomy): Eukaryota > Viridiplantae > Streptophyta > Magnoliopsida > Proteales > Nelumbonaceae > Nelumbo > Nelumbo lutea. The sequence goes on along the minus strand of NC_142686.1, from coordinate 42,289,506 downwards.
ATTGCATCGCCACCAGTAAAATTTAAACCTAATATTGAGAGGTTCGTACATCATCCAAAATTTTCTTAAATTTATATTTACAAAATTTTAATGGACACCAATTATTGCAGGTCTGGTTTCGGGTGAATTTGATTATTTGTTAAATTTTTTAATGGGTCAACCCCAACCCTGATGTAATTTAAACCAAGGAAACCCGATTTGCATCAATTATTGCAAGTCCACATTGTTTCCGTCACACTAGTGTTAATATCATTTTCTTCCAAATTCATGTGGTCGTGTTTAAAGACGGTATGTTTTTTTTTTTTTTTTTTCATTTTCCCAATTTCTATAGGTTAAGGCGGGAATGGGAAGGATTTTTCCCTCAGGTTGCGTTTGGCAATAATGCAAATAGAGTGTAAATTTTTGTTGAGAGTAAAATTGTACTCTGATTCACTTTTTCCCGTGTTTGGCAACATTACATTTATGTATTGATAAATGACAGATCATTGCATATTTAAAATAAGATATAAAGTTACACCGATAAAAAAAAACATGGGATTCTTGGTCAAGGGAACCAAAATCCCATTAAACAACTTTCTCCCCTTTCAAAATCTGAAAAAAGAACACCCCCTAAAATAATTCTCTCCTTCAAAATAAAAAATCAAGAGAAGTCAGTAGAAAGTGAGATATAGGATTAATTGAATGTAATGGTTGAATTAGGGTCTGTGGAAGAAATGTTAGACGCCAGTCATAAATTGCATACAGCTGACAATCACTCAATCTCTTACTTAACATATATGGCTTGTGTGGGGTTAAGAGCATAGCGAGGGGTGGTGGAGGGAACCTATGTCCCCTCTGCCTTAAAAATCCCCACAATACCCATTTATATTGTATTTATATTTTGCTCTATTCATGCTTATTAAATTTGGGCCCCTTTCATTAGTTCTACAACCCACAACACAACCATTGCATGTAACTAATCCTAAATATTAAAAAACAATCAAAATTCCCTTGATAAAACCAAAACACTGATGGAAAAGGAATATCCGAAAGCATTAGGGATGACAATTTTTCCTATTCTCGATGGGTACCCGACTTCCCCGATCTGACTGATGTAATCGAGGATGAGGATTGTTTTGGTGGGGCAGAAACGGGGCGGGGACGAGGATGAAGATTAATAAGGACCCCTGGTCGGGGTCGGGGTCGAGGATAGGGAATGAGGTCCTCACCTCGCCCTGACTCCAAATATTTTAGTCAAATAAAAGTTCCACACTATCATTCACACTTTTAATTTTAGTATAAATAGGTATAAATATAGATGACAAAACTATCCATCATACTCTTATTTATTTCTATTTTATTTTTGGGTAAAAGACTTAAACATGCCCTGAGCTTTTCAAAAAGACTAAAATATATCTTGAGACTTTTTTATCCATCATTTTCTTTTCAATTTTCAAAATACACTGCAAATTCATGTGAATGATTAGCATAACAATAAAAAATGCCAATGCACAACAAGTCTCCAACCCCAACATTTCCAGTGCAACATTTCCAGTGCGATCAACTACACAGAGCAAAGGTTTAAGTTTTTGAGTTTTGTTTTTCTTTTTTTGGTAAGTAGGAGGGCTAGCCTAGACAACCGAATTGTCAACAGGGAATTTAGCTAATTGGGATAAAACATGAGCTGCCCTATTTAAATCTCGAGTAATAAAACCAAACTGAGCAGTATTAAAGTTCTGTTTCAAAAAGTTAATATGATCCAAAAAACTACCAAAGTCCCAAGAATTAGAAGATTGGTTTGATGACACCAGGTGAAACAATTGCTTTATTGCTTTTGCATTTGAAAGAATTAAAGTAGATCTCCATTTTCTCTGCACCCTGGCTATTGGTTTATTGCATTATTGGTTTGCATTTGAATTATTGGCCATCTAGATAGCCAATAATTCAACATTTAAGCTCAGTTTGGGAGGAGTACAAATACAAATATATATAAAATAATACAAAATACAAGGTTTTGCACTCTATAAATTTGCATTTGTATTCCTTCCAAACTGAGCCTTACAATCCAACGAAAAAATCCCTCCTTCCACCTGTATAGCCAACATAAACATTTTAACATTATTATATGTGTTTGGTTCCATTGGCATATTTTCATTCAACATTTGTATTTTATTTGCTTGCAAAACTGAGAAAAATAATAATTGCAACTATTTATGACAATTAGGTGCCACTAGGCGTCAGCAGGCACCATTAGGCACCACATCAACATAACAGTGAAAAATGCTTAACCGTTGGGAAAAGCTTTAAAAAATAATTTCTCCAAACAGTAGGTGTGCATAGAAACCAAATTCATCTTTTGTGTTTCTCGATGAGTATGAAAGAGCATGAAAAAGAAAATACTGAAGTGATGCTTATGTTACGACATTTATTAAATAAACGCCCACGGTCATAAACACCCTGATTGTACACACAACACCCAAATGAAATTCCTGCATCAGAAATCACACTCCAATCACACATTGCAGAATAGATCAAATCTTTGAAAAGGTGGTAAAGTTGGATTAACTTCATTTAAAGTTAACAAATAATGATCACTTGGGGACTGAGCGGAATTCTATATCCCATTTCCTTTCTTCATTGGGCTTTGGCTCCTTAGACTTTGCATCTCTTTGCACTTGGCCTAAAATCATCTTCTCCTTGAGAAGTGGAAGATATCTTCTGTTCTTCAGAATTCAATTCTTCCTTTTTTTTTTTTCTCTCCTCTTTCAGCAGTTCTTTTTTCTTTTTCTTTCATCCCACTTTTCCTTTTTTTTTTCTTTGCAAAAGGGTAAAATGGGGTTTTAAAAAATTTTAATCAGTTCACATGTGGTGTTTCATTGATAGAGGGTTATTTAAGTCCAGTGGGTCGGGTCATAAGATATGTTGAAGTATTTTTAAAAAACTCAGGATATATTTAAGTCAGTTTATGAAAACTGACTTAATTTATTTATTCAGGCTATATTTAAATCTTTTACCCTTTATTTATTTTTTAATCCTAATCAAGCAAACTCTCAATAACAAATCCTTAATTTTCAATATAGTGATAATAAAACAAGTGTAAATGTTAGTAATTGACAAGGCATGGACGCATGGCGTGCAACTAAGTATGCAGTCACCGATCGTAAGGGGGAGTGGATGGATGTTACTTATTGACAAAATTGAAAATAAACTCCAAAGTTAGAAGGCTCCTACCTCCAAGGTTGATGGAGCAGTGGGGGGAAGATAAAGCTGGAGCTGGAATTATTATTAATTAGAGATGATTGGGATATGATCACCATGTTTACTCTCGAGCTGTTCCTATTAATACCTTGTGGCTTCTTAATCATCATCTATATATACTCGTTCTCAGTCAATGCAAAGCTAATATGGCTGCCCATAACATTGCTAAGTTTGCGCTTGGCTGTAACTCTATTGTTACTTCGTCGGTTTGTACCAACTTTTTGACAACCATTGTATCTCCTTAAATTTATGATTAAGGCTTTGTTTATTTTTTGGTAAGTTATTTATTCGAGTAAATACAGTTATTTGGGTAATTTTTTCTTGGGAAATATTTACTTAGGTATATATATTTATTCTGTTCTTTTATTTTTCAAGTAAAAAAGAAAATAACCATTTTAATCATAAAAATTCATTATTAAATGGGACATTTTTGTCCCATTTAAGTGTTGAAATCTTTTCCTCTAAGTGAAAAAGTTATTTATCCACCTACGAGATGGGTGTCACTTACCCGGATAAGTGGTACCCAGGAAAATAAACTTTCCCTATTCCCCACATTAATCTGAAAAAAAGAATATTGTATTCTTGGTCAATAGGAACCAAAATCCCATTAACCAACTTTCCCCTCTCAAAATGCAAAAAAAGAATGCCCCCTAAGATGAATGAAAGCCTTTTTATTTTTAACTCAAGAAGACAAATAAAAGGAACACTTATTTTTCTATTACTACTATTACTGTTCTTATTAAATTACTGTATATTTGGTTTATTTTTTTCTTGGTAGAGGCAACTTGCTAAGCCGGTTAAAGGTTTGTGTGAGAGAGTCAAAGAGTACGTTATTATATTATCATCCCTCATCGTTTCCTACACGTTCCAATTGTATCTATATCTTTGTTACATATGGTATAAATCCATTTATATTAAGGTTAATTGTATATTAGGATTTGTATTTTGGGGCTAATCTTAAGGTGGTGTTTGGAATCTTGGTCAGTTATTGAATAAACACTGCTATGTAGGTGCCACTTCAACATTTTCCCATTATGTGGATCCATATGTATAGAGAGTTGTGAAAACAGGCATTGATTTATGTGTGTGCCTACCATTGGGGGAAGTTTCATTTTAGTGCTTACCCCAATGAGTAGGCGTTTATTCATTGTTTTGCTGCTATGGTGCCTAATGGTGTTTAAGTGTCAATAAACGGGTTCATTATTGTTTTTCTTGGTTTTGCAAACAGATCAAGTATAAATGTTTAGTGAATAAACGCCCACGGTTCCAAACACATACTTATTTTAATACCTGAATATTAAGGGATTGGATCTATTAGGCGCATCAAAATAAGCACGTTAAATAAGCACTTGATAAATAATTTGACAATTGTCAAAAGTAGGTATTAATCTTTTTCAAAGGTGGGGGGAGGGTATTTTAAGGGACAAATGTCAAAAAAAAATTCAAGTGCTTATTGAACATGCTTACAACTTCATGCCTAACTCACCTAAACCGGAATATTAAAACATGCTACTATACTATTTGAATTCCCAAAAACTGTCAATTTAGGCCATGTTTGGTTTAATTTTCATTCTTACCTAAGTTGAAATTCTAAAATGGACAAGAATAGGTAAAAATAGGCAAAATGAGAAAATATTGCTATAAACCAAACACTTTTTTTCCCTAAATATGAATTGTTTTCTGATTGACAAGTGTCCTATGTTGCTCATTTTCATTCTTAAAAAAAAGTAAAAAAAAAAAACTATGTCGATATTCATAAGCTGTCAGCCTAGGCCTCTAAAACTATCGGCATAGATGTTTTCCGGTGGATAGCTGACAATCAATGTTACCAGCTGATATAGATGTTTTGTAAAAATACTTTCTTAAAAGTGCTTTTATAAAAGTACCTTCGTAAAGAAAAGTGTTTTAGTAAAAGTACTTTTATAAAAATGTTTTCGTAAAAATGTTCTTATTAAAGTTTTTTCGTAAAAGTGTTTTAACGTAAAAATAATTTTATAAAAGTACTTTCGTAAAAGTACTTTACTTTTACAAAAGTACTTTTATAAAAGTGCTTTCATGTAAAAATATTTTTTAAAAAGTGCTTTCGTGTAAAAGTACTTTCATAAAAATATTTTTATAAAATTTCTTTTGTAAAAATAAACATCTATGGCAATATAATTATTTTTCATGCTTAGTTTTTGTGCTATGGGGCTGATTTTTCAATCTAAAAAGAATGTGGCATATGGCTAGAATTTTATAACTAGAATTAAAAGAATGAGGCCTAGCACGGCGTTTTTTTTCCTTATCTACGTCATGTGATGCTGTATGATTTAATTTTTTAAAAGAAAAATATGAAATTACTCTTTTTTGGCCACATCAATAATTATCCATATTCTCTCTTCTTATAACAACGGCCGTCTAAACCCCCCCTTATTATGAATTGAGTAATCGAAAAAGGAATTACAACGACAACGATCTAAATCCGTTTCTACTAAAGTCACATTAGCAATGATGCAATGTATCACTCTTTTTTACATACAAGAATTACGATTGGTACAAAGCCGTAGGCGATTTATCACTCTACTTTCCTTCCTGGCTTCCTCCCCATCATTAAATTAATAATTAAACATAAGACGAATCCTCTGCCTTTTTTTCTTTCTTTTTGTCATTCTAATGCGCTTCCCGGCTTCCCTCTTCTTCTCTCCGTATCTTTTTCTTTTCGGCCTTGCTCGCTTTACTTTTCTCTTTCGATATATAGTTTTTTCATTCTCGATCTTTTTTAGCTGTTATTCTGCTTGCGTTGGGAACCGCTCCCTCTTATTCCCTACAAAGTCCAAACTTTTCCTTTTGTCAGTAAATTGCAGTTTAAAAAGCTTCCCCTCCTCGTTTCTCCGTCTTTGATCTCTCTGTCTTTTTCTTTTCTCTCCTTTTCCTCCTCTCTGAGACTTGGAAAATGTCATGGAGCTTCCCAACTCTGATTTCTCAACAAACTATCTTCTCTTACTTTTTTAATGGGCAAGGGCAACTGCCTTCTCTTGCTTTTTTATTCCATATATATATCTTCCATGATTTCGAAGGTTCTTCTCTTTTAAGTTTCCCAATTGTGATCTGCACGCCTCTGTTTCCTGTAAATTTCCACTAGTGTTTTGAAAATGGATTTTATGAACTACACATTCAAATACCATCTTTGCTTTCTTTGCTTCAATGCTTTCGCCCTATAAAATTGTGGGTTGGATTCATATGTTGCTTCGACTCTTTGAGATCCTCCTCTAGAATTTCTGCTCTTCAAAGCTTCTGCTTCCCTTTTATTCTTCAATATGGCAGAAGGTACTAAAGTCCGAGTTGTTCGCTGCCCGAGGTGCGAGAATCTTCTACCGGAGGTCCTTGATTATTCGGTATATCGATGTGGTGGATGCGGTGCTGTTCTTCGAGGTACGCAAAGCAACCGTCTTCTCCTATGTTTTTCTTTTACCTATTCCTTTTTTGCTTCTATTTTCCCCTCTGCTATCCTCTGTTTTTTTTCCTTTTCGCTACTATCCGTTCCCTTTTTATTGCATATTTTCTTTTCTTTATTTCCTGTTGTTCTCAAAGCAATTGCGAGATTAGAAGTTTGCCTTTTTCCTTTTCTTGCTTTGTAAATACAGCAAACAATCAAACATCTGCAACTGATGGGTTATCGGATGAAGAGAGGGTTAGAGGAAATGATGATTCTGCAAAACTGGAGAGTTCCTCCCAGAAGAGTGGAGTTACTTTGACTGACGCCGCCTTGGAGACGGAAAGGGAGAGCTATGGATTGGAGCGTAGGAGGTCAAGGGAGAAATCCTTGCCAGAAAAGTCTTTTAATTCAAACACTAGTTCTTCGCTTACGCTTGAAAGCAGGGAGGATACCAGCGATTATAACGGAGGGAGGGGGATTGAATCCTTGGTGTTCATGTTCAACCATATGGGTGCAGAGAAGGAAGCTGGGTGCGATGGTGGTAGTAGGTATACGCATCCTTCAAAAGCTTCGGCCGAGGGTGATGAGAGAATCAATATGAACGTGGATGAATTTTCTAGGCCTCGCACGGATAAAGAAATTGGAGAAGTTGAAGCCCGAACTGAAAATGCAAATGGATTACAGGGACATCGGAAAGCTCAAGATTGGCGGCGGAGTGGGGAAAGAGATGGGTCTTTGGCTTTTAGAAGACCCCCTAGGGCTGTAGTTGAAGGTTTGAGATATTCAAATTCCTTCTATCCAGATGAAGGCCCTTCGAACTACCACCTTGCTTCTTCTTATGGCTATGCTGAGCCCAATAAGAACCAGGGCAATGAAGATGGGTATAAAAGAGTCGAGTACCTTGAACAAGATCGTGCAGAGCTTCTAAGAAAGCTGGATGAGCTGAAGGATCAACTTAATAGATCTTTTGGTGTGTTGGATAAGCCAAAAGAAAGGCATGCTGTGGATAGAAGGATGACCCATCCAGATCTTTATGGTGGACGTGATACCTGGTTTCCAGAGGGCTTGGCCGGATCAAGTAGGTCTTCTAGGCAGCCCTTTTTTCCAGATAAGCACATTCCAAGGCCCTCTTGTTTTAACCATGGCCATGAATCTGTTCCATTGATGAGTAGGCTTGATGTGGATTTGCAGAACTATTATCCTCCACCAATGCATGCTCCAAATGACATTGCAGGATACAGGGACCCTTTTGGGCCACCGATGCTCAGAAGAACTCCCCACCAGTTCCCTCGCCAATATGACCAACGACCATCCCATGATTACTTTTCTGGAAACCACATGGATATTGATTCTGATCCTATGGCTGTCTATCCCCATAATACCTTCTTTCACCATCCAGCATGTTCTTGTTTACAGTGCTATAACAAACATCAGAAAGTACCAGCACAGCCTGCAGCTGCAATTTCCCGTAATAGAAGGCTCTCCAATGCCCCAATTGATCCCATGTCCAATCAGCTTGAGACCCCTAGTGCATTTGGTCCACCAGGTTACACTCCCAAAGGTGCTGATCCTCCACGGCATTCTCTTGAACCACAGTTCCATACAAGAAGGCCAAGGGGCCCTGATTTGGACATGGATGATTTTGGCCGGGCCCATTCAGGAGGGATGGTGATAGCAAATGTGACTGGGCACCGTTGTCGTCCCATAGCTGGTGGTGCACCATTTATAACTTGCTACAGTTGCTTTGCATTGCTACAACTGCCAAGAAGACCTTCTCTGGTGAAGACTAATCAACAGAAACTGAGGTGTGGTGCTTGCTCTACAATAATGTCACTAGCAGTTGAGAACAAGAGGCTTGTTGTTTCTGTTTCTGCACAGACCACACAAATTTTGCAAATATCTCCAGATGCTGAAAATAGCTCAGGTGAGATGGTTAAAGGTTGTTCAGATTCTCATAACCATGTCAAACTGGATGGCATAAACTCTTCTGAAGACTACGACAGTTCAGGTTATAACTTTCAGTCCATGGATACTGAGCAAGTTTTTCCATCAAATGACCCAACATTGGACTTGAACAAGTCTCAGAAGATCCATATCCTACACTCTTCATCATCCAGTTCTTCTGAGGACATGGAGAGCCATGATAGCGTGATTGCTCAGACAGACGTATCCAGCTCAGTGGAGCTGTCTCTGAAAGCTAGCCTGACTCCACCACCTCCAGGTTCACCTCTTCAGGAGCATTTTGATTTTTCATCTGCTGGTCGTGCTGTGAGCAGATTTGGAAAGGGAAATTTGAGTAAACGATCAGATCATGAGAAGGTGATTTCTAATATGGATACTTTCAGACAAGATTCCATACAAGATGCATCAGCAGCAACGGAGACAGAGCTTTCATTCAATGGTTACTCAAATACTGGGATGTCTCAGGATTCTGGAGATGTAAGCGGAGATCTACCTAGGATCAATAAGGGGGGTCAATCGTTCTTTGCGGGTCTTATAAAAAAGAGTTTAAGAGACTTTTCTAGATCTAATCAAACAGCAGAGAATGACAGAAGTGATGTCTCAGTTAATGGGAAGCCTATACCAGATCATTTGGTTAAAAAGGCTGAGAAGAAAGCTGGACCAATTCAGGCTGGACAATACTGGTAAGCATATTCAATTATGGAGACCACTTTTCTTCACTTATTATATTTTGCATTGGTTGCATTGATATTGTCAATATGGTACTGTTTGAGACACGTCCATACATGCCTTGTATGGACGGTAGCATAAAAGTTATCAAGAGAGAAAGTAAGAGAAAAGGATAATTCATTGTTTATCCTGATAATAATGTTTTCACCTATCCAGCACATGTTGCATATAATAAGTTTTTGAGAAAGTTTCAATAAATTGTCATGTTGCATATAATAAGTTTTGTAGTTGTGTTAAAAAGTGACTAGGTTGCAATTTCTCTCTCAAATATTACATTATTTGCTTTTCCAAAGATACTTACAGTCTTGTGATATTTACCTTCCTTAACTAGGTATGACTTCAGTTGTGGATTTTGGGGTGTGATGGGCCATCCTTGTCTTGGCATAATTCCTGTAAGTTGAACTAATTCTTTAGCAAATCATTGTTGGACAGAATTTAGTAATGTTTTCACGATTCTACTAATCAAGTATTGTCATTTTTGTTGCAGCCATTTATTGAAGAATTCAATATTCCCATGCCTAAGAACTGTGCTGGTGGAAATACCGGGGTTTTTGTGAATGGGAGAGAACTTCATCAGAAAGATCTAGATTTACTTGTTAGCAGGGGGCTTCCAAATACTGCAGGTAAATCTTATATTATTGAGATCTCTGGCAGAGTTTTGGATGAGGACTCTGGTGAAGAGCTGAAGAGCCTTGGCAAACTTGCCCCAACGTAAGTTCCAAAACCCTTCCAAATTGAAAGATCTGGTTATTCGATATCTAAGTCATGATCAATTATGTTCTGCTTCCTGGCTTATGATTCAACTTTCATACATCTTCCTGTAGCCAATAAAATATGAATTATTTGTCAGGTTGAAATGATGTGTAGAAGCTCCCTCTCATTTCTGTGCTCTTTAATATCTGTCTTTAGTTGCATTTTTTTTGGGTATGACACAGGAAAATTGGTAGATACTTGTAAGGACCAAGGTGCATTCCAAATAAGGAAAACATAACAATAAGATGCCCATGAAAGGCAACCTCATGGGCCCTCAGTTCTCATTATCTTCAACGTTGCAACATCTCTGTTCCCTCTCTCAAGCCTCAATGGCAGTCACCAACTTTTAGGCTGCTGATTGTTGTCGGACCATCTATCAATTTCAAGGCTAATTATTTTCATCACTGTCAAACTTAATCCAACTCTTCTCTTTTAAATCCTTATGCAAATTGAAAGATCATTTGGTGAGGTGGAAATTTCTAATGTCAGACACAATTTAGCACAGCATAAATTGTTTTGGAACAGAGAGATTAAACATGCCTGTGGTTGGACCTCTGACATGTAAGTTGGTTCTGAATAGAACCTTGATTCTAGTCAACTCTAAAAGGGACTTGTTCGATAAATTTCATTAACTGGTAGCAATAGTTGAGAAAAAATAGTAAAATATGAATTCAGTAATATTATCAAATTAATGTTTTTTTTTTCTTTTGATATCTGTTGTTTACATTTGCATATATTTTTTAGGGAAAATCTATGATACGGAAAAGATATGATATGGAAAGAGTTTTGACCAATCAAAACCCACCTATGAATTTTGATAAATGACACCTGATTCGCTACCACTTTTATGATTCCAATTTATTGGTCAGTTGTTTTTTCGATATCATATCTTTTCCATATCATAGTCGAATCCATTTTTTTAATATTTTTTAGGTGTTTTCTAATGGAAGCAATCCCAAGATAAGGGTGTTGATTCTTAGAAGAAAGTTTTCATATTGCAAAATATCCCAAAACAAGTCCTCCCTGAAAGTTCCTTGTTTTGTCAGGGTGTCAACTAATCCATTTGCTGATCTTCTTGTTCACCTGAATCGCACCCCAACCTCCCTTGCTAAGCAAGTTACTTCCCTCATGAGTTGACGATGTACCCAGACCCCCAAGTTGTGTGATTGCATGCACCCAATTAATGTGGATATTTGTAACATCCCTTGAATTTCATGAATTCGCTTAGGTTTGGGGGTACTTGTCATACACATATTCTTGCCTTTTATTGTCTGTGCACTGCTATAGGAGAAAATGAAAAAGAGAATTTTACTTTAAAGTTAACTTTCTTCTTCTTAAGATCAATTATCAATTTGCTGTTAGTAATTCAGCTATGTATTTTTTTTATAAGTAACTGAAAGTCTTTCATTAAAAGACACAATATTGAACCATAAAAGAATCTGTAGAAATAAATTGTACTTAAGAACTAGCCGGTTTACATTGCCATCTGAAGAATGACCTTTTTTGATTTCTGAACAGAGTTCAGAAGGCAAAGCATGGATTTGGCATGCGGGTTCCAAGAGTCCTGTGTAAATGATGGTCTTGCTGGGTCTACTAAGGCTTCAGCTGCTATTGATATGGGGAAGAAGTTGAAGTAATTCCAAGAGTCCTGCACAAATGATGGTCTTGCCAGGTCCAGTACAGCTTCAGCTGCTATTGATATGGGGAAGAACTAGAGGTAATTTTAAGAGTCCTGTGCAAATGATGGCCTTGATGAGTCCACAAAGGCTTCATATGCTATTGATATCGGGAGGAACTTGAGGTAATTCTGAGAGTCCTGCGCAAATGATGGTCTGGCTGGGTCAACAAAGGCTTCAGATGCCATTGATATGGGGAAAACCCTGTGCAAATGCTGGTCTTGCCGTCTTTCTGAATCCACTAGGGCTTCAGCTGCTATTGTTATGGGGAAGAAATTGAATTAATTTCGAGAGTCCTGTGCAAATGATGGTCTTTCTGGGTTGACCAAGGCTTCAGCTTCTACTAATGTGGGAAAGAACCGGAAGCAGATCCCTTGGGAGGAAGAAGTTGCTTATACAAATTTATTTAACAAGTGCATAGTATCAAGCATGATTCATTTTATTGAGTCATGCTTTGATGTGATCCAAGACTGATAGCTGCTTCTATGAGTATGCTGTGTTCTATTTTTATTTTTTTGTGTAACTCTATCTTCATCTGAATACGTGATTATGTATATTTCTTTTGGTAGGAAAATTTAATGTGATTGTATATTGAGGGACTTGATTGGCAAGAAGCTTTGGCTATGCTTTTTATCAAACTCACTCAGCGGCCGCTGGAGTCATAATACATGATGTAGACTTGCATTGGAGGGCAACCCAACTTGGAGATCTGTATACATTTTGAGTTTTTGGACATTTCTACTTTTCCCAGTTGTGTTACACACAAGGACGAACTAGCTTGAGTTTCTACTGTACAATGTGCCCAACCCTGCTGCTGAGATCTCCAAAGTAAGCTTTCAGGAAGGCAATAAAAGAAGGTTACCTTTGTCCCTTCGGTCCCGTTCGTTTGCCAGTATCTAGTTTGGGGTAAATTAGTTAATTGGGTAATTGGTCAATTTCACTGCATTTGAGTGGGTGCTCTTAGAGGTGGATAAGTTTACCCACCTGTCAAAAAGTTGAAAAATTCCCACCCAAGTGGAAATGTGATTGAATACTGGTATTCTTATTGTTTTTAACAATTGTCTAAAACCTTCATTGCTGTTACTTTTTTGTCATACTCTAGTGACCGATCATTTTTAAAAATTTTTAAAATACCCTTGCTGTTTCCTATCTTCTATCTTTTTGGATTTTTTTGTTTATTGGCTTTCTATCTCTGTGGCGGCGGTGGCGGCTGTCCCCAACTGTGTACAGGCATTAGAATGCTGCAAGAAACCCTAGAATTCTGTTTCACAAATTTTCTGTCTTTCTTAAACACATTGAACCAGATCCATTTTTGCGTCCCTGATCTGATCTCCCATCTCCTTGAACTGTAGAAATGGCAGGCGCCGTCGACCCTTTTCTTTCTGGAGATCATCGTAGCGTGGGTAAGATTCCTACTACCAGTCAATGGTAGTAGGAATATATTTAACTATAGATATAGTCATAAAAACCTCAGAGAAAAGGTCATTCCGTAGTGCATGCCACATGGAAATTTCAGAGGTGCTTACTGCTGCCTCAGAAGCTGTGGCAATTTGGAAGGTCCTACTTATTGATGACCACAGCTCTCCCATCGTACTGTGGGTTTATTGGAACCCACTTCCCTCCAATCTCCTTGAACCTCCCATGCGTTTCTTCACGAAGTTTATTGAGAAAGAGATGAACCGGCGCATTGCTTTTCTTTGTACAACTGAGGTCTCAAATTTTCTTGATTAATTTTGGACAGATTTTATATGTATTTAGCTCTTTAAATTATTGTGTGGGTTGATTAGGTTGATTGCGAGGAAGGGAAGAATTTTTGAAATCATCGTACTGTGGGTAAGATTCCTGCTCCCAGTCAATGGAACTAATCGGCTCCGATAAACCCATCTCTGGATTTCGAATGACTGTCGAAGCTAAACAGATGTCAAGGGAAGTTGAAGGCTTGGATCAGTGTCAAGGGAAGTTGGTCCCAATAAACCCACTCTCACTGCCACTCAACTCAGAAGCCGTCGTTAGTTGCTTCTCTCTTTTCTCTTCAACAGACAATATAAGAGTAGAAGCTTTTCAGAGAAAGAGAGAGAACACTAATGTGAAAGCCATTGTTTGATGAAGCAGAGAAGCTTTGCTGTTAAGCGGAGAGCACTGCATGAATTGGGTTGGAAGAGGGATAAAGGTTGCCCCCACCCCTGCTTTCTGCTGCGTTGGAGGTGCCAATGACCAACCGTAGGAGAGTAAATTTTTCATTGGTTGGGTTTTATTTTGAAAATTTGAGGAATTATATAAGGCAAATTCGACAGTTTGTTTTTTTCCCTTAACATTTATATCATTTGTCAGAAACTCTAAGACAATATATAATTAGTATGAATAGAATTCATCAATTAACTCAACTATAAGGGTAGTATAAGAAATTTGCCCAAAATCTAAGGAGACCTTAACTATTGGTAGATGATGGGTTTCTAGACCGAGTTCAACGGTGGATTCACGGATTTTCTGCAAATTGTAATAAAAGATACAAGAACAAGAGGACGATGCATTTGGGTGGGTATTACTATCACTGCTTTTATCATTGTCGTCGGATCGAAATATACATGCAGAGATGAATCATGATTCTTTAATTATGACTGCATTTTTGTTGAAGGAAATATAATGGTAATAGTAAAGCAAATTGCAATGTTCCTCGTAATGAACTTCTTGTTGATGAATCATGAATCATAATGGTTGTTAGGAGCGTTCCTTGTACAAGTATAGAATAAGATTAAGCATTAATTCCTGTAGAATGGCAGTATTGGGTATCCTCGTCCTTAAAATCCTTTTCTATCCCAAAACCAACCTGACTCCTGAGTTGTTTAATAATCCATAACCTGAGTTTGGACGTTGGGTTGAAATGCAACTTTACAAAGAAAAAATTTGCTTAATTGTGGTTGTAGAGATGGGCAAATCATAAAAGCCCATCCATTCTTAGCTGAGGTTCGGCCCAATTTGGAATTTGGATTGGCCCAATACAAGCGGGGCTTTTTTCGATGTGAGGTGTTTGGACTTTGGTAAGGGTAAATAGGCCATCGAGTAAAATATTATCACCATCAAGTTAAGATAAATGATAGTTGTCCACATTTTTTTGAAGGTCAGAAGACAAAATTCATTCAATTTCACCGAAACTTCGATTACAAGTCATCATTGACAATCTATTTGTTATATGGATTTTTGGAGGTATGGAAAGCCAAACGATAAGACTTATATTATTGGCTTAGAAAGGATTACAGGAGTTCAGAGCTAACCAAGGAGGGACGTTGTCCCAGCAACAAAAGAAACTAGATAGTTTTGCCTCCTGGGCTGTTAAGTGAGAAGAAAGGGTCCGATCCCTAGGCCTAAATATAATATATACAGAGCCAAAATCATTTAACAAGTTCTTAATTTGATCAAGATAATGCTGCTGTAGATTCCATTAAAAAAACAAAAAAAACCTTTGAAGCACCGCCATGCATTCAGCTTCCATTGGGCTACAAGGATTTTCAATTCCGTCACCCATATCACATAAAAAGTTAAAATTAACATCTAAAAGAACAATGCCATAAGAACCTTAATTGTTATTAAATCCTCCTTCACAAATAATATTTAGGAAGTAAGCATCTTTGCTTTGCTCTTCAGTTCTTGATTGACAAGGGGATCAAATGATTATTTGGTTTAGGGGTCGTCTCCTGAGCAATTTCATTGAATTGATCTAACATATGTAAAAGGGATTTGATTTAGGATCCAAGTTATACTTCTTTGCTCTTTTTGAAAGGCTGTGTTGTTTCTTATGGTTTCTAGCATTCTTTATCAAACTTTCTAGCCAAAAAAAAAAAAAAAAAAATTAAAAACTCCAGCAAAGGAACACATACTTGTTGGTATCAAAATGGACCAAGGACTAGCAAACATAATAGCTCTTTCTAAAGGACAGTGAATGAAGAGATGCATGATACTTTCTTCTTGGTTCTGATTCCCTTATTCTTTAAAACGACTCTGTAGGGGATAAAGCTTCTAATAAGTCTGAACTTTGAGGGAATTTTAAGTTTCCAAATGAATTTAAACCATTTTGATTCAGGACCCAATATATAGCAATTCAGATTCTCCCAACAGGAATCATAGAAATTTTTGGTTGTAAGGACTCCATTTGTGGCTTTGGTCCATATGAAGACATCCTGGTGATCAAAATTATTTATTGGGGGTATGACGGATAGAATTAATCGATATGCTCTAGAAAAAGATATTGGAAAGATTCCCTATTCCATTCACTAGAACCTTGATTGATGATATCTTTAATCATTACATTCCTACAATCTTTTTTGCTCGGCCCATAAGGAGCAATGAAGTTCCTCTCTGATCGAATCTATTGGAAATCCCAAGCCCCAAGTTGAGTTACTACAGACTTTCACTCCTAATGAGGGGGATAGATCTTGCAAGGCTTTTTCTAGGTTTTTGAGGCTGTGGCAGAGGGTTTTATAGGAAGGTCTCTGCCCATTAGATATCTGCCTTTTAGGACTTTGACCCAAAGAGATTGAGGCTTAGTGATGTATCTCCAGGCAAGTTTTGACAAAAGGGTTTATTTCTGAAGCGACTCCCTAGGCCTAAGCCCCAAGCCCCCTTCTTCTTTAGAGTACATAGTTTATTCCAAGAGCACCATATTAGGTGCTTCTGTTCCTTGTCATTCCACCAAAACTGTCTCATTAGCTTCTCCAGCTCATTAATGGTTTTTCTGGGGAAGCTTAGAGGCACCCATACTGTATATGGGTGTTGAATGAAGCATCAATTACATTAGTGTCTGCTTACAAGCATAAGAGAGGGTGTTTGCCTTCCATTTTGATAGCTGGTTTTTGAATTTTTCCACCAAGTAATCAAAGGACTGATTTTTTCTGCCGATCGTAGATGATGAGCATCCCAAGGTATTTACAATTGGCATCAAGGGAATTCATTTTTAACTACCTCCTAAGCATCTTCGCCCCTTAGTGAGTAGACCCCTGACTTTTGCCAATTTATAGTTAAACTAGACAATTCTTGAAATTGAGATAGGAGGTCTTTAAAGTCGGCTGCTTCTTCTCTAGTAGCCCTACCCAGAAGAAGGACATCATCTACAAACATAAGATGGGTAACGGGTGGGGCCTCCCTTCCTATTTTGATACTTAGGAATTTGCCATCTATGTTTGCTTTCAAGTTTAGCCTAGAGAGGCCCTCTATGGCAATAACAAACTAGTAGGGAGATAGGGGATTTCTTTGTCTTAATCCCCTAGTAGGAGTGAAAAGACCTTCCGCAGTCCCATTAATAAGAGCAGAGAATTGAACTGAGGAAATACAAATTTTGACCGAACCACACCAACTTTCTGAGAAGCCCAAGGATAGGAGGACCCACTCAAGGTAATTCCATTCCAAGGAGTCAAACGCCTTTGATATATCTAGCTTGAATGCCATGTGGTTTTTCCTTGACCTCTTGGTTTTTAGATTGTGAAAAAATTCTTGTGCCAGAATAATATTATCTTGATCTTAAATAAGGCCCCCTTTAACAAACGTAGCTTGGTGGGGGTTTCAAGCAGAGGCTTCATTCTATTGGCCAATAGCTTTGAAATTATTTTGTAAATTATATTATAGAGACTGATTAGCCTATAATGATTGACTTTAAAGGGAGATTTAGTTTTGGGAATAAGGGCTATGAATGTGTGATTTATACAATCAACAAACCTTTTGTTTTGGAAGAAGTCATAGATAAACCCATAGGTTTCTTTTCCCATAATGTCCCAAAACCTTTGATAGATAATGGCTAGGAATCCGTCTAGACCCAGAGCTTTTAGACTTCCTAATGAGAAGACTACCTCTTTGACCATACTCATTGTTGGAAAAGCAAGGAAAGCAACATTTTCCTCATTTGTGGTTATTTTTTCAAAAAGACCCTCTAGTTTAGTGAAATAATTTTGCCTCCTGCTTTGATAATGCTTTTCAAAAAATTCCACATAAGCTTTAGCAATCCCTTCTTGGTTTGATACCCAAACTTCATATCTCTTTGTATCCAAGAAATTTGATTCATTTGTCTTCTAAAGTTCATAGCTTTGTGAAAGTAGCTTGTGTTTTTGTCTCATTCTTTAAGCCAAATTTGTCTAGATTTTTGTCTCTAGAAGGATTCCTACTAAGGTTGTCCACGGTTCGGTTAACCGAACCATGGCCTTTTTTTTTGTAAACTGAACTGGTGGTATCAGTTTTTCTATTTTTCCAAACTAATACCACCAGTTAATCAGTCCGTCAATTTTGGTTTTTGAACGATTCAGTTCTTCGGTTTTTCGGTTTTTTATATTTATAATATATATTATATAAATATATGTATAATGTTATATTAAAAATAATAAATGATATATAATATATTATAAATATTTTAAAAATATATAATATATTTATTAGTAGATCATTATAAATATAATATAAGTATATATTTATATATATAATGAGTATATATTTATATATAAAAT
The DNA here is from genome assembly GCF_056320005.1 of Nelumbo lutea. Lineage (NCBI taxonomy): Eukaryota > Viridiplantae > Streptophyta > Magnoliopsida > Proteales > Nelumbonaceae > Nelumbo > Nelumbo lutea. Next base: position 42,271,249 of record NC_142686.1, on the reverse strand, counting down.
ATAGAAAATATAATACGTGACATATATATAAAATATACATATAAATATATATACCAGTTGGTTCGGTTAACCGCCAATTTTTTTGTAGGTTAACCAAAAGCCGAACCGATCCTTTGATTTTTCAAAAATTCTGAACCGAAATCAAATCAATCGATTCGGTTAATCGCATTTTGCAGTTCGGTTTGAGTTTTTTGATTTTTCGGTTTTTCATGGACACCCCTAATTCTTGTTGGGCAAGAAGTTATTCCCGAGTTACGACTAAAGCTTTTATTTGGTGGGCTAAGTCATCATTTTCAGGTTTAGCTTCTAGTGATTTGATTCTCTCATTTAAATCCTTCACCCTTTTTACTCACATCTCCAAAGATTTGTCTATTCCAAACCCTTAGTTTCCCTTTGATTTTGTTGAGCTTCCTAGTTATTCTAAAACTAGCATAACCAGTAGTGGGTTAAGACCATTCCTTTTGGACTATGCTATTGCATTCTGACTCCATCAACTACCCTTTGAAAAATTTGAATGGTTTCAATTTTTGAATTGATTCAAGATTGAAAATGACCTAAATGGGCTTGTGGTTTGACCCCCATTTAGGGCATGTTTGGCCTTTTATATTCTTGAGCATGCTAATACATTCTATTGAGACAAATAAACAATCAAGTTTCTTTTCCCTTCTACCCAAACCTCATTGACTGTTTGACCTAATTTTGTTTCCTCTAGCAATGTTAACTTCCTGAAGTTGAAAATAGTATATGAAGTTAACAAAACTTTTGGCCTGATTTCAACCTACTAAAGCTAAGTTGGTAATATCTTCATTATTGCAATCATAATCCAAATCTAAGTTGAAGTCTCCAACTATAGCTATAGGGGTTGTGTCTTTAGCAAGCTTGAAAAGTTTTACTTTAAGAGAGGACCGGAATTCAGCTTTTTAGATGTTTGGCTCTCCGTAGAGGAAACAAATTATCCACGGGCAATCTGGGGGATATGACTTGATATAGGATAAGATAAATCCGTTGAACTTTTTCAGAATTTCAACACTTATATTATCTTTCCAAAAGAGGGCTAATCCCCCTGTCAACCCCTCAACTTTAATAAAACAAGAATTGGGGTATCCTTTTTTTTTTTTGGAGAAAGGTGATTTTTTTTCATTTTGAACTTTTGTTTCAGACAAGAAAATCATATCAGAAGCATTCTTTTTAACAAAATCCACAAAATAGTCTAAAGGATTTTTTACATATACCACAATAATTCTAGATAAAGATCTTGAAACCATTTTTCAAAAAAAAGTTTTAAAGTACCTCATCAAAGTCCCTCTGAGTACTAGGTCCTACTATGCCTTCCATGATTACAAATTTAACAACATCTTCAACATTATTGTGTTCTTCAATGTTTTGTCTGGCAGCTGAAAGGGGGATTTGTTCTTCCATTAAGTCAAAAGGGACAAGAGCACTCGAGGAGGGGGAACCCTGGATTTGAAGGTAGAGAAATCCTCTTCTAAAATTCATGTGGGTCTTTTGTAACCTAAATTCGAACTGCACTACGACTAGGAGCACTTTGAGAAGAAATTAGGTCTGCACTTTCTAGAAAGGGCTAATTCAGGTTTTTGGGCTAGTCACTTGCTAATATGGTTAAGGGCCCCAACCTTATGCCACCCATAGCCCTCTTGAAACGCTTGAGGATTCATTGAGCCTAAGCAAAAGGGGAGTCATGATTAGCAATTGTCACAATAGAACTATTCATATTCAGACTTCTAAATCTTTATGAGTGAACAAATTGGTTCTTAGAACCTACCCTCCTCAGACTACTATCAACTCTACTACTAGAGGAGTCTTTTGAACCCAAGGACTCCCCTCTCTCCCAACATTTGTTACCCCATTCATCTCTAGGGTGGTTAAGGACTCTATTCCTAGCTTCTTCCTCCTGTTGACGTCTAACCTTCTCTTGCCTAATGAATTCGCTGAAGTCTGGCAGTTTCCATTCCGTTTGCATAGGGGCCTCTTCTCTAAGCCAGGGTTCCGGGAAACTCATAGGATGAGCACTGTGGAAGTTTTCAAGTCTAGCAAGTTGATAGGGAGAATACGTGCATCTACACTGCCCAAGACCCACCCAACCATAGAGATAGCACACTCTCGGCAGACTCTCATATCAACAAATGGCCTAGATTGTGGGACTCACAAAGCAACCAACCTTTTGGGGTTTGTTAGTGTCTATTATCACTATAAGACGGAGAAAGCTTCCATGGGTCTCAACAGTTTTATAGGCTAAAAAGGATTTACCTATTTGCTGACCTCTATCCATGTTCACCATTTTGAAAGGAAGATTATGAACTTGTAACCAAATCTCAGCATGGGTTATGGTGGATTCCCTTCGGTCCCTACCCTCTCTCCATTCAATCAATAGAATCCATTAATCGAAAACATACCAAGGTCCATTATTCTAGACATTATCATAGTTATTTTGATACCTAAATTGGAATTTGTAATAACCTCTATTGAGAGGTCAAACAAGCAAATTGTTTTCATTCACTCCCTAGCTTCCATAGACTCGACTAATCAAGTCTTGCATGGGTATGGTGGCCCTAGGAAAAACTCTCCCTATCAAACAAAGTTTCCATATTGATCTTGTTTCCTTAGAGGTGTTACTTGTGAAATCGAATATGTCCACGTTTAGATTGTCATTATATTGGAGAAGCTGGGTGAAAGCTATACCTAAATCCTGATGTTCTTCCTAATCTTCTTCTTCTTGACGATTTTGATCTTCAGAACTTATCCTAGAAGGAAAAAAAAGGAGATAAGAAACCCTCAAAGGAGGTTAAAGCCCCAAGAAAATGGGTGAATAAAGACTTACCCGAAAGACTCAAGATGCAAAGAAGGTGAAGAGAGAATCCAAGGTAGGAAGAAAAAACTCAAGACATGTGAGGAAACCACTCTAGAAACAACTAAGAGGGTGACACCAAATCTAACAAGCGAAATGCTAAACTAACGTAGATACGACTTAAGGATAGCCTCCATTAGTGAAGTGCAAAAAGCAGAGAAAGAGGAAATCTAAAGCATTCCAAATAAGTAACAAAGAAAAGGCCAAAGCTTATTACGACATAAAGATTAATAGGAGAGTGAAGATGCTTCCCTTTGGTGTTTAGATCCATGTATATTTCATGCCTCCTCCATTTCTTGTTGTCGTCGTCTTACAATGGGGAGGTGAAGACATTAGACACTGCATTCCAAAATCTCTTTTTTTAGGGGTCATTTACTAAAGTACCACCTATAGTTTCACATACTTACTAAAGCTACCCTATAGATTGCATTTTAATTAAACACCCCCTAAAATTTACAACCAATTTACCTAATAGACCTTTTGTTAAGTGTGAACAACTATTTCTATTGCCATTTGGATATGGTTACATGACCACTTCAACCTTAACCAAGTAGAAAATGTTTAAGGGCATTGACTCATGGTTTTTATACCAAAAATACCCCTACCACTTCATATCAAGTTTGTAGAAAGAAAACAAGAGAATTGGTTGGAGATGTTAAGTGCATCTAATTGATGCTTCACCTTTTAGGTTGGTGCCCAATTTTTAGCCCAATATTTTGTCTAGTAATAATAGATTTAGAGTGTGACTAATGTTACAACCTAATTTAAGATGAAGGGATGTCTTTTTCTTTTTTTTTTTTTAGGTCTCAAAGAACAAGAGATATCAATTATGGTGATTTTATCCTTCACATGGTACATGTTTACAAGCTGAAGTTGTTTTGCATCAATTGGATCTGTAATCTTGTTGTGACGATGGACATCTATTTTGCATATTTTTATTGATGTGGTAAGAGAGTTTGGGCATATTTTACCAAAGGGCAAGAACAGCATTTTCATTTGATTAAATTTGTTCAAACAGACATTGGAATTAAAATTATAATTTTCTACTTAAGCAAACCAATTTCAAACTATAAGGGTGTTATAATAAATGACCTTTCTTTTTAATGTTTTTCGAGCATTTTTTAGCCTTAATCTTCTATCTAGCATAATGTATAATTGGGTATAGATTTGTAATTTGTGTTATTTTCTTCATTTTTTAGGATTTTCTATTTTTTTATAAATTCTCTATGTGTTTCTTTGTTTTTTATAATTTATATTATTTTCTTCATTTTATGTGTTTTTTCATAATTATTTTGCAATAACATATATATAATGGGAAAAATAGAAAGTTGAGGGTAAAGTTGGAAAGTAAAATTAGAGTGTTTTTACCAAACCAATTGCACCATTCTCATTTTTCAATATGATTTATAAGTTTCTATGAATTTTTACATTTTTTTGTAAATTTTCAATGTATTTCTTTGTTTTTTGTAATTTATATTGTTTTCTTCATTGTATGTTTTTCATAATTATTTTGTAGTGACAATATATAATGGAAAAAATAGAAAGTTGAGGGTAAAGTTGGAAAGTAAAATTAGAGTGTTTTTACCAAACCAATTGCACCATTCTCATTTTTCAATATGATTTATAAGTTTCTATGAATTTTTACATTTTTTTTGTAAATTTTCAATGTATTTCTTTGTTTTTTGTAATTTATATTGTTTTCTTCATTGTATGTTTTTCATAATTATTTTGTAGTGACAATATATAATGGAAAAAATAGAAAGTTGAGGGTAAAGTTGGAAAGTAAAACCAGGGTGTTTTGACCAAACCAATTGCAACATTCTCATTTTTTAGTATATAAGATATACATGGTATATAAATTTTTATGATTTTCTATATTTTTTTGTAAATTTTTTGTGTATTTCGCATTCTTATTTTTTAGCATGGTATAGAAAATTTTATTATTTTCTTTTTTATTTGTAAATGCTTGTGTATTTCTTTGTTTTTTTTTGTTATTTATATTATTTTCTTTATTTTGAGGAGAAAAGTGCATAGGATAAAGAGAAACCATTTCTATTTCCTCCTTCCTATTGTGAAGTAGGGGGATTGGATAAGATATACACTATACAAAGAGGGGTTTAAAGGAGAGAAATGGGGTTTTAGAATTTATTTCTTCGCTTCATGTGTGAATGATAATATTTGGCATTTTGCCTCATGTTGTTCTGCTTGTCAATGGTAGGGTTGTTATTTGCATAACTAATAGCTAGCATTTGAATATAGGTTTATCTTGATTCGTTTATATTCGGATTTGAATTGAACATCCGTCCGATTTTTGTAGAAGAGTCTGGATCTCCTACGAACAAAACACATTCCAAACCCCTACAACCCTACCAAGTACCAAACCCCTACAGTATTACGTTGGTAGGGTGTTAGATTATTGGACTGGCTTGATGATCGTCGAGAACAAAACACCCTAAAACAAATCTATATAATGAACATGAAAGCATTTCTCGATCCAATACAACTTATTATGTTAACGGAGACAATCAAAATAGAGGGGAAATGGGAAAAATACCTGAAAAAAATAGGGAGAAAACCAAAAAAGGCTTCATTTAATCATCTAATTGATTGTTCGATGATGAAAATAGAGAGGTCAAAAAAATCCATTCCTCCCTTCAATTTGAATTCATGGGTTTTGGGCAAACCATCCGATACTTGACACATGTTAGCTCTAATCAATGAAGAGGTTCATCGGGTAGGCCTAACGGGAGTAGGCCTACCAATGATACCCGAAAATCTGAGGCCTAATTCGACATCCAATCTGATTATCTTGGATTCATATTATGTATTTATGTAAACATATCAAATTCGAATGTTACAATCTACATCCAATTAATAATCAAATCGGATTTGGATTTGACCCAACATGATTTGATTAAAATTTGAATATGATTATATTATATTAGTTATTAATTTTAATATATAAATTCTATATAATTATATTAAAATTTATAAAAATATATTTTAAATATTATATTATATTATATATGAATTTATATATAATAAATTTATTATGTTATATTTTATATTAATTTATTAATATAAAAGTTAAAAATAAATAATTTTTTAATTTTACTTGTATTTTAGGGAATTTAAAGTAGAGTCGGATTAAACCTGAATCCGATATGAGTTTGTTAGGATTCAAATTCGAATCCAAGTCTTTAAATCAAATCAAATTTTGGATCAAATTTGAATGTAGGCTCTTAATATTCGAATCGGATGCGGATTTTGCTACATCCAATCAGAATCTGATCCGATTGCAGCTCTATTGGGGAAAAGATCAAATAAGGCCTAAGGGGAGAGAGAGGAGTAGGTTCCATAGCGGTTTTATTATTATTTTATTTGTTACAAGCGTGAACTGTTGATTGAATAAAAATGGAAAAATAAAAAAAAACTATTATTATTTTATTTGTTTTATCAAATTACAAGTGTTAACTGTTAATTAAATAAGATTAGAAAACTAAAGAGGTAAAAATGAAAATTGAAAATCAAGCTTTTTCACAAAACATTGTCACCATCCTCATTTTTATAAATGGTACAGATAGACAACATTCTCATTTTTTAGTAATGTATAGAAATTTTTATGATTTTTTATATTTTTGTAATTTTTTTTTGCATATTTATTTGTTTTTTTTTTTGTAATTTATATTGTTGTCTTCATTTTGAGGAAAAATGTACATAGGATAAGAGAGAGATGCCATTTTTGCTTCCTCCTTCCTACTATAAAGTAAGGGGAGTGGATAAGATATACACTATTGTAACGTAGGATAAGAGATATTGTTTTCTTCATTTTTGCTTCCTCCTCCGAGCCATGCCTTCCTAATTTCCAAGGGGTGGCTTGGAGCACCGTTTTCTATGGAAAAACGGCTCCAAACAGATGGTTGTTTCTTGGAGCATTGTTTTTTCTTACATGGTGCTTATGTGGCACCATTTTCTGGAGCAACAACAACAATTCCAAACAGACGCACAATGAACCTAAGAGCATTTCCTGATCCAATACAACTTATTACATTAAGAGAGACAATTGAAAAAAAAAATAGGGAGAAAACATAAAAAAGAGCTTCATTTAATCATTTGATTGTTCCTTGATGAAAAGAGAGATGTTGAAAAAATCTATTCTTCCCTTCAATTCACATTTGTGGTTTGGGCAAACCATCCGATACTTGACATGTGTTAGCTCTAATCAATGAAGATGTTCATTAATTAATTAGGTGCTTCAGGAGAATATCAGATAAGGCGAGAAATAGGTTCCAGAGTAGTCTTATTGTTATTTTATTTGTTTTATCCAATTACAAGTGTTAACCGTTAATTAAATAAAATTGAAAAGTAAAAAACATATCAAAGAGTAAAAATGGAAAATGAAAATCAAGCTTTAAAATAAAAAACGTGATAAAGGGTAAAAATAGAAAATGAAAATTAGGCTTTTTAACAAAACATTGTCACCATCCTCATTTTTATAAATGTTGAGATACAGAGATTATCCAATTATAAGTGTTAATTGTTAATTAAATAAAATTAGAAAAATAAAAAACATAATAAAGGGTAAAAATGAAAAGTGAAAATCATGATTTAAAATAAAAAACATGATAAAGGGTAAAAATGAAAAGTAAAAAATCAGGCTTTTTGACGGAACATTGTCACCATCCTTATTTTTATAAATGGTACAGATATAGATATATTTATATTATATATTGTATAAATAAATAAATAAGGGTGTTGGAAATATAAAATCAACATTTTAAGAGGGGATAGGATTGAAAACATGAAATCAAAGAGGAATAGAATTGAAAATGTAAAATCAGGGTGTTGGATGTAGGACGCTCATCCATCTCTGTTTTTATAATTGGGTAAGATATAGGCTTGTAACTACAAGCATTTAGCATTGTTTGGATTCTACAAGAGTCCCGATCACCTGTCAATAAAACACGTTCCAACTCTTTTATTAACATAATCTTACACCACATATCTCATATATGATAGATCCCAATTTTATAGTAAGTCTCAGTCAGATGCTGAAATATAAATGTTACGTTAAGTTGGTAGAAGGTTGGAATGAATTCATCAATTCGTTCTATAACTATATTTGTGGTGGAAGCTGTAAGAAAGCTTGTCTCAACTGTTAGTTAAATGTGATTGGTTTTACCAAATTTATAGTACTTAGTGAAGTGATATGTGTCCATTCCAGTTAACAAAACAGGTTTAATTAGGGAAGGATTAAAGAATTTTGTTGGGAGGGTTGGAATGAAGATGAAATTGACAAGGCACCTAAATTTGATGCTTCCACGTGGGCCTTGTGTCGGTCGCCTTTACTCACTCTTCCTTTTTCTGCCTGCTAGCCTAAGGGATGGAGTATGGAACATGGGACTATTACCATCATCATTTGTCCGTATTGATATCATCGTGTCATCGGCTTATAAGCTTCTAACTTCTAACCAGCTACTATTATTTAATCCACTTCCATTATTATTTATACAAGGTCAACCGTAGAGGATTAATTATTGTTTTATGTCTAATATAAGTACCATGCTAATCTCTCATGATCATGATCTTGTATGAAAAATTATTATCATTTTTTTTCATCGCAAAATTTATGATGCATCCATCTTATCTTGTACAAAGGATATGATTAATTAGTTGAAATAAAAATATGTTTTATAAAACATGAATCAATAAAATATAAACATAGAATTTAATATAATTGATTGAGATCTAGAATTAAGACATAAGATACAAACAATATTAGTAAATAATGCAATGTAATTAAGTTAAACTCTTTTTGTTGTTGTTCATAGTTGTAGGCAACATCTCTGTTAGTTTAGTTATGTGGAAGTTTAGTCACTCATGGCACATGACTTACAATACTTGAAATTAGTGGAAGTTTGTTTTCTCTAATATTTATATAAATTTTCAAGTATTTTACACATCCTTTCATATACATATTATTCCTAATGATGATATAATATTTATGGGTTGTGTGATTTCCTATCTAATTAAATTAAAACCTTTTATATCAATTATTACACCCTAAAAGACTGAGCCATCTCTAAATTTTTCTTTTTCTTTGTTTGGTAATTCTACTAAAATTCATCAATTCGAGTAAAAAAATACAACTTAGCAAATTTCATTTTAAAATTATCTGCCCATTTACAATTTTTTTTATTTAATTTCATCATTACATGCTTTCAATTTATAATTTATTTAATATTTATCCACATGATATAAAAAAAAACATATGTAATTGACATGTATAAAATGTATATTATTTAGTATGGGATACACATTAAATTGTTGTAGTGGGTTCATGCGTATTTCGGGTTTAAATGTAAATATTTTATATGAATTGTGTTAAGTAGAGTGCAAGCTTTTTTTTTTTTTTTTTTGTGTGTGTGTGTGTGTAAAACCTATGAATTATTGTTATTTGATTGCAATGTATTAATAGTTCACAGTTCACACAAACTGTCATAATAATATGCTTCTCTTCTGTATTCAATTTAATACATTAATATTCAAAGCAATTGGGGGCCACAAAATTAGTGTTATTAATTAATTCATTATCAATGAGCTTCCTTAACTTATCCACTATATTTTAACTTCTCCATTTCCCAAGAACATCCCGTTCCTTGTTCCTTCCCTCTTGAAAGTTGAAATTTCCTTTGAACCCCTTGATTCTCGCTTGCTTGCCAGACTGGCCTCTTCTAAATGGAAGTTATCGTTGATGGCATTATTGTCATTTTGTATGTGCCCAATTGTCAACTTCTTACCCTGGTCTTTATTTTACTTTTATCAAAAGCAAAGGCTTGAGTTTGGTTCGGGTTCAACCCGATTCTCCGCCCCTTCAAAGTCCAAACCCACCTCTTACTGGGGCAGCCAATCACCCGATGTCGGCAGCACGGAAATTGCCTCACTAAGTCTCTATTTAGGATGCAGCCCACGCAGGTACACCAATATTTCGAATTCGACCCAAATCCATCCGTGTGGGGACGGGACGGAGCAGGTTACCCGATTAACCCGTCTGTGGTTATGAATCATGATAACGGATATCCCCACATCCTGGACTGGACTGGAGCCAAAAGGTAAGCTGAGAGGAAGTGACGATAGTCGGTTGTTTTCTTAGTGTGGTTTATTGAGATTTTGGTTGATTAGTTGATTGCCCTTATGGAAAGTGGTGGAAAAGCTTTTGGGTCCTGTTCATCTTCAATTGTTTTCAGGGGGATTTTCTTCTTTCCTGAGAATAAATGTTGAAGAAGAAGATGAGATTCAATTGGAAGCACCAAATGCCCCTTCACAAGCACAACCATGTTTTTGTCAAGTTCTTTGTCTTGATCCTTCTACTGGGTCTTGCTTTTCGCCTCTTTTTCTCTCATTCCACCAGTTTTCCTCCTGTTACTGAAGCTCCTTTTCTAGAGAAAGCAGTGTCTATCCAGTCACACGCTCCTGCTGAGACGCCGGTTTCCGTAGATGCCTCGGAGGTTGATGATCAGACACCTCAGAAAGGTACGGCATTTCGGAGGTTTCTTTTGTTTTTTTTTTCTTTTTTTATATAATAATGCAAGAACGGAAGAAACAAATCAGAGAAGTTGGGTTTCTAGAAAGTTATACAAAATACCATATTTTCTGTCTGTCTGTTGTTTCATTTTTTAATTTTTGAAACAAGTCTGTTGTTTCATTTATTGGATGGTATTATTTGATTTTTTTTTTTAATTTAGATAAACTTTTCTGGATGTTTTGAGAACCAGATTGGTATGGTACAGTTCAATCTCTGAGATAAATCTAGTAATTTCTTGTTTTAAAGATTGGTAGAAAGAAGTTGGTTCAGCTTCAGTTTGAACCTAAGTTTTATCTGAAAGACAAAATAAAAAAAAAAAAAAGGAAATGAAGAGAAAGCTTTTCTTTTCTTCATTTAGAACAATAGAAAGAAATTCGTGATTTCTGTTGGAAATAGCCTCATACTTCAGTTTGTTTCGCCAGTAAGTGTACTTCAGATTCGATTTTGATTTTGTTTGCTTCAGTTTAATCGATCTGCAATAGCATTCGTTCATTTATTTTGTTGCTACTAGCCTCATACTTCAGTTTGATTCGCTTCAATTTATTTTTATTGGGTTCCCCTTTTACAATGCATCCATTTGATTTATGTTCTAGTCTAATTATTCTGCAATGGCACAGGTTTAATTCCAGAAAAATGCGATCTCTTCACTGGAGATTGGATCCCAAACCCATCGGGTCCAGTTTACACAAATGAGAGCTGCAGTTTCATAGAAGAGCATCAAAATTGCATGAGGAATGGTCGCCCTGATTCAGAGTATCTTTACTGGAGGTGGAGCCCCCGGGATTGTGAGTTGCAACAGTTTAATGCAGAGAAATTTCTTGAGTTGATGAGGAATAAAACATGGGCATTGATTGGTGATTCAATTTCTCGCAACCATGTGCAGTCACTGCTTTGCGTTCTCTCCAAGGTGCATACATCTTATGCTTGCTGTGTCTAGTTTAGTGTAAGCTTGGGTCCTCTAAATTGGGATTCAAGTTGGTCTTTTCCTTGTGTTGGCCTTTTCTTTTAAGAAATGACTACATATTTTTTGCTGTTTTCATTGCTTTGTACACCTGGGAGAAAAAATTTTCTATTTTCCATGGAGAAAACCATCCAATTTATGTATCATGGTTGCAGTACTTCGTAAAAAAGGAAGAAACATCACAAACTGGTACTAAGAGGTGACAATTAAAAAGCTATCCTAATGATCAAGCTACTATGACAATTTCATCCTGTGATACTTGGTGGGCTGTTTCCATCTTACAGTGGTTACTTTGACTATTCTAGTCGATTTTAGTTCTTATGAGCTAGAATCTTGAAGTCATGTAAAACTTTAATAAGCTTTCAGTATCTTTAATCGTATTTTGCACCTTCCCTCTATATATTCATAGGATTTCCAAGAGGATGATACACTAAAAGATCTAAACTTCTCTCTAAATGGAGACTGATTATGTATTCATGCTTCCAGTCCCCATGAACATCACCCATTCTGTACCAAAGATATCAATCATAATTTAATGTCAATCCATGTTCTCCCGGTTACACTCCTGTTAATGTATGTTCCAAATGGTGTTTTGCCTATAAATGCATTCATTTTATGTTTCTGACTGATAACATAGTGGCTGTTTAGAAATTGTCCCAACTCTTGGATAATTTTCAGATGGAATTGTCAGTTTGATGAGAGTTTAACGAGTGTTTATGAATGATTAGTCTAAACTATGTTACTTGTTGCTTCATGTATTTATTTCTATTCAATGTTTAAATTTTAATAACTGTTAGTAACAATATCTTGCTCATTTTTCCATTTTGGGGTTATTGTATTTCATCTCCCAGGCTTGTGTCCACTGGACTGAAATATTTCTCCCATAACCCCTGTCAGTTAATTTCAGATCATATTTGTTTGTCCTTCTCTGTTGGAACATATTGTTTGAAATGAAGTCCTCTATATTTGGGTATTTATTTACTTTTTATTTAAAACGAAATTTGATTACATGTTTTTAATGATAGCTTGTGTGTGGGAGTTCAACTCTTTTATCTTGGAGGAATTTTGGCCATCCTAACATTACACATTGAACAGTTTATCTATTATGTATTTACACTAGTGTCTCTCACAGAATCCTTGTATACATTGTTAGAACATATATTCTTGCAGATAGGAATAACTCAATATGGTCAGTCTGCACAACCAAGAAGTATCAGACTAACACCATGACTATGAGGACCATTATGCCTCATTATGTCTATATCCAACATCACCACTGCTACTGCTGTTACTGCCACCATCTTTAGAACCATTGCACCTAATGGTATTATTACACTACTCCCACCATCACTGACATTACTACGTCTATCTGCCAAGACCCTCCCGTTGCTACCATTTCTAGTACAACCACTGTGTGCAACCATAATTACCACAAAAGCCATACCATCTGCTACTGCAATTAAGAATGTAAACCATAGATATAACCTAACAAAATAATTACTACCTCTTGGTCATTGCCCTTCTCTGTTTACTTCCCATGAAAGATATCTGTGTATTCTCTGTTTACTTCTTTTAATAAGTGTCATATGAGGGAAGGGGGGGTGGGGGGGGGGGACTTTCCACCAGTTGATTGGTGTTAGATGGCATGTGGTCTAAACAACATGGAGATTGGCTTAAAAAACAGTTTCCTTTCATGTGAGGTCCCTTATTGAATTGCCTTCGAAGACCTTATTTATTTATTATAAATAACACATTTTCGGAAGGTGTCAACAAATAATGCAGTATCATTTTTGAGTCAATAGGTGCTCTTTGTTTCAATTTAATCTGTAGTTTGCAGAACTTTACCTGTCAAAGTTCAAAAAGGGGTTATGGGAGGATCTACTGAATCTCTTATCTTTACTTATAATGCCGATACTCGCCTTGGCTTCACATCCAGGCGGTAAAAGTTAGATTAGAATATTTTAATAGCATTCTATAATTTTAGTTCTTACAAAGGGTAGTTATCCAAATATTTTAATATCTAAGTCTGATAAAGGAATTAAGGCATTTAAAGTACAGCGGAAATTTTTCAAAATATGAACTCTTTTCATTGTTTTGCCCATTCATTTTCACTTGTAATTGTAATTCACACTCCACAAGTCTTTATATTTATATTCCAGAAGTGGTTTTACAATTTTAACACCTTATATCTAGTCATGCTTTCTTGTTTTCTGCATCATCATGTTCTGTTTTGTATTCTTGTTGCTAACTTACTATAAATTGAATAAATGTAATACAGAAACCTTGTTTGGAAGCTGACATTTGTTTACAACACAGGTAGAAAAAGCTGTACAAGTCTATCATGATGAAGAATACAGATCCCGAACATGGCACTTCCCATCCTACAACTTCACTCTCTCGGTGATTTGGTCACCTTTCCTTGTAAAAGCTGCCATTTTTGAAGACATTAACGGAATCTCAACATCTGAAATCCAGCTTTATCTCGACAAACTTGAAAAGAATTGGACAGACCAATACCAAAGTCTAAATTACATGATAATTTCTGGAGGACAATGGTTCCTCAAGTCCGCGGTCTACCATGAGAATGACACTATTGTGGGTTGCCACTACTGCTCAGACAAGAGCTTAACTGAGCTTGGATTTGGCTATGCTTATCGCAAAGCCCTTCATCTGGTACTTAACTATATCGCAACATCCAATCACAAGGGGCTGATTTTGTTCAGGACATCAACACCGGATCATTTTGAGAATGGAGAATGGCACAATGGTGGGACTTGCGATAGAAAGAGACCATTTAAAGAAGGGGAGATTGAAGCGAGATTGGCTGAAAGGGTATTGCGTGAGATTGAGTTAGATGAATTTGCAAAAGTAGAGAGCATAGCATCTGAAAATGGGGTGAAACTGAAACTTTTTGACACAACCCAGCTTTCTTTATTAAGGCCTGATGGGCACCCAGGTCCATACAGACATTTCCAGCCATTTGCAGAGGGTAAAAATGCAAAAGCTCAATATGACTGCCTGCATTGGTGTTTGCCTGGGCCCATAGACTCCTGGAACGATTTGTTGATGGAATTGGTTGTAAATGGCTGAAACCCTTCTGGGTTCTTCTGAATTTAACATTGTTATTATTTCCTTGACATCTAAGGGGATTTTGAGGTCTTTGGATCGCGATTATTGGAGAGATTGGAGGGGTTGATTCTGCCCTGCCTTGTCGTGTATCACCATATATTTCTTTCCAAATGTCTGTCTCTATTGGTGGGATGTGACCACCATCCGTCGTCGAGTCGGGCCGATGACTGGTCTTTCTTTGTGTATTGTCTTTTTCTTTGGGCCTTCGTGGGGATGGGGATGGAGCTGGAATGAAGGTAGCCATGGCATTTGGAATGATAATTGTATTCTACAAAGTTATTCCATATTTTTATCTGCATTTATTAGCAGGCTGTACTGTCATGGTAAAAATAATAAAATATTAATCAAAGAAAGAAATTTTCATCCGACCCGATTATTAGAACTTGCATCTGAATCTGATTGAAGATCCAATTAATGGACCTCATATTCCATTTTGAATTTTAATTGGAGTCGGGTCAGATTTGGATTTAATAACTTTTTACAAAAGTTGATTAAAATCAAATATGTTAAAAAAAATTGTAAAAACAGTGAACATGACAAAAAAAATTTAATCTTTTTGGATCAAATTGTCCTTTTAAAATTTCCACAACTTGAACGTACTGTTCATTACCTCCCTCCTTGGAACACCACTATTCATTCAAACGAATCTGATTTTGTCAAATGGACATACTTCATCATTTTTAATGTAAAAAGCCCTTCTTTATGTAAGCGATTAAGCCTTAATGTTCGATGACATCGGTGAGAATTCATGTATCAGGCAAATTCGCGTCACACATTAAGTGGTTATTAAGTACTTATGGGTGTTTGATAAAAAAAAGTGGGAAAAAAGTATTTTTTTTAAAGAAGTACTTCTTCGAAAAAATGACTTCAAGTTGTTTTTTTTTTTTTTTTTTAAAGTATTTCTCCAAAATATTAGGACGAACCAATCCCTAGCAAATTTGTATAATGACTAAAATACACCCGCGAGGTTATACCTCCCCCTTCTCCACTCATTTGACCCTCAAACCCTAGCAATAGCGGTGCACCAGTTGCAGGTCCACCAACAACGATCAGCAGTGAGGAACCGTGGCCAACAGACCTACCGTTTGGCCTCTTTCCTCTGTTTTGAAGTCAGATCTCTAAAACATAGCTCATAGCTTGATCTTAGATCTCTGAAACAGATGAACATTGTCTTGTTCATGGAGAGGAACCAGACGATGAACAGTGTCTCTGAAACAGGAACCAGTCCCTGACAAATCGGGTGTCAAAAAACCGAAAGAGAGACATTCAGCCGCTGTTGGTTCTCTTTTGGAGAGGAAGATGAACAGTGTCTTGTTCGTGGTTCAGTGGTTATAGAAGAACAAAAACAAATGAGAAGAAGAAGAAAAGGAGAGATAGAGAGAGGGGGAGAGAAAGACTAAAGAGAGGTTGTCAATGCTCTCTGTCGCTCGAAGGGAGAATAGGGGAGTTGCAGCGGCAACAACCTCCCCCCTATTCATCGTCTTATTATTATTATTATTATTATTAGTTGTTATTATTATTATTATTATTATTATTATTATCATTATGATTATGATTATTATTATTATGATTATTTATTATGATTATTGAAAAGTATTGTATATATGTATGAGAGAAGTCATGGCTAAAATTGTCATTTGTATAAATATAAGCACTTAAGGGGGAAAGTAGCTTACTAAACATTCCCACCCCAATAAGTACTTAAAAACATAATAAGTGATTTGAAAAAGTGGGTTACCAAACAACCTAAGAAGTACTTATTCTTTTAACAAGTACTTAATCATCAAACAGTCCTAAGTCTAGAAGCATTGGCACCACTTCTAAATGCCGATGCCATTGGATCCAAGATGCTTTGCTTTGTAATTGTACTATGAAGAGGCCAAAGCCCAGGATTGCTCGGCCAATTTGGCAAATATGTTTTTTGTTTCTCCAATTAAAGGGTGTTCTGTAATGTGGATAAAAAATTGGCAGGTGTGGACTGGTCCACACCACACCTTGTGGTAGAGACCAATCCACACCACATCATAGTTGATAAGAACCCACTAGATGACCTGCTCTAGAAACTCTTGAGTCAAGTTGTTATGCGCAGCTAGAAGTTAGAAAACAAGTTGTAGTTGATCAGATTAGAACCTTAATGAAACTAAGTCCTTAAAGAATCCAATCTTGAAAATGCCACAAAGGTTGATCACTCCCTTGATAAGTCAAGATATTGTATTCTACCAAGAACACAAGAAGACAAAGCTAAGTTTGCTTAATATACCACTATATTGTTGAGGATTTCGTTTTACATAGTTATAGCCTTTATATAGGCATGTACACATCATTATCTTATAAGGAAACTCCTAATCTTATAAGGAAACTCCTAACTAATGATTATCTTATCAGGAAACACCTAACTGATGAGCATTTAATTTAGGAAAACAAATCTACTTTGAAATAGGAATCCTTCTAAAAGACTACAACTAATGACAACTAAGCATAGAAAAGTCAAAGTAATAAAACAAGATAAAAACAAGCCCAACAAGACAAAACAAGCCCATCAATACATCTTTGCATGCAAATTGGGCATTTTCTTATCATGTCAATGCGCCAAGCCCATCAAACTTTGTTCTTCAAGTTCTAAGCCTTGCACATCGTCTTGCACATAAAGATATGTGACTATCCTTTGTGAAGCTTTGGAAACTGGTAGAATAGTCTTAGAATCTTCTAAAGCAGCCTCTTTGTCATGCACTTCCCTAATGAAGCCTTGTAGAGCATCTTTTATCCTCTTTGTTCTTGCTCTAGCCATTGGACTACTAATTCTTTGCAAAGGATCTTGAGAATATTTGGGAATATTAGCTTGAGCCATTTGGCCAGTACCTCGATCTCCATTATTCCCTCATTCCTCAAAAGGATTCGTCCTCAAATCCTTGTTATTTTGTTAATGACTCAGTAGTCCACACACATATGCCATGTTCCTTCTTTCTTTGGGACTAAGATGACAAGAACCGAACATGGGCTAAGACTCTCCCTTACAAAGCCCTTTTGCACCAACTCATCCACTTGCCTTTGTATCTCCTTTGTTTCCTCGGAATTAGCTCTATAAGTAGGTCGATTTGGTATGGTGGAACCAGGTATGAAGTCTATTTGATGCTCAATACCTCTCAAGGGAGGTAATCCATAGGGAATCTCCTCGGGAAATAGGTCCTCAAACTACTGCAATAAAGATACAACAACACTAAGCAAAGAGGGGTTAAGGTCATTAGTAGAAAAGTAAACATTATCGTACATAAGTACAAGTAGTTGTTGCCATGCAATCATGATACTCTTAACCTCATTTTTTCACTCATTCCCTTGCTTTTCTCTCCTTTTTGTACATTTTTCTCCCCAATTTTCCTCTCAGCCTCACTCTTTCCACCTGCACCTTTCCTCTCGGTCTCATTTGCTCTCTTTGCTTTTGCTTGTTCATTTTCTTTCTTTTTCTTTTCCTCTCGCTCATACTTTTGTTCTTCTCTCATTTTGCACTCTTTTGCTATCATAATCTGATCTTCATAAGCTTGCAAAGGTTTGAGAGTGGTTAGTACAATAGTTCGGTTATTCATTACAAAAGAATAACGGTTTTTATACCCATCATGTGTAACCTTCCTATCAAACTTCCATGGTCGGCCAAGCAATATATGACCAACATGCATTGGTGCCACATCACATAGAACATCATCCTCATATTTGGCAATTGAAAAGGAAATCAGAACTTGCTTGGTTACCCTCACTTCTCCACATTCATTCAACCATTGCAATTTGTACGATTTAGGATGCTTTATGATATGCAAATTCAGCTTATCTACCAACAACGTACTAGCAACATTAGTACAACTTCCACTATCAATAAGCATAGTACATACCTTATCATTCACATGGCATCTTGTGTGAAAGATATGCTCACGTTGCTCCTCATCACCATCATCCTTGGCACCTAAAACACTTAACTTCAGGTGACTTAGAAGAAGTTTTAGTGTTGGTATTACCCTTATGAATAGCAACCGAACCCTTTTGTTTTGCTTCCTCTTTTGTTTTTGAGGCAGCTTTGTTGTCCTTCCAATTAGGCTTTCATGAAGAGCCAGATCTGAACCCTTTTGCTTTGATTTGCTTCTCCACTTTAATGGCTTTGTGCAACAGCTCCTCCATCTCCACATAGTGTTGTAAATCAACCACATCAGCAATCTCCTTGTTCAAGCCGCCAATAAATCTAGCCATTGTTGCTTCTCAGTCCTCCTCTATGTTTGCTCTAATCATGGCTATCTCCATCTCTTTGTAATAGTCCTCTACACTCAAGGAACATTGAACTAGCCCTTACGACTTTCTATGCAAATCTCTATAGTAATAGATAGGTATAAATCTCTTGCGCATTACCAATTTCATTTCTTCCCATGACCGAATTGGCCTCTCTCCATTCTTACACCTATTGATCACCAATTGATCTTACCATATGCTTGCATAATCTGTGAACTCCATGGCTGCTAATTTTACTTTCTTCTTCTTGGAGTAATCATGGCAATCAAATACGTTCTCAAACTTTTTTTCCCACTCCAAGTATAGTTCATGATCATTATTTCCTTGAAATGTAGGAATCTTCATCTTTATGTTGCCCAAATTGCTATATCTCTTGGAAACAACATTCTTGACTCGTCTAGAACTTGATTCCTCCAATTCTGAATCATCTTCTTCTTCTTCAAACACACATTTTCTAGTGGACTTAGAAATAGATGGGTATTGCAAATCATCCAACCTCGCATTCAACTTTCTAAATTGTTCATTGCAGCCCTTATGAATAACTTCATGTCAATCTCTTGTGGTTTTCCTTCAACACTCATGTTTATAACTTGCAAAAACTCGCTGGAAATAAAAGAAATTTTGTTCCTCTCCTCTCTTTGCCTTTTTTTTTTTGGTTCCTCACACACTCCCTCATGTGTTTGCACTCATATCAGATTGTTATCACTATTTGACTTTTCTTGATGATGATCTCATATCTCTTTGCCTCTTTTTTTTTTCCACTCAAACCAGCCCCCTTTATGTTCTTAACAAAATCAAGATCAACAAATCTCAAGGAGAAATCGATTAGATGGTGGAAAATCTCAAAATTAGAACTTTAAAATCTTAGTTGAAGCAAACGGTAGAAATAAGGAAGGAAAAATCAATTATAGGAGCAAAATAAAAAAAGAAAAAAGAAAACTTCAAAAGGAAACAAAAGACATGCAAAATAAATCACTAGAATATGGAGCATGAAATTAAATTAATTTAGACACAAGAATCCTTATTTGATAAGGATTCATACTAATTAATATAGTAAGACAATTGTTTAAGGAAAATAAATCAAGTTCAAAAAGGATTATACAGCTGGCTCTTGAATTAGTCAACTAGTCAAACCCAAAAAAGGAAATATGATCTTCCAATTCAAGAAATCCCATTTATGCTAGGAAAATGATTAAAAATCAGATCTGCAATCTAACTCCTTCTCCTTCTTGTTTTTTTTTTCAAATTGGATGTTCTTTTTTGTCTCTTTTTTTTTCTCTTATTTTCTTCTTCTTCTTCTTTTTTTTTTTTTGTCAAACTAAACACACAAAACAGAATTGACTCTATTCAAAAAAACACAAAGAAGTCGAATGGAAGAATTCAAAGAAAACTATGCAAGGAC
Organism: Nelumbo lutea; assembly: GCF_056320005.1. Classification (NCBI taxonomy): domain Eukaryota; kingdom Viridiplantae; phylum Streptophyta; class Magnoliopsida; order Proteales; family Nelumbonaceae; genus Nelumbo; species Nelumbo lutea. Next base: position 42,251,037 of record NC_142686.1, on the reverse strand, counting down.
AACACAAGAAACACGTGTTGAGTGGGCCGATTTATGTTTAATTTGTTTTCTTTTAAATTAAGAAGTCGTTGGGCCTTGGGCCCATTAGTTTTTATTTTTAAAAGAATTGTAAGTACTTAGTTTAAGTTGCCGCCCTACTAAGGGCATCTTTGTAATATCTCATATTTAAGTTAATTATAAATAGAATGAGGGGCTGGCGGCTAGGGTTATGAATCACTATCCTAGTTGACCTTCTTCTCCTTTTCTTCCCTTTCCTTTGTCTATTGCTAAAACCCCCAACTTTCTCCTCTTCCTTTCATAAGAAGCTTGGCCAAATCAGCACATAAGGCTTTTTACTTGGTATCAGAGCAGGTTGAAGGTCCTTGAAGAGATTCACTCCTACAGCCTTAGATCAGCCAACTACATGGAGATTTAAGAGGTTCATTGAAGCTCTCAGGTAAGCCCAATTTTTGGATTTTTCTTGATGGATCTGTATGCCCTATAGCTGGTATAGGGTTTCTCATCCGAATTAGGAAAAACTGGAGAAAGGGGAAGAGTCTTGATTTTGTTGGACTCTTCAATTTTGACCTAGGTAGTGGTGCCCTAATTTTTTAGGGTTCCTTTGGGTTTTTTGTAAGGGGCGGTTCAAGTTCTATGAGGTTTGGAGGCTTCTAGAGAGGGTGGTTGCTTTTTCTCTCTCTTCTCCCATCCCATAGAAAAGGAATCTTTTGTGAGAAGAAAGTCTAGGACACCAAAGGAGTGTTGTTGGTTCCAGAAGGTATTCTGTTTGTTCTTGCTACATTTTTTTTGTTATTTTCTATACATCTTTTGAGAAACATGGAGGGACATAGAGTTGAATATAAGCCCGGGAATGAAATGTGACCAGTGGGAGGAGGTGCTGGAGACCCCTTCGGAGTTGGGACCATTACTACACTTAGGTTGGATGGTACAAACTGCTTTGAATGGTCCCAATCTACAAAGATGGCCATTGGGGATCATGGAAAATTGGGGTATATTACTGGTGAAGAGGTGAAACCCGAAACTGGCAACTCCCAATGGGTGCAGGAAAATTATATGGTAATGACATGGTTGTGTAATTCTATGTTGCCACATATAAGTAAATTTTTTTTATGGGCAAACACTGCTAAGGAGATATGGGATGGGGTTGCAGAAACCTATTCACAAAGGGAGAATGTTGCTAGGGCTTATTAACTGAGAAATCAAATTATTGCCACAAGGCAAGGAGATAGATCTGTTGTAGCCTATTTTTCAGTCCTTAAGACCCTGTGGCAGGAGATCGACCATCTAGAGACCTTTGCTTGGGAAACCACCAAGGATGCAACTACCTATTAAAGACATTTAGAGAAGTATAGGGTGTTCGAATTCCTTGCTAGCCTTAACCCTGAGTATGACATTGCACAACAACATCTTCTTTCTAGGGACAATGTCACTCTCTCCCAAGCATATGCCTTTGTGTCAAGAGAGGAGTGCAGGAGGGATGTAATGATGAAAAATTTCAGTTCTGATCAATCTGCTATGGTAAGTGCTGTGAAATCTAAACAAAATGTCAATGAAAACAAAAGGGCAGACAAAAGGGACTTGGTCTGTGACTATTGTAAGAAGCCTAAGCATACAAGAGATACTTATTGGAAGCTTCACCCACATCTTGCGCCGACCAGATTGAAGAATAAGAAAGGAAATGTGCACATGGTAGTTACTGGTGATACTCCGACCCCCCTACTACAGCTGCTTTGGAGTCCGTTGCAGCTGTTGCAGTAAGGGCCGAGCTTGAGAGGTTTGGGTTACTTCTGAATCAGAGGGATACAGCTAGTTCCAGTTCAGCCGTAAGCGGACAACAAGGTACAGGTAGCACAGGTGGAACTCACTCTACCTCCTTTACCCACATAGGTAGTTCACATGTCATTGCAAACTATGTTTCTGCTTCAGGTAAGGAGAGATCTCCTTGGATTATAGACTCTGGAGCCTCAGAGCATATGACCCATTGTTCCACTATTTTCTCCGCTTATCAGCTCTGTTCTGACAGAGATAGGGTCTCCACAGCTAATGGATCCCATGTTCCTATTGCTGGGAAGGGATCTGTCAAGATTAATGATTCTATTTGTTTACCCTTTGTCCTCCATGTTCCTAGATTGAGCACTAATTTGTTATCTGTTAGTAGTTTGACTAAAAATTTGAACTGCTCAGTACATTTTTCTCCTGGACGCTGTATTTTGCAAGATCTGGATTCAAAGAAGATGATTGGGAATAGTCGTGAAGTGAATGGAATCTACCTCCTGGATGCTCCTCCTCTTCACCAAAGCCATCATGTTTGCAAAGATAGACAAAATATGTGGGTCAGATTATGCTTTGGCACAACCGTCTAGGTCATTTATCATTTTCTTCTTTGAGTTATTTGTTTTCAAAATTGTTTGAGTCTGTGAGTCTGTCAAGTTTGAAGTGTGAGGGTTGTGAACTTGGAAAGCATTGTAGACACACTTTTATACCTAGTAATAAAAGATGTTCTTCTCCCTTTGAAATTATTCATTCGGATGTGTGGGGCCCTTATCATGTTCCCTCTATGGGCAGTTATCGCTATTTTCTCCTATTTGTGGATGATTTCTCTCGATATTCCTGAATTTACCTGATGAAATCACGCGATGAAGTACCATCTTTGGTGAGGCAATTCCACCAGATAGTACTAACACAGTTTGGGACGAGAACAAAGATGTTCAGATCTAACAATGATAGGGAATATTTTGAGAGACATCTTGCCTCATATCTGTTGGAGTATGGTGTTGTCCATCATAGTAGTTGCTCCTATAGTCCACAACAGAATGGTGTTGCAGAGAGGAAGAATGGACACATCGTTGAGACAACAAGAAGCATGATTATCACAGCCACAGTTTCGGTTCATTTTTGGGGTGATGCAGTTCTCACGACAGTATATTTGATTAACAAGGTGCCTTCTCGTGTACTCGGATTCAGCACTCCATTCAACCTTCTTTTTCCTTAGGGGGAGATGTTTCATATTCCTCTAAGGGTGTTTGGATGTGTCTGCTTTGCGCATATTCTTGGCCCTTACCATTCAAAACTTGATCCAAGGCAAAGAAATGTGTTATCCTTTGATATGTAGAGAATCAGAAAGGGTACTGCTGCTATGATCCAGTTTCTAGGAACCAATATGTTACTATGGATGTTACCTTTTTTGAATCTATGTACTTCTCAAAGGATCATTCTTAAGGGGAGTGTTTTGAGGAAGTAAGTCAATAGTCTATACCTCTCCCAGTTCCAGTCCCTATGTCTACTCCTATGCTTGACCACCATCCGATGTCACCCACCTTGTGACCTCCTTTGGGTTCCACTTCACAGCATTGCTCACGACAAAGACTCCATAAGGCGGTTGATTCCACTACAGCAGAACTCACACCACTTTCTGTCGATCCCTTGGAGACTCCAAATTCGGCTGATACAGATTCAAGTATTCCTCTTGATCCCACTACTTTTTCAATTCCCATTGATCCTACTGACACTGTTACAGATAACCTTGATCTCTCTATTGCTCTTAGAAAAGGGAAGAGAAAGTGCACTGCTCATTGTATCTCATAGTACCTATCTTACAGTGGACTTTCTCTTTCCTACTGTGCTTTTCTCTCTTCTCTTGATTCAATGTTTATACCCAAGGATGTTAGTGAGGCACTTTCCAAACCTGAGTGGAAGACAGCTATGTAGGAAGAGATGGAGGCTTTGATTAAGAATCAGAAATGGGAGATTGTGGACCTACCAGAAGGCAAGGAGACAGTTGGATGCAGATGGGTTTACACAGTAAAGTATAAGGCAGATGGAAGTATAAAGAGGTACAAGGCAAGACTTATTGCAAAAGGATACACATAGACTTATGGCATTGATTATCTAGAGACATTTGAGCCAGTTACAAAGATGACCTCTGTTCGGATACTCCTTTCTCTTGTTACCTCATACTCTTGGCCCTTGTTTCAACTGGATGTAAAGAATGCTTTCCTAAATGGGGATCTGGAAGAAGAGGTGTATATCTTCTAGCTGGTTTTTATGATAATGTTGAAAAGGGAAAGGTATGCAAGTTGAAGAAGTCACTATATGGCTTGAAACAATCTCCTAGAGCATGGTTTGACAGATTCAAAAAGGCCCTGATTGTTTTTGGCTACACTCAAACTCAATCTGATCACACCTTGTTTGTGAAACACAGGGGATCTTTGGTGTCAATCCTAATTGTTTTTGTGGATGATATTGTTGTCACTAGAAATGATATGAGTGAGATTGATAGTCTAAAGAGGAAACTGCATAAGGAATTTGAGATTAAGGATCTTGGAGAACTAAGATACTTCTTAGGCATCGAAGTTGCAAGATCGAAACATGGAATTTTTATCTCTCAAAGGAAGTATGTCTTGGACCATCTCCGAGAGACAGGGAAGCTTAGAACAAAGGCAACTAGCACCCTTATTGATCAGAACCATAAAATCAGTGCATTAGAAGGTGAACCAGTAAAGGACCTTGGGAGATACCAAAGACTTGTGGGTCGGCTACTATACTTATGCATGACAAGATCGGACATCTCCTATGCAGTAAGTGTAGTGAGTCAATACATGCTTGCTCCACGAGACCAACACTAGAAGGCAGTTGACAGGATCCTTGCTTATTTGAAGGGACATCCAGGCAGAGGCATATTGTTTACTGATCATGGACAGCTGAAGCTAGAGACCTATACAGATGCAGATTGGGCAGGATGCCTTGATGACAAAAAATCAACTTCAGGAGTGTGCACCCTAGTTGGGGGTAACATAGTCTCATGGAAGGGTAAAAAACAAACAGTTGTGGCAATATCAAGTGCAGAAGCGGAATATAGGGCCATGGCACATGGAGTTTCAAAACTTCTCTGGATCCATTCTCTGTTAGAAGAAATCAGTGTACAGGCAAAAGAACCTATGATGATATACTGTGATAACCAGGCAGCAATCAATATTGCCCATAATCCAGTCTAGCATGACCGAACTAACCAGGCAGAAGAACCTATGATGATCCGTTCTTCTGATCTGCAGTTTGCTGATGTTCTTACAAAATGTGTTGCAAAGAATAAGTTGGAACATGATCTACACAAGTTGGGAATGTGTGACATCTATTCCCAACTTGAGGGGGAGTGATGAGTGGGCCGATTTATGTTTAGTTTGTTTTCTTTTAAATTAAGAAGTCATTGGGCCTTGGGCCCATTAGTTTTTACTATTAAAAGAATTGTAAATACTTAGTTTGAGTTGCCGCCCTACTAAGGGCATCTTTATAATATCTCATATTTAAGTTAATTATAAATAGAATGAGGGGCTAGCGGCTAAGGTTATGAATCACTATCCTAGTTGACATTCTTCTCATTTTCTTCCCTTTCCTCTGCCTATTGCTAAAACCCCCAACTTTCTCCTCTTCCTTTCACAAGAAGTTTGGCCGAATCAGCACATAAGGCTTTCTACTACATGCAAAGATCAAAGAAAAACACAATACAAGGATAAGCAAAGGATAAGTAACATGTTTCTAGAAACAAGGCTCTGATATCAAATGATAAGAACCCACTAGACGACCTGCTCTAGGAACTCTTGAATCAAGTTGTTATGCGCACCCAGAAGCTAGAAAACAAGCTATAGTTGATCAGATTAGAACCTTAAGGAAACTAAGTCCTTAAAGAATCTAATCATGAAGACGCCACAAAGGTTGATCACTCCATTGATAAGTCAATATATTGTATTCTACCAAGAACACAAGAAGGCAAAGCTAAGCTTGCTGAAAATACCACTGTATTATTGATGATTTTGTTTTACATGGTTATAGCCTTTATATAGGCATGTACGCATCATTATCTTATAAGGAAACTCCTAACTAATAATTATCTTATCAGGAAACACCTAACTGATGAGGATCCCTTTAATTTAGGAAAACAAATCTGCTTTGAAATAGGAATCATTCTAAAAGACTACAACTAATGACAACTAAGCATAGAAAAGTCAAAGTAAACAAAACAAGATAAAAACAATCCCAACAAGACAAAGCAAGCCCATCAATACATCTTTGCATGCGAATTGGGCATTTTCTTATCATGTCCATGCACCAAGCCCATCAAGCTTTGTTCTTCAAGTTTTAAGCTTTGCACATCGTCTTGCACATAAAGATAGATGATTATCCTTGGTGAAGTTTTGGAAACTGGTAGAATAGTCTTAGAATCTTCTAGAACAGTCTCTTTGTCATGCACTTCCCTAATGAAGCCTTGTAGAACCTCTTTCATCATCTTTGTTCTTGCCCTAGTCATTGAATCGCCGATTCCTTACAAAGGATCTTGAGAATATTTGGGAATATTAGCTTGAGCCATTTGGCTAGCACCTCGATCTCCATTATTCCACAACTGTTTTGAACTGTGGATAGATTGTGTGGATCAAACCAGTCCACACCCATGGTGGCATTTTGTAGGTGTGGTGTGGACTGGTCCACAACTAGACCTATTCATGGGCAGGGTAGTCCGACGGCCCGGCCCGGCCCGACCTGCACCCTGATCGGGCTTGGGCATGTAATTAGGCTTGCGAGCCTGACCTCGGGCCTAAAACACCAAGCCCGATTTTGTGTCGGGTCAGGCTTGGGATTTGTCAAAAAAGCCAAGCCCGACTCATTTATATAATATAAAATATATAATATGTATATTAATAATTTAATATATACATTTTTTTATTTTTTCTTTATAATTTCTCTCTCTCTCTCTCTCTCTCTTCAGCCGCTTTAGCAGTGGCATGAGCTATATACTTCAGGCTTTTTATGAGGGTTGGGCTCGGGCCCAAGTTGTAGTCCCAATGGTCGGGTTGAGCTTGAGCTCGGGCCTTAAAAAAATATGTTAATGCAGAGTGAAAGCCTGACTCGAGCTCGGCCCGACCCGACCCGACCCATGAACAGGTTTATCGACAACACACTTTTTGATTCCATGTATCTCATATATATTTTATGGGAGGTTTGCATAGTCGATCATAAATGTCTAATTTTTGCATTTTATATGGTAAATAAATTGAAAAAAATGCATCAATATATAGACAACAATTGCATTTTTAAATAATTAAAAAATATTATTTTAAATATTATTTTATTGATAAAAATATTACAAATTAATATTTAAATAATGAAAAATGAGTTGAAAAAGAGAACCACTAGACTTGTGCTAGAATTAACATTGAAAATTATTATTTTATTGATAAAATATTAAAAATTTTAAAATTATTAAAAGATTAAATAAAACGAGAGCAATTGGACCAATGTAACGCAGGTGTGTTATACTAAAATATTCCCACAAACTATCCACACCATAGTATGAACCATCCACGAGAAAATACTATGCACATTAAATTAGGGTGTGGCTCATCCATGTCCACGCTTTACTAAAGATGCTGAAGTCATGGTCTTTGTCTTTTCTCTGTCGAATGACGCTTTACTGCTTATGAGATGTTAGTCAATGAATAGTGGTGATGAACAAGAGTTTGGGGCATTTTAGTCTAGAAAAAAAAAGCAAAACCTCTCCCACTCAATTTTTTGGTTATTTTTCTTAAAAATGTATTTGATTTTGTTAGATTGTCGTACTTCATCCCTTTAGTCTACTTTAATTTTTGAAATATAAAAAATTTAAAAATTAATTACTTTTCAATTTTTATATATAATAAATTAATGTAAAATATATTAAATTTATTATATATATTCATATATAATATAATATATAAACATATATATTTATAATTTTAAATATAATTATATAAAATTTATATATTAAAATCAATAAATATTATAATATAATCAGATTTTGATTTTAATCGGATCGGATGGAATTAAATTCAAAACTTCGAATCCAAGTAATCAATAATTGGATAGGAGAATCAGGATGCGGATTTTGTGCTACCATTAATACACTTAATTGGCCCAATAACATGGAAAGGATAGGGGCTGATTGCGTGGTCACATCTGCGCCCCACTATGCCCCACAGCACATCCCCACTTTGTATTGAGAACGTCTACCATGATGTTTCATCATCTCCCACACTATTATCGGTAGATGTGATATTCCCAATACAGGGTGGAGATGTGTGTGGGCATCGTGGGGCGCAGATGTGAGTATTATCCAACGGCCAACATGCAATCAATCTCTTGGCTACTTGTCCTTTCATGAACTCGAATGGGGGGGGGGGGCATGGGATGGAATATGGGACAACCAGGTTTGCTCCCTGTGGAAAGGAGCTAAGGCTCTTTTCAACGGCCCATGTTCTCTTTGTCAATAGGGATTGATTCCGGTTCCGGTCCGGATGTGTCGGCTGTAGCCTGTAGCGTCTCCGGATCTGTTATCTAGGATACTCTACAGTCGTGCATTGGAAACATCTTTTCATTTCTATCCACGTGAGATGTTTCCGATGTCCGGAGTCCATCCCATCCGGACTGCATTTGCGCTTCGACGAGACGATGGGTGCCTAAAGTAAAAGCAGTAAAAAGCATAAAGGAGCGGAGGACGGGTTCAGATCTGCGCCTAGATAAGAGAGAAGCACCCTCCACGTTGACTTGGGCCAACGCTATATTTCGCCGTTACACTTGTGCCAACGGTATAACGAATCTGAAATATAGGGTCATTTGAATTTGAAAAATGTAACCGTTGGGAACCTCCTGTTTTTCATTTATAAGCTCCCTTGCAGGCTCTATATCTCTCATTTTCATCTTTATCTGTTTCTCTCTCTCTCTCTCTTTCCTTTTTGTGTGTTCGTGCAGCCATGTCTACTACTGCTATTATGCCCATGGATTCAGGCCTCGTACCTGCAAAGAAAGGAAGGAGTAAAAGAGCAGCGAAGCCCAAAAACTCATCGGAAAATGACGCCAATATCAACATCTCCCACGCTCCTTCATCATCAGCAGTGTGTGACGCCACTACTGTTGCTGAGATGCAGGTGGACACTGACTCTGTTCCCTCCAAGAAAGGAAGGAACCGAAGGGCCTTGAAGCCGAAGAACGCAACGGCAAATGAGGCCAACATCTTAGCGGGAAAGATCTCTCAAGCCTCTCCTTCCCCCTTACCACCGCTCCAAGATGCTGAGAAGGAGAATCATGAAACCCTTTCCCTTCCTCGCTCGCCCAAGAAAACCAAAGCTGCTTCAAAGAAGAAAGAGTCCAAGATGTCTTTCGAGAAAGAGTTGGAAGAACTGCAAGGGAAACTTGAACAGATGCGCCTTGAAAAGGAGAAGACTGAACAACTCCTAAAGGCTCGAGATGACATGTTGAAGCAAAAACAAGAAGAACTGGAAAATCGTGGCAAGGAGCAGGAGAAGCTTCAACTGGAGCTGAAGAAGTTGCAGAAGCTAAAAGAGTTCAAGCCAACCATGGTTTGTCTTCTTGGCCTCTTTTCCTTTTTCCCCTGTTTTCCTGGTTTGGGGTTCGTTCTTGATCGTGCTTTTCTTTTACTCCTCGATTGTAGAGTTTTCCCATTGTTGTTCAATCTCTGAGAGAAAAGGAAGAGAACAAGAAAAAGAAGAACGCATGCCCGGAAAAGAAAAGGCCGTCTCCAGCTTATGTCTTGTGGTGCAAGGACCAGTGGAATGAGGTAAGACGGCGAAAATATTTCAAACTCCGGAATTTTCGTTTCAATCCCGTTCGAAATTTTTTATGCTTTGGCCTTTCTGTTTTATAGGCCAAGAAAAATAACCCAGACGCGGGTTTCAAAGAGATCTCGAACATATTGGGCGCTAAATGGAAGAGCCTCAGCTCAGAAGAGAAAAAGCCCTACGAGGAACGGTACCAGGCTGACAAGGAAGCTTATCTACAGATAATCGGTAAGGAGAAGCGCGAGAATGAAGCAATGAAGCTTCTCGAGGAGGAACAGAAACAGAAAACGGCAATGGAGTTGCTCGAGCAATATCTTCAGTTCAAACAGGTTAGAATTGGTCCATCCTCAGTCTGAGTACCTGGAAAATCTCTCTTGGCATTAAAGAACCTGACATTTTTTAACTTAAATGTGTAACAGGAATTGGATAAAGAGAACAACAAAGCAAAGTAAATCCCGTTCAGCTTTTTGGCCTTTCTGTTTCTTAGCTCTGCTTGTAAAGGCATTTACAGCTTGCCTGTTTTTTCATTTCAACTATTGCAGGAAAGAACGGGATCCACTGAAGCCCAAGAAGCCTCTCTCAGCCTTCTTCATTTTCTCAAAGGATCGAAGGGCAACTCTGCTCGCAGAGAACACCAACATTCTGGAGGTAGTAGGTGGACCCTATATCATCTGAATGAAGCTTTGTCTTTCTTTGTTCATTAACATTTTTGAATGCTGGGTAGATTGCGAAGATTGCTGGAGAGGAGTGGAAGAACATGACAGAAGAACAGCGAGGACCTTATGAAAAGGTTGATAATCTCATTGGAGAGACTTGCTTGTGCAGATTCTGCATCTTAATCTTCTCGAGTGCTTTTTGTTTTAATTTCTCTTGGAATCTTCTAGATTGCAAAGGAGCAGAAGGAAGAATATCTGCGACAAATGGAACTTTACAAACAGAGGAAGGAGGAGGAAGCTGAAGCTCTTAAACAGGAAGAGGAGCAGCAGATGAAAATTCAGAAACATGAGGCGCTCCAGCTACTGAAGAAGAAAGAGAAAACAGAAAATTTGATCAAGGTTTGCGAATTGTCATTGCATCACATTGAGCTATGGATTTTATTTATTTGTTTATTTTGGGTAAAGTAAATTTTGGTTTCTTGCTCACAGAAAACAAAAGAAAACCGACAGAAGAAAAAGAAACAAAAAGAAGAACAGAATGGGGACCCCAAGAAGCCAAAGAAACCAGCTTCGTCATTCCTTCTCTTCAGGTCCCTTCTATGATACATGATTTCCTTTTGTCAAGTTTAATCGCCAAATGCAGTTGGAGCTCTTTCATTTCTAACTTAGTTTTGTATTTTTGGGTAAATGCAGCAAAGAAGCGAGGAAGAATTTGTTACAGGAAAGACCGGGCATTAACAATTCTACCCTTAATGCTCTGATTTCAGTGAAATGGAATGAATTTAGTGAAGCTGATAAACAGATATGGAATGCTAAAGCCGCAGAGGCCATGGAGGCTTACAAAAAGGAACTGGAAGAATACAACAAATCTAGAGCAGCAACCATTGATTCAGAGCCACAAAAATGAAAGCCCATAGGAATTTCTCATCATGTTCAAGTGATTACACGTTGAACAAAGTCTGCTTTTGATTTGTTTTGGTTGTTTTTGAGAAAAAAGCAAATTTCTTTTGAATCCATGTACTTGGGATTATTCCAAGAGCTTGACGTTTCATCTCTGAAACTGGTTCCTGGTTAATAGAAATACTGGGATTTCAAATTGAAAAATATTCCTACTTCTGTGAACAACTCTTACATTGAATTTGAAATTTAGATTGAAAAATATTCCCCTCTAAAAGTCTAAACACATGAGGATGATAAGTGAAATAGTAAGAAATATAACATTTAGAATTGGGCTGGTCAAATCTAAAGAACAGGCAGAGACAAGGCCCATTCAGGCTCATGCCTCTCCATGCAGGTAGATGGGTGAAATAGTAAGAGATGTAGCATTTAGAATTTTGTCTTCGGGAAGTGTTATTCTTCAGCTTAGAAAATTTCTATGGAATCACATGCCAAGATGAATGCCAGGTGTCAAAAGATCAGGTTTGGATCGGAACCAATCTAAATTAAAACCAATTTAAACAGATCTAACAGACATTGAATTGGGCTGGCCCAAAAAGTCCTAAGTACATCGGATTGTAGACCCTGACCTATCTGTGATGGATTTCTATTAGACCGGATCCAATTAGACCAAATTTTGTCAAATTGACGCCCCTAGATAAAAACAGTTGAACTGAGGGTGTTTTGGTAAAGTCAACTAGGGCAATTTTGAATTTGAAATTATTTAGGGTAAAGTGCCTCCATGAAGTTTGTTACCATGAAACCTCTCATCAAGTTTTTTATTTTTATTTTTTTTTATTTCTGAGGAAAGAAAAAACAAAATAATACAAACTTTATCAATTGTTCAGTCGACCCCAGAAATTTGAGGTGGAGTGCAGTCTACTTATCCCTAAAAACAAATAGAACTTAAAAGTTGGAAAAATAAACATTTTTGTCAAAATTAATTGCATTGGTATTTTGAAGTTAAGGGGAAGTGATTCAATTGTCAAATTTTAAAGAAAGGTTTCAACAACAATAAGGAACTAGAGTGGAGGTTTCAACAATTTATCCAAATATTCAAGAGGATCAGTCCAGGTCAGAATTTTGAACCCCACTGTACAGGAGGATAAATCCTGACCATATATTGATGCTAAATTCACGGACAGGATGCAGTTTACATAGGAGGGCTACTAATATGGGGGGACTGTCATGAATTCTCACCATCGAAATCTTTTATCTTTGGTGGGCAAATAGAGTAAATGTAAGTGGGCCATCAAATGTAAATGGGCCTTCAGAAATAAGGTTTATTGGAAAAAGAGTTAGTTCCTTGTGAAATGAAATGTGGATCATATTATCACAGTCCTTGAATGTTGGTGCTCATGCCGGTGGTCGATCTTCATTCATTCTTCCCCGGTGAATGATGCTACGTTTGTTTTACGTTACCCCCGGTAATGTGTTCACCAATACTCTCAATGGACCCCATTGTAGCAGCGGCCCAACACGGAATTATTGCAATTCCGTAGGATCGACCCACATAATTCGGAATGGATACCGGCTTGCTTAGTAAAGTCTCTCCTGCATGGATCAAATCTGACTTTTGGGCTACCGGAAGAGACATCCAACAAAATGGACCTAATATTTAGGTTCCGTAAAATCCATCCGGTACATCACATGTGATGAAGGAAGATTTGGTCCGACCTCTTTATTATGAGACACGTGGCAAAAACGACAGTTCGGTAAAAGGGGCCAAGCCTAGGCAGGAACAAGGGGACACACTTCGCCGAACTAACCCACCTTGTAACAGCTCGGGATAGACTTCGCCGAACTGCCACCTTGTAACAGCTCGGGATAGACTTCGCCGAACTGCCACCTTGTAACAGCTCGGGATAGACTTCGCCGAACTGCTACCTTGTAACAGCTCGGGATACACTTCGCTCAGCACTTCGCATCATCTTCTGGGCACCAAAGCCAAACAAGTCGTACCATGCCTGACACCAGGGAAGTCCGTGCCCGAGGGCGCCTCGCCTGACTGACTTGGGGATCTGACGTTTGGCAGCAACACTCCAAACGGCCACCTGCCACCGCCACTGACGCCGCCATCTCCGGTTAGACGGTTAGGCAGTGACGGTTCTGTCTCAGCAGAAGGGATGACAGCCGAGTTGACAAGCGCAAGGGTAATCATACCCGATCTGACAAGGGCCTCGGGACGAGTACACAAAGTGACTATAAGAGCCCCCTGCCCCCCGGCAACGGAGGTATGCAAACTTGGCGCTATCTAGTGTTACCTTGCTTTTGAAGGATTCTAACTTGAGTTTTGGAGCCTCTACACCGGATTCCCCCCGGAGCTTTCCCATCTCTTCCGTTTCAGGTTCCCTGCTACCCCGAATTCAGAAGCAAGACAGCGGACAGCTAAGACTAGCCGGATCGCGCTCCATGAACATGGATCTTCATGGATAAAGGGATGAACCATGAAAGTGGAGTATGGTGTGATTTATTTTAATTTCATCCCTACTACACTATCTGTTGGCTAGGATCAACCTCTGCATTTTATGGGCTACGGCCCACCCATCAGGCAACTTCAATCTGACAGTCTAAATCAATTGTTATGTGAAAAAATTCCTTCCTTTCCTTTTAATTTTTCTGGATTTTTAGGAGAAAATCTTCTTGAATGGGAAATAATAATAAAAAAATACAAGTTTATCTTAAATTGTAGAGGTACTTTCTGCAATTATTTAGGCTTAGTTCAGAACAAGTACAAATAGAAATATGTAAAGAACAAATGCATATAAAAAAAATACAAAATACAATAATTTGCACTATACATATTTATATTTGTATTCCTTCCAAATAGGTGAAGTTTTGCCTTCACATATACATAATTTTTTTTAGAAAAATCCATGGAATGGAGTGGAATTCTCTAAGTACATAATATCACGGCATTCATAGTTACACCAATTACACATCTTTTTCAAATGAAACCATATATAGCAATACCATCGTATAAGGCTTACCACTTAATTTCTAACTACATTACTATTCATGAAAGGAAAGGGATATAAGATCTTGGGATAGACCAAAAGGATATGGATAGAAGTAGTAAGGAATAATTTAACTATGGATATGACATTAAATAGAATGGATCGTTGAAACAAAATTCATGTAGCTGATCCCATGTTGTAGGAATAAGGTATGGATGATGACGATTATTGAAGAAAAGCACAAGACTGCTATTTTCAATAATTTAAGCACAATAATTTAACCATGGATATGACATTAAATAGAACGGATTGGTGAAACAAAATTCATGTACCTGATCCCATGTAGGGATAAGGTATGGATGATGACGATTATTGAAGAAAAACACAGGACTGCTATTTTCAATGTTGGTAACAAAATAAATCTATAAAATATTAGGTCTGCTCAGTTCATACTTTATAGCTTATGAAAACAAGTTCAGCAACCCCACACGGCCCTCATAGCCCTTACAGCTGTGCATTGGAAACATCTCCATACTTCATGTTTTAGTCAAGTTCACATTTGCGCCCCACGTCTCATAGCACATCCCTGCCGTGTATTGGAAACATTTCCTGATGATGACATCACTATTTCTGGTACTATCATCGGAGATATTCCCAATACATGGCTCACAATGTCTCACAGCACATTCCCGCCATTTATTGGGAACATTTATTGACGATGACATCATCATTTCTAATACTATCATCGGGAGATGTTCCCAATACATGACGGGGATGTGTTGTGGGGCACCCCCACTGCACCACGGCTGTAAAGGCTGTAACGACATTTTGAGGATGAAATCCAGATTCTATAAAAAGCAATAAGAGGCAAGTGGTTGCCTCCTTATTTCCCAGTAAAATCGGGACCCAGAGAGCATTCCAGTATTTACTCGGGTCTGAGTCTTAAAACACTGCTCAAAGGCAAATTTGTCAATCCAATCTTTTTCTAAGCCAATTTTTGTTGATCCAATTTGGTAATATAATTACTGGTTTTCTTTAATATCCTTGTCCTTAAAAATAGGAAAAATTCCCCATGAATTTTTGGTAAATACCACATAATTACTCATCGGTACTTGTATTTCTATATACTGGTTGATTCGTAGACTTGATCATGGGCTGGGTTTTATCAATTTTCAACGGGAAATGTCTAGGTCTGAGCCCAATGTATGTTATGCAATTATACACCTAAGTTCAAAAAAAAAAACACACACAAATACAAAAGGCAAAATAGTAATATAAATTATTACCTAATACTTATTACTAATATATATATTTATTATTTATACTATTGTTGGGCCAGACTTACTTAACAAGTAAGCCCAGCCCCAAAAAAAGAACCAGGCTGGGTCTTCAAGTCCCTGGGCCTCAAAATGGGCCTAAAACGGGTCAGCCAGGCAAGCTTGTGCGGCTGCTCGGCGTATGATCAATAATTGGTTACAAGTTTTTCTAGAAACATAGTCGAACTTTAAAAAATAAAACATAAAATATGAATTTATTTATTTATTAGAATAATAATTGATCTTCCTCGTAAAAATAAACATTAAAAGCTTGCTTTATCATCTCTCTTCAAATTCCAAACAAAAAATTGTTGAATAACTATGATTTAATGGGCCGAAATACTAGAAAAAAAAAATACACTTACTTTACAAGAGAAAGGGAGGTTTCTGATTGGCTGAATCCTGATCTTCTCCTCTGAACAAGGAAAAGTGGAATGGAAAGTTGGGGTTGCTAATGGGCCTGGGCCCAAGCTATTCTCCCAAAATGCATTTGGCACAACCCAATTTGCATGGTTCGGATTTGCTTTCACTCAGCGTGTAAAAAACGCAAGCAAACGCTAGAAGTGTAGAACCTTTAAGCATTCAAAACATTTGTCCATCATTATCGCAATCCAAAGTGTTCTTCTCAATTACGTAACTTGTTGATTGACACTTACAGGCTTGCTCTCAATGTCAAAGGATGTTCCAGAATATATATATATATATTATTTTATAACTTATTAATTAAACAACATAAAGGAAACACAAGAATTGAAGACCCGGGTCCAGATCTATTGGTCTATTCCTAAATTCCTAATAGAGCAGGCGCTATTGCATCAATGCACAGGATCCCCATCAGATTCACTTCTCATAGATCTCTCTTCGTACCAACGTCACAACACATTCCAGCCACATAACGACATTTCCTATATTTGTGTGTTGTTATTCATAATGAAATGCTCCTAATAAAGTTTTTTAAATCAAATCAGACAGGGAGCTGTATCAAGGTTTGGTTCTTGGATCGAACTGTCCAACCTTTTGAATTGAATGGATGGTTCATTCTGAAAAAAATAAAAAATAATAGAAAAGTAAGAAAATAGTTAAAAATCGTTGTCCTATAGACAGTTCAACAGTTTGATCGCCCAGTTCAGCGGTTTATTGACCAAATCAACGGTTTTTGACCAATAAATGATTCTGAACTGAAACAGAACTAGTCAGATAACTGATTCTCAATTTTCTGATCTGACCATCCAGTCTAATTTGGTTTTGAAAACATTGGTTACCAATATATGGTGAGATGTTTAGTGTGGTATTGATGTCAGAGTGAAATGAGTTGTATGAGGAGCAAATCTCAATTCCAGAAAAGGAGGAGGAACCAACCACATCCCCTCATCCACCAAAGATAAGTTTTAGAAGCTAAACAGTGTGCCTAGCCTACTGGAGGACCTATTGACATAACATAGTCCATAGAAAGATAAAAGAGACACCGCATCATCATCAAAAAATCACAAGACCAAGCAAAAGACGAAAAAACTCCATTTAAGGCTGAGACGACCAAGGAATAATTTCTCATTTATGCTTACAATTTGATTCCAACATAGGCCAACAAAATGATGCTTTTAGAAAAAAAAAAAAAAAAAGAGCATATATTCTCTTTTTTGATTGATAAGAATATATTCTCTTAGCTTTGTGGAATGTTATGAAATAGGATGGTGAAGCGGTTGGAATACATATCTCAATTTTTGAAATATGGAATCTTACCATTTTAGTGGGAAATTATGGTGAAACTTGTTTCAAATTTAATTGGAAAAAGTACACACATTTGTAGTATTTTTAGGAGTTAATATAAGATCCATGACCGATTAAAAATTTATTAATCAATTAAAAATAATTGAATAATTAATAATAAAACATTAAAATTATTAATTAAGTTATAATTATTACTAAAATAAAATATTAATTAATGATAACAATGAATAATATAAAAATGATAAATGTATAAATAATTATTTAATAATTAACAACAAAATAGTTATTGGTTAATTAACTAATTAATTAATGAATAGTTAAATAATTTTTATTATAAATTTAATTCATAGTTAAAGAAAAAAATAAAAAAGTGCTAATTAATTAAAAATAATTAATAACACTAAATAAAATCAGTAATTATTTCATAATAAATATTAATAAATTAACAATTGCACATCTCTATAAACCTTTCCCCCTCTTATTTTTAGAGAATTCGATTAATAGTGAAAGAAGAGGAAGAATAGAGGAGCTAGCGACTGGTCTTACTACATTGGAGATGGCGGTCGGCAGTGGCTAACTTGGATGGAGGAAGGCGTATGAAATGTTGAGGACTTGCTCGATTAGGGCTTTGGATTGAAGTGGAATTTTTTGGTCAAATAAATATAGGAAGGAAAGGGAAGCGAAATGGAAATCGCATTCAGGGGGCTGGAATTATCATTCCCCCATATGGGGGAATCCTATTCCAACTAGAATGGGAATGAGAATCCCATTTCGATCAACCAAATGGCCAGATTATGATATCAGCAGGCATCTATTCCTGCAAACCTAACGGATGGGATCGGTCTACACCTTAATCGACCATACCTTAGCTAAAGTTTGATGGCCAACATTTTGGGCTAACTACCTCGTCATTTGGTCTGCTTCCAAGTGGTCGATGATTCAGGCCGAAGTGGAGAACTTTGCCTGCTTAACTACCTGTGAGGTGTCGATCTGCCTATAAGGTACCGAATTGACCAGGTGCAGGGCTGCCTATGAGGTGCCAAGCTGCCCAGGTGTAGGGCTGCCTATGAGGTGCCGAGCTGAATTGATGAGCTTTGTTGCTCTTTAGAGACTTGCAAGGGACCAAATGTCAGAGGACCCAGGGTGACTAACCCGATGAGGTCGCTCCGATGCTTAAGTCAGTACTCTCATAGTAGACTGCGAGCTAAAAATCACAAAGTCTGAGACTTGCTTGCTTGCCCCTGGGGTTGGTGCCTTTATATAGACATTGTTTGGCGTGGGCTTCATGCACCATATCCGAGATTTCTGCGAGGTCGTTTAAGTGGTTCGAGATTTCTGGAGGTAACTGCCATGCACGTTGATCACCCTCCAGATCGTTCGGCACATGGGCCAACTTCCAAGGATCGTGGGAGTGTTAGGATATGCATGCCGAATTCGTCGACGAGCATGTCTTACAAGTCACCAGGCGTATGTGCCAAGTCGCCAGGTTGCGTCTGGGACAGGCCGCCAGGTCGGTGCCTATGCCAAGCTGCCAGGTCGCACCTATACCAGGCTGCCAGGTTGTGCATGGGCCAAGCCACCAGGTCGGTGCCTGTGCCAGGCCGCCAGGTCGGTGCTTGTGCCAGGCCACCAAGTCGTACATATGCTAGGCTGCTAGGTCGGTGCCTGTGCCAAGTTGCCAAGTTGGTGCCTGTGCCAGGCCACCAGGTCGTACATGTGCTAGGTTGCTAGGTCGGTGCCTACGCCAAGCTGCCAGGTCGGTGCCTATTCCAGGCCACCAGGTTGTACATGTGCTAGGCTCGATGCCTGTGCCAAGCTGCCAGGTCGTGCTTGTGCTGGGCTGCCAGCTCCCGCCAGGCCACCAGGTCGGTGCCTGTGCCAGGCCACCAGGTCGTGCATGTGCTAGGCTGCCAGCTCGCGCCAGGCCACGCCTGTGCTAGACCGCGCTTGGGCCGCCAAGTGGGACACCATCAACTTGGCTAAGGCAACTTGTTGCCAAAGTGGTTCCGGATGTCACCTAGTTGTTATGAGGTGACATGTGTCACAGTATCACTAGAGGACCAAATCCGCCCTCATCAATATCCACTGTTTTCAAAACCGGACCGGACCAAACGGTCGGGTAGGAAAAAATGGGAACCGGTCACCTGACCCGTTCCATTTTCCTCCAAAACTGTTTTTACCTCAAAACCGTTGATTTTGGTCAGCAAACCGTTGAACCGGTTGATTATCCGTTCGAACCAGTAATCGGACCCCTGACTAGTTCGGTCACTGATTTGTTTTTAAAAACCATGGTAATATCTCTATAATATTGACTTGGTCTACACCTCCTTATTTTCTCAAGCCTGTATTTATGAAGGATTTGATGCAATGAATTAACATACTAGGTTTTCCTTCCAAAAAAAAAAAAAAAGAATGGGATAAGTTAAAAAATACTGAGTTGATGTATGCATTCTTAAAACATGAAAAAATGCCTTACGAAAAAAAAATGAAAAATTATCATATCTTTTCCATTGTATTTTCCAATGAATTATCATATCTCGAATTTTAAAATGCGTCAATTTAGTACTCAAACATTCAAAACGTGTCAATTTAGTACCTACCGTAAACCAATTGTTAACCGGCCGTTAAGTGGCATTTAGAAAAAACACAAATGCCCATCAAGTGTTATCTAATTTTCTTTATCAACCATCCAAACATTGACAATAAATTAACAATCTCAAATTCTTGCTTCTTCTATTCAAGAAAAATGGGGGCATGTCTAAGTGGACATTATGGATCCCAACTTTCTTGAATAAAAGAGGCAATGACTTAGGATTGTTAATTTTTTGTCAATGTTTGAATCATTGATAAAGAAAATTAAAAGAGCATTTATATATTTTTCAAAGGAATTTAACGGATGATTAATAATAGGTACTAAATTGACACGTTTTAAAATTTTGAATACTAAATTATCGCATTTTAATGTTCAGGGCCAAAGTGGCACTTAACCCGAAGTACAGCTATTAATTGAAAAATTTTCCTTCTCTTTTTATTCGGACAGAAAACATGGATGATTTAGGTTCACAGTCTAAACGTCTGGACTGGACTTCCTGGGTTTTCTCTTTAGTATTTAGGAAATAGATGATGGATTGGTGGTATTGGCAATAAAGCTTAAATTTCAGAAAATATCTAACACTGCATATCTTACCATGAGACCCACCATGTATTAAATATACGGTGTGAGATCATATTAGTAAAGAATTGAAATATATTTTGTTCACAGGAAATCTGGAATTGCATGTGGGGCGTTGATGTGATCTCAATTTGGGTTAAAGTCAGGCCAATTATATCCTCTAATGTAATTATTTTGGATTTTGTTGAATATTAATAGAATTTAAGGTAGTCGCCCCTTCCTTAAATTGACAACAGACTAGATAGAATTAATTGACAATAGACCACTCATTGTTTGGGTTCTACCACATGGATTTTAAGCACCACCTAAAAGAGTTGGACAGGAAAGTCAAATCTCACATTATGTATTGACAACATCTCCCATGATTAAAAGCATACAGGTGCCCTCCCATTCAAAAGGGGACCCCTGTCCATATACCAACCTCACTCCCAGATCTGATCTCATAGTATATTCCAATCACACATTGGAAATATCTCTCATTCTTATTTGTTATATTTCATTGGAGATCGATGTTCTCAACATACATGACTGTGAGTAGTGTGAGGAGTCCAGGGGGGATCCAAGGGAGCCATACCCCCCATGGTCCAGAAATCCCCCACTATTAATACAAATTTTCATGTAAATTCTCCCTTCCCCCACTCCCCAATCCAATGGTTGGTCTCCCTATGGGTCCGCTTCCCTAATCCACTACTTTAGGTTTTGCCCCCCCCCCAGATAAAATTTCCATGCTCCATCCCTAGATCCCAGTTACTCACTCCCTGTTTTGCAAAGAACTTTATGGAGATCCATCTCAATTTTTTTTTTTTAAATTCAAAAAATGGTTATCCAAGCTATGATCATTCTATAAGATCCCAATTCCTTACAGTTCATTCTCATATCATAAGGTTTCCAGTTTCAGGCCATTGGTTAAGGCCAGGTTTGGGAGTGCATTTAATAACTCTTTATTTGAATAAGCATTTCTTTTGAGCCAGACCACGCCAATAAATATTTATTCATGTTTAGGAAATAACTCTAAAATAAGCGCTTATTTAATAAATCCAAAACAATCTCCGATGTCTTTTCAAAATGCTAAGATTACCCTTTGCTCAAAAAACATAGGGGTTTCCTCTATTCAATGATGATGTTTTTACTCCACTCTTCTTCTCACTTGAGAGACGACTCCATAGTTTTGGAAAACTTCCTTGTTGTAGAGTAAACTCAGTTCGATGAATTCTTCTTCTTCACTGTCTTTGGCAGGAGACCTTCTAGCTCCAGACGACAATGAGCCTTTGATGCAGTATAGGAGAAGGCCGATAAATTCTATGCAAGTTGAGACCATTCCGAGACATATAAGAAGCAGAAATGACGCCACTGGCCCATCTTATTAAATATTTGCCGATATAACATTATCACAGGATTTCTATCTTAGTATGTTTTTACCAAATTGGCACGATCTTAGAGTTTCCATCTTAGTTCATTTGTACCAAGATAGCATTATTTCGAATTTATATTCAATTAGGACTTTCCTTTTGAAGGATTTTAGTAGGATTCTATTTTGGAGTGTTTTCTTGGATTAGGACTTTATTTTTAAAGAGTTTTAGTAAGATTCTATTATAGAGTGTTTTCATATTAGAATTAGGAGACATAAGTGTGTATGCCTATATAAAGAGTAGCTAAGGGAAGGCTAAGGCAGTTCTCTTGTTATCAATTATCTTAATTGTTTAATGAATAGTTTTTCTTCCTAAAATTTGACTTTTGCTCTTTTCTTTGAAACTTTTTTCACGTGTTTCGTTTTCATACTACGCTAGTTGCTATCAGATCTCAAGTTGATATTCTTCGGATTATGTCTCTTAAGAAGAAACTAGTAACTCACCTTATGGAGCAGCAACTCAACAACAAAACACAAGAAGAGATGGCAGAGCTGAGAAGACAAGTCGAGGCACTTGCTGAGGAGGTGAGATTGCTGCATTCCTGGTCAGAAACAAGGGACAGTGACTCCAATGCAAGTATCTCCACACATTCCCTTTCATCATCAAGGCAAGCAACCAGATCGGCTGTAGTTGTGGGTGGTGATCAGAGACGGTGGCAAGCAGATATCAATGTTGAGATCCCAAAATTCCAATGAGGCATGACTCCAGAAGAATTCATGGATTGGCTCTTCGTGGTAGAAGAAACCCTTGAATTCAAGGAAGTTCCGGAAAATAAAATTGTATCCTTAATAACCACTTAGTTTAGAGGACGAGCAGTAGCATGGTGGCATCAATTGAATGTCATGTGGTAGAGAAGATGCAAAGAAAAGATTAAGACATGGGAGAAACTCAAGGCAAAGATGATGTTAGAATTTCTACCCCATAATTATATTCATTTACTTTATCAAGAATTGCAAAATCTAAAATAATGAACTGATACAGTAGATGAATATAGAAAGAAGTTTCATTTGTTAGTGGCCCGGAATGAGTTACCTAAAACCGAAGACCAATTAGTGGCTAGGTATATAGGTGGGTTGAGACCAAATATTCGGGATATATTAGACCTATTTAATTACTGTGATGTTTCTATGTCACATCAACATGCTTTGACCATAGAAAAAAAAAGCAGCCACCTAACCAATTAGGTTGGACCCAAACTCATGGTGGCTAAAATCATCAAAGAGCTTCACAATGAAGGACATTTTGGGCTAGACGAAACAATTCATCCCATCTTAGCAAGTTATTTTTGACCCAAGATGACAAGAAACATCACAAGGTTTGTGGAGTGTTGTCACATATGCCAAGTTTCTAAGGGAATAATAACCAATGTTGAATTATGCATGCCCTTTCCAATTTCTAAAGGAGCTTGGGTAGATATATCTATGTACTTCGTTCTTCGGGTTGCCATGTACCCAACGATAGGTAGATTCTATAATGGTGGTCGTAAACCGATTTTCAAAAATGGCTCAATTCGTGGCATGTGGGAAGACAATGGATGCCTCACTTATTGATGGTTTATTCCTCAAGGAGATTGTCAAACTCCATGGCCTACCATCTTTGATTACATTAGATAGAGACTCTAAGTTCATATCACACTTTTAGAAAAGTCTTTGGAGGCTAATGGGTACCTCATTACAATTCAACAATTCATATCATCCTCAAATAGATGAACAAACCAAAGTAATCAATAGGAGTTTGGGGAATCTTTTAAAAACTCTTGTAATTAGCCATGAACGACAATGGGATCTCTTATTAGCACAGACTGAGTTCACCTTCAATATGTCCAAAAACAAAAGTACCGGATATAGCCCATTTGAAGTAGTATATGGGACCAACCCTCTAGCGTCATTGACCTTGCTACTAGTACTTAGCCAGGCTTAATTCATGACAAAGATGATGATATGGTACAGAAGCTTAAGAACCTCCAAGAAGAAGTCCACAACAAGCTAGAGGTAGCAAATGCTAAGTACAAACAATATGTTGATGGAAAAATGAGGAAAGTAGTATTTGATACGAGATATTATATTTGGGCCATTTTAATAGAGGACCGCCTACAAATTGGGCAACGTGGAAAGCTAGCGCCAAGGGAGGTTGAACCATGCAAGATAGTTGAAGTCATCAATGAGAATGCGTATAGACTAAACCTACCCAGCCATATACGTACCCATGATGTTTTCAATGTCAAACATTTAGTACTTTATATTGGCATTCAGTCAGATGATGATTTGAATCCGATGACGGATTCTCTCCAACCCGGGTAGGATGATGCAATACAGGAGAAGACCGATAAGTTCTATGCAAGTTGGGACCGTTCCAAGACACATTAAAAGCATAAATAATGATATTGGCCCATTTTAGTAAATATTTACCGATACAACATCATCACAGGAATTCTATCTTAGTACGTTTTTACCAAGTTGGTGCCATCTCAAAGTTTCCATCTTAGTTTGTTTTTACCAAGATAGCATTATTTCGAATTTATATTCAATTAGAACCTTTCTTTTGAAGAATTTTCGTAGGACTTTATTTTGGAGTATTTTCTTAGATTAGGATTTTAGTAGGATTCTATTATAGAGTGAGTTTTAGTAGGATTCTATATGAAGAGTAGTTAGGGGAAGGCTAAGGCACTTCTCTTGTTATCAATTTTCTGTTTATTGTTTAGTGGAGAATTTTTCTTCTTAAAATTCAACTTCTACTATTTTATTTAAAGCTTTTCTCATGCATTTCATTTCCATACTACACCAGCCTTGGCTCGTAGAAACTCCAACAAACAAATTAAGAAGGTTCTTTGGGCAAAGACAATTGTGATCCCTCCACTTCTTTGAACGTCATGGAACCTGATCTTGGTTTTAGGAGTTTTGGAGCTTAATTTGGCAAAAAGGATATCAACATTGCTTGATGCTCTGATTAGGGATTTTGATTGCAAAGATGAAAATACACTTAAAAGCCAAGATCGGGTAGTTTACAAGAGGTATTGTTCAATCAAATATTGTTATCCGTTTTTAGTTCGTGCGTTGAAATATGAGTTTCTGTTCCAATGACTCATGGAGAGTAACTTGGATGTGGATTTGACACATTCTTCTTGTGCATGATACGTGGCCAGGAACACAAAAGTCCTTTTTGGATAAATTTGTCATAAAATTGAGGGGTAAAATTGTCTTTTTAAATGAATAAGTGCTTATTGGAGAAAAAACCAAATAAGTGCTTATTTAAAAAATAATCACTTGAAAAGGCAGCACTTGTTTTTAAGAGAGAGAGAGGAGCTAGCGGTAAGAAAGAGAGAGGGATAATGAAGGGGGAATGGAGACAAGATATATCAAAAATGATTGCCAGAGTTCGTGTTTCTGTGTTCAAGAGGGACTTATGAACCAAAGTAGAACAAAATCACTGGAATAAAATAACTATATGGCATTTAATTGATAAATGTTGTGTGAATAACTCCATGGGGTACAGAGTCATCCTCAAACCCATAAACCCCCAAACCCATAAATATAGTTTTAAGAATTATGGTAATTATTAATTTTAGTTATTTATTTAAATAATTAAAAAATTTATAAATTAATTTTCATTAAATTAAATTACAAAATTCAGTAATTTTTAGTAAGTAGTTAGAAAAAAATTTAAAGACCACTGACATGAATAAAATGATTTTCTGAAAATAATTATTATCATTTTTAGATAATAATAGTAATATTTAATTAATTTCATATAATAATAAAAAATCATATTGAAAATTCTCATTAATATTTCATAGATAATATCCATAAATTACTACAAAAATAATTTAGTAATTTGGATTAAAGAATTTATTTTAATTAATTTTATTTATGATGACTATCCCCTTAAAAACACCCAATTACAATGACATTCAAGGAAAAATATAATGAAGTGGAGCAAGCTCCAATGTGGTCATATATTGAGAAAGATGTAGGAAACTGACGATGGCATATAAAATGGCAATGCATTTTTAGTTTTATTAAATTGTTTATAATTTTTGTTAAATTTCTAATTAATTATATTAATTGTTATTAATTTTTTGTTATTTCTAAATAGAGTTATGGGATTTAAATTAATAATAATTAAATATAGAAGTAATAATTTTTGTTACTTCTTAATTTTTATGTTATAAATTCATAGTGGTATTTATTGTTGTCTCAATGATATCTTCTAATCTTTGCACAAAATTTCTACCCACAAACTTTGAATTTGGAGATTAATATCCAAAGTCCAAAAACGTGAAGAAGATAGAATTTTGGTGAACCAAACTTAACCTTTTGTCCATCAATTAAACCAGTAAATTAGAGCCATGTTAAATAAGAGTACTTGTGTCGATTCATAATTCACATATTTACACCAACAAAAAGTTCAGGAGAATATACTATAATACCCAATTGCTTAAAAGCGAAAAGTCATATGGAACCTATCTGCAGCCGTGTCTCTTTCAATCCTCAGTTTTGGCTAGCCCTCCAGGGAGTTCAACATATGGTGGTAGAGATATTTAGTATTTGGCTCTAGTTTGTGGGATGTGGTAAGTGGTAACTGAAATTTCACATGGTGCACATAGGACGGATGTTTTTTCTTTAGTAGAACACCTACCTACCTCTGCTCTAGCAAACCAGCCAGTGCTTGGTCCCACATTTTGCTTTCAATGAATCCCAACTCCACATGAAAACATGAATCAGAATCGGCTTTAGAGCAAGAGAAAACATGACACTTACTTTGCCTAAGTAGGGGAAGGGAAAGAAAGAGAAAGAGTGAATGAAAGAGGTAGAAAGGGAAAAGGGAGAAATGAAAGAGGTTTAAAGAAAGAAGAGAGAAGGGGGAACCAAAGAAAGAGAGGGTTATTGATGTGGAAGCAATCGGGTATGACCTGGCAGGAGCATCAGCTCGGCACAGCGACATAGCCATATCCCCAAAAGTAACTCATGCTTCCTAGGAGGTAGAACCCGAGCTTTTCCTAGAAATCCCGAGTCTTACAAGGAACCCCGCGAAGGGAGAAGCCCGGACTGACCCACCTCGGGTCAGTCTGGGCCACACTCCTACCCAAACTCAAGGCTTCACCTCATGCACCACCCCGGCACTTTGGCTCCAGGTCGCAGGACTGAATAACCATACTTGACAAAGAAGTCCGTACTCTGAGGCGGCGCACCTGACTGATCAGGGATTTGACAAATGACAACCACACTCCAACGGCCACCTGCTACCACCATCTCAGTTGTTGTAGAGACGACCCTGACAGAGAAGACAGTGGCGGCTATGCCTGCCCCCCACAGAGCGGTTACACCTGATCTGGTAGAGGCTTGGGAGTGAGTGCACCAAGGTGGTCATAAAAGACCCTCTTCCCCTAGAATAAAGGTAAGTGATACTTTCGCGCCTTCTGGTCTTAGAATCTCTCATCTTCCTTGCTTTCTTAAGAGTGCTAACTTGAGCATTGGAGCATTCCCACCGGGTTCCTTCCCCGGGGATCTCTCGTTTTCTCATTGTTTCAGGCATCTCCCACTCCATCAGAGGCAAGATCACTGACAGCTAAGACCGACCAGATCGTGCATCATCAAATACTAAATCTAAGGTTGAAATAACCACAAGTCCTACAAACAACAAAGGATCTAGTAGATAACTGGTGTTTATCACGACGCCGCTGTTGTTTCTCAATTTTATAGTGTAACAAGTTTCTACAATAATATTGGTGGAGTGGAGGGCGATGATGATTTGATCAATAAGGCCGGGCTGGTATATTTGATCCAGAGAGGAGAGAGTTGGGTGACCAATCAACGAGCAGTTGAGGATGGTGCATTCATGGGATTCATGAATCTAATATGAATAGAATGAGATGGAGCATCCCTGGTTCACTACTTATATAGAATTGGCAGTGTTACAAGAACCATTAGATATCTTGTAGGATGTTGTTACAAAACATCAGAGGATGAATAGTGAAGTAGGGGGATACCATATTGAATCCAAGTTTTAACACTATTTGTAGAATTAAAGAAGAAGGGTTGTAAATCCAAAGAGGAACGTTAATCAACTAAGCCTATAACACCATTACATAAATCCTCAAAGGATGAATAAAGGCTATCACCTATTGTATATTTGTATTCCACTTTGAGGAGTAAGGTTTATGTCCCCCTAGTTTTCATTAATACAACTTTTGTTTTGCTTTAAAAAAAAAAAGGATGACGCCATTAATGGTAACAACTGATGAGAAGGAATACATGGCAACTAGGGGGATACAGGGTGTAGATTGATGGTGGCGAGTCTGGAAATGGTTCTGTTTTCATATTTCCTTGTAACAAACCATGAAAACAACAATGGTTCTGTTTTCATGATTCAACAAACATTAGATGGCTGACTTTATATATTATATGGTCAATTAATTCCTTGGTATTCAAATTTTAGATGTTTGGTTTATGGGTTGGGGATTGGAAATAGGGAATATTCTAAAAAGATTTCTTTTTTCCTTGTTTGTTTTGAGGGAAATATGCGATAAGATGGGAAAATTGTGGGATGCGGGATCCAAAAAATAAGAATGCAGGATCGCATCAAATCAATGCAACCCCACTGAGAAAGGAAGAGTTGAGTATATATCTCTTGTCTTCTCCATCTACCTTCAGAGGTGTTGCAACAGTCATATATCTTAGGCTACTTTTCTGGTGTTTTCAAGTAATGGTAAGACCGGACTCATCTTCTACTCGTGTTAGGGAGCCTTTTTTTCAACAAAAATATCTACACCCCCTCCGTTTCCCGCTTCACCTTCTTCCCTGATTTTTACTTGGGTTCTAATACCTCCAAAATGAAATACATTTTTAGAGTTCAGAATCTCTTCCTCCTTCTTTGGATTTTGCCTTATGGAAGGCCCTTAGCACTGCTTTTTCCATTTTTGTTTGCATTTCTCGTGCAATCTTCACGTAACGAAATTACCCCGTCTCTGCATCTTCTGTAAATTTGCATTTCTCTACATTGGTTGTATCTTGATAGATTTCTTTTTTCTCTTTCATTTATTCTCATGTTCATTCATTTTGTGCTTGTCTCCTTATAGGTAGTTCACTGTATTACTGCAACTTTTATGTTTTAGAATTTTTTTATTATGCTTTTCAAAATATTTTGAGTCCTTTCATTTGTTGGCTTGTTTCCCCAATACTTGCTTTTCCTTTTCTTTTTGGGTTTGTGCTTTTCTTAATATCTTCCACACTCATCATTCTACTTTTAGAGGTGACAATCAGGGGGTTTCGACCCTCCTTTTCTTCTTTTGTTGAAAATGTGCAACAAGGTTTTCATATCTTCTTCCTGTTATGAATAAGAAATTGAGGGTTTTTGCTTCTTCATGAAAATCCGAAGCCCTATTCTTGCATTTATTTTTTAGCAAGATCTGTTTATTTCCTCAGCTCTTTACTTGCAAATATTGAATAATAAAGTTGATTGACAGTATTTATTTAGTATGTATAAAATTGTAAAAAATGCTTGTTGTTAATTGTTTTAATTTTTTTTTTTACTTGTTTTAATCGCTTCCATTGTTTTAAGTTCATTTGAATATGACATAAGACGCTTATATGTGTTAATGTCAACATGCATTTTATGTGATTTGTGAATTGTGAATTTCAATTGATCTATGTACTGATGTCTTATACAAGTGCTGATGATACTTCAGTTTTATGTTGAAATGTGGTAGTTATATTCTTAGAAATTGAAATAATGAAAGCCCAATTTTTCAGATTTTTGGAATATTCACAACTTTTTTTGTTTATTTATTTTCAATTATATTTAGTAATTAAAATCCATGCTTGTTTGGTTATGTCTTAGTTGGTGGACTGCCTCACTTCACGCCAATGTTGCATATACCACTTATAGAATCTTAATTAAAAAATTTATTGGCACAATTGCGTCTTGAGAAACTTTGAATCTTTTGAGTGATGATGAAGAATGGTGACTTGACTTCTCACCATGCTTGGACCCTTTTATTGATTATATCTCCAAATCAAGGGCAAAGGATTATTCCATTACATTTTTTATAAACAATGACAACCAAAGAGGTTGATGTCTACATTTATGCTTGTGAGAGAATAAAACCTATTCAAGGAACTTAACAACTTAAGCTTTTAGGTTAAATGGTTTTCTAAGATGATATTAGAGTCACTTTGACCAAGTGGTTTAATGTTCATTTCACGTCACTCCCATTATAAATGATACTTTCTTTTTTGGTGCATGACAGAAACTTTATGTTAAGACGAATTAAATATCACTAAATATTGTGCTGACTTTTAGATGCTAAATGAGTTGTTTAGAGAGGACATTAAACAACACAGGACTTATAGAGGGAAGTATAGTTTCCAAAGCTTCATGTGTTTATCTTTTCATGGTCCATGTCCAAACACTCCCCTGCCCAACTTTAGATTTAAAATAAAAATTTCAGCAATTAACATAATTTGATAAAAGCCAGATATCAAGGTTTTTAAAAATGACTCAGAGAACGAACCAATTAGGGGGTCCGATTCCCAGGCCTAACGGTCTGATCGTTTAAATCAAATGACCAGCCCGTTCTGACAAAAAAAATAAAAATAAATAAAAAATGATCAAAAATTTTCGAACGATTAATCATCCGGGTCAGCGGTTTGTTGATCAAAATCAACAGTTTTTAGTAAAAGTCCGGTTTTAAAGAAAAGCAGAACCGATCACTTGACCAATTCCCAATTTTTCTGGTCTGACCATCTGATCTGGTCCGATTTTGAAAACCATGCCAGATATGGAACTGATGTGAAACGAAGGTTTCACTCCTGGACAGCCGAGAGAGTCAATATTTGTAGAATTGAACTCTCAACATGGCTGAAATAGTTGTCAAATGAAACTACTCATGTTAATTGTAGCAAATATGCTTAGTTGTCGTTTACTCCTCTTTAGGCTGATCAAAAGAGAAAGTGTAAACCATGAAATCTAGATCCACTGGGTAACCTTCCAAAGTGATAAACTGCGGGCAGGTTACATTGCACCCCATTTATAAAGAAAATATAAGTTGATGTTTTTAAACTTCATGGTAATATTGGGAAAAGATACCATTGATGATGTTACGTGACTCTTGTTATTACATAATTATATCGTTTATTTTACTAGTATTTGACTTTCAAAGGAACTTTAACAATTGAATTCAAGCATAACCACCTCTTGATATTTTGAGAGTTAATGACAATATATATAATCACCTCTTTAGGTGTTTGCTATGTTTCTTGTGTTACCGGAAGACTTGGCATTAAAGAATGTAGTAGAAATCTATGACAAACCTACAACAAATTCGTGGACTATACGTTGATTTATTGAATTCAACTTTTCTCATTTAGGATTAGGCTTTATCCCTTTATCTCAAGAAAGATTATGTAATCTTCTTAGCAGGTTTTGGGATGAATTTTTGAAGCAATTAAGCGTCAAACTTCTAAGTTGATAGTAACCATAGTCAACCCTATTCTTTGCTTTGCATGGTTAACGCATATAAAAAATTATATCTATTGTCCCATCAAATTCTTATCACTTACAGAGCTTTGAATTTGGAGTTCGATTTTGATAAGATTGCCTTGTTAAACTCCTAATTAAGAGGCTTCCTGATTTTCCTGATTTTCTAATTACATATAAATTCAGTTGGACAGGTGCATATAACAAGGGGCTCAGGCTAATTAAAACCTTAACCCTAAGCCAAAGCTCAGCTCAAGTTCAACTGAAATTTCACCTTGCTTGAAGCCCAACTAGAGTTCAGCTAAGTGTTCACCCGAACATGCTTGAAGCCTAACCAGAGCTCAGCTAAGCTTCCACCCCAACATGCTTCAAACCCAACTAGAGCTCGACTCAAGCTTTTACCTTACTTGAAGCCCAACATGGTAGTTCCAACTTACGAAAAATCTTAACAAGGTCATGTCATGTTGTGTTAAAATTTAGTTCAACTCTAATGATTTTCCCACAAAACAAACATGAGAAAAGTAATTTTCCCACTATTTTCTCTTGCACAACCAAACGATGGAACATGAAAAATTCACACTTTTTCATCCATATTCTTATCCCATCCCACCCAAATCTTCCCACAAACCAAATGGAACATTAGGCTGTTAATAGAGTCGAAATCAATGGAAATATATTATCCATCAATTCTCTTTGTGATGTAATCAAATACGACCCTATGAATTCAAGGATTATAGAGGTTTCAATAACAATAAGTATGCTAAAGAAGAGAACCCTAGGAGATGTATCCTCGCTCTCTTGTTCGTTGCATGTGAGAGGTGGGGCAACTTTTCAAATAAAGTTAAAGAAAGGCAAAGGGAGCATAGAGTGTCAATATTGGGCTTAAGAAAAATTCAGCTACACTAAATGTCATATGAAAATGGTCCTAACTTGAATTACTAGCACAGGAGACTTTGTCCGATGAATCTTAGCCCCTATTTGGTATCACTTATTTTAGGTACTTAAAGTAAGTAGTGGGACCACGCAATGAGTGGCAAATAAGCACTTATTTGCATTTGGTGAAACAGGAGCAAATAAGTGCTTATTTACGAAATAAGTACTTGAAAAAAAGCAACTTAGGGGCTATTTATTTTAAGCACTCTTTCAATAAGTACTCATTCCAATGTTTTGGGGCAAAACTGTTCCATTGTCTTCTCCATGTGAGCTCCAACACGAACCAGCAATGGTGACACACAACTCTAGGCAGAGAAGTCGTTCTAAGTACATGAATCTCCACCCTTTTTCTCCATTTTGGGCAATTATTCATGGTTATAATTGTCATTTTCACAAATATAAGTACTTATTGGTTAAGTGGCTCATTAAACACTATAACCCAAATAAGTACTTAAAATAAGTTTAAGGTTGCATTTGAATGTGGTTTAAAAGTATAATTACACCGATGGAGTTGTACACTGATCGGTTTAAAATTATGTTCCGTTGTAAATGGAAAGTGGGATTATCAATGTAAATGTGTACGTCGTAGTTTACATCATTTTTTGGTGTTAAATTATACTTCATCCAAATGGCTACAAAACCGGACTGGAGTGTTTAATTACACAGGTCCGATATTTACACCGCAAATAAACACAACTTAAGTGATTTGAGAAAGGACCTACCAAACACTAATAAGTACTTAAAGATAAATATATACTATTATAAAAAGTACAAATGAGGGTGTGGAACTTTCATTGACTAAAATGTATATATTTGTGTATTTAGTCAATTTCTAATTATGAGGGTTGAAAATGTAAGTTCAATTAATACTTTTCACCTCGTTTAATCCCTTCTCATTAAGTCTTATATTTAAGGTATTAACTCACATTCTCTCTTATTAAATCTTATATTTAAGTAAATGCTACTAATTAGATCTTTCTCCAATACTTTTAACAATATAAAAACACACAACCACACACACACACACACACACATTTTAACCCCCCTAAAGTTTTTAGTTGTTGATGAAACCTCTCTTGAAGTTTCATAATTACAATTACATCCCTTGAACTTTCTGATATAGTTGCATGTGTAGATCCCCTTGTAGCTTTGTTAGAATCTTCTTATCTAGGACTGTCAATAGTATTCGAAAATCCGATTTCGAAATCAAGATTCGGCATAATTGAATCAAATTCGAGTATTTAATTAGTCAAATTCAGATATCTTATTCATATCGATTAGCTAATTGGATTTGAATTTGGATATGACATGATTCAATTCGATAAATATCCAAACCCGAACGACTATTTAATTCTTATATATAATATATAAAATATTTAAATGTTTTATATAATTTATCTATATAATAATTAAATTGTATAAATAATTTATGTGTTTATATACTTTATATAAATAAAATATTTATTTTATATATTAATTTACTACCTAAAATAATTAATTGGTCAAATTTGAAACGAATCAAATATTCAAATATTTAATCAAATTCGAATTCGAATATTAATTTTTCAATATCCGTTGGATATCAAATTGAATTCGGATATCGAATTTTCTAATTGAATTCAAATTCGAATATTGCCTTATTTGATTTGAATTCAATATGTTTACACCCCTATTCATATCAACCATTCAAAGGAAAAATTGCAACTTTAAATTCTCTATTTTTTGTTGTTTATAAAATTTGTATTGCTTTTCTATAGAAACCAGCCTTAATAATTATTGCATGGGTATTTTGGACATTTTTGTGCCTCTTTTGGAAGATTCTAAAAAAGGGGGTCTACTTGCAATTGTATCAAAGAGTTCAAGGGAGGTGATAACAATTATCAAACTTCAAGGGAGGTTTCATCAATTTACCCTCAAAACTTACTCAAAAACAAAACCACTCTTTATCTAAGTAATTGGTTCCGTTTATGTTTATTGAATAAACGTTTGTACTTTATTTGTTGGTAAAACCAAGAAATGCAATAATTGCAACTGTTCATGACAACTAGGTGCCACTTCAACGAAACAATGAATAAACGCCTGTCCGCTTGTGGAAGCTTCAAAAAATAACTTCTACAAAGGGTTGGCATTAACATAAACCAAAGTTCATTTTTACATTTTCGATGTATGTAGAGACTCTGGATCTCTTGCCCATGCCTACCCACAATACACCACCCCCCGTGAATTGGGAACATCTCCCCCTGCATAATACTATGCAGAGGATTAGATGTTCTCCATGTATGGCTGCGATAAACGTGGACAGGAGATCCGGGCTCGTATGCAGAAGAGCAAGAGAGAGAAAATGCTGAGATGGCACCTATGTGGCACCATCAGTAATCCTTTACTAAATAAACGTAAACGGAACCAAACAACTTGTAAGCTATTCAACCATTAGAATCAAATTGGTCAACCTATGAAATCATAGTTAATAAAATTTTTAAATAAAATACATATAGAAAATTACAAAAATATAGAAAAATTAGACACATTTATGATATTTTTATTTAATCAAATTAAAAAAAATAAGTGTAATAAACAAGATTTGTTTTATTGATGATGAAAATGAAATACATAATGTAAAACCAACCAAAAATGAAATTATTTTCCTATTTGGCAATGATCAATAGTTCAAATTTTGGGTCAAATTTGTCAACCTTTAATGTCATAATTAAATAATAAAAAATAATAAAACATAAAAACACAAAAATGAAAAATAAATAAATAAATTTTACAAAAAGCATTTGGGCACATGTGTAATATCAATATTTATCATATTAAACAAAAAAAAAGTGTACATAACAGAATTATTTTTACACATATAGAAATAAAAAAAGTTATAGATAAAATTAAACACATCTATAAATCTATATTTACACTACTATTAAAAATATGAAAAAAAATTATGGAACATTCTTTTGACTAAAATGCCCATCATTTGAATTTAATCTCTATTTAATTGTGAGGTTTAAAATATAATTTGAATTACTACTTTTCACATCATTCAATTCCATATCTTTATATCTTACATTTTTTTTGATAAATGAACAAAAAAGATAGAATAAAAACTAAAAAGATCAAACATCATAAAAAGAAGATTTTAGGCTTGTAAATGATACCCAAAACTTTGCAGCACAATATGAGATGTTTACATAATTGGATTCAGATTTTGCAATTTGCATCCGATTAATAAGAAAAAATATAAAATATAAAAAAAATTGAATATATTATTACAATCATTATCATTATCTAGTATTTATGAAATAAGTATTTATTTCTCTACCCGTTTATTTGCAAAATATAGCGTTAGTACATCTTGAAAAGAGATAAGAGGTTTAGTATCTTTGAGACACGTTGAGGGAGATTTAAGTTTTTTTTAAAAAAAAAAAAAAAAAAGGTCTTTTGCCCTTGTATTTAATAGGGAGAGAAATGACAATATTTGAAATCCCCGATAATTGGAATGTGTTTTAGAATTTTTTTTCTTGGGATTCACGTGGAATGCTATTTTTCACTTGTATTTAATAGGGAGATAATAAATGGAAAATTTGGAAATATTTCACAATTATTGCTATAAATGATGGTAATTAATGGGCTCAATTTGAAAATTGAAAAAGACCATAATAAATAGGGCATTAAAAAGTGGCTAAAAGCATAACGAGTAAGAAATGGGATTTAATGAAACGAATCGGTCCAATTAATGAAGAATTATTACATTTGAATTTAAAACAACGCATATGTATCCACCGACTGATATTACCACAGTACAAACAAAAGACATTGTAACCGGTGAAATTGTGTCAATATCAAATCATTCCACTTGCACCGGTTTTAGAAGTTGATCCCTCTAAAAACTTATATGATATACTCTCTGTAAGAGAAGTATCGTATCAATGGTGATGGTTAATATAAATGTTTGTTGTTAGGAATCGTGTCCCATGCAGATGTTCTTGACAGGAAAGGGAAAGAAGGAAGATTCCAGTCCGACGGTTTTGGTTGAGCTAGATCCTCTGTGGTGTCCTGTGTAAAACCACTCCAGAGAGATCCTAGTCCGCCGGCTCTGGTTGTGAAACCTCACTGAACGATCCCTGAATTCTTTTAGATCATGCTGACGGCATCATATGGCAATAAATGGGGGTTTATGTTTTTCCATAAAAAGAGTTAAAGAAACCAACAACCAATCAACAATCATGGAAGGAGGTGGTGATATGATTACACAAGGCTTACGTTAGAATTGACATCATCGTTACTCTCCGCGCAGCGCCACACCAGTGGGTCCGGCGACTCCTGATTTTTCTCTTTTTTTGTTTTTTGTGACTCCGGTCCAGTCTGGTGAGGTGCAGAGTTCAAGTGAGCTTTCAGCCTTCAGAGTTCAGCCATCGTCATACGTCACGCACCCCTAATGTAATATTATAATATTATCAAGAAAAGAAAAAGTCCTTGATTCCAATTGTGCGGTTTCAATCTTCTCCCCACTTTAGGCACGACGTTCCCTTTAAATCATTGATTCACGGACACCTATCAAACTTAGCATTCTAGAAGCCTACCCATTTTTAAAGTAGACCCACCCAGGCCCAGAACTAAACTATGACCACAACCCCAGTGAAGTGTGAACCAACCAACATCTACATAATTTAATTATTAATTCAAAAAATAAATCAATAAAAGGAATTTTACGGAAAAACAAGTGGAGAGAAGGAACGAAAGACGAAAAAAATAGAGAGTGGAGAGAACCTCTACGCTCTACCTATGACCTATCTATCAATCTGTCTGTCTCTCCATCTGTCGTCTATCTATGCATCTATCCTATAAAAGCACTTTTTATTTGTTTGAGCCCATATCTTTTGTCCTAACACGGTAGCCACCCTTCAGTTTCAGGCTTTCCTCCGCCTCCTCCGCCTGCCTCATCTGATATAAAACACCACCGCACAAGCCAATCGCAGAGGAGGAAGCATCTATCCCCACCCATGGAGCAACCGCAACGAACTCCCCACATAATCATCGTTCCGACACCGGGGATGGGCCACCTCATTCCGCTGATCGAGTTCGCCAAGCGACTCGTCCACCACCACCACTTTACAGTCACATTCGTCGTTCCCACCGATGGTCCCCCTTCCAAAGCCCAAACCTCCGTTCTCGACTCCCTCCCCAAAACCATCTCCTCCCTCTTCCTCCCTCCCGTTAACTTCGATGACCTCCCCGACGATGCTAAGATCGAAACCCGTATCTCCCTCACCGTAGTTCGTTCCCTCCCTTCTCTCCGCGACGCCTTGAAGACCTTGGTATACACCACTCGTCTCGTCGCCTTGGTCGCTGATCTCTTCGGCACCGACGCCTTCGACGTTGCCAAGGAATTCAAGCTTCCGCCTTACATCTTCTTCCCTTCCACGGCCACGACTTTGAATTTGTTCTTCCACCTACTCGAGCTGGACCAGAGATACTCCTGTGAGTACAGAGACCTGCAAGAACCGGTGGAATTGCCGGGGTGCCTACCCATTCCCGGGAGCGAACTCTTGGACCCGGTTCAAGACAAGAAGAATGAGGCCTACAAATGGCTTCTGCACCACACAAAGCGATATTTGCTGGCTGAGGGTGTTATGGTGAATAGCTTCATGGATTTGGAACCGGGACCTCTGAAGGCTCTCAGGCAGGATATTCCGGGCAGACCTCCGGTGTACCCGGTTGGGCCGCTGATACGGACAAGTTCTTCCGATGCTGGGGCGGCGGAGAGGCCCCACTGCTTGAAGTGGTTGGACGATCAGCCCAGTGGATCGGTCCTATTTGTGAGCTTCGGGAGTGGTGGAACGCTTTCACATGAGCAGCTAACGGAACTGGCATTGGGATTGGAGATGAGCGAGCAAAGATTTTTGTGGGTTGTAAGGAGCCCAAGTCAAAAAGCAGCCAACGCCACTTACTTCAGCGTTCACGGCGTAAGCGACCCTTTTGATTTCCTACCGAAAGGATTCTTGGAGAGGACCAAGGGGTTGGGGCTGGTGGTATCCTCCTGGGCTCCTCAAACAGAAATCCTCAGTCATGGCTCCACCGGTGGCTTCCTCACTCACTGTGGCTGGAACTCCACCCTGGAGAGCGTCGTATATGGCGTGCCTTTGATCGCATGGCCGCTTTACGCCGAGCAAAAGATGAACGCGTTTATGCTTTCCGAGGATCTGAAGGTGTCACTAAGGGCCAAAGTGAACGAAGATGGGTTGGTGGGTCGAGCAGAAATTGCCACCGTTGTGAAGGGGCTCATGGAAGGGGAAGAAGGGAAGAGAATTCGGTCTAGGATGAAAGATCTCAAGGACGCAGCTGCCAGAGTGCTGAGCGAAGATGGGTCTTCTACAAAGGCACTCTCGGAGGTGGTAAACAGATGGATTAACTAAAACGATTTTATAAAAAATTTAAAAAAAAAAATGAAAATGTAGACGATTGTATGTAAGACATATAGTTTGCTTTCGTTTTCTGGCCATAATCCATTAATCCTTCCTTCTGTACCTAGCAGACTCTATATAGATATCTGCAATCCATCTTCTTAGCGTTTCGATTTCTTTCATTTTTGTCAGAGTAATTGGTCTTTGCTACCTCTACAATTAGATTAGGGCTAATTGTAAGTAATCTTCAGTCGAATTTGAACCGGTTCAGATTCATAACACACAAAAAGATCAGTTTAAATGGAATCTTAGGTAGAGAGAGTTGGATTGTTTGGTGAAGGAACTCAAATAGGGAAGCAGAATTGACACTTGGCAGTGACAGTGCAACTCGACCT
The DNA here is from genome assembly GCF_056320005.1 of Nelumbo lutea. Lineage (NCBI taxonomy): Eukaryota > Viridiplantae > Streptophyta > Magnoliopsida > Proteales > Nelumbonaceae > Nelumbo > Nelumbo lutea. The sequence continues at coordinate 42,212,058 of NC_142686.1, read as the reverse complement.
GTTTGAATTAGGATTGGGAATTGAGGAATTGCCTTGAATTGAATCTCTTGATCATGAACAAATTTAGCTTAATTACCTTTCCTTAATAGTTCTAACTTATTGTTTAAACAGAGAAAATGGTTGTGCGCATATTACAAATTCACAGTTCACAATCAGGTCTCAAATCCACTTGCCAAAATGTAACAAGTGTTCTCTTTGCCACGCCTTCAAGTGCCAATCACCATGCCTACAACCACCACTCTAGCATCCAAGTGTCTGCCATGGGTGGTTTATGCATGTACTTTTGTATGGGGAATTGCCAATGACACTATTGTAATATTGTAATATTCTTTTTCACCTTTTTTATGTTTCTTATTGTCATTCCCCCAAAAGCTTAACGTACTCTTTGAGGGGAGGTAAGTAGTCGAGTGAGTTCATAAGCGTGTAAAGGTTAAGCACAAGATCCCCTCGACACTGTATTGCGTGCTTGTGCTTGCCACTAACTAATGCAATACAAATAGCCTTTTGCTAATTCGTGTTCCATCTTGTTGCCCTTTTGTGTGTGTTTGCTTTGTTGCGTAGGCTTACTCGCCCCTTTCGAGTGCCGCACGGGGCCCCAGCAATTATCCCCGTGACAGTTGGTATCAGAGCAGGAGCTCCTCTTAAGCCATTCGGCCCGCGACGTGAGTGATAGCATGAAGCATAACAAGGACATCGTGGTGGAGATCAAGCATGGACTCTCTACAACACATGAGGCCGATGATGTGCCCGCCGATGACATCGGCAAGGACAAGGAACCGAAGCCCAGCAAAAGTGAGAAATCTTCCAACAAGCATGCAGCTGTTGAGTTGCGCATGCTACGTTGTGAAGCCACCGTAGGTGAGATGCGAGACTCGATAGACGAGCTGCATCAAAACATGGAAGCCATGGACAACACACTGGTCGAAATTGAAGGTCGCTTGAATGGAGTCGTGGATGAGGTCCGAGACATAATCAATGGCACGCTCAAGCAAATTTGCAGCACTGCGCACCAACAAGAAGCAAGCTCCTCCAACTCGTAGGTCCAAGACAGGTTTGATAGTTTTCAAATCCAGGTCGATGAGATGAAGAACGAGTGGGCAACGTGGAGAAGAAGCACCTCCACATCAATGGCCGTCCAGGCCCAGCTAGATGAGATGAAAGCGGAGTGGGCCTCAATGAAGTCCGTCGCATGTTCCTCCTCCGACACCCAAGCTCAATTAGAGGAGCTTAAAGTAGAATGTGCAATCCTGAAGTGGGCCATCTCTAATCCAACCAGCACTTCTTTTACACATACTCCCTCCCACATCAAGATTAGGGAGCCAACCCCCTATTCGGGAACCTGCAATGCAAAAGAGCTTGACAACTTTCTGTGGCAAATGGAACAGTACCTCGTTGCCGCCAATGTGACTAATGAAATGACTCAGGTACGTACCGCTACTATGTATTTGACTGATGTCGCTATGTTGTGGTGGCGCAGAAGGTGTGTTGATATAGAACGTGGTATGTGTGTTATCTGTACCTGGGCTGACTTTAAAAGAGAGCTGAAGAGACAATTCTACCCAGAGAATGTGGAATACCTCGCTCGTCGCAAGATGAAGACTCTCAAGCACGACAACTCCCTCCATGACTATGTCAAAGAGTTTTCAACCCTCATATTAGAAGTCACCGATATGTCAGACAATGACTTATTGTTTAACTTCATGGATGGTCTAAAGCCCTGGGCCGAGCTTGAGCTCCAACGACGCAATGTTCAGGACCTTGCCTCCACCATGGCCATTGCCGAACAACTTAGTGAACAAAGATTGTCGGATGACGAAGGAAGCAGACCAGCCAGCCCGCGTACCACACATTTGAGTGGGGGAGATAGACAACCCAGTCCCCCGAAAGAGAAGCCACCCTTCAACCACAAACCAGTCAGTCGAGCACCACAAGGGGAAGCAGCCACAAGGAAGTCAAAGCTACTACAACAACAAATATCAAGGGAGACCAAGCCGTCCTCCCATTTGCTACATTTGTGGGGAGGAGCACTTCACTAGGAATTGCCCAAAGCGAACAAAACTGAATGCCCTCATTGCCAAGCTAAGTGATGGGGAACGGAGTACCCAAGCGCCAAGAGTGGGTGCCCTCCAACTTTTCAATGCCATGAAGAAGAAAGGGGCTACCTCTAAACAACCCTCCTCAGTCAAAAGAGGACTGAGGTATGTTGAAGTAACCATTAGCGGGAGGCCAACCAGGGCCCTAGTTGACATAGGGGCCACTCACAACTTCATATCCATTGCAGAGGCCAAGAGACTAAACTTGGCCATTTCCAAAGAGCCTATCTGGCTCAAAGCAGTTAACACAGGTGCCAAAACTATTGAAGGCATGGCCCGCCGAGTAAGACTACAACTCGGTACCTGGGAAGGAGAGATTGACCTCTCTATCGTCCACATAGATGATTTCAATATTGTCATTGGAATGGACTTCATGATACAGGCCAAAGCTGCACTGGCGCCTCACCTCGACACCCTGATGATCTTGGACGAGCAGTCACCTTGCATGGTTAACATGATCGGCACCGCCAGCACCAAGAAGAAGCACGTCTCTGCCTTACAACTCCAACACCACCCCTCCACCATTGTTAGCCAAGAGATCTACAACTACCACCATTGCAACAAGAAGTGATCGCAGCAACTCTGGGAAGAAGTCAGTGTCAGTGCCAGTGCCGCCACAACAATAGCAGTGAAAGCCACTGTTGCAGCCGAAGCCGCACACACCCACAACTGGTGGGCCCAACAAAATACCCAAGGCCGCATCAAACTTTGCCCATGCCTACTACCACAACCATCGGGGAGAACGAATGCCACCTGAGCCATTTAGGGACCTCATTCACATCATCCCTTAAGATAAATTTTGTAGTAGCCTTGTGAGTCACCCTTCGGGAAAAATGCATGGGAACCAACACCCTAACAATCCAAAATACCATTTTGACCCAACCTTGGCCACCAACTTTCCTACCACCATCAGGAACAAGTCAAAATCCTACCTTGAAGCAGCCAAGCAGGGACATAACTTAGGAACTGGCCATAGGTTTTTCCACCATCAAGAACATCCACTAGCAATCTACCCAACCTACTATCAGGGCTTTGGAAGAAACCCGGTTCGTAGAGCAGTCGAAGAACCTTCTTTCACCAACAACAAGTTCAAGCCTCAAACAGAAGATAGTCTTCGAGGACGAAGACTGAATTGAGTGGGGGAGACTGTAACAAGTGTTCTCTTTGTCGCGCCTTCAAATGCCAATCACCATGCCTACAGCCGCCACTCCAGCGTCCAAGTGTGTGCCATGGATGGTCTATGCATGTACTTTTGTATGGGGGATTGCCAATGGTACTATTGTAATATTGTAGTATTCTTTTTCACCTTTTTGATGTTTTTTATTGTCACTCCCCCAAAAGCTTAACGTACTCTTTGAGGGAAGGTAGGTAGTCGAGTGAGTTCATAAGCGTGTAAAGGTTAAGCACTAGATCCCCTCGACACTGTATTGTGTGCTTGTGCTTGCCACTGACTAATGCAATACAAATAGCCTTTTGCTAATTAGTGTTCATTTTGTTGCTTTTTTGTGTGTGTTTGTTTTATTGCGTAAGCTTACTCGCCCCTTTCGAATGCCGCACGGGGCCCAGCAATTATCCCCGTGACAAAAAGGCATGGACAAAGAGGAATTGTCAATGCACATATCTGACTTCGGATCTCCTGCCCGTGTTTATCCACAACACAGTACCCCATAAATTGGGAACATCTCCCCGGCAAAGAATAAATATTCTTCATTTGTGGCTGCGTTAAATATGAACAGAATTCCTATGAACCACATACGTGTTTGAACCACATACAAAGAGGCCCCACCAACCCCAAATAATAATAAAAAAAAACCTTAGTATTATATTATTCATAAGTTGCTTCCATATCAGATTGAGAACATCGATCAACCACCCATTTGAGCTAATGAGGCACCCAGCAACTCAACTATATTTCATTAACATGAATCCGTTACATTGCATCTCAATAATGGAATTGCAGGCCAAGTAAATATTTTAAAATAGTTGGGGCCTATTGTACAAAAGCGAATCTAGCACCAGTTCCCACAACTAGACAGGAAAATAATTAGGATAAGTATTACACCAGGTAGGTAGTAGGTATCTACCAAGATAATTAATAGTGGAATCTGCAATTGTGTTATATCGAGCCAAAGCCTAGGCTTAGTGGACCTCTAAGAACACATGGGCTCCAACATGGGATGGCAGCCCATTAACTTCCCCACTTATCCATCATTGTACGGGTCATAAACTATGATAATTATATCTAAATCACCTAAATAGGAAAAATCCGGAATGGACAGAAGGTTTGTGCCCATTTCATTGGATGGTATGGAGAGGCACTGTTACAACTAAAAAAGAAACTCCCCACAGATTTCAGGTAGTAGACATCATCCATGTTTGACAATCTTTACTAGGAACTCTTCTTACTGTCCTAATCTTTTACAAATTTGCCTACTCTGTTTTCTAAATGACTGATGAACCGTCTGGCTTTTAGAATTTCATATGTAAGCGGAAAAAAAATAGAAATCCAAAGGGGCTTCTCATGGCCCAGGGCCCATCTATGGTAGTTGCATATGTGGACTGTGGTACTCATTTTCCACTTTCCTCCCTCCATTAGTCTAATAGGAAATCACTTGGATTAGGGACCAGATTATGTTTACTAATGAGTCATATCATTCTCAAACCTTGACCCAACTATATGCGTGAGCTACATGAATCTGTGTCACCATTCTCTTCTATACAGTGCCATATCCATTATTAAATTATTGGTACTTAATTCATTTTTAACTACTTTCACCTAAGTCCTTTTTCTATTCTGTCTGATTTGAGTTGGTCCTGTGGACCCATCTCTTGCTGAACCATTTTCTAAGAATCTTTTTAGGTAGGTGGGTCATGGGTTTGCTAACAAAAAGGAGTAATCACTCACCACTCACCATAACTATGGTGGAGATTGAAGACTAGCAGGTCTATAGCTCTTATCCCACACTGAGGCCCAGACCAAACTGCATTACAACAAGCACAGGTTTCAGAAACACAGTTGGAAAGTTAATGATCATTCTAGCACCCGCTTCTCAGTTCTCACCTTCAGGCTCCCAGTCCACCTTTTGTGCCTTCTGCTGTCTAATCTGATCAGTGGGCCCCAAGCGAAGAAATGTGAAACACTCCATGGCCCATGGCTCATGCCAAACTGGGCTTTGCTTACCTCACTGCGACCCCAAAAAGTTGACCCTTTAGGACCCATATAATTTAACCTCACCTTTTGGAGGGTAAGATCTGAGTATACAATCAAAAAGACCATCCATCACATATAATGACTTAGTCTGTTGGTCATAAAGTGTGTGACATAAAGCAACGGAGATGTGGGCAACTAATCATTCTTCTTTTAACCCTACCCCAAGAGGCCCCCAATATATATGAGAGTACTTGGTAGCCCAACTTCAATCATTTTTCTTATCCAATTCTGTAGGTAGGCGCTTTTATAGACCTCCATTCCCAACTGTGTCTTCCTTTATTTTCTTCTAACTTTCCTCAATCCTTTTTCTTATTTATTTTCCATTAAGAATGCTGATATTGATTATAATCCAAGGTAGGGACAGAGCAGGGTGGACATGAGGCCCGTTGGCCATACCACAGAGAGTCTGTATATCTGGGAGTTTGATCCATGGCTCCTGCTTTGGTGGGATACCAACTCTGACCAATCTCTTCTACTGGTTACTGGGTCATGGGGAGCAATACTTCGCGTTCGGGCCCATTAATAATCGTCCACAAACGTCCTCTCTTACCACGAAGCATTCACACGTGGTGGATCATCGTAGACTTTGTTTATTTATCTACTTGTTCGTTTGTCTGTTTATGTTATTACCTGCCGGATGAAACATCTTCTATGTGACTGACTGTCTGGTGTAAAAGAAAAAAATGAAAGATTACAACTAACTACAAACAAACAACAAAAGAGCCAGAGTCCGTGTTTTTCTTTTTCCCTTGAACGTGAACGTCGGTGGGCAAGTTCATCAGCCGACCTCTGGACTCTGGAGTAGTCTTGATCTCATCGACATGGGGGGTTCACACTTCACATGTTCTAGGCGTTCCATGTCTGACTAAGACAAAGAAATAGCAACCAACAACCATTGGCTTCCAATTCTGAACTTTGAGTCATCCTACGGACTACGGAGGAGAGAGGGACCCACCCCCACCCCCACCCCCAGACCCTATTTCTCTGGACTTGGCCTCTCTTCTTTAGTTCTTTATTTTCCTAAACCCCAGTTGGAAATTAATTTTCTTATCAAACCCCATTCTGGATTAAGAGATCATATCCCCCAACGGACCACTTCCATCTCAGACTCTAACACTATTGAACGTAATGGACCCTCACCCACTCGACATCATCTCAGACCAAAGGCAAAGGCTGATTATGGCTGATGCAAGCAAGACATTGATGGACCACACGTCCACATAAAAAAAGCTTATAATGAGATCATGGCTCCGGATTTTTGCCTAATGCGCCCTTGCGTTTTTGGCTAACGATGAAAACCTAGATAGACTCCTCCCGAAGCTCCCAACTAAGCTGAGTGTAAACAACTAGAACTAAGCCCAGCAGTAGCCGGTAGGTGTCCATTTGAGTTGAGCCTTAAGGTTATGTTTGGTTGGAAGGAAAAAGTAGAGAAAGGAAGGGAAAGGTGAGAAAACCTTTACAAAGTTTGTATAAAACCTTTTCTTTCCTTTCCCTACTTTTTCCTTCAAACCAAACACAGTCTAAAGGAGCAGAATTGATCAATGGAAAACTTAACTCAACCCAGATACTGTTCAACTGTTGTAGGGTTGTAATGTGGGCCACCTGCAAGGCTGCATTGTTGTCACGGTCTGATGCAGGCTTAGCTTTGCCCATGCTTGGCGGGTTTACGTTAAAAGACATCATCGTCATTTTCGCCTGTAAGATTTTTGGGAGAATTGATGTCATCTTCAGCCAAACCTCTAAAAGCTTAATGTACTCTTTGAGCATGGGTGGTCGACCTCCTTGGGTGCCTGACCTCGGCACTCTTAGACCAACTTCTCTTGCGGGGTGGCCCTAATTAATGGCTAGCATGGCTACCAGGGTTTCTCATGGGCGCACACATGCCTATGGGGATAGTACCGGCATGACGCCACTACCATGGTGGGGAGGCTTTGCACGTGAGTCTGGCCTAAGCATGTCCCTACACCTTGCCAGTCCTGTGTCTGAGTTGATCGAGCTACCCCGTTGCCCATAGCGCATAGGTGTGTTCTGGCCCAACGAGCCCAACGATTGCCTATCAACATGGCACACAGGTGCCCATCATCATCAGCATACAGGAGTCCCTTCACATTGGCACCAAGTCACCTCTCATCATGGCTATCCCCCTTTAGCACGTAAGTGGTGCCTCCCATGGACCGGCAAGAGCCAGTAGAGTGCCCTAGCCATGAGCCTTGAGGTCATGATCCAGTGCTACTGACCTTGCTGGAGCCATCTCATCGGGCAACTCCTAGCCCTGAGCACACATCAGGCTTGTCCTAGCCTGCCTTGACGTTGCACGAGTTTCTTCCACTGTAGAACTACCCTTGTGACAGTTGGTATCAGAGCGAAAGCACACAGAGCCAGTTGAAGCGGTCATCTCGACAAGCAGCACATTGTAGGGTGCAGTCCCTCGGCACTTCCACTCGAGTTCAAGCAAGCAACTGACATCGGGCCTGGTAAGAGGCCATTCTTTGTGTCCCCATTCCAATGACCCGAAAGCAACGCCCTTGTGGGGGTAGACGCATTGGGCATTGTGCTCATGCGAGGGCAAACGCATGAGCCATTTCATGGAAGGCACTTTGTGGTGGTTTGAATGGGGGAGTGCCATGCTTCATCATGGACATCAGTTGTTGTTCATTTTGGTGAGGTGTGGGCGGTGCGCCTACATCTTGCTTTCATAACGGATGAGTCATTGTTCCGTAGCTTTGTTTGATACACTACTAAGGCGAGGGCAGCAGTCCGAAATTGCTTGGTGTCGATAGTTGGTCAAGGAATTTCACTGAAGTGACAGTTTTGCACCTAAAAGGGTATTCGGTTGAAGCCACAATATTGGAATGATAGGAATGTGGGTACACTGGCCGTTGGAGCATGGCGGCCCTACACTAGCAATGCATCGGAGGACATGCTCAGCTCATTACACAGGCAGAACATTCGTAGCAATCATCACACATCACAAGGCGAGTGCATGTTCAGCAACATCATGGGTAAAAAATGCTACCACTCACGCACATTGCGGCCAGATCTCCTTGAGGCAGCAGCACATTAGGGCCCCCTCGGAGCATAGAGGTAGCCCGAGTCAGCGTGGTGAAGTGTAGTTTCGAGGGCTAAAAGAGCATAAGCCATGGACTAGGTTTGAGTAACCCGCATACGACGAGGTGAAGTCTGCAGGCCAGTATGGTCAAAGGGTACCCAAGACAAATCGCTAATAGTAGGAGTAGACCTATCACATTGTGTTCGGTAGCACCATCGAAAAGCTACCAAGAATACGGTCGATCCTTGAGGTAAAGATGATACATGGGGCGAACCTCCGCGAAGCATCACACACACAATTTCTTCAAGGGCCCTTCTCACACACTTTCAACAGTATAGCCATCGCGTGGTTTGAGTAATCTCAACACAAGGGGTGAAGTCTAGGTAGACCGGCATGGTGAAATGGTTCTATCCCCATAAATGGACACTAACATAGGCGAGACACGGGTTGGCCAGGTGAGCCTAGGAACTGGCACACAAGTGGATGGTGCGGGACACAGACGCCCATTCACAGAAGGAGCCATTGTCGATGACGACAATGGATTGAGTGGGGGAGCCTGTCACGGTTTGACACTGGCTTAGCATTGCCTATGCTTGGCGGGTTTATGTTAAGGAACACCATCTCATCGTCATTTTCACTAGTAAGATTTTTGGGAGAATTGATGTCATCTTCAGGCAAACCTCTAAAATCTTAGCATACTCTTTGAGGAGGGGTGGTCGACCTCCTTGGGTGCCTGACCTTGGCACTCTTAAACCAACTTCCCTTGCGGGGCGGCCTTGGTTAATGGCTAGCATGGCTACCAAGGTTCCTCATGGGTGCACACATGCCTATGGGGACAGTGCATGGGCTGGCATTGCGCCACTTCCATGGTGGGGAGGCTCTGCACGTGGGTCTGGCCTAAGCATGTCTCTACACCTCGCTAGCCTCATGTCTTAGCTGATCGAGCTACCCCGTAGCCCATAGAGCACAGGTATGGTCTGGCCCAACGGTTGCCTATCAATATGGCACACAGGTGCCCATCATCATTGGCATATAGGAGTCCCTTCACATCTGTGTCAAGTCGCCCCTCATCATGGCTATCCCCCTTTAGCACGTAAGTGGTGCCTTCCATGGACCGGCAAGAGCCAGTAGAGTGCCCCGGCCATGAGCCTTGTGGTCATGATCCAGTTCTACTGACCTTAGTGGAGCTGAGGCTAAGAACACATCAGGCTTGTCTTGGCTTGCCTTGGCCTAGACGTTGCACAGGTTTCTTCCACTATAGAACTACCCCCGTGACATTGTGGCGGGCTATGCTGCCTATCATGAATTCCCCAAAAAGGAAGTTTGGCCCAACTAGCGGGTTAGGCCAATATGATTTTTTAAGAAATTTATTAAAATTAAAATTAATTAACAAGATAGATAACCATTTGAAAAAAAAAAAGTTAATTTTTTTTGGAAGGCAAAAAACTTAAAAATTTTATTTCATATGAACTTTGATGCATACAATGGTTTATAAAATGTTGGTCATGCTCTAGCTATAGTTTAACTTTTTAAGCAAGCAGAATTATACATCATACAATAAATCTAAATGGTAAGCACACTTTAAATTGACGGCCCAAGTTAGGTAAAAATAGGTTTGATATAGTTTAGACTTTGGTTGACTTGATGAGTTGATCCTGGACTTGAGTTAGGTTTGGTTAATTCTTCTATTTTTTCTTTTTTTTTTGTGTGTGTGTGTGTGTGTGAAAGTTTAAGGCCGTGTTTGGCAAGTCTTTCTGTGTGGATTTTGGGCTGTTTAAAAGCTTGGAAGCTTGAATTCTGGGTTTTTCCCGTTTGGTAATAGAAAGATCTATTGGCAAAAAGCTTCAACCCATAAAAGATGCCAACAACCCTAATTTAGGCTTTTTCAAGAAGCTTCAAATGAAACTTTTACAATCTTTTAGCACCCCCCATCTTCTTCGAACGTGTGGCATGATGCACACGCTTAGGAGAAAATGGGTTATCTTTTAACAAAAAAACTATTTGAATGTGTAAATGGGACATAGCAATAGTATGTGGAGCCCACATTGGAAAATGTATGTGGGGCCCACTTAGGTATTATGTGGGACCCACCTTGAAAAATGTATGTGGGACATATATGTCCACACATGATCCACATGCATGTCCAAACATAGACCCCACTTACATGTCCACCAATGGTATATGGGACCCACCTTGAAAAATGTATGTGGGCCCCACATACATGTCCACACATGGACCCCACATGCATGTCCACCAATAGTATGTCGGGTCCACCTTATAAAATGTATGTGGGCCCCACACATATCCACCAATGGTATGTGGGGCCCACCTTGAAAAATGTATGTTGACTCCACATACATGTCCACACACGGACCCCACATGCATGTCCACCAATGGTATGTGGGATCCACCTTGAAAAATGTATGTAGGCATACATACATGTCCACATGGACCCCACATGCATGCCCACCAATGGTGTGTGGGGCCCACCTTGAAAAATGTATGTGAGCCACACATACATGTCCACCAATGGTATGTGGAGTTCACCTTAGAAAATGTATGTGAGTCCCACGTGTTAAATGAAAGGTTCCTTGACCCAAACACATATTTTCATGATATTACCAAACAGCCTTTAGCTATTATTGGCTTTTATGAGATTTATGAAAAACATTTCAACTAAATGGTCTTTGGTCTTCCAAGATCTATTTACAAAAGCTTACCCTTTCCTTTATTTAATAGATCTTCTAGAAAAGACTTGCCAAATAGGCAATAATTCTTCTATCAAGATTCAAGAATAGAGCTTGGATCTTCTTGACGAGTTCACATCTGCGCCCCACAGCACATCTCTGTCATGTATTAGGAACATCTCTCAATAATATACCAAAAATGATGATGTCATCATCAAGAAATATTGCTAATACACGACGGGGATGTGCTGTGAGACGTTGTGGGGCACAGATCTAAACTCCTTGACTGCCTCCGGTCCATTGGAGCCATACTTCTTCAATTGTGTTGGTTCTGGTTTGCAGGTATCGTGCTAGCTGGTAGATGAATCTATTTTTTTGAGCCGGTATTTGAGTGATTGGACACAAAATCATGCACAACAAGCTGCATTTTTTCAGACAAAGACATAATGGTAAATACTTATCAACCGCAAGAAGCGACTTTCAACTTACCGAAAAACTAACCCCAAGAAACAGCTTAGGCTCAGCTTGAAAAGAGTATAAATGGAAATATGTACAAGCGTATAATATAAATGCATACAAAATAATACAAAATATAAAATTTTATATTTTACAAATTTGCATTTATACTCTTTCTAAACTGAGTCTTACTGTATTTCACTTATACTCTTTCTAAACTGAGCCTTGAGAAAAAATGCTTGTTAACCAGGTGGGGTAGATCATAGATGAAGTGAACCATATCCGGTTGAGTTAATGCAAGATTGTAAAAGGAAAATAAGAGAAAACCAGAGACACAGACCCAGGGCCTAGGTAGCCCTGCTACGCAATCAGAAAGAAGATTTGAGCCTTAAATATGCCTCAAATATACTGGCCACGACGCCCTAGTCCGGCTTGTATATAGGTAGCTCACTAGTCACTAGGTATGGGACCCGGAGATGGAGTGGTTTGATATATAATTTGCACAGCTATTGAGGCATGAGTATCAGTTGAACCAGAGTCAGGAATTTTTTCTTGGGGTAAAGAGATGAGGAAGAATGGAGAATGGAGGCAAAGTGAGATTTTCTAGGTTGCACTTCTGGGATATATTCTTCATCTAAAATCCAAATAAAAAGTTTGATTTGAATTTTTTTTTAGGCTTTGTTAGTTTTTTGGTAAGTTATTTATCTAAGTAAATGCATTTACTCGGGTAAGTATTTCCGGTAAACATTTACCTAGATATGTGCATTTACCCATATTCTTTTTTCAGATAAATAATATAATGACCATTTTAACCATAAAAATTTCATTATTAAAAATGCATTTTTGTCCGATTCAAGAATTAAGCAACTTTTCCAAGATGGGAAAGTAAATTTATCCACTTAAGAGATAGGTATCTCTTACCTGAAAAAATAAATTTTTCCTGATCTGCGCATTAATAAAAAAAAAAAAAGGGTTTCTTAATAAACTTCCCCCCCCCCCCCTAAAATCACAAAAGCAAATGCCCCGTTAAGATTAAGGTTAAAATATGAACCCTTTTTAACTTAGGGCTGGATTAAGTTTAAGATATTGCCCAATCTGACTCCACAACATAAAAACTTATAGGGTTTGCACTGGAATCTTGCTCTCCGCCGGTTGATGGTTGTTATGTCTAAATCGTTGCTCTCTACTGGTCGAAGATTGCCGGAGCTCAAAGGAAGGAATCTAACCCTTGACAAAAGGAAGAACAAGTAGAGAGAGGGCTCAAAAATTATTTACTTTTGGGAGTTGTGCCAATGCGAATGGCCATCAAGGAACAAAGTTCCATTAATTAATATTTGAAATGGGACATGTTGGAGCAAAGGGCTCATAGGATGTGAGTTCTAAATAAGTCATTCTAATTCAAGCACAACCTGAAAATACAATTCAAACAAATTGGTTTGACACATGAAAAATAAGGGATTATATTAAAGTTAGAATTGGAGTTTTAAGAAATCAAATTGGGCTAAAATTAAGATAAATAAGTATTATTGTGACCCCCACCCAATAATTTGACTCAGACCCTGAGTTGGACACATCTACTGTAATCAAATGGCATGTTGCAAAGCATGGTTTTTTAAAACGAACTAGTGACCGAACTGGTCAGGGGTCCGGTTATCGGTTCAAACGGTCTGATTGTTCGATCCGAATGGCTGGTCTATTCTGTCAAAAAATAAAAAATAAATAAATAAAATAAAAAATTGGAAAATGGTCAAAATTGTTTGAACAGTTCGAACGGTTAACCGGCCGATTCAGCGGTTTACTGATCAAAATCAACAGTTTTGGAGGAAAAAGCGGTTTTGGAGGAAAACGGAACCAGTCAGTCCTGGTTTTTCCAGTTCAACCGTCCAATCCGGTCCTGTTTTGAAAACAGTGTTGCAAAGTAACCAACCCCGGTCGTTGAATATTCCAATTGCAACCAGATTGATTAATTTGTTAATAGACATTTTATAGAGTCTCACAATAAGGGGACCTTAGGTTCAGTTTGGAAGGAATATAAATACAAATATGTAGTATAAAATCTTATATTTTGTATTGTATTTTAAGTATTTGCACAATACGTACATATTTGTATTTGTACTTTTTCCAAACTGAGCCTTAGATTGTGTTTGATTGCAATGCAAATAAATTTGCACCGATGCAAAATCATGATAGTGCAAATGATTTGAATATAAATCCTGACCTATTTTTATTTCAAATTTTAGCTTATTTTGTTTGATTACAATATAAATGAAATAAATTAAGACATGAACAGAATAAAGTAAAATTCAAAACAAAATCAAACAAGAATTTACATTTTTTTCCATTTGCACTTCCATGCATTTGTATTAATGCAAATAAAATTACACTGCAACCAACGGAAATTGATATGAAAATTTTGGTGATGTGGACTTGAAGCATCAAACACATTTCCCATGCATTCACAACCGGCCAACCACCACCACCCTTAACTTACCATCATCAATGAGCTTTCCTCCTTACATTATGAAGGACGCATCCAAAGCATGATCACATTCAAAATTTCTCTGTAGAGTCTGGACCCGGTCTGGGTTTCAATTTAAACCATCCTAATTTCTCATCATATATGAGTCTTCTCTCTACTATTCTCGAAAACATTTCCAGTTTCCACACAGAGCCACAACACAGGGAGAGAGAGAGAGAGGAGAGAGGAGAGAGGAGTTGGATTAATGGCTCTCAACAACTGTGATCTCTTCTCCCATAAATCTTCATAAAGGGAGGCGTGTAGGAGAGAAACTGTGAAGGAGGGCCGCAGTGAGGGACTCTGACACTGTCGTGTACGAAAGCAAATTAAGAATAAGAATACAAAACTGAAGAGTAGACAGAGTCATCTCGTAATCATTATAACAGAAGTCAGAAGGTGGTGGCCTTGGCCTTGGCCTTGCCTCATTCCCTTTCTCATGCCAATGAGCTAGCTAGTAATGGAGTTTCAACCACAGGAATCTAATTGGTCTATCTTCCCATTGGTGACTCCCCAACTTCTTGCGAAAAAGTTACACAACCAAGTTCCAACTCCTCCCACTGGCTAGCTCTTAATTAAAAATTTGCGTTTTAAAGTTACATCTTTACTACCATGCCATTGACCGTTATAGCAGTTAGAAAAGCCGTTAGGTTATGATATGATAATGTTTTTCCTCCCTTAATATCAGTAGAACCAGTAACATGGCAGACCATAATAATGGTCCTAAGGTGACAAGACTAGACATAGCAAGATTCCCCTGTCTCTCCAGCTTCGTTGATCAACGTCAGGCCACAAAGGGTAAACCACCTGGCCAGTTTTCTGAAGGTGATGAAACCAATGAGATCAGCAGCCTATTCCAATAACTTCATTTAAAACAGCCGATAAGCTGAACCATGTGAATGATCAGTAGCCAAGCCCTCCCAATTCCCAAACGAGGCATAGAGCAGCCCAAGAGTGATTTCTTTACTGTGGATCGGGATCCCATTATGGAGAGATTCCGGGCTCATCAGTGTGTGTGATTATATTGGATTTGGATCTCACGTTTCTCAAAACATGCCTCTAAAAGCTATTCCAGCCTTGGATTTCATAAACAGGAGAGTGTGTAGGGAATTGTGGGCATATTGGCCAAGAAAACGGTTAGTTGTTACACTCATACCTCTTTCGTGGTGGCATTGAATACTGTTGCAGATTGAGAAATGAATGAAGCTAACAGAGAGGGTCGGAGGAGTGGCAGAACCCCGGCCGGTGCATTAAATTTTCATATATGCCTTAAGATTTTGTCGCATATTTTGATTGAAGGAGGCTGAAGAAGATAGATCATAGATGGATCACAGTCTCACAGAGAGAGAGAGAAGAGAGGAGAAAAATATGATTGAATATTCACGAGTCAAAATCTGGAAGGACTCAACAATTAAAAGGTTGAGGATGGAGCTCGTGAGCCACACCCATCAGCTGGGAGGAGTTAGGGTTTGATCATTTTCTCTGTTTTATACATCGTTGACATGGATGGTTGGACCATTCGGCCTTAGAACCACTCAGACAACTGGTTTCATTTAGTTAGTCAGCGACCCACTGATCTAAGTTATCAAACCGTTCAACCCATTCAATGATTTTTAACCATTTTTTAATACTGGAACACTCAAACCATCACCTGAAAATCAGTGGCCAGAACAGTTTCGATTCTGGGTGGAATTTTAAAATCTGGATTTTCATTACAAAACACCTCTTCCCTACTAGAGAATATTTTATATATGTCAACCACGTGTTGCGTATGACAACATCTGCAGAGTTATCCAAACTGTTATTGCGATTTAATGCCTTTCTAATTCAAATCAGTTTTGTTTAAAAATCGGATTTAAGTTTCATTTCAACCATATTAACGTCAGTTATTTATTATTTGCTATTAAATTTAGATATTATTTGATTCGATCTATTATGTCCTGAATAGGGTATATATCCAGATTTATTATTTGATCTTAAATTTAGATATTTATTATTTGATTCGATCTATTAAATTTAGATGTACATAATAAATAAAAAACCCTCTTCAGAATTTTCATTTATAGTTTTTTGAAATTATGTTGCACTTGAATAGTGTATATATCCAGATTTATGATTTATGTGAGGGAATTGATACAAATCCATGTCTAACATATTTGTCTAATCAACAAAATTCATTACTCTAGTATTCTTGTCAGATGGGACGAATTGAAGTTACAGGGCCATTTTGGTTGAGAACTGTGTTTCGAATAAGTTCCCCAGAATAGCTTAGCTTCATGTTACAGTCACACACACATCTTAGCGTTCAGGATTTTCAGTAAACACAGTTTCAAAGATTTCCTCAGGCTTTATTTGGGAAGAGTGCAAATATAAATAGTGGAGTGTAAAAGTTGTATTACTGAGTATATATTTACAATTTAGTTTGGAATGTTAGTAATAGCATCTCAAAGCCCCCCAAACGGGCAGAAAAAGTTTAAAATTTTTGAAAATGGGAGAAGGGGCTTTGAAAATACAAGAGGGTGCTCATATCATTCGCACATACGGAGATATTCCCAATGCACGGTGTTAATGGCTCCTGTGTATAAATGCTGTGAACACAGTCTTGTGAGCATTGAAGCCAATCTCTTTTACATCTAAAACAACTAAAAAATTATGGTGGAGCAGTGGACCTAGAATCTCCTGCCAATAAAATACGTTCTAATCAAGGTTTAAAATATTGATACACCAGTAGGAGTGTATCGGGCAAATCAATACTACTTTTTGTTGCCTTTTTTTTTTGTAACTGATTTAGGGGGGCCGGTTTAAACCTTAGTTCTAATATATATTACTGATCCCATGTATTCCTATCTTATGGTGAAATGTGCAGTGTGATATAACATTGGAAGGGTCTCTGGAAAGTATTTTTGTTGACAGGAGATCCAGACTCTAAGCAAGGAGAATCCAAAAAAGTGACCATTGGGATTACCGAATTACGTGATGATTACTGTTTTGATTGTCGTACAACTTGTATAATGACACGGTGGGGGAAGAGCTTTGATGAATCAAAGCATGATGAATATCATTTGATCGTGAACTTATTTAATGATATTGGTTGATTGGATATAAGTTTTTCTGGTATCATAGTTGAATATTTTGACCTATTATTCCTAATTCTTTGATCATTTATAAGAGTTAATAACTTAATACTAGACTCATGATCCATTAATAAATTATTAATTACTTAATATCATATTAATAAAATAAAATATAAACTAATAAAAATTAAAATATTTATTAATGATAATAATTAATTAACTAATTATTAATTGTAAATAATTAATAATTAGTAACAAAAAGTGAATAGTGAAAAGATATTATCAATTAATTAATAATTAGCAACAAAATAGTTAATAATTAATTAATTCACAATATATATAAATAAAATAAAATGTAAATAAAAATTAGAATATTAATTTTTAACTAATTATTAATGATTAATGAAAATAAAAATAAAAATAATTAAATATTACTAATTACTTAATTAATTAATTCTTATTAGGATTGATCTTCCCACTATTTTCCCTTTTGTAACCAAACAACGGAATCTGAAAATTTCCCATCCATTTCCCATTCCACCAAAATCTTTCCTCCAACCAAAAGACAACGTTAAGGTGTTTTCGTGGTATAATGTTATGTCATCAGAAGTTTTATCATGGGTAAATAAAAAAAATTATCTTCAATACAATCATTTTAATTTTGAATATAGGTAAAAGTTAATTAATTGCTGTTTTTACGTAAAGAAGAAGTGCATAGTACATTCAGTGGTTATGGCTGAACGATGCACCAGATGGTTGCGAGTTGTGACCAAACGAAACAAAGTGGGCCAATTGCTAAAAGTCCAAACCTTGTGAACAACCAATTATAATTAACAAAGATCTGTACTCCACAGGACGAGCCCATCAAACAATAAATCCCAACCTGCAAGGATTTTGATTCCATGAGAGCAAGCCCATCAATTAATAAATGCCATCCACAGAACAACAAAAATACGTTGCCATTTTTTTGTGGTTCACCTGAATCAAATTAAGCCCCCAAGAGGCCCACTTCACTCTACTACCCTACACTCTTATCCTCTACCTCGTCTCCACATTGACATTGTTTGTGTCTTGAGTCAAACCTTGCTTCATATATTACTCTCTCTCTCTCTCTCTCTTCCTCTCCCTTTGTTGTGTGACTTTGTCGATTATCAGAGAGCCACCCAAACGGTTTCTTTCTTCGTCTTGTTCTTTGGTTTCTTTCTTTTTTGATCCTGTGGTTTGATGTCCACGGATGACCGTCAGATCAATTACATCTAACGGTAAGGATTGATCTATTTGTCCACTAAAATCCGTTTATGTCGTCGCTGTAGTTATTTTCACTGTACGCTCCCTCCTGCCATTATATTTCTCGACTGACCATTTAACGTCTTCATGGATTTCTGGGTTTTTTTTTTTTTTTTTTTTTATCTATTTCTCAGTTAAGACTTGAGAAGCTTTACGTCCAACGGAGTGGTTTCTACGTGGTTCATCGAATCCAATAAGCGGTTTTCCGTGACGACGAGGGCGGATTTGGTTTTTTCCGAGGGGTGCAACATGGATGATAGTTTATCGGATATCTTTTACGAAACGGAATTCACCGACACAAGCTTCACCGGAGGCGCTTCACCTGATGACCTCTTCAGCATATTGGAGTCCCTAGAGGTAGAGGGTGCCCCAGAGTTTGCTCCATTAACGCCACTTGGTGAAACTGTTCTTCGCCCGAAAGGCGGCAGTACTGGTGGAAGCACCTGCGAGGACTCAACTAGATTGGTTTCTCAAAAGCCTACTTCTTCGAGTAGTGCTCAACAACAGGACACTGACACAGGAGTTGAAGCCTCACCACCTTTCAAGAGACCTAAGCTCTCGTCTGCCACTGCCATTGCTTCTTCTGACGAGCCACCTCAAGACGGGCAGCAACGGATGTCGCACATAACGGTGGAGCGCAATCGGAGGAAGCAAATGAACGAGCACCTCTCGGTCCTGCGTTCGTTGATGCCTTGCTTCTACGTCAAAAGAGTAACTATTTCCTTCCTTCTAGCCTAGATAACTTCCTCTCAACCCTCAATTTCACTCAGTTTGTAACATATCTCTTCGATCTTTTCTTTTTTTTTTGTTATATAGGGAGATCAAGCATCCATAATAGGGGGTGTTGTTGATTATATCAAAGAGTTGCAGCAAGTACTACAGTCACTGGAGGCAAAGAAGCAAAGGAAAGCCTACAGTGAAGTTCTAAGCCCTAGGCTTGTTTCGAGCCCAAGACCGTCGCCATTAAGCCCACGGAAACCACCTCTAAGTCCAAGGTTAAGCTTACCACCCATAAGCCCAAGAACCCCCCAACCAGGCAGCCCCTACAAGCCTAGGACGTCGTCCCAACAAGGTTACCCATCACCCACCCAGCTTGCTGCTGCTACTTCACATGAATCCTCATTGTCGACTTGCTCCTCCTTTGACAGTAGTGCCAAGGAGCTCTGGGCCAACTCAAAGTCAGCAATTGCAGATGTAGAAGTGAAGCTTTCTGGGTCGAATGTTCTTTTAAAGACGATATCACCACGGATTCCTGGTCAAGCTCTAAAGATAGTTGCAACCCTTGAAAGCCTATCACTCGAAATTCTCCATGTGAGCATCAGCACCGTCGATGATACCATGCTCAATTCCTTCACCATCAAGGTAAATACCAACTACTAGCTCTGCAGCCTCTTCATCTTCTTTCTCTTTCCGAGCAAATTAAGCATGATGAGATTAATACGGGTTTAATTAAATTAATTATATTGAGCTTTTGTAGATATAAAATTAAGGAGTATGTATACAGGGGTATAGTAAGTTTTTGTCATTGATTTCACAGAAATATAATGGCATTAATTAATTCTTTAACAGTATTGGCACCCAAAAGGAACTTATATTTTTATCTTGGCTAGCTCCTGGAATGAAGTTCGACGGGATCGTACTCAGGTGTACCTCCATCATCAGTGAATCAGTGGAGATTCCTTAGCTTCATTGAAGGAGCTAATTAAAATATTTTCAGCAAAGGCTATTCTGTGTAAAAATGGCTTATTTAAGAGCACCAGAAGTTGGTGGTGATTGCTGCAATATAATCTTTATTTTCAAAAAGAAAAAGAAAAAGCTAGCATGCATGCACGCACCAACTGCTATTTATTTGAGGCCATGTTCATTTAATCAACCTTTACTGATTTTGGTGGGTACTTTTGCTCATTCTTCCTTGATAGATTGGAATTGAATGCGAACTCAGTGCGGAGGAACTAGCACATGAAATTCAGCAAACGTTCTGCTAATTTGGCTGGAGATAGATGCAGTACGACCCTAATTAACATCTCTCTCTCTCTCTCTCTCTCTCTCCATGTTCGAACTTCAAAACTGCAATAAGTCAAGAAAATGTTTGTGCATGGTATGAGTAAATATAATTTGTCTTGCTCTTGCAGTGTAAGTGTAACAACCTTTGTATTGGGTTGAGATTTCAGCAAGCTTGAGTCGTCTCCTTTGGTTTTCCTTTCTAAGCGCTTTGTTTCCCTTGGCCATTCAAGTCTAAGGACACGTATAATCATGTACCCCAGCAGTACTCTCTTTCTCGACAGCTGGCGTTCAAAATCTGACTACGTGTCTATCAATTAGCTCTATCTGCGTTTGATCCAACTATTATATATACGGATACAATTTTTAAAATTTAAAATTTGAAATAATCAGATTGGATATCTTCAGGTTGTGTTTGGCACCCTTGGTGTTTCAAACTGCAATGATTTGAATTGAAATACGGTTTGTACTTGAAACCTGTTTGTGAGAAATATGTGTTTCTCATGCATCCATGTCAGTCCCCCATCAGTTTCCGACCAAATAAAACTAACAACTGGCCATTGATGAACTCAAAATGCCTATCTGGCGTTAATGTGAGGGCATTTATGCTTGGAGCAGCAATGATGCCAAACAACCCTTCAGTTGATGGACTTGGGCCCTTGGCAAATACCCGTCATGACATTATATATGTAGTACCACATACACTTATTGTGTACACATGACACATCCATTGTCTTAGTTCCTTCTATTGCCTAGCTGCATGTCTCATTCATGGTGTACCCTAGCTATGGCCAACCTTTTGCCACAAATAGAACAAAATAGTTTTAGGGGAAAAAAAAGGAGACAACGCTTTGTCTTGAGCATTGAAGGAAAGAATGCGTGGCTACACTACAATCAATAATCAATGGCTGGCTATATTTTATATTTTAATTAGGTTTGGTTATGGCTGTCATTTATACTATATTAAGCATATATTTGTCTTGATTTTGGTGCATGCCATAAAAGTTAAATCTGATAAATTTTTTTCCTCACAAAACTGTACTCTCATCTACTTGTATGTTTTCATTCATCCAAAGATGTTCTTTAAAAGTATTGTCATGTTGTAAGGTGGGTGTGAAGAGGAAATCTGGATTCTTGTATAGCACGTGCTCTCTTATGCATGCAACTGTTACCCGAAAATGTATGCCCTTGTGACCGTCATACTATCTAACCAAAGATTACGAATCCAGATTTTCCCCTCACGCCTACCCTTGCAGCAAGCACCTATACACATGGTAATGTCTCAACATGAATGAATGTATACAAGTTTGCGAGATGTTTCCCATTTATTTCTTTGAGGTGGGTGTGAAGAGGAAATCTGAACTCCAAGATTTATACCTCTACCTCTACAGTTAGCGGCCGTCGTTTGGGAAGGCTTTGATGCTATGGGTTTGGGCTCTAGTAGGTTCTAAAAGCCCATAAGTGATGTTTGGTTAAAAAAGAAACGTCTGAATGGTCGGACATCTATCATACATGCATTAAACAAGCTGCTCTGTATTGGAACGATCAGCTTCTGGGCTCCAATGACAAGATGAAAAATGGAAAAAATGGAGAAACAAAAATTAATTTCCTGACTATTTTACTTGGAAATTTTTACAAATTCGATAGTAAAAAGCAAAAAAAGAGATATTTAATTGGAAATAAATCCCAGTAAATGGGCGTGTGTGCATTTATGATAAGTGACAAACTTTGATATGTGAAGATCAATAAAATGGTAGAACAAAATTCATGAAGAATCAATCTGGTACTTAACGGAAAACAAAGGAAATTTTAGTTGAAAAGCAGTGGCCATTGGCAGAGGATTTTCATGAAAAAAAATATATATTTTAAGTAGCGAAAAAGAAATCAGTCAAAGAAGTACACCCTGCAAATTTCTCATGGAAAAATATATATTGAAATCTGAACAGAGGCTAATGATTATTTTTTTTTATCTTAACCTGAAATGTGTCTTGACATGCCTCACAATCCCTATGACCTTGGGAAGAAGAATAGAGATTGGGGATTTAAGCGTAGAAGAAGGACACGCAAGGTTCTTCTCTGGTCAGCTTGACGGTCTGTTGATTCCCTACCCTCGTGCAAAATGAACTTCTTTAGATACCCGCGGTGGATGAGCTCTTCGATCTCATCATGAAGATTCCAACAGTTCTTAGTGATGTGTTCGATGTCGCGATGAAAGTGACAATAGACATTCAGGTTCTTGGTCGTCGGACCTCCTCATAGCCTGGGTGGCCACTTGACAAAAGAAGAATCCTTGATCACCATCAGGATCTCACCTTTTTTCACATTGAGGGGGTGTAGGGTGTTCTTTCAACAAGAGGGGTCTTGAATCGCCGACCTAACCTAGAACCTAAGACGATGACTTACTTCTCTAACGGGGAGACTGTCTTCTCCCCGATGACTTACTCTTCTTTTGACGGTACTTGCTGCTATTGGCTCCTTCATCTTCGTTCTTCCTCTTCTTGCCTTGTTGGATCTCTGCCTTTGAGCCAAGAGCTTCTTCTGTGCTCATGAATTTCTTGACATAGTCGAGGAACTCCGTGATCGTCCTTGGACGAGGTACCATGCGAACTCCTTGTGCTTAACTCCCTTTCACGCCACAATGAGGTGCACAGCCGGGTTGAGATCTGGTATTTGCAAACACTCCCCATTAAAACATTTAATGTATCTTCGGGTTGATTCATTCTCCCTCTGAACCACGTTCAGAAGGCTCTCTTGTGACTTCGAGCACTTCTTACTAGTGATGAAATGAGTAGAAAACATGTCAGTGAACTGAGCCCAACTTTTGATCGAGCCCGGTGCTATGTTTCTATACCACTGCCTGGCTAATCCTCTGAAGGTGATAGAAAAGGCCACACACATGCACGCCTTGTCTGCTCCATCAAGGTGCATCTGAGACTCAAATGCATTGACATGGTCTTTGAGGTCGAACTTCCCATCATACGTCTCTAGTGTAGGTGTCTTGAAGTCTTTTGGCCTTGAGGCTGCTGACTCAACAATGCAGGAGCTGGCTGTGCAGCTACTGAGCTCACTTCCTCCCTCACCCTACTTGGCTCTAGTGGCTGACTGCTCCTTGGTGGCAGGTTGTTCCTAGCTAATGATCGACGCATCTTGTGACGTCACCGTTTCTTAGCTGCCTCCACATTGGTGTCTATTGACCTCGGTGTTGTCTAGCACTTCGACCCTAGTCCATTCTCGTTCTCGAACATTGTCGCAAGGTGGGAGTAGGTTTCTACCTCTGGCGTCTTCTCAATCGCGAACTCGTTGTTGACTACTACGGGGAGCCGAGGGGTCTTGTCATGAGTCTGCGCCTTGTGCTCTGAGCTGACGGTCATTGACTTGTGACTCACGATTCTTAGGCTGTGGGTGTTGTTGTTGATTGGTCCTCATATGCTGACTGACTTCTAGCCTATCTTTAGGGTTTCCTCTCTAAGAAGATGGGGTTGTATGCTGACTGTTAACTCTACCCCGAGGTGGTGTCCGGTCTCAGGGAGGGGCTGGGACCTGTGGATTTCCCACATTTCGAGGAGGAGATCGACGCACACCTTGTGCTAGTTGTTCTAGTTCTAAGGCTGATGTTGGGGCTGCAATGGTGGAAACTGCTGTTGATACTGCTGATAGAAGTAGTATTGCTGGAATTGCTGGAACTGGTGCATCTGCTGCATTTGTAGGTGCATAGAGCGGACACTTTGGACCAGCTTGTCGAACTGCTGGTGCCCAACCCTAGGAGGGACCACAAAGGCTCTGACACGGAGAAAGTGAAGCTTACCTGGGGCAGCGGGGCATGCAACGACTGGGTCACAAAGGTCGGGTTCATCTGGGCCCCCAAGATGTTTAGGGGAATGGTGGATTGGCCGATTGTTATCGAGGGACCTTCAGAGTAGGCTGCAGTGTGGTCCTGCCCCCTAGTAACGCCCATGTTGACAGCCTTGCCGGTGTTGCTAGTGTTGCTCGAGGGTGCCATTAAATAGAATGGAGAAATGGAAAGTAGGTAGTAGTGACTTAGCTTTTATGTACGAGTTCCCACAAACGACGCCAATTGATGGTGTGTGATCTGGAAGCTCCTAGATGGAATGTCGCCTAGATGTTAGTTGTTAGCAAGCTGGTCTGGATTGCAAGAAAGTGGATCAAAGAACCTAGGGTGGCTAACCCGACAAGTAGACTTGTTCATGGGCTGGCTCGGGCTTGGATTTTGCCAAAATTTTAATAGGCCCTACCTGTGAATAGGTTTACCGACAAGGTACACGCGATTATTTGGTCACTAGCTTACTTATATTCAAGCTTTCAACTCGCAACCAAAGTACAATACTAACTTAAGCATCGAAAAGACCTCGTCTGGTTAGCCACCCGGGGTTCTCTAATCCACTTTCTTGCAGCCCGGACCAACTCGCTAAGCGACCAGCATCCAGATTGCGCACCATCACTAAACATTGAGGAACTAGAAGTGCAGGAACAATTGAACAAGGACTCAAATTTGGACTTGGGAGACTGGTATCAACCATTTTTAGAATTTTGGACAAAAATTGTAGGATTTATTTAACTTTTAATTATATTTTTATGTATGCATGTTTTTAGTAGTAGAACGTTCAATTATATGTTTTACATGAGAATGTGTTTATTCATGTTCTGGTTTTTTATTACATTTATTTAATTGATTATTTTACATTGTTCTTAAGGTTTTTGGTTTTGTTATACATTGTGCATATTTAAATTGTCACAATAAACTGATTTATCTTTTATTGCAATTTTATTAATAGATTTGTGTAAAATACATTCTATTGTTCTTTGTTCAAATGTTTCTAATTTCATACTTGTTTGGGTCCATACTTGTTAATATATTCCATTATTAACACCCCAAACTGGTGACACTCCGCACCAAATGTTCCTTTTCATAGAAGGGTTCAAATTTTCCAAACCATAATTTATTAGTTTGGTATGAGATATTCTCTAAATTGCACAAACCAGACCGTGAACACCCTTAGGAAGGTAGTATGAATTCTGCATTAGTTTTTCAAATACAAATTTTGCACTATCAAGATGAAGGGAAAATCTATGATGTGGGAAAGACATGGTATAGAAGAGTTTTGATCAATCAAAACCCACCCATCAATTATGATAAATAACGCCTGATTGACTATCACATTTATGATACCAATTGATTGGTAAATTTTTAATTATAAATGCAAAACTGAAACGAATATAAAATTTATGTAGTTCAAATTTACAATGTGATGTAGCGCAATCCGAATTTTCCCTGCAAAAGATGATCTGGCTACCGGCAACGACGGGCTCGATGAACCTGCAAGAGATAAACCAGAGAACCCGAGGTTATTTACCCGACGGGGTCGCTCCGATGCTTAGGTTAGTACTTGGTTGTGAGAGAGCTAGAGAGCAAAGATCACGCGTATCCTCACCCCCGGGGGGTGAAGCCTTTATATACTAGAGTTCTTGTGGGTTCAGTGGAGTAGTTCAAGAATTCTCGTTGTGACAGGATCCGTTTCCATGTTAGTTGGGGATAAAGCTACCAACCGGTAAGGCTGACCATTTCTGCCTGAATCGAGGAGTGGGGAGATAATATTAACCGTTACAAGGTATGATCCCGTAAGACGCGGAGTACGGTGACGAGATCCCTAGGGTTGTCATGCGGTGGTCAGCATTGCCTGAGCTCGTGCTCTTTAGATCCAACCTGATATGAATGCCGAAGTGCCTTGGGACCAAGGTGGTCCTGATGTGACCTTACACCGAGGTATACTCGTCTCAAGGTAGACTTGTCCTGAGGTGGACTTGTCCGAGGTGAACTTGTCCCAAGGTAGTCCTGTCCTGAGGTGGTCTGGTTATCCAATCTCGATCCGTTGCAGACTTGGCGTGTCAGGCTATGCTGTTGTCCTACTAGTTAGGTCGCTAGTTCAGCATAAAGGCTGGTCGCCAGGTCAGCATCAGTGCCAGGTTGCCAAGTCGGTGCCTGTGCCAAGCCGCCAATTCGGGACACCATCATCTTGGCTAAGTTGTTGCCTAAATGATTCCAAGTATCACCCAGTTGTTCCGAGGTACCATGTGTCAGAATATCATTGAAGGGCCAAATCCGCCCTCGCTTCAATGTAAACAAATAGGGTTTTCTATCCTAAATATAGAACAAACCAAGATTTGTACTGGTTCAATATTTTATCAGTCCAGAACAATAATTAAAAAAAGAATGATACTATTTCTTCCCTCCACATTCTTTATCTCTCTTATTATATTATTTGGTTATAGTCTCTTATTATAATCGATACTCATTTTTTAGAACCATGAAGTATCCAACACAAATAAATATATGATTGATTAAATAATACAAAGAATATGTAAAAAATTAAATAGTATAAAGATAGAAATAATATTATAGGTACAAAAATAAAACAAAAATTAAATAAATAATTTTAACATCAAGTGTTCAGTGTTCACAAAACCTAAGTGAGCAGTAGAGTTCCCATTGTTCAATTACTTTGCAAGAATTCTTACCCAAAAAAATTAAATAAAAAAGAAAAGAGAAGAAAACTTTTGCAAGAGTTATTCCACATTATAAACAAAAGTTGCCCTGTGGGCTATGGCTTTGGCTTTGTGTCACAGCGATTTGAGGAGGCAGGAGGTTGGCATTGGAGTGAAAGCAGACTGGTTGCAGAGGCAGTGTCATGGAGAAATCTCTGGTGACGCTGGACAAGGGTACATGCTGCTCTTCTTGGAACTACTGTGGCCAGAGATTGGCGACGGGATCGTCAGATGGAATACTGGCGATTTTTGATTCTTCCGACCCAGATTCTTCGACCTTCACCTGCACGTGTAGATGTAAGGTTCGTGAAGTTTTTCTCTCTCCTTTCTCCTTTTCTTTTTCTCTTTATGTCCAAGTGGTAATCGATCCAAAACTTGAATAAAAGGTTCCGATGCTCTTGATAGAATAAGCTACTCCAAATCGGCGTAATTTATCCCTGTTGGTTCATACCGTGGAATATTTGTGTTAGTTTGAGGATTTTGGTATGAATATTATGAGTGTTAAAGCACCTCATTTGTTGAAACATTGATTAATTTGTCAGGTTCGTTTTGGACTTTTATGTTCTCAATTTGATGGAGTTGCTTAGATTGTTAGACAAAAATGATAGATACCACAAAGGGATGGATTCTGGTATGATGAACTTCATTGTTATGGAATACTGTTTATTTTGTTAAGCGTTATATTAAGCTTGGTTTGTAGAGGGATGATAGCTTCCATATAGCTGACATCGCATTTGCTACGTCTTCAGTTACTGAATCCAGTTATTCGTTGTGTTTGATACAAGTCGTGTTTATAGACTGAGTGTGCATCCGGTATTCTATTAAAAACCGATGCGCACAAATATCTACTATTATTCGATAATGTTCTTATTCCACCTCTTCTTTTTATGAGAAGATCATTGATACGAAATGATTTCCAGTGAGAGTCATGGCCGGATGGCCCATAAAGCTATAAACAATAAACACTGCAGGGTACCGCAAAAGTTACTCTGCAAATTCATCCTCCAAATTTTGCTTCTCCAACAACCTTTTAATTTTTCCTGATATTTTGATTATGAACTGTCTTACAGGCACATGAAACAAGTATTACAAAAGTTACTTGGATCCCTCCAGAATATGGTGATGCAGTTGCATGCATTTGTTTAGATGGAAAATTATCACTATGGGAGGAAATTGAGGAAGGTACATAGTTGTTTTCTTCTGATATCAGAAGTTTCCAATTTGCAAGCTTTTAGCTCTTTCTTTTATCTGATAAGTTATAAACCATAACTTCGACATCCATAAATGTTGATATTTTCATTACAATAAAACATTATTGTTGAAAGTCTGTATGCCTGTCGTTCAAGTGGCTTCCAAGATCAGTAAATGATCTTTTTCTTTTCTTTTTTTTTTTGCGGTGGGGGGTGGGAGGAATGGATAGAGTAAGCATCTAGGCCATGAGGTTGAGTGGTAAGACTGCCTTGAATATTCTGAATTGTAGTTCTCTCAATATAGTGCTTTGTATTTGGAATTCCCATTTACCCATCTCAGGGAAAGGGGCCGCACTTGCTTCTTCTTGACTCTTTTGTTAGTTTTTGGTCCTTTATTCCTCAAATATAAATCTGTTGTATAGCTACATATTTGACAATAATATAAGAGGCATCTTTTTTTATCCCTCTATCTTTTAGGTCCAAATCCACTAAAATGGAAGGTATGTAAACACTTTGAAAGCAATGCAGCTCGAGTGCTGGACCTCCAATTTGGGATGTCCCAAACAAGTTTGAAAATGGTCAGTGCTAGTAGTATTTACTCTTTTCCTATTCTCTTTTTTTCTTAATTATTTTACTCCCTTGAAATTGAAAAGCTAATTTGCAGTTGACTTCTTGTGCTTGTTTTAGTGATCTTTTGATCTTCCATACACTTGTTTTCTAACTATAATATTCCAATTTTACTTGAAATTTATATGAATTTGTATTTGCTAATTTGCCTAGTCATTTTTCTTTAATTTCAGAGAAATGTAGTCCAATGAACCTCTTCCTGGATATATATGCCTTTGTGTTTATATGATATCTGAGATTTTTACATTGTACTTATGGACCGTGATACTTAATTGCTAGTAAAATTCTCCAAATTGCCCATATTATGGTAAGTGGGGCTGAATTAGAAAGGAAAATGTAGTTCTTGAAGAAAAATAAACATAGGCACTGAGGCTTCTCATTTGGCATGTTTTGACTACCTAATTTTGGTTAAATTCAAACTTACCTTTTTTAAGTTCTATCATCAAATAGGGAACATTTTTGTAAGTGATACCTTCTTTTTTCATCAGTAACTGATAATGATTTTGTTTCTATTGAGAGAATATACAGGGTATTTATGGTATGATACTTATTCTATCTCTCCTCACCTGTTAGAGCAAAAAGCAGAAGCTTCCTTTAGACTAATGGATACCCACACCCGGTCACTGGTTGTTCATTTACCTCATTTGGATCTAAGGAATCTTCAGAGGAGTTTGCAGACGAACGGATCCAAGAAAACTCTACTTGTATGGTAATAGCCAGGTGTCTTGGTGCCTTAAATGCCACGGTCCTTCCATTTCTCCCTTCAATCAGCCAATAATTGATTGTGAGTCTCCTTCCATAACCAAGTTCTGGATCCCTGTCCTTGCCAATCTATGTCCTTATTGTACAAATTGTGTTTCTGCCTTTGCTGAGTTTCCAGCACCCGTTAGACCTCAAAATTCCAATGTAATGCCTCCTTTGTCATCTCCAAAAACACCACCTATTTCTGACCTGGATTTGCAAATACTGCAGCCATCAAAATTCATTTTTATTCTATCTAATGGAGAGTGACCATGCAGGGGTACTCTTACCCCTTCTAGTAGATATTGATGCCACCACTTGTCATTCTCTGAGGATATCATCTATGGTGAAACAGGAGAAATCCTTTCTAGTCTTCACCTGATGAATTTTTATCAAATATCTTAATACCTCCTTGGATTGATTTTTATTTGAGAAAAATTTGGAGTTTCATTCTTCCCATATTATTCATATGGTGCCTTCTGTCATGCATCTCTACATAATCTTTCCTCTTTTCTTACTTGTTGAGAAAAAATTGGGCTGCAACAGAGTATCTACATTCTACATCCTATGGAGGTTTCCATCTAGCACCAAAGAAAACAACGAAATGTTCCCAAATGCTGTTAACAAAAAGACAAGTGATGCAGATACTGAAGCAAGGTGTGATCATCAAGGAGAAAAATATGGAGGCAAATGATTCTCCATTCATTAGATATTCATTTGAAAGGATGTAGAACTGGTAAATATTTTCAGTTTAAGTATAGATCCCATGTAACTGACTGGAGAATGAGTACTGATGCGTTGGAATCCCTTGGAGAATGACTAAATTGAAAAGAGTACCATGTCATTCCAATTTTCCAATAATCAACTGCCCTCTATCTCAAATTTCATTAGAAACACACACGCTTTAATTGCTAAAACAGTAATAGACAATATATCTTTTTTCTTCCTACTTATCTGGCATTGATTTAAAAAAGTCTCTTATTTCCATGGAGTATTAAGAAGGTTGGAAAAGGGGCTGGAGTGCCTTCTTTTGAGGTATATGTTTGCTATTAGAAGATCATATTGTGTTGCAAACTCAAAAATCATATTCCTCATTTAGTATCTTTCTCCAAATGCATTTCCTCCATGCGTTCACCATAATCCTCCATTATACTCTTATAGCCACTTAGGCCTTGTCCTATAAAAAGTGTCTTTCTGTCTGAATTTATTTGAATTATTCCTTTATATTTTCCTTGAATCATTTCTTAACGCATATGATGGGATAAAGCTTTGTTGAGTTGATTTGAGTTTCTTAGTTCTATCCTGGTATCCCATTGAATGCACAAGTGTAATCAATAGCATTGATTATCCTATTTAAGACAATCTTCTTCAATAAAATCCTATACTACCATGCACAGTTTTGCTTTTCACTAGAACTACCAATAATATAAACAGCAGCATCAATGAGTAGATGTGAATTCTAGCATGCGTGACATGCACATAAGGTACTCTTTTAACCGGACTTGCATGGATCAAGATAAGATGAACTTCAATTTCACAAGGTTTTGTCATGCAAATTCTAATGGCAAATGGTTAACAGAGAGTATGAGGGATTTTTCAAGGGTTATTGCCAGGCACAACATCTAGGATTTACCTCTCCACAATGGGAAGTTTACTTGGTCAAATTTGTGGGAAAATGTAATAAGTTGCAACTGTACAGATTTCTGATGACCTCAGATTAGGAGGAACATTTTCCCACCCTTGTTCAGGAAATTAGACATTGGTGTACCTCCGGTCATTGGCCAGATACTCTACAAACTCAATTAATGTCTACAGGAAAAGCCCCTTTCAGATTGGAAAAGGTGTGCCCTTTACATAAGGACTTCCAGCAAAATGTGTCTACCTGGTGGGGAGAATGTAGGGTGGAAGGATGGGTAGGCTTTTGCATTTTGTAAAAATTGAAATATTTGAAAAGGAAGCTAAAACATTGGGAAAGAGATGAATTCAAAGAAATTTTAAACGAAAAAAACCAAAGCTCTTTTGAAGAGGGAGGATCTTGACCAAAAGGAGAAAAGCGAGGTCTTCGATGAAGATGGTAGGATTAAAAGGGAGGCTTTAAGGAAAGAATAGGACAAGGTAGTGAGAAGGGAATAAGTGCTTTTGAGGTAGAGAATCTAGAGATCAAAAGTAGGATCACAAAAGGAAGGTCATAATAATTCTAGATTCTTCCATAGTTATGCCTCAGGGAGGTGTCAGAAAAATCTCATTACTAAATTGAAGGTGGAGCAAAGAGAGGTGGAAGACGTAGAGGAAATGGTTGAGGTCATTCTAAGATTCTTTAAGGAATTGTATTCCAAGGAAACAAAAACTTTATGTTAAGTAGCTGGGATGGTTCTGTTTTGTCAAAAGACAAGAATGCTTGGCTGGAAAGAGAATTTGTGGAGAAGGCAATCAGGGATGATTTTAGTTTGGATGGGGATAGAGGTCATGTGCCAGATTCAAGAGTGTGGAAATGGCAGAAATCAGGAGTATTCTCAGTTAAATCCTTCTACAGATATTTAGTGGGTGGAAATGGTACATGTTTTCCTAGCCGGGTCATTTTGGGGACAGTGGCACCCATGAAAGTTAAATTTTTTGCTTGGGTGGCAGTTTTAGAGAAATGCCTAACAAAAGAAATGCTGTTGAAGAAAGGTTTTTCATGCAATGACTTGAACTGCAGCCTGTGCAGCGGGGAGATGGAATCAGTTATTCATCTGTTTTTACATTGCAAGTTCGTAGGAGAGATATGGAACTATTTTCTAAAGTGCTTAGAGGTCAGCTGGAGTATGCCTGCCTCAGTTAAAGAATGCTTGGAGGCTTGGCACATACCGGGGATGACAAAGAAGGGGAAGTTGTGCTGGTCCTCTTTACCTCTGGCTATTTTGTGGGCGGTATGGACTGAAAGGAACAGCATGACTTTTGATCACAAAGCTTCTATTGAAGCTGAGGTCAGTAACAAGACTAATGAGCTGCTTAGGGGCTGGTTGTCTATACATACAGGTTTTAAAGAAGATACATCTGACTGTAGATTTTTTGAAGGTGGCCTTTTTTTGAGGTCCTTTTGCTTATGTTTTGTACAGTTCTCTTTGTACAAAGAACCATTGATTAATATAATTATACTTTACCTTTTCTAAAAAAGAATAGAGGTCCTGTGCTGGATGGATTTCCTATGTTCTTCTAACAGTTCTGTTCAGATATTATACAACATAATTTACTGTTGGAGTTCAAGGATTTCTGTCAATCAGCCATAGTGAACTATGGCAGCATCTCAACTTTTATTAGCCTAATCTCCAAGAAGGAAGGGACACTGAAGGTTCGAGACTTCCGATCCATCAGTTTGGTAGGGAGTGTTTACAAAATTTTCGCAATGGTTTTGGTAGGAAGAATGAAAGAAGTGGTGCGAAAGGTTATCTCCTCTAAGTAATATGCTTTTGTAAAAGGAAGGCAGCTTATTGACAGCATTTTTGTGGCTAATGAATGTGTTGAAGAAAGAAGGCTTCAAGACAAGGCAGGTGTGGTAATGATCTGGAAAAGGCGTGTGATAAAGTTGATTGGAATTTTTTATTGAGAATTGCGAAGTTGAAAGGGGTGTATTAGTGTTACATGATTTTCAATATTGATAAATGGAGAACCAAAAGGTTACTTCAATGCTAGTCAAGGTTTTAGGCAAGGTTGTTCTCTTTCTCCCTTGTTATTTACTTTGGTGGTGGATATCCTTAGTCATCATTGAGAAAGCAATGAGTTTGATCTTAGTGAAAGCTTAAAGTGGGGAGAGATGAAATCCACAATTCACATTTGCTTATTGTAGATGATATTAACTTTATTCATGGAGGCAGATTTAGAAAATGTGTTAAATCGGAAAAGGGTAATCAAATGCTTTGTAATGGTGTCTAGCCTCCAAGTGAACTTCTCAAAAGCAGCATTCTAGATATAAACATTTTTTATATGATTCTTATGGAAAGCTTCAAGGAGATTTTGAGTTGCAAGGAGGATACATTTCTCACTTCCTTTCTAGGGATGCTTCTTGGTTGGAACCCAAGTCTCAACTTTTTGGACCTTGTTGTCAAAAAATTGTAAAGAAAGGCTAGCTACATGAAAGAAAAACTATCTCTCTAAGGTGGGCAGGCTCACTTTAATCAAGGTTTCTCTTATCAACTTGCCCATTTACTTTTTATCAGTCTTCCTTATCTCAACTTAAGTAAAAAACCAAATTGAAAAATTACAAAGAGACTTCTCGTGACATGGAGGAGGGGAGAAAAGTACACATTTAGTAAGTTGGGGTTAGGTGTTTAAGCCAAAAGAAGTGGTCTTGGAATTGGGCATATAAAGAAAAGGAACATAGCTTTCCTTAGCAAGTGGATGTGGAGGTTGATTTGAAAATATGTGGCTCTCTCACCCGGATTTTAAAGAGAAAGTCAAGGTTTGGTGGAATAGCTTGGATTAATCTCCAATGTGGGAAAGCCAAAAGTTCCTAAAGAAACTCCAATTGTTAAAAAAGGAGATCAAGGAGTGGAATAGGGAGAAGTTTGGAAGACTAGAGGAGAAGAAAGCTGATTTGATTTTCTAGATTGAGGCAATTGATAGCAAAGAGGTAGAAGGATCCTTAGGTGAAGGTGAAAGGCAGTTGAGATGGTCTTTGAAGAAAGAGTTAGGGGAGACTATTGAGGGAGGAAATATGCTGGAAGCAAAAATCAAGAGAGGTGGATCAAAGAATGTGATGGAAATACATGATTTTTCCATGCCATTGCAAATGGAAGGAGAAGGAAGAGCAAAGAGCATGATTACTTCTTTATTGGTGGGGGAAAATGAGGTTATAGACCAAAATGAGATTGCTAAAGCATTCTCAGAGCATTTCAGGTCTATTTATAAAAGACCCCTACTCGAGGGGTGGAGGGCTGAAGGCATTGATTGGGAGACATGGGGGAGACTCAAGTCCAAGTTTTGGAAAAAAGGTTTGAAGAGAGAGAGAGAGAGATTAAGGAAGTGGTTTTTTCTATGAATAGATCAAAAGCACCAGGGCCTGATGGTTTCACAATGGCCTTCTATCAAGACTGTTGGGACATAATCAAAGGAGATCTACTTAGAGTGATCAATGAATTTAGGGGATTTTAGACCAATAAGTCTAGTCACCAGTATTTACAAGGTGATAGCAAAGATGTTGTCTCTGAGGATTAAGAAGGTGATCTCCCACTTGTTTCTCAGTCTCAAGGGGCCTTTGTACAGGATAGACAGATTATTGATCAAATCTTAATTGCCAATGAATGTCGGGAGGCTCAAAAGAGGCTAAAGAGGAAAGGAGTGGCTATCAAATTGGATTTGGAAAAAGCGTATGATTTGGTGGATTGGAACTTCTTGATTGATATTATGAGGTGTAGCTTTGGAAATTTGTGGTGTAAATGAATTAAGGGTTGTTTACAAACTAGTCACTACTCAGTCATAGTTAATGGGGTAGTGTATAATTTCTTTGAGGAATTCTGTGGACTTAGGCAGGGCGACCCCCTTTTTTCCTTTCCATTTACTTTGATTGCTGAAGCCCTAAGTAAATTGATTTCAAGAGCAAATTGCTTGCAACTATTCAGGGGTTGGTCAGTGGGGAGGGATAATGTTTTGGTCACTTGTAGTTTGCAGATTATATTCTAATTTTTTGTGATGGAGATTGTAGGGAGGGAGTGGAAAATTTGAGGCTGGTTGTGAAGCTCTTTGAGAGGATGTCTAACTTGAGGATCAATTGGTCAAGGAGCTTATTGGTTGGAACCAACATTGAAGAGGATGAATTAAAGTTTTTGGTAGATTCCCTAGGTTGTGAAAAAGGAGAGTGGCCGTTGAATTACTTAGGCTTACCCCTAGGAGATAACCCTAGATCTGCTTGTTTTTGGTCTCCAATGGTGGAAAGAAACGAGAAACGCTTGGTGGGGTGGACAAGGAACTATATCTCATTGGGGGGTGGGGGGAATAACTCTAATCAAATCTACCCTAGCAAATCTTCTAGTGTACTACATGTTGGTGTTCAAGATGCCACAAGGGATAGTGAGGAAAATTGAAAAAATCATGAGGGATTTTCTTTGGGAGCCCGGGAATAAAAAATGAAAAATTATTTGGTTAGATGGGAAAAGGTGGTGAAATTGAAGGAAGAAGGGGGTTTGGGAATTGGTAATGTTAGGTTGAAGAATCAAGCCTTGCTTAGCAAATGGCTTTGGAGGTTTCCAAACGAAAATGAGAAATTATGGCACAAAGTTGTTGCAAGCATTCATGGCATGTCGAGCAACAAATGGGATGCTAGATGTCTCCGTAGGGCTAGCTTGGCTTTTCTCTGGAAGGCCATCCATGATTTTCTCTTTACTTTCCTAAATCATATCAGGTATGACTTGTCTTTTGGTAGTAAAATCAGATTTTGGGAGGATGTGTGGATTAGAGATACTCCTCTAGGTGAGAAATTTCCTTCTCTTTTTGATCTTTCCAGGTTCAAGGGTAGGCCCATTTCAGATTTCCTAAGTCAACCTTCTCACCTTCTAGGGTTGAATTGGAACTTTGGTTTTAATAGGAACCTTAGAGAGTTTGAACTTCTTGCACTGTCCGAGCTGTTAGGCTTTCTGAATTCAGTGTTCTTGGGAGAAGGTGGGTCAGATTCTAGGATTTGGGGTCCTAATTCTGACGGGTCGTTTTCTTGTAAATCCTTTCTACACTCGTTGATTGCCATCTCCTCTTATCCTTTCCCAGTTAAAGAAATTTGGTGCCCTCCCATTCCCCCTAAAATCAGTGATTTTTGTTGGGAAGTATTTCATGGTTGTATAAATACCTTTGATGTACTTCAAAGAAAAAGACCAAATTGGTGTTTGTCCCCTAACTGGTGTGTCCTGTGTAAGTTTAATGGTGAGACTGCTTTCCATCTTCTAATATCTTGTCCTTTTGTCTGTTTTATTTGGAATTGGTTTACTTCCCTTTTTGGGTGCAGGTGATCTTCTCTTGACAGATTGGAGGGTTTATTCAGCCCTGTTAGTATTAGTGGCACGAAAAGGAGGGGTAGGATCCTATAGAGATGTACTAGAGCAGCACTACTTTGGACTGCTTGGGAGGAAAGAAATGCAAGAATATTTGAAGGAGAGGAAAGATGTAAGGATGCATTAGTCGAAACAATTACATTAGACAGCAGTTTTCTGAGGCATGGTCTCCTCCAACAGGTGGCTGGAAGAAGCTGAACTTTGATGGGAGTTGTGTGGGTAGTCCATGCTCCTCAGGCATTGGGGGGCCATTAGAGATGAAGATGGAAACATCATTGCTCTGTACTCCGGTCCTGTGGAGCAGGGTGATGTGGCAAGGGCAGAGTTTCTAGCTGCAGCTTATGGGGTTGAGAAGGCTAAAGAGTTGGGTATTAATAGACTGATCATTGAGGGAGACTCAAAAACTGTGATAAAATGGTTGTAGAAAGGGGAAGGGGTGACATGGCAGCTGAAGAATGAATTCCGAAGATTTAAATGGTTGTCAAGGGACATGTCAATCCAGGTGGGATGGGTGAGGAGATCTACCAACAGTTTGGTAGATAGCTTAGCAAAGCAAGGGGTTCAAAGAACACATGTTTTGGGCACATTTGTAATTCTGTTTTGGGTCATCTTACTAAAGCAGGTTTCTTTCACAATTTCTTGTTGTATCCATAATTTTTCTAATTAACGAAACCTTCTCAGAATTCTTGATAAAAAAAAAGTGGCTGTGGAGGTTCCCCATTGAAATCAGTGCTCTTTGGACTGGTCTCATCATCAGCAAATATAGGAAGGATGCAAAAGGTTGGGATAGTAAGATCCACTTGAACAGGGTGAAAGCAACCAACACTTGGAAAGGTATCACTTCTACCTATAATGTTTTCATTCCTTTTATAAGATACAAAGTGGACAATGGGGATAGAATCAAATTTTGGACAGATCTATAGTGGGGAGAACAGACTTTGACTGCCTCCTTTCCTAGAATCTTTAGCCTTTCTTAAATCCAAGAAGCCACAATTTCCCCATGCCTTCTCACTTACCCCTTGAATCAAATTGGAACCTTAACCTTAGAAGACCTTAAAGAGAAGTGTAAATTGGTGAAATTACTGATCTTTTGCATAACCTTATAGAGGTTTATATTTCCTCCTCATCCCATGACCATCCAATCTGGAAACTCAACCCTGCCAGTAAGTTCTTTGCTGAATACTTTTTCAGGGCTCTCATATTGGAGGATCTCACTCAAGCTTCCCTTATAAAAAGATTTGGTGCTCTCATATCCCACCTAGAGTCTCCTTGTTTGTGTGGGAAGCTTGTTTAAAGAGAATAAATACTTATGACCTCATTCATAAATAATAGAGGAAGATTATACATCTTCCCCCCATGCTAGTATGTTATGCCATTGTGATGATGAATTTGCTGACCATCTTCTCCTGCATTGCCTAGTAACAAGGAAAATTTGGTATCGTTTTCTAAACCTTGTTAGTTATATTCTGGAGTTTCTGTGGCAGTGACATGGTAAAAGCATTGGAAGGAGGGTAAAATTTATTGGATTGACGTAGCACAAGCTGTACTTCGGGGTGTTTGGGGAGAAAGAAATAAACACATCTTTGAAGATAAGTCCAGATCATTTGAAGACCTCATTTCCTACATTGCTCATCTTTGTAACATGTGGGCTGTCAATTCTGAGGAGTTTAGACACATTTCTGCAGTGATTTGTATAGGAATGTGAGATATTTTACATTCTTCCCCTAGGACTTTACCTCTTAGGGATCCTATTTCTAGAGAGGAGGGGGTGATGAGATGCATTAGGAAACCCAGGTGCAGCAGGAATTGGAGGTGCTCTAAGGGAGAGGAATGGGAGCATTTGTTGGACTTTTAGTGGCTTGATTGGGAATGCTGACTCCTCTAAGGCTGAAGTTCTGGCTGCCCTTATTGGATTCCTAATTGCTAGAGATTTGGGCATCTCCACTCTATCCATAGAAGGTGATTCAGCAAACACAATTACTTAGTTAGGAGAGGCTGAGGGTGGTCCTTGGTGGCTGGCTCACTACTTAGCCAAGGTAAGAGATATACTGACTACAATGAATGCAAACCTTAATTGGATCCCTAGAGATTTAAATTCTTTGGAAGATGAGTTAGGAAAATCTGGAGTGCTTAGGCAATCTCTATATAGTGACAGATCTTTGCCTATGTAATTTTTGAGATATCCCTTGTTTGCCTTGCTCTTGTTGTAAATCATCTCATGTACCAGTTTTCTCTTTAAAGAAATTCTGTTATCTCCTTTCAAAAAAAAAAAAAAAAACGCTTTATATTTCACATGTATCTTAGAATTGTTATCTTGTGTGTTGGTCTTCAAGCATCCAGTGTGGAAGCATCATCTATTATCCATCTAGAAAAATCAATGAATTTGAGAGGTAGGGTCATTATTGTTTTTGTTTAATTTGAATCCTGACAACTGTGAGTGTCATAGTTTGGTGCAGTAAAAGTTGGTTATTTAGTTCTCTGGAAAATTTATAATACATGAAATTGAAAGATTGTTATTATAAAAAATGAACTTGGAAAAGGAAACCTAAACTCAGTTTATCATTTACCTTTATATTTCTACTATTATAGGTTGTTGCATACTCAGATGGCCAAGTTAAAATTTATGAACTATTGGACCCGTTGGAACTTAAGAAATGGCAGCTTCAGGTAAACCACTGTAACTGATTCCATCTTTCAATTTTCTAGGTTCTATTTCAGTATCTTGTAAGTTGCTACTGCTGATATGTTTTATGTCAGATGCAAAAAAATCTTGTGTGTTTCTTTTAATATATACTAGTTTCATAAGATATGATTTTAACTTATATTGTTGCATGGACAATGGTCTATGCATTTCTTATCCAATCTTCCTTTCCTTCTAATGGTTGTTTTCTTCCAAAGAGCCATCATGGCATGATTTTTTGTTATTGCAATAATCACCTATTGGAAGGTTTAATCTGTTGTTGGCCTAGTCAGCCTTGTGAACACTTGTCATTCCTGGCAGCCATCATGCCATCATGGGCATTGACAAACCAGTGTGATGTATAGTCTGTATGATCTTCAACTAAGTAGTTAGTTGTTTAGGACCTGATCCAAAGGGGAGTAGGCCCCTCTGTCTACAAGCCATGCAAGCCAAATGAAACAAAAACAAAAATTTAAAACCCTTTCCAGCTGATGGCTAATAAAGGACCTCATACATTTTCTTTTTGGGTAGACTGCTTATTAGCAATGACTGTTGCCCATGTCATTGGCCATCCTTGGCATTCACTTGAAGAGGTGTGTCTACAAGCTGCAAAATGGCAGGCCTCTGATAGTCTGATGCAACTAGCCAAATGTGTATTTGTTTCCAACCAATAACAATCATAGAGTGTGCCAAGAGAATTTGATCCCATGTGAATACAAGGATCTTGGTTATTTTACCTAGATCGTGAACCTGGGTATGTAAGGCTGCTAAATTGCATCTGGATTATGAACCAAAGGGCTATTTTCTTTTAATTGATTTGTACAAGCCTTTTAGATTTAGGGGTAGTGAATCAAAACATCAAATTTCAGCCTTTCAGATGCTAGCCTTCTGCATGAATATTTGTAGAAGTGATCATTCTTTCTCTCTTGTCAGGCAGAATTCCAGAATGTAATTGATCCAGTTACTATATTTGGGAAGCCATCATGTTCATCTGCATCCATTTCTTGGAATCCTCAAAGAGGTGAAAGTCATCAATTAAGTTTTGTTCTGGGTTTTAATTCAGATCTACCGCAGTTCAACTCGTCCAAGGTATATAAAGCTCCATGCTATCTATTTTAAAGGAAATGGATTAGATTGGATGATTTCGATATGGCAATACCTAGTTCTGAAACTTACCATTTAGAACATTTAGAACATCTGGTAGATTGTTTCTAACAAATTGTATATGTTCCCTTTTCACTTTATCATGTTTGTGTGTGGAAATGCAAGTCAGCAACCTATGTATCTTTGTTTATTTGTGCCAGTGTCTATGTATGCCAAATCTGAAGTGGATGTGTTTAGGTTGCAAAAGTAATCTTAGGGTTTCTGGCTGCCTGTAACAGGATGTATCCACAATCCAATTATAGATGACGCTATCATTTAAGGTCCAAATGCCAGCTCAGTTGGATTTGGAACACGATTCAGTTAATCTGAAGTTTCATATTAGTGTTTGCCAAATAAGGTCAGAAAAAAGGGTGGTTTACTCCAGTCATCCCACTCTGGTGCAAGTAGATGTCTTTATATCCAGCACAGAATTTCTTTGACACTCACTTCTAAAAGTAGTCACTTTGGTATTAAGATTTTAGGTCCATGTCCAGAATTTGTTTTTTTTTTTTTTTTTGCATTTTATATTTCCAATCTTATCTTCCTAAGGTT
Organism: Nelumbo lutea; assembly: GCF_056320005.1. NCBI lineage: Eukaryota > Viridiplantae > Streptophyta > Magnoliopsida > Proteales > Nelumbonaceae > Nelumbo > Nelumbo lutea. Next base: position 42,171,175 of record NC_142686.1, on the reverse strand, counting down.
GCAAACGGGAAAAAGGGCATTATGTTTTTTTTTTTTTTTTTTTTTTTTCTAAGGGGAAGGGTTTATCTGAAAAAACAAAAAACAAAAATAATGCATGTGTGCAGCTAGCAAGTTCAGAGAATTGTCAAAAGTGAAACAAGTGGTAGAATTATCTTGTTCTCACTAATGGATACTACACAGGTTTGGGAATTTGATGAGGCTCATCAACGGTGGCTGCCAGTTGCAGAGTTAGCTTTGCCTGAAAACAAGGGCGATCAGGTCTATGTGGTTGCATGGGCGCCCAATATTGGAAGGTTGGCATATATTCTACTGAATTTGCAAGCATATGCACATGCTCCATTGTCAGCTTCCTCTTCAAATTATGTCTGCCATGTAAAACATCTTGATAAGTGAAAGTTTTACATATGTTGGTGATATCTGATCTCAGACGTGTTAGATCTCAAGTGAATTTGACGTGAATCATTTGTCCTGATGTCACACCCATGGAGGCATTTTGCATTAGGTCTATGATAGAAAAATAATATTTGATGATAGTAAATTTTTGACCAACTTCCAGGCCATATGAAATGGTTGCTGTTGCAACAAGCAAGGGGATTGTGCTATGGCATCTAGGGCTGAACCCTGACGCAGATGGAAGGCTTCCTGTGGAGAAGGTTGCATTGCTCTCTGGTCATGAAGGCGAGGTATGCCATATGCATGCTTAAAATTGCTCCATAAAAGATAAACTTTGAAAGTTAAAGATGCCACATGGAAATTGGAATTTGTAGCCCCCTGTATCATCATTATTAGTTTATCTTTACAACAGCTTAGTTGGAAGATAATTGATTGCTTTGCTGGTAATGATGCATTGTTTTGGTTTTAGGTGTGGCAAATGGAATGGGACATGAGTGGAATGACACTGGCAACAACCGGAAGCGATGGGGTAGTGAGATTGTGGCAGTCCAACCTGAACGGTGTATGGCACGAAGAAGCTGCCTTTAGGGCCACCTCTTAGTACTTCTTCCCCATTCAAAGTCTGTTGCAGTGACCATCCCTATTCGACTAAAATGTAATGACTCAAGTTAATCCCAAAGGTATGTTAAATGAGAGTTTTCCCTAATCTTTCCTTCCTCACTTATTTGTAGGTAAGTCCCAAGGAATTCTTTTGAAGTTCCTGAAAATTACCCCACAGATTTGCCCTAGTTAGATGGTTAAGAGTTAAGACTCGTTGGTTAAGTTGATTTACGTTTTTGTTTTTAAATTTTTTCATTGTTTAAGACTTTTAGTGGGTGTCCATTTGGTGGTGGATCCCAATTTTGGAAACATGGGGATAAGTCGCAAGTCATGGGTTGGGGCCTTTGACCTACCTGTTCTGTGTCTCCAAGCCGTAGATTTGTCTTTCCTGATGAGATGATTTGTAAATGAAGAGTTGAGGAGTTCCACACAATTTGCGAGGCAGTGTTTGCCTGTTTGGTAATAATCCCAAAAGTGAATGCGAATCTGTTAAAATAGAAGGATGCAAATCGGTTCCGTTTTGCACTGAGAAGTGAGAAGTTACAGTGTCTTGGCTTCTTGCTTGGTTGTGATGGGTGAAAACATGAATCTCAAGCTTAACCTATTCTTTGAAAGCAAAGTTTGCTTTCATTTTGAATGCAAAAATGGAAAATCCCAAGTTACCAAACTCCTGCAAAAACTGAACCAGAGTGCAAAATTGCTTTGATTCTGCATATTCAGTCTTAATATCTCATCAAACACAGCCAAACGAACAGGACAGCCCCAAAGATGTTTGTTTTGGTAGAGATGCATAAGTTCGATTATGATGTCAGAAAGGCATGGTACCGGAAAAACTTGTGACCAATCCACTTGCATCGTAAAAGTGGCGACAACAAATCAGGTAGCTTTTAATCAAAATTCAGGGGGATGGGGTTATGATTGGTCAAAGTCTTATCATGTTTTTCGGCATCATAGATTTTTCACAAGTACCCCTCCCCCTTCTTCCTCCAGATTCATAGGGTTTTGGAGTATAAATAAACTACCATGGGAAGATGGAACAATTGTTTAGTAAGTAGATGTGCAGAATTTCAGCATCATCGGATGACTGTTACATCTAAATCTAATCTCCATGGCGAGAGATATGCCCGTTTGTTTAATGATGGTCGGTAGGGGCGTTTATGAAAAACCAAAAAATTGAACTGAATCAAGAAAACTAAACTGGAAAAACTGAAGGATCGGTTCGATTTTTGGTTAATCTAAAAAAATCGGCGGTTAACTGAATTGCAATAATTCTTCTCTTATGTGCAAACCCAATTTTCGTTGATGGGTGCATTGTGTTTGTAGTGACAATGGACGTGAATATTTTGCTCAACCCTTGCAGAACCTTTTTCAAGAAGATGGTGTTTTCCACTACCACTACCATAGTTGCATTGTCACCTTCTCAATGATGCCCGTGCACTGCGTTTTCAGGCCAACTTGCCCCTTGTCTTTTGTGGAGATTGTGTTCTCACCGCTGCCTACCTTATCAACCACAACCCCATGCCATTACTTAATGGCCTTACACCTCATGTTGACCAGTTGAAAGTGTTTGGATGCCTCTGTTTTGCTTTCAATGGGCACTAAACACATGATAAATTTTCCCCAAAGGCACGTCGTTGTCTTTTTATTGGCTACCCCTTTGGTCAAAAGGCCTACAAAATTTTATGATTTGGAGACACTGTCTTCGCAAGCAATGATGTCATTTTCCATGAAGACACCTCCCTTTTTGTCCTCCACACCCAACCCTTACAACACGTACGTTGTCATACCTCATCCCATCTTTGATCCCGACCCGTCAACACCCCTCTCTTTTCCCCAGGCTGAACCCATCGATACTCATCCACCAACCCAAACCCCCCACATCACCGGATAGGGCACCCGTAGCTTTGTCTTCCTTAGTCCACACTTCACCACCTCGGCAGTCCACATGCATAAGGCGTCCACCTTCATATCTTGAATTCTTGATGAATACCGTTGCAGCGTTCAACACCGAAGCCCTTCACTGTTGACATCACCAGGTACCCCTTACTCCATTACTGATTTCTTGTGTTATGATAAAGTTTCTACCCAACACAAGGCCCTTCTTAGTTTCCCTTTCCACCCATAATGAGCCCACTACCTTTTTTGCCGCTATTAAAGACCCCAAACTAGCCCTTTCTTCATGCTTATAGTGACAGTGATTGGGGTGGTTCCACCACTAGAAGATCCATCACCGGCCATTTTGTGTTCCTTGGACATAGTCCCATCCCTTGGAAGTCAAAGAAATAGCCCACTCTTTCACGTTCCTTTTCTGAGAGCGAGTACCACACCATGGCTAGTACAGTGTGTGAAGTTCAATGGTTATTTTATCTCCTTTTTGACCTTGGTGTTGCCCCCATTCCAGCCTCCTTATCTTACGACAACAAGGCTGCTCTTTCCATCGCCAACAACCCTGTACATCATGAATGAACAAAGCATATCAAAATTGATTGCCATCTTATTCATGAGAAGATTAGCTATGATATCATTTGGCCCATTTATGTCCCATCTGATGCACAAGTAGCAGATATTTTCGCTAAGGTTCTTGGATACAACCGTTGTCACCGCTTCAACTGCAAGTTTGTTCATACCATATACTCTCTAACTTGAGGGAGTGTATTAACGTATGGAACTATGTAACTTAGCGACAGAACTTAGAGGACGGTCTTTTTTCAGATTTTGAAAGGGGGGGAATTTGGTCAATGGGATTTTGGTTCCCATTGACCAAGAATCCCATGTTCTTTTTTTCAGATTTATGTGGGCACCAATGAAAGTTTGTTTTCCTGTGTATCACTTACCTCCTAGGTGGGTAAATAACTTTCCCACCTAGGGGGGAAGTTACCAACACTTGAATGTGACAAAAATGCTCTTTTTAAAAATGGATTTTTATGGATAAAATGGTCATTGCCTTATTTACATGAGAAATAAAAGAACATGGGTAAATGCACTTACTCAGGTAAGTGTTTCCTAGGAAAATGTTACCCAGGTAAGTAACTTACCGAAAAGCGGCTAGGGCCTTAGTGAATGTGTTCAACAACTCTAATTCTCTCTAATCTTATCCAATGTTATCGACACCTTTCCCTCTCCTAATTGTAATCTAAATCCTATATCTATTTATACCCTTTGTAGCTACACTAATAATATATACATATATGAGTTTCTCCTCCATCTCGTTGTAGTTATATATGTATATATATATATATATAAGTGTGAATGAAGAGATATTGGCTTTTGAAAATTTTCTTTACTGAAATACCCCTCCTCTTGAATTTAGTTCATCTCTATTGAAAGGGTAAAAAATGTAATTAAAAGAATACCATTAAGCACATTCAATTACTTCTCATTAAGTCTCACATTTAAGTCATTAAATAAATCACATTTTCTCTCATTGAATCCAACACTTATACTTTTGTTTATCATCATTAAATTCCACTAATAAATCCATACACAATAATTATTAATGGAATAAAATTTTACATTTTTAAAATAAACATAGAAATGAAATTATATTTTTCATCTAGGTGGTGGGTAAGTAGTTCAACATTTGGGTCAAATGGATAATTTAATGATGTCATAAATAAATAATACAAATTTAGAAATATAAAAATTACTTTTGTTTATCATCATTAAATTCCACTAATAAATCCATACACAATAATTATTAATAGAATGAAATTTTATACTTTTAAAATAAACCTAGAAATGAAATCATATTTTCCATCTAGGTCGTGGCTAAGTACTCCAACCATTTGGGTCAACTGGATAATTTCATGATGTTGTAAATAAATAATACAAATTTATAAATATAAGAAATACAAAAAATATAGAACAAAAAAGAAATTTTGAAAAAAAAATGAACACATTTTTATTATTATATATTTGTCATAGTAAAAAAATTAACTATGATAAAATAGACATATTTTTATTAATAATGGACATCAAATATATAATTTAAAATTGATGGGAAATTAAACCATCTTCCTATCTAGGGGGTGGGTTAGTGGTTCAACCTTTCAGGTCAAATAGGTTAACCCATGATGTATAATTAAAAATATATTTTTAAAATAGAATAGTATAAAAAATATGAAACAATTTTGGACACATTTATAATATTATATACTAATAATATAAACAAAAATAAGTATGATAAATAATAATTATTTTATCAATGATAAACGAAATGCAAAATTTCAAACCACTTTGAAAATGAAACCATTTCCATATCTAGATGGTAGGTAGGTCAATGATCTAGCATTCTAGGTTAAATAGGTCAATCTACGATGTCATAACTAAGTAACGAATATTAAATACATACATACATATATATAAACTCAAAAAAAAAACATAAGTTTCATATAAAGCATTTTGATACAATTCTATTGTTATATGTTTACCATATTAAACAAAAATAAATGTGAAAATAAGAATTACTTTTATCGATGATGAAAATAGAATACATGATTTAAAATAAACCAAAAAAGCAAAATGGTTTTTTCATCCAAGTGATGGGTTAGTGGTTAAACTACCCATGTCAAATGGATGTTATTATTAAATAATAAAATACATAAAATTCTATAAAATGTAAAAATTTATCGATAATTTTGGATACATTCTATAATATTATATATTCATCATATAAAAAGTGTGATTAATGAGAATTATTTTCATTAATGGTAGAAATGGAATAACATTAGGATAAAAAAATAAGGAGCATTAATGTCTAACACATGACCCGAGTAACTATGTCAAATGGATCAATAATTTAATTGGTTAGGTCATTGTAGGCAAGTGATTTGGTAGAGATGCAAACAGATTAGATAAGATTTGAATTAGGGTAATATTCAAATTTGATCTAATCCAGAGATTCGATCGGATCTCATAAATATTGATTCGAATCCGAATCCGATCAATATGTCAGATATTCGAATATGATACGATCCTGATTAATTTTTTAAAAAAGTAATAAATTATTAAAAGAAAAAGTATAATAGTTAAAATAAAAAACAAAAAAATATAAATATTTTTTCAACTATTTCCATCATATAAAAAATTTACAAAAATGCAATATAAGTAACATATTCATAAATACATAATAAATAACATATATGTTATATATAAATAGTATATATACTATGATATAAATAATTGATTTGACCACAACATTAAACTAATTTTCAAACAATATATTGGAATTGCATTTCCTCTTGGTAAATAAGTAATTTTTATTATCTTATAAATTAAATAATAAAAATAAAAATATAGAATTTTTTATAAATTTTATAAAAAATTGAACATACATTAATATTATATATTCTTATACTAAACAAAAATATGTGAAAAATAAGAATTATTGTTAGTAAAGTTAGAAATGGCTAAAATACAAAGAAAAAATTAATTAATGTCTTAATCGCAATCCATTTTCCCGGTTAAATAGGTTAATGGTTCAACCAGTAAGGTCATTTGGTTGCTGACTATATATATATAGATATATATAAAGAAGGAAGTTTAGGAATTTTCTCTTTTTTTTGAATTTTTTATTTTCTTATTCCATGTCATCTTTTAAATGACCAATGAGATGCTCTCCTTTCCCATAAAAATGACTTAATCTCTCTCTCTCTCTCTCTCTCTCTCTCTCTCTCTCTCTCTCTCTCTCAGGTTCCTAATAACTTAAATAATCTCCTCTCCTAAAATTTATCCTAAACTACCTCCTCCACTTTCCCCGAAATTATATCATTCCTATTTATCTCCTAAATTATCTCTAATTTAATAGAGAGTTTCTCTCCTAAATTATATCTAATTTCTATTTATCCTCTCCGCCACTTTTTAACTATATCTATTTAAAGAAAGTTTGAATTTAAAAAAATTAAGAATGCTTTAAATATTCTAACAAAATTATATAATAACTTTAAAATGTTTATTAAAAAAATAATTTTAATAGATTTAATAACATTCATATTATTAATAATTTTATATTTTCACAAAATTCATCACAAAATTATGTACTAACAATATAAATTAGGATTTTATGCATTATTCAACTTAAATGCTAATCAAATTTATAAAAATTTAACATTAAAAAATAAAATATTATTTAAATATTTCAATAACTAAATATCTTAAATAAAAAAATAGATAAATAATTATATAACAAAGTATTTAATATTACGTAATATCACTAAAATAAATAAAATTAAAAACAAAAATTTAAATATTTTACATATTATTTTAATATTTAAATCACTAAATATTTTAAATAACGAAGTATTTAAAATAACTAGTATTTAAATAGTTAAAATAAAAAATTTATGTAATAAATTTTAAAAAAAAATTCTTAACAATAGAAAACTAATTATAACATAATATTGAAATTAATAATAATTTTAAACTTTTGATCTATACTTATTATATGACTATATATTAAAATTAATATTTACTATATTTCAGTTATTATTTATTGTTTTTTGTGATAAATATATTTTGCAATAATTTTGTATAAATTTTCTTTTTGTTATTTAATAGAAAATTTTCAATAACTATTGGAGATTAAACTACTATTGTTGAACTTTTTTATTGTATTTTTGTTATAATTTATTGATTAATATTTATTATAGATTAAACTATTATTTGAGATTATATTGTTTATTGACTAATTTAATATATTTTTTAGTATTTATTGTATTTTTATTAGTTATTTATTGTATTTTAATTATCAATATATTTTCAATAATTGTGTGTTTTCGCTATAATTTTGAATAATTATTGGACAATAAACTATTGCTATTTATTATAGATGAGACTATTAATTTAGTTGAAATTGGGAGTGTTCATGGGTTGGTTCAGTTTGATTCTAGGCTGTTTGGCCAACCGAATCGACCTGGTCAAGTTGGGGAGTTAGTCACTCGAAACTGACTAACCATTTGTGAAAAACCGGCCCACTCAGATTATGTTGATTTGGGTCAATTTTTGGTTTGATCAATCAATTCAAAAGATTTAAACTTAAAAATGTAATTTAAAGTTAAAAATTACAGTGACATTATTAAAAATTAAGTTTATGATATAAAATATTTTAGACTATGAATATGGGAATTTTCCCACTTTTCTGTATTAAAAAATTACATTTAAAATATAAAATATTAATGTACATCTATGATCAGGTTGTTCGATTTTGGTCGGTTTACAAATAGCCAATGCGAAACTGATCCAACATATTCGGGTTGGGAAATTATTGAACCAAAGCTGACTGGAAATATTAGAAAACCAACTAACTTGGGTCAAATTGATCGAGTTGGTTGGTTTCATCAATTTGATGAACAACACTAGCTGAAATTAATTATTGTTATTTTTGTATTGCTAAAAATTTATTAAAAGTAGTATATAAAATATAAATAATTATTAATTGTATATTCTTATTAGTGGTGTAAAACAAGTTGTGCTGGGTTAGCATGGCACGACTCGCGTATCACCCCCGCAAAGTGCGGGCCGTGCCTTTCTCCCCTGGAATATTTTGGGGAGTCGGCCCAGCATGGCCCATGGCCTCAACCCATGCAGGCCCTTGCTGGGCCGGTTCGTGGGCCAAGCCTTAGGCTAGGCAGAGCCATGGACCGAGCCAAAGTTATTTAAAAAATAAATTGTAAAAAATCTTAAAATTTTAATTTTATATGAATTTAAGAATTTTGATGTACACAATTGCTTATTGTTAGCACCCGATTTTTGCTCGGTTTGCCACCTGAGCCTCCAATCCACATCAAACACCTGATCATACCATTCCGACCTCTTTGAAACACCCCAAAACCTATAAAACCCAAATTTCAATCGACCCTCACTTACACCTCAACCATTAGATCAGACATAACCATCAGGCCCAACACATTCCGAAACACCTACCCATGAAATTTGAACTCAAGATTCCTTCGTTAACTCATTCATCAAACAAAGATTCCATTTTGACCATTCTCGCACCCGTAACCCATATCCACTTGACCCGAATGCATCTAAACCAATCAAACTTTTCCAATCACCCCAAAATACCAAAAAACTCCTACATATGAAATTTCATCCCAAAACACCTTTATTTACCTTCGATCACATAAAGATTTCATTTTGAGCCTTTAGATTAACTAAGTCAAACCCTTTTCAGATCTACCCAATCCGAGCCCAATCGGGCCAATCTGACCCCGCCAATCAACCCAGAACCTCCTGAAACCCCACCCCATGAAATTTCATTCAAAACTACCCCTGTTTGCCTCTTCATCCATTTTCCCTATCCCTCCGTTTTCGTCACGACCGCTGCAAGTTGTAGTGGCAGTAGATCTGAAATCCGCTCAGACCTTATCTACCTCTCAATCTTCCTCTCTCTTTTTTTTCTCTTCCGTCTTTTTCTCACTTCCATCAGAGCATATCGCCCTGATTGACAAACCAGCACTATTCATCGCCTTCCCCTATTCGAACCCAGACAGAGCGGTGGCGACGGCACCCTTTCAGCCCCTCTATTGGAATTGCACAGTGGAAATAATGTAATCTGTACATGCACAAAAACAAAATAAAATCAGATAGCGATAAAGAAAAAAAGAAGAGAGAACACCAGGTTTACATGGTTCGGCCAAAATGCCTACGTCCACTGGTAGCAACTGAGCTTCCTTTTTATTATAAACAGGAGAAAAAACAAAGATGGCCTTACCGGAATCACACCTGTACCCGACACTCAATACACCCAAACACAATACTCCTCTCAACACACTGTATACACTATACACTGAAATGAAATGGAGTATGTGTTCTGAAATAACATAGGAGAGACCCCTATTTATACTTGAGCTGAGGGGTATAATGGGGTTTTTAAAAATTTTCTTCATAGTTAAGCAAACCACAATCAGTGGTTTGCAAATGATGTGCCACTGAATAGAATGGTGGGCTCAGTTCGTTGGGCCACCGATTGCAAATTCGGTGAGCCACCGACTGGCCCACCTTTTTTTGATTTTCAACATTCTCCCACTTGAAGATAATTTTCATAGTGAAAAACTCGCTCGAGAATAGCTGCCGATCATCTCTTGCTTTGTGGCTTCAAGTCCCAGAGAAGTTCTGCACCAGATGAACTTCTCTCTCATCACCAGCTTTGTCAATATATCAGCAATGCCACCATTCAATTTGGTGTGCCACTGAATAGAATGGTGGGCTCAGTTCGCTGGGCCACTGATTGCAAATTCGGTGAGCCACCGACTAGCCCACCTTTTTTTGTTTTTCAACATTCTCCTACTTGAAGACAATTTTCATAGTGAAAAACTCGCTCGAGAATAGCTGCCGATCATCTCTTGCTATGTGGCTTCAAGTCCCAGAGAAGTTCTGCACCAGATGAACTTCTCTCTCATCACCGGCTTTGTCAATATATTAGCAACGTTGTTGTTAGTGTGGATCTTCTGTAATGAGATCTACCCATCTTCAACTACCTCACGAACAAAGTGGTGTTGTACATCAACGTGTTTAGTTCGTGCACGAAAGATAGGATTTTTTGCTAAGTGTAATGCGCTTTGACTGTCACAATGAATAGTCACCACTTCTTTCTTGATGTGGAATTCTTCAAGCAACCTATTTAGCCAAATACTTTCTTTGCATGCTTGTGTAGCTGACATATATTCTGCTTCTCTTGTAGATAAGGCCACTACAAATTGCAATTTTGATGCCCAGCTCACTACATCATTAGCTAAAGAAAACACATAACCAGTAGTTGATTTTCTATTATCGTGATCTCCTGCATAGTCTGCATCCACATAACCAACTAGTTTTAAGCTTTGGCCACTATAACAAATGGAGATTTCAGAAGTGCCCTTCAAATACCGAAGGATTCTCTTTACCGCAGTCCAATGATCTCTTCCTGGATTTGCCATAAACTTACTGACTGCTCCCAATACTTGTGCAATGTCTGGTCTGGTGCACACCATGGCAAACATAAGGCTCCCTACTACTGATGAATATGGTATGTGGGACATCTCTGTCTTCTCAGCTTCAGTGCTAGGTGATTGTTCCGAAGACAACTTGCAACCAACAGAAAATGGGATACTGACTAGTTTGGAATCCTGCATGTTGAAGCGCCGCAAGACCCTTTGAACATAACTCTTTTGAGTTATCCAGAATTTCTTGTTCTTTTTGTCCCTATATACCGTCATCCCAAGAATCTGATTAACCGCCCCCAGATCCTTCATGTCAAACTCCCTAGATAAACGAGCTTTCAGTGTTGAGATACTTCCTTTATCAGTACTTGCAACTAGCATCTCATCAACATATAACAACAAAATGATGAAGTGATCATTACCAAAGTATGTGTAGGCACAATGATCTGCTTCGCATTTGTAAAAGACCAAGCTCACAATGAAGGAATCAAATTGCTTATACAAACACCTTGGTGCCTATAAAAAAAAGTTAAAATACAAAAGAAAGGAAAGAAAATCCAAAAAAGAAAAAAGAAAAAAAAAAAGAAAAGCCAAAAAAAGATGAAATTTACAAAAAAAAAACAGAAAATTATAAAAATGGAAAAAATCCAAAGAAAATGGGAAAGTTAAAGAAAGTCCAAAGGACAAAAAAATGGAAAATTCAAAAATAAGAAAAGGGAAGAAAAGAAAATCCAAAATAAGAAATAAAAGTAAAGAAAAATATAAAAAAGATAATCCAAAATCTGAAAAAGTGTAAAAGTCAAAATAAAAAAAAAGGTGAAAATCCAAAATACAAAAAGAAGAGAAAAGGAATGCAAAAAAAGGTAAATGCAAAAATGGAAATATATAAAATAACAAACGGGGATATATAAAATAAAAAGATGGGAAAATACAAAATCAAAAAGGAAGAAAAGGAAGAAAAATCCAAAATAAAAAAGAAACAACCAAAATTCAAAAAAAAAAAAAAGATAAAAACTCCATTGTGCAAAAAAAAAAAAGAAAAATCCAAAAAAGATAGAAAAACAAAAAATGGAAACGGATAATAAAAAATCCAAAGTACAAAAAAGGAAAATTCAAAATAAGAAAAAAATCCAAACTAAAATGGGAAAATTCAAAATCTCGATAAGACAACCAAAAAGAAGTATAAAATCCATAAAAAGGGAAACAAGTCAAGGCAAAAAAGAAGTGATAGAAGAATCTGAAATATAAAAAATAAAGAATGAAAAAAGAGGGAAAATCCAAAATTCAAAAATAAAGAAGGGGGGTTAAAAGGAAAGAAAAGAGAAGAATCATAAAAGGAAGGAGGGAAGCGAAATATCAAGTTAAAAAAATCAAAATAAAGGAGTTACTAAGTTATGTTGATAGGAGGACACCATTGAGAATGAAGATTCAATCAAGAATGATCCTACAACTGCCTCCTCATCCGTAGGTTTTTCTGTTTCGGCAGACCCAAACATACCAACTTCGGTTCCTTATACTGATTACCTTAAACTTCAAGAGCAGTTAGAGGATGTAAAAGCCCAATTCATAGCTTTCCGCAAAGAGCATAACCAATCAGCTTCACTTCCTCTTTCACAAATCCAAGTACCTAGCCACCAATTTCAAGAACCTCCCATGCCTTTACGCCTCCCAGCACATCAACTGCATTCCCACCCTTTACATCCACCTCATTCCATGCACCTCCTCCTTTCACGTTCACTGCATCATCACACAAACCCCCACCTGAACCGGCTTTCAGCTTTGCAGAGCACCCCTATTGCTAGCCTCCACCTCAACCAACCTTCACCTTTGGTGAACAATCCCACTGCCAACCTGATGAGACTGAAAAGAACCCTATTTTTGTCCTCTAATTTTCATTTTTTTTTCATTATTTTAACACTTAAATGCACTCATTACTCTTGTATTTCGATTCATGGCAATAAAGAAGGCAATTGGAAGGAAACATGCCAATTCGGGTGATTTTGCACAGTTTCGGCGATAGTCAGTGATCTGGGTCTAACTCACAATTTCGGACTCCGAATTGGGTAATTCAAGAAGCATTAGAAAGAAGAACGAAAGGCCCACAACTTTTATGTTTTGGGCATTGACTGGTTCAGTCTGCATCGAGTATGAAACCGGGCCCGAAGTCGGAGAAAATTCGTAGTCAGGCCCATTTAACAACTGAAGCCCAACTCGCAGAAAAACCTGGAAGCAGCCCAAGTAGCAAAGAAGCCCAACTCGGATACAAGAGTCTAGAGTCCTAATTCGAATGTAATCTCCCAAGAGGGAGAGAGTCTTATTAGATCTAAACTTTGAATGTAATCCTATAAGGATAAGAAGGTTGGGGATTAGATAAGAGATAGGATAGAATTAGTTCAAAGAAGATCAAGACTCCCTAAAGATAAGATGATCTCCTAGAAGGAGTTGGAAAACAGCCATCTCCTTTGGCTATATAAAGAGGGGGGCGAACCAGCTCTAGCATCACCCATTCCAAGATCCAAGAGATCATCAAGAGACCAAGAAGCTCAAGAAGGTAGTTCGGCTATGGAGAAGAAAAGCATGGAGATTGCGCAGATCATGAGTAGCTAAGCTTCTTTTTCTGGTTCAAGGGGGAGGTTCGATTGTGTCATTGTGAGGTTCTGTAGTTACTTTATTTTCTTGCTTTCTAATTCAAGTATTCATTGATTCTTGTGCATATTTTTATTGGACATTGATGTTAATTAGTTTGACAACTGAATTAATGTTGATTTTCCTATTGCTATCCATGATTTTGGCGATCCATAATTGTCACGAAGAATGGTACAAGTAGCAATTAGGTTGATATCTTTTTGGGTCAATTGTTCGTGATAGCCTTTGACCAACGTTTTATCATGGTTCAACCTAAAGGAATCGATGGAGCAAAATTCAATAATTGCAGCTATCTCAATTATTGTTATTTTGGTTTAACTGTTTTCACAAATCTTAATGCTATCATTGTTTAACATGGAACGCTATCGTACCCAGTTGAGTGGTGATAAGTGTTGATCGAATGCTGGGTTTGGTCAACTGAATTAGGAAAACACAAGGTTTATTATGACTATCCTAGTAAATCTAAGGTTAAATGCTTGAATTGCAAGAATGCTAAATTGTACCTAGGATCGATGGCCAATCGATTCAACCCAAACTCTTGAACCAAAATTCGATAAGACTGATTTTTCTCTTGTTTGTTTAAGTGCTTTCTTATTCTTTTAATTCTAGTTATTAAATTTCCCCACTCAATTATAGTATCCATTCGGCTAAGAGGTTACTGATTTGCTCCCTGTGGGATTCGACCTAGTACCACTTTTACTGCAAATATCTTATTGTGGGACTAGTACTAATTTTGAGGGCTTGGACAAACCCGTCACAACCCCCGCGTCAGCCAACTTTTAGCTTCCCAGGGCAATCCTATGCTCGACCCTCTCCAACCATCTTCAGAGAAGATGATCCCGAATTTGCTACACCACCTTCCCTGTTCCAGACCCCCCTCAAGGATGATGTGGAAAGACTAAAGAAAGAAATGAGGCAAGTAAAGGGGGTTCACAATTTGGGAATTACAGATTTTAAGGAGTTATGCTTGTACCCTGATGCCAAATTGCCTGAGAAGTTCAAGATGCCCAATTTTGAGAAATATGATGGAAAAGGTTGTCTGCAAACTAACTTAAAAATCTTTTGTGGGGATATGTTTTAGTATGATTCCGATGAGAAGCTTCTGATCTAGATGTTCCAGAAAAGCTTGATTGGGAGTGCTAGAATGTGGTTTGCTAATCTGGAGGAAGAGAAAAAGAAGTCATGGAAACGAGTATCTGAAGCATTCTTAGACCACTTCTCTTATAACATGGAATTAGTGCCAGATCGAGCAGATCTTAAGTCAATGACTCAAAATCCTAGAGAATCTTTCATAGATTATGCCTATCGGTGGCGTGAGATGGCATCCAAACTGTGGCACCCCATGCCCAAGGAAAAAATGGTTAGGCTTTTCGTCAAGACTCTAAAAGATCCCTAACATACTCTATTGGTTGTACAACCGCTTAAGGACTTCAGTAAAGTGGTGAAAGGAGCTGTCAGAATCGAAGAATCTCTTGGACATGGTCCGATTAATCTATTGAGGATAGGGGTAGGGGCAACCACCTAGCTAGCTTTGCAACTACAACTCCATCTAATCCTTCATTTAGGGTGCCTACTCCAATACGTCCACAATCATGACAACAGTAACGTACCCCAAGGGCACAACAAACTCTCCAAACAGAAAAGGAGTTGTCACCACTTCCTTATTCATACTCTCAGTTGTTACTTGCCTTGCCTAATGATGGATATCTGGAATTGCTTGAAGAGAGGCCTCCCTTGGTGCGTAAGCCAAAGCATTATGATGAGAATGCCTTTTGTGACTATTGTAGAAGCCTAGGGCATATCACTGACAATTGCCATCAACTCAAGATTTTAGTTCAAAAGCTAATCGATCAAGGTCTCATTGCATTTCCTGACCCTCATGAGTAATATTTGAGCTGAGTTTTTCTCCCTTTAGTCACCATGTTTTGATTGTCGTATATGGCCAATGTTGGGTATTGTCTGTGGTATCAAGCTAACTACGTGGATGTGAATGCAATCTCTGAGACAAGGGATCAATGCTCTCTACCCTACCTCTATCCATCGAGAGTCTCCTTTTATTATTGCATCTAGTTTGTTATTCTCTCTTCTTTCCCATTCTAAGGCAATTTGAACTACGTCCGGCTTGATCCCTTTCGAAGGGGTACATAGAGCAGCCCATCTCATGGGTCCAACCACTTTCATAAGTAAAATATTATTTTCCCTATTTCTCTCTTCCTTGCCTAAGATACTTATTTATAAGAGAGTGATTAGTCCATTTAGAGTTGTCTACCCATAGCAGTGTTAGTTGTTGAGCAAGAGCTCTATAATTAAACTTCCTATTGACCTCCCAATCCATAATAAAGCCATCCATAATAAATCAATAATAAAGCCCCTCCCTCTCTCTCTCCATGGTCTTCTTCTCCTTCTCATCTTCTCCCATTTTCCCTATCCCTCCATCTTCGTCACTGCCGCTATAGATCTGAAATCCACTCAAACCTCATCTACCTTTCAAACTCCCTCTCTTTTTTTCTCTTCCGTCTTTTTCTCACTTCCATCAGACCATATCTCCCTGATCAGCAAACCAGCACTATTCATCATCTTCCCCTATTCGAACCCAAACAGAGTGGCGGCGACGACACCCTTTCAGCCCCTCTCTTCTTCTCTCTATTCTCTTCTATCTCTTCTTCCTCCTACACCTTCTCCTTCTTAGATCGACCTTAGAAATACACTATTCATCTTCTTCAAATCAGAGCGGCGGCATTAGTTTTGACTTCTCCCCCAACTTCAGTTCGACAATTTCAGGGATCCGTCCATCCCCTCTTTCATTCAAACGAAGTAGGTAGCGGCAACAAGTTAGATCTCCAAATCCGATTGTGAGTGCAGCTTCCCAGCAACGAAGGTCATTCGGTTGTCTCTCATTTTTGGTGGTTCCCTACCTTTTCTTGGAACCCTGTTCTTTTCCACCATTCACAGAGATCGAACTCCACATTTGGCTTCCCCTGACGACGAAACAATCCCCTATTCATTCATCATCCATCATCTAAACAGACTAAAATTGCTTCATCTGTTGTTGATCTATTTGTTGCTTCATTGGTCGTCAGGCCACATTCTCCACAGGTAATTCCTCTCATTCTGTATGTTCCAATCGGGTGGTTTCTTTTGCTCGACAGTTTACTCGGCATCTTGAGCTGGGAGTAGAGGGAATGGGTTGTCTCAGCTCAGGTACTTCTCGATACCAGTCCAGATTTAGGATTAGGCTTTTGTTTTCTATTTTTGAGGATTTAAATTTGTTCACTGTGAATCTCATAATCAATCATGTAATTTTTCTTGCTTGATTGTTTTCTTTTTTTATTGTTATTTATTTTTTTACTTCTTATATCAATTCCACTAGGTAAATATTGTGATAGAATAGCTAGTTCAATTCAGTTAATCATCCTAAGTTATTTGTTCTAGAGATAAATCTAGTTTATACCATCTCATGTTCATGCTATATTTAGCCAAGTTTGTAGATGCATGGTATATTTGTTCTTCATACTATATTAGTTGAGGTATATGTATACAGCTCTTCCCCGAATTGTTTTTCTTTTCTCTTTTTTTTTTTTTTTTTTATCTTGCTCTCTTTCGTTTATTTATCCACACCGGTAAGCCAGTGCCTTGATTTTTGGAGTCACTACAAAAATAAAAATATTTTTGAAAATTATTCCTAGAGGTCCCATTACTTTCATTTCTTAAATTGATGGGTGTCGACTTCATTTCCAGCCCAAGTGGCAAGTGAGCCCAGTTTTCCCTGGCACTCACACTTATATATACAATAATTAAATAAAATAGTATAATAAAATTAAAAAAAATATTTATTTTATTAATATAATATATACTATATATTATTATGTAATTATAATTTATATAATATATATTATATATATAAATATATATGAAATATATATATACGGGCTGGGCCGCAGGCCGCACCGTGCCAATCCGCGGGCCATGAGTAGTATGTGACGACAGTGCGGACTGTGCCGGCTTGACCCACTGACCTGAAACCCCAAACCCGGCACAGCCCATCGGCCCATACAATCATGCTGGGCCGTGGCGCGCCAGATTTACACCTCTAACTCTTAGCTTTACGATTAATCCCACTGGATCCCCGCTTTATGTTTAAAACAACTCTTGACGATCCCCGCTTTACGTAAGATCGAGATTGCAATGAACATGGAGACGAAAAGCAACAACACCAAGGTCTGTGTTACAGGTGCTGCAGGTTATTAGGGCTCTTGGCTTACCAGAAAGCTCTTACAGAAAGGCTATATCGTTCATGCAACATTGAGGAACCCAGGTTCTCTCTCTCTCTCTCTCTCTCTCTCTCTGAGGCAGGTTATTGATTTTGGTGAACCCCATTACCCCAGATAACCCGGTTAAGGTGGGACTTCTCAAAAGCCTTCCTGATGCAAATAACAGATTACTATTGTTTAAGGCAGATATTTACAATCCAGATGAGTTCGAGCCGGCCATTGAAGGTTGCGAGTTTGTGTTCCATCTTGCCACCCCCTTGCAACACAACAGCCATAGTTGTCAGGTCTCTCTCTCTCTCAGCACTCTTTTTTGTGGTCCAATTTTGGGGTCCGTTCCTTTGACTGATACTGGTACCTTGGAAAATTAATTAAACAGTTCAAGGATACAAGTGAAGCAGCGGTAGCAGGGGTGAGGAGAATTGTGCAGTTTTGCATAAGATCGGGAACAGTGAAGCGACTGATCTATACTGCCTCTGTGGTTGCCGCATCACCGCTGAAAGACGATGGCATCAGTTTCAAAGATTTGATGGACGACTCCTGCTGGACTAGCTTACCTTTGAGTCCTTCATTTCCTTATGACAGCGATCCTTTGAAGGTGGCTGCAGGCTTTTAATTTCATTATTAATTTGACCCTTGACTAACTAGTATGATTCCTGTTTCATCCTTGTTCTTGTTAGAACAAATCAAACCTATTTTGAAGAGTAGATGTTACGTTCTAGATTGCTATCTGCAGATCTCTCTCTTCTAGTAACTATTTTTAGTTAGCTCAGAGGGTGCCATACTTGATCTGTAGTTCAACCCATTAATTAACTGTTGAAACTGCCCAAGATGGGGGAAGTCCATGGCCATGCATGGAGCTAAGTAAGCCAGCCCAGAACAATATAATGATCTTAATAACGTGTTTTACAAAAAAAGTCTGCATATATAGTTGTGAAATTGATGTCTATGGATGTGAAGAGCTATATATAGCATTACTAATTTGGATCTTGATAATTAAGACTGATGAACTGACAATATGTTTTTGTATACGTAGGAGTATACAAATTCAAAGACACTTGCCGAAAAGGAGTTACTAAGTTACAACAATGGAGGGATGGAAGTGGTGAGCCTCGCTTGTGGCCTTGTAGGGGGAGAAACCGTTCTCTCCTATTTACCTGAAAGCATGGCACTGCTCATATCACAAGCTCTGAACCACCCATTTGCATATCAAATGCTTGGATTTTTGGAGGCTTTGTTAGGTAAAGTTCCAGTTATACATATCGAAGATGTCTGTGAGGCCCATGTCTTCTGCATGGAGAAACCCTCAGTCACTGCAGGCAGATTTTTATGTGCAAGCGCATACCTATCAACAAAGGAGATAGCGCATTACATTCGACAATATTACCCAGAGCTCCACATTGGACATGAGTAAGTAATTAAACTCCATCTGCTGAAAACTGCAACTTTTCCATGCTTAATGATTATTTCTCCCGTTAATTCTTCATTAATCGGTTGCATTTGCGATATACCAGAGTGACAAAATATTACCCAGAGCTCCACATTAGGACTATGAAATTCTTTCAACTAGCCTCCTCAGTGAGTGTTCACAATAACCAAGAGTGAACCCTGCCTGAGATGTGTTAAAATGGAGCGCAGGCCGGGTGTGGGTGGAGGAGGTGAGGACTGAGGAGAAGAAATCAGACACTACAAATAGAATAAAAATACTTAGACAATTGATAATTATTTAAGCAAAGTTCCAATGTAGGTTGGGCATTGGGCGGGAAGCAGAGAGCACATGGCCTGTCTACAGAGCCCCTTTCCAATGGCGGATTGTTTGGAATAGTTAATGTAGATTGGCCAAATTAAATTATCCATCTCACTGTCAAATATAGAGTAATAAGTCTTGATGACCATTGATATTGAGATGTGAACTTTGATTGGCCCGAGTAATAAATCTTTTTCCATTCATGGAGCAGGACCAATTCAACCCAACTCATCCACTTTAATTTTTAAATGATATACATGCACATGTAGGTATTTTGACTATTCATGCATATAAATGGAAACGAGGCACCAACTCGTGCCATGTACAGGTGTTGTTAAAAGAAATTGTGGCAGGAACTTTATGAATATATCAATTGGGTCAAGTCTTCGCAAATCCAATCTAAACCATTTTTGGGTTTTATGATAGTGGATAAATTTGTGTTAATTTTTATTATAACTTTTAAATGCACTGGATAAATTTGTGTTAATTTTTATTATTACTTTTAAATGTAATTGAGCAAGGCTGAACCCAATCCATCTTAGCATTATTCTTCGGTTATGTCTAATAAATTAAAAAAAAAATCTAAAATGTATTAGGGAGAGGGAATTACTTGTTTATTAAGTTAAATTTAAAAATATTTGTTTACTTTAATTAAATTATGTTTTTATTAATTTGTATCAACTTTAACTAATAAAAAATGATTTTTTCTAAGTCTGTTAACATTTTTATTGTTTTTATTATGTTATTTTTCAATAATAATTTAAATATTAAAATTTATAAATTTTGTAAATTAATTTTACTAATTTTAGGGTAAGTTAATAAAACTAAGTTATTTAATATGTTTTAATTAATAAGTTAATTATGTAAATTGTGTTACTGGTTTTAATTTTCCCTTTTATTTTTTAGTTACTTTTTTATTTCTAACATTTTCTCAACAAATATTACATTGAATAAGTTATTTTTTTGTTATTTTTAGTGAAATTTTCTCGTAATTTATCAATTAATTAAAAAAATTAAATTTCTACTTTTTTTTCTATTTATATTTTTAGAAAAATTTTCCTCATTTTTTCATTTTAATTAACAAAATTATTATTTTAGTGAAAATTTCCCTCATTTGCCCTTTTGTTTTTAAATAGATTGATATAATTCAGTATGAACTGGTAATTGAAGTTAAGTGGATGGATGGTTTTCAAGTATTCAAATTACTTGACTCTAGTCTTTTTGTTTTGAAAATTGCATAATTGGGTCAAACTGGTCAAACTTAATTGGTCCAATTTGGTATGAATTCGTAATTGAAGATAGTGGGTTGGATGGTTTTCTGGAATTCAAATAACCTGACCCATGAAAAAATGAGGGAAATTTTACTTTCTTCTTCTCTTGGAAAATTGACAAATCTAGGGAAACGACTTGATCCATTTGATCTACCTCTTCAATGCTTAAAAAAATAAAGTTCATTGCAATAGAGCTATAAGACAAAGGAGGCAATTCATATTCACAAAAAAAAAAAAGAAAATTAGTAGTGAAGTTTTTACATAATATATAGAAAAAATTTTAGAGAATTTTTAACAAAAAAATTCCACAAACAATGTTTTCAACCCACCATTGACCTGGCTGGTCGAACCGTTCCAACCGTCACCCAACCAAGATTCCAGGTCCAGTTCAGTCAAGACTTGTACACTCAATGTATGCAAACTTTCAGAAGCCATAACTTTGCACTCTGATGTTAGATTGGGTTTTTTTCTTTTTTGGATAACTTTTCGAGATCTATGTGTCTCAAGGTGTCATAAGTGTCTTGCCCTGCTATTTTTGCAAAAAAAAACCCTTTTTTTACCTCAAATTACAAATTTTAATATTTTTATAAATAAAAAAATAAAAAATTGAGTAAAAAAATATTAATTAAATATAAAAATACATATAGCATATCTAAAACATATTTATATATTATTTGTTTAAAATATATATATATATATATATATATTTATACACATATATGAATATGTACATAAATATATACTTAATACATATATATATATATATATATATATATATATATATATATATATGATGATGTGGCATGATCTAAATCGTTCAACCCGATCGATCGAACCAGTGACCTGCGACCCAGAGGAAAAAATGGTTTGGCCTCCAGGTCTGTTTTTAAAACATTGTCTAAAAATATAACAAAAAATATTTTATTGAAAATTTAATTAATAGTTAAATTAATATTTTAACAAAAACATGTTATTAATAGTGTTTCTAATATTTATTTTTAAGATATGTTTTCTAAAAATTTATATGACAGATTTGGAAAACCAAATAGGATCAATCAAGATTTTTTTGAATCAATAACTAAATAAATTGGCCATGGGGGTGTAAATTGTCGAAACCTCCCATGAGGATTCTAGCCATTGCTGAAGCCTCCCCTAAGGTTTGGTAATTGCAATCATATCCCCTGAGCTTTCTGACATAATTGCAAGTAGACCCCCTCTATTAGAATCCTCTAACAAGAGGTACAAAATTATCCAAAATACCCGTGCAATTACTATTGAGGTTGGTTTTAGGAATAAAAAAAAAACAATATAAACTTTATGAACAACAAAAAAAGAAAGTTTAAAGTTGTGGCTTAACCTTTGAGAAATTGATATGAAGGGAGAATTTGGAAACTAAAACAATTTAAATTGGAAAAGAGGTTGGAAGGGTTTGGTGTAGCAATTGATATGAAGAGAAAATATGGAAACTAAAACAATTTAAATTGGAAAAGAGGTTGGAATGGTTTGGGGTAGTAATTAATATGAAGAGAAAATTTGGAAAATAAACATTTTGGCCAAAAGTAACTGCATGAGTATTTTGTACGTTTTCATGCCTCTTGTTAGAGGATTCTAATAGTGGGGGTCAACTTGCAACCATTGTGTTAGAAAGTTTAAGGGAGGTGATTGCAATTACCAATCTTTAGGAGAGGTTTCAGAAATGGCCAGAAACTGAAGGGAGGTCTTAGCAATTTACCCTAAGTTGGGATAATCACTTTTTGGGCTGTGAAATGATCCAATCCGTTAGAGTCATCTTCTTGACCCCTTTTTCTGTTATATATAATGTTCAACAAATCTAAACATTAATACAAATAGTGATGTGTGGGTTTTAAAATGTCCAACGGAGAGAGATAATTTTTTCATTAAAATATTAAAATATTAAAATATTATTTATAATTGAAATAATATTTTTAATTAATTATTAGATATTATTACTTTACTTTCATTATTTTTCTTATTGTCTTATTTTTTCTCTTATTTTATATATTTTTACTTATATTATTTAAATATTTAAGCTTTAATTAAACATTAATATCTTAATACATTGATGAAAAATTAAATGCATGTATATGGAAGATGGGGAAATAGTTTAGGAGAAATTTTAGGAGGGAGATGGTTTAAGTGATTGAGAGAGAGAGAGAGAGAGAGAGAGAGAGAGAGAGAATTGGAATGGGGGACTCTAGTGAATGGGAGAGGGGTGCCATGTGGTTACATGGGAGGGTTGGGAAGGGGGAATGGAGGAAAGAGAGAGTTAAGGAGGAAGCACTAAAGGGAAAAGGGAAAATAGAGAAGAAGGGTGATATGGACAACATTGTTTTATATATATAATATGGATTTATAGACTTTTTAATCAAGCAACATATCCATGTACCTAATGAATTCTCCATTAGGGCTTAGCTTGGACTGTCCAGTTTTCTATTCACTTCAGCTCCATAGCTTGGCCCTAAATCAGTCCTGGCCCACCCAAGTTGCATTACACTATTGCTTGCCATTTAAAGAGCACTCGGGGTTTTCTCCTCGTGCATTTTTCCTACCCACTCTTTACCCACCGTGAATTGGAGCCACACATCTCTATTATGAATTGAGTAATGTGTGACTGTAATTCACGGCGGATAAAGAGTGGATAGGAAAAGTGTGTAAAAAATCTGGGCTCGAGAGAGGTTCATAACTGGTTTGGATGGTGCCAACGACCCTTATATGATGCTTTTAGGTTCTCGTGTACCAGTTATGTGAAAGATAGTAGGGGCTTCTTCTTTACTTCTTGTTGCCTTTTGCTTTTATATGTTTTGTTTGGTTTGGTTTAATAATGTTTTCCTTTAACCCCCCGAAACAACTATGGGTTGTCGTTCGAATGATATATATATATGTGTGTGTGTGTGTGTGTATTTTGTGTAAATCATCATCATATTAGGTAAATCAACCATTAAAGGGGGGATCTGAGTTTTAGCAAGTTTTGTTCATGGCCGAGTTTGCTACCTTGTCCTCCGAATATATATATATATATATATCTCCCAAGTCAAGCATCCAATCTTGTTTTTCTTTAATTTATATAACATAATTATGACATACAATGAATTCATTGGCATCAGGTTCGTGGACGAGGAGCTGGAAGCTGTAGGAGTAAAATGGGGTTCCACAAAACTGAACGATCTAGGTTTTGAGTATAAGTGCGATATCAAGATGATAATAGACCACAGCATTCAATGTGCAAAGAAGATGGGCGCTCTAAGTTGATTAGATCGTTCTTCATCATCAGTTCCTTTCAATAATACTTTCCGAATCTTTCACTTCATTGGGAAACTATAATCTTATATATGCTTAATTCAGATGCAATATATATACATATATATTAATTATGAGTGGGACGACTATATTAATTATTAATATTAGATGGTTTACTATTTTGGAGCCAAATTTTGTATGTCTGTGTTCATGCATATTGTTGGTTGAGTTCTCCATCAACTTTTTTTCCCTTATAACACACCGTAGTCATACGGATTTGTGAAATCCATCAACCATGGAAATGGGAATGTAAGTTGATATTGGCGCACTTGGCCCGGACCAATAACATGCTTGCGCGTGTTTGGTGGTGGCGCCCAAAGCGGATTCAATAGGGGCGTGCGCGGAATAGGGATTGGCATATCCAGGACTAATGGTGCGGTCGCACTTGATGACCTTAAATAATCGAGCTCTATAGAGCCGGACAACATCCTGACCATTCGAGCCCACCTACCTCCATGTGGCCTCAAGTATAAATAAGGGACAATCCCCTTAAGGTAAATATTTGGAACTTGGACTTAAGAATTCACAACTTCCTTTATGGCCTCGTCTAAGTGTTTCCACCTTAGGCCTCATCCACCTTGCATTGCACCCGTACTAATGTGATTGTTGAAGTCTCCGCCTTGGGTACCAACCCGAGGCTTTTGACGTTCTCCCTCCTTTACTCCTCGTAGGACCGGCCTATTAGCCCTCGGCCACCCTAGGCCTCAGACTACTTAGCCACTCCTCGACTTGAAAGCAAAATGACATTGTTGCCCTCAACCTATTCTCACCAACAACAATTGGCGCCGTTTGTGGGAATGTTGCTAAGACTTCCCGCAATTAAAGTAATGCTCTAAGAAACTTAAAGAATTCACTCATAAGCTTCAACTGACATGGTGAGAAACACCAAGAGCACTCATAACCTAGTAACGATAGACCAGTTTCAAGTGGTCCTCGACCGGCTCGACAACCTTGCGTAGAGGTTGGATGAGGTGGGGCACCCTGCAGGAGGCCACCCTCAAGGCAGCCGCCCCATTGGAGGCTTGGGGCTCTATGGCGAGTGTGCATCTCCAGACTCATTCACCATCGGCCCAATCGGATCCAAAAGGGTTGACCCCTCAGAGTCCAACAGCAGTCGACGTGCCAACCAGTCGTCGAGGACCTCCTAACCCCCTAGCTGAATAAGGGAAAATCCATACAATCTCATGACTATCGTCGAGTCCAAGAACCACCACGGCCGACAAGAAAATTCCTTGGACGAAGGTGGGCGATTAGGCCACCATAGCCCCCCTTCGAGCACCGAGGGTGACGCTGTGCCTCTCCCTCTCGCATCTCGAACCTTCGAGACCTCCTGAATGATAAGCAGACTAGAAGAAGTGGACACGTTGGGGAACCAGGATGACCACTACTGAGTTCGAGAGAACCAGGACAGGGCCCAGGCTCCCATTGACCAAAGAATTATCGACTTGCAAGCACAACTCGACGCCGTCAAGGATGAGCTTCGCCAAGTTAGAGAAAGCCGAGTTGAAGCCTCAGCCAACCAAAACCATATGTCCAGAAGGATGGTCGCCTTCACCCCAATGTACGATGGAGCGACAAATCCGGATGACCACCTAGAAAGTTTCAAGGCGCTCATGCTCCTTTATGGGTACTTTGATGCCCTAATGTATCAGATTTTCCAGGCAACTTTCAAAGGGTCTGCCTGGCGATGGTTCTCCGGGCTCCACCCTTGCTTCATCGGTTCATGGGAATAGTTCACCAACCTCTTCCTCACCCACTTCATTAGTAGCAAGCAATGCTAGTACGTTTCCATCTCACTAATGGCCATCTAACAGAAGCGTGGTGAGAGCCTGCGATCCTACATCAACCACTTCAAGGAGGAGCTTGAAGTCTGGGACCTCGACTCCATGGTCTCTATGCATGCTGCCATAACTCAAGGGTGAAAGAAAAACATTACAAAGAAGGAGATCTCGTCCTCAGCAAAGTCATGGTGCCCGAACCTGGTGTATTCAAGCTCGACCAACTGGGAAGGTCTCGGAAAAATCAAGCAACTTGTCAGCCCTGACACGTTTTGGGTCGAGCATCTAAATGAAAGACCAATCCCTCAAACACAAAATTCAAAAATCCTTCAGATGTATTACTAGTGAATGTACCCCCTATTAAGTTGAACAGTGAATACAAGTGCAAATTTCCTCCTCCTCGGCTCAATATCTTAGTGTGCAAGGTCTTATTTTTGCCAAGTAGCCAGGACCCATTGGCCACATGACCAACCGATGCATATAACCTCCTCCAAGGTTACATGCTTGGACTGGAGGATGGTCAGACACACAGCTCCTTATGAATCATACGTCCACCTTGCCTTCGCACCAAGGCAAGGAACGATAGGGACCTAGTCTACAAGCATCGGCCAATAACCCTGGCCTATAACGAACAAACACTAAAAAAACCTAAGTACTTTGCCAAATAGGAAGAGCACGGTGACCTCAGCCAAGCACACCTCGGTAGTCTCGACTGCCTAAAGGATCACGCCTTGGGGCACTCCTAAGAAAGTCAAGCCAGGTCGACCAAGGTATACTCCTCGCCACAACCCCTCGGTGGCTGCAGGCTACCTTGGCTTCACTCACTTAGCACAGCAAAGGTTAGGAGAGGAACAACCCCAACACCTCGATGACTCGCCCAGACCTTGCCCAGTCAACACCCTATGGAGATGAAAAGCAAGCCCGATGAGCTAAGGACTTCACCTCCCTTTCCTCCCCGCTGAGGGAAGGGGCCCCGATCACATAACGACACGACTCGACCTCAGCTAAACTCCTTTAACTTGACTTCCTAAGCGAACGACTAAGTGGCAAGCCACCTTGAATGACAACTTCTTTGCTACTTGTGACCTCTCGGAAGGGGGCACAAACACCCAAGCAAAAAAAAAAAAAAAGAGAATGACAAGAAACAAGCAATAACAACACAAGTTATGCAAAAAAGCATGTTTCATTGAGTATTCATGTTCACTTACAAAAATCAGGCCTCAGATGGGGAGGCCAGGCCCTTAACATAAATCATATCAAACAAAAAGTACAAGCAAATAGAAAACAAGGATAAGACAGAAGAAAAGTCGCTTATGCATCACCCTTGGTAGTAGGAGTAGTAGAGCT
This sequence comes from Nelumbo lutea, assembly GCF_056320005.1. Classification (NCBI taxonomy): domain Eukaryota; kingdom Viridiplantae; phylum Streptophyta; class Magnoliopsida; order Proteales; family Nelumbonaceae; genus Nelumbo; species Nelumbo lutea. The sequence goes on along the minus strand of NC_142686.1, from coordinate 42,143,887 downwards.
CTTGGTAGCAGGAGCAATAGGGTCCTCAACAAGAAAGGCTTCAACATCCCCCGGGACCTTCGGTTGGTCCACTAGGAAGTCTGGTGCCAACCTCAGTACCTCAAGCTTCATGTCGATCCCTTCAAGATAGGAGTCTGCCCCATAGTCGGCGAGGCAATGTTGATAATCCACCGTCATCTTCTAGATGTTGACGACATCTTTCGCCCTCCCCTCAGCCTCCGTCACCTACGCCCAAGCCGCCACTAAGGCCTTGTTGAGACAAACATGCTCGAGCTTCGACTTCTTCAAGGCCTCCTGAAGCTCAGTTGTATAGGACTTCTTTGCCTTAAGGTCCTCCTCCAATGTCCTCCGAACCTCCTTCTCCTTATCCAAAGTTGAGGTGGCAGCATCTCGACTGCTCTCAACCTCTATGATCCGCACCTCAAGCCACTCCATACCCTCGACCTTCTTTAAGTGATCAAGGAAGAGCTTGACTTGGTCACCCAAGCCAATGAAGTATCGGTAGACCTGCAACGAAAATACCCTTGTTAGCATGTTAAAGCCAAAAAGAAAGGAAAAGACAACACCAACCAAAGAAGTGACAAAAAGAAAAGCTTACCTCGGCTAGGTGGTCCAGACCATGGTCCCAGTGGGCGAGGGGGTTCTCGTTCATCATAGCTAGACGATCCCCCTGCGGGATCATCCCCTTAATTAGAGCTCTCCTGACCCCCTCGGTGTCAATGGAATCCCCCTCTCGAACAGATCACTAGGGGGGGAACACTTGCCATGTGATGATCCCCCTTCTTCCCGTGGCTCTAATGAAGATAGAGGGGCAAAAGAAGGTCCCATCACATCATAGACCCCTTTGCTGAAGGCACCCTCAGTGCAACGGTAGCTTCTTTCCCTCGCTCACCGCCCTCGACTGGGCGGTCCTTGTGCACCAACCTCTTCCTAGGAGGGGGTTGAGGTGCATCAGCTAGCCTCTTTTGGCTAGTCTTCCACTACTGGCTTCCCTCAACCGACCTCTTGCCTCGATCAGCCCCTACACTAGTTGGAGCCTGAGGCCAAGGCATCCTCTCGGTAGGTGCAGGCCCTCTCGGCATCTTCCTTCCTGATGCACCCTCGCCTGGTGCCTTCTTCTTAGCTTGGGCCCTTTCCAACAATAGCCTCCTTGTGTCAACTGACACCTCTGCAAGAAAACAGAATGAGTGTCAATACCTCCAAGAAAAAATGAAAGACTGACGTGTTAAAAGCTTACAACAGGACTTCTCCTATTGAGGCGAGCAGGATTGAGCCCTGCAAAAACTAAAGGGAGCTCCTTCTTCACTAGGGGCTTGGCCCAGATTGTCCCCAACACGAGAATGTGGGATCACATCGGCTTCATCGTCCCGAAGTAAAGGCTTGGATTTCTCGGCAGCTAAGTGCATCTCCCCCCAGCACGACTTAAAGGACTAACCCTTGAGACAAGAAATAAAGAACTTGCTCTTTTAGTTATGCACGGATGAAGGGTGATCAACATGTCAACCTCTCTAGGACTGAAAGTAGTATACACCCTCCTTGTGAGAGTGTGGCCTTGGCACGAACATGATGCAAAAACTTTTTTGGGTAAGTTCCGCATCTCGGAGCCAAGCCACAACCAACACCGTGATGATGGCCTTAAGAGTATTAGGGGCCATCTGACTGATCATGATATCGTAGCACCTCAGCAACTCAGGGATCAGATGATGGAGTGGAAACCTAAGGCCGAACTCCAAGAAGTGTTGGTAGACACAGATTTCCCCCTCCTCCGGTATCCACAGCCAACCACCGGTGTCAGGAACCCTAAGCCTATAGGACCAAGGTATGTAGTACTTCCTATCCAAGGTCTTCGATTGCTCGAAGTCAAGGGTACTATTAACTCCAAGTGGGGGAGATGACCGATCATCACCCCTCGGGTAGCATATTTAGCCACCGTCCTAGGGCTGGCCTCAGAGACTTCCTCCCCCTTAACCACCTCAGGGGATCCCGTGGCCTCGTCGATCTGACGTTCTCATCAGGAGAGTCATCACCCCTTTGGCTGTACTCAGTGTCTACATAAGAAATCCTCTCCCTCAGCACCTTGACCTCGGCCCTCAAAGCGGGGACCTCGGCTCCTGAGGAGCCTCCACTGTGGCTGGTTGGTGATGGGGACTGGTAAGAGCTTGCCTCCAAGGGGTTTGGGAGCTTATAGCACTCTGGGCCGGAGTCTGAGTAAGACATTGTGACAAAAGAAGCTTTTAACTAGAGAAGACAAGGTTTATAAGGCTCTAATGAGAATAGAAAAGCCGAGGTCTCTTGGAAGCAAAGGCTCTGGGAAGCAAAGGTCACTCAAAAGCAAAGGCGATTGGAAGAAAATGGTGGGGGAAAGCGCGACTAAGGCCCTTATTTAAAGGAAAATGAACGGCCCGGATCGCCTCCAATCCAACGACTATGCAACAACTGCCTTTATGGTCCTATCCAGCAATTGACACGCGTCACTCACCTTGAGAAGACAAAACGACGCCAGACAAGCCGACCGATCTCCTCGCCACATTTATTGGTTTGACCAGCGACATTGAACCAGAAAATGTGTGACCCAACCTGCTTGACTCTTGTATCTCCTACAGATGTGATGCTATGACCTAGATGCTATGACCCATCCTACACATGGCTTCGACTTGGAGCCCGTCCCAGACACAGTTCTACCCCCCTAATGCTCATCACCGGAATTTGTCTCCTTCACGAATTGTAGCTTTTCAGCAATGAAAACCCATTCGACGCCAACTTAGTCACAACCTCCTATCAGCAAGTGGTCCCCTCGGCAACTCTAGCCGAGGCCGACGCCTCACACAGGCTCGCCTTGGTACCAGCAAGAAGTAGGATAGGGGCAAGGATCCCTCTCATCCGTATCCGGCACGGATGTTGAAGCCAAAAATGAGGCCTCCAAATAGTAGGAGAATCCATAGCATCCCTTAGAGAGAGGAGCGAACATCGAGTCAGCACCACCACACGCAATGCCAAGATCACCTCCAATAAGCTGAAGCCGAGGTTGAAGCCCTCATCAAGAAGGCCCAACGGTGCCTCCCAGGACAAACGACACACTCTCTTCGGTCGAAGCCGAGGTCCTTAGCTCAAACCTCTACTACGACCTTGAGAGTGGGGGGCAAATGATGTAGGCACACTTAGCCTGGACCAATAACATGCTTGCACGTGTTTGGTGGCAGCGCCCAGAGTGGATCCAATATGGACGCACACAGGATAGAGGTCGGCATGCAATCCAGGAACAATGGCGCGGTCGCACGCAGCGACCTCAGATGATTGCACTCCTTAGGGCCAGACCGCATCCTAACTGTCCGAGCCCACCTACCTCCAAGCAGCCTCAAGTATAAATAGGGGGCAACCCCCTCAAGGTAAACATCTGGAACTTGGACTTAAGAACTCAGAACTCGCTTTGTGGCCTTGTCTTAGTGTTTCCACCTCAGGCCTCGTCCACCTTGCATTGCATCCATACTAACTTGACCGTTGGAGTCTTCACCTCGAATACCAACCCGGGACCTTTGACGTTCTCCCTCCTTTATCCTCGTAGGACCGGCGTACCATCCCTCGGCCACACCAGACCTTGGACTACTCAGCCACGCCTCACTCGAAAGCAAATTGACAGTGTTGAACTCGAACTATTCTCACCGGCAAAATAAGTTATAAGTTTCTCTGTTAGAACCGTTTTTGTGCTTGCAGGATTGATAGACAATAGGATGAGTGTAGATCTCCTGCACTGGCGTTGATGCACTTCCACCTCATACGGTTACACGTTAGCCACACACAGGAATCAGGATTAACCTATGCAAGTTTAGTGGACGGAGAGAATAAGAGATTAACCCCTGTTATTATCTTGTCTCTTTATTTTTTATATTCTAGAACTGTGTAATTTAAAAGAGAAAAAAACAAAAACACTTTGGATTCATTGAATATAAGGTGGTGGTTCAGGTCGTAAGTCCGGTTGCGCACGGGACAATTAATGGGAAGGAAATTAAGGAGGTCCGGTTGGCGGTGGTGGTGGTGTTCCCATGGTGTCATGCATGTAGTGTAAGACTTTGCTGGTGGGATGTTTATTTAAAATATATATATATATATATATATATATATACTATTTTTAATGCCAAAGTCATTTTATAATTGTCTATTTAATATTATCACAAAAGTGATTTTGACATCAACAAATCTATCCTCCAATGTTGAACTCAATGATTCAAACCATCAAAATAGTGAATGTAAAGTTGACAGTGGATTGCCAGGGAAACTAAATGGACAGCCACAATGGTAAACATCAATAGCTCTATAGTAGAAAATGGGGAAAGAAAGATAAGGAAAAAATCCATGGAAAACTCATGAAAAGTTGTTGACTATCGTGTCAAGAGAATCAGCTCTAAGATTAGAGGACGTTGATTCGCCAGTGATTGATGAGTCAGTTGGTAATGCCAACTGTTTCTATACTATTTCACACACCTTTTTTCTATATATAGTCTCTGCTTTTATCTTCTCATAAAACAAGCACCTTAATTACATCATTAAAACAAGCATCATCAAGAAATAGAGTACATGCATGGACAACTAAAACAGGATTGACTATAATTTTGTTGAAGAGCACATGCTATAAAGAGGAATAGAGGATAGTAAAGAAGAACTTGAACACCTCATCAAATCTTATTCAACTTGACCAGTGCCCTCAATTCTCTTGTATAGTGAGCAGTAACAAGATGGGCAAAGCTGCTTTGATGGCCATAGCATCTTCAGGAATTTTGGGTCACCAGTCCCCAAAGACTCCTCTTCTTTCTTTAGCCTTTCATTCACTTTGTTGTGTGTTACCCATAACCATAGGTCAAAGTGACATGTCTTGTTGAAAGGATAAGGAACACTAGCTACAAAGAAAATAAAATCCTAGTGAGAAAAATGTCTGTGGCACTCTTGGCATATGAAAAGGTTGTGAGTGAAATCAAAAAATTGTGGCTTTCTCCATTTTCCAACCTAACAGATAGGGAATTTAATAGAACCCATAACCCACAGCTGCAAAGCAACAAAGAAACCAACTCCACTTTCAAACCTTAAGCTCAAGCCTTAGATTGGAAAAGAAAAAACTATGTGAGAAGGTAAATCTAGATCTCGTAAAATACCTTTCACCCTTCCACCTCCTATCCAAAACCCCCTTTCACCCTTCCACCTTCTAACCATGCGACAATCTTGGGGTTATCCACTTCAGTACAAGCGAATACCTTTGTATAACAAGCATGTACACCTGCAACCAAAATAAATAGCAAATGCATCCTCAAGATGCAAATATCATAATAACAAGTTAACTAACTTGAATAAAACCATTCATTTCCTAATCCACATTAACTTGAACATAAATATAAAGGTAATAGGCAGAAAAGAGAGAGAATGCTGTTCAAAGTCTAAAGTATTTCCACTTTTGTATGTCTAAACTATTCATATAATTCTTATCTCCCTCTCAATGTGCTTCTTTACACGTCTGATTTCTACCACAAAAACAAAAAAAGTTACATATCTGATGGATCCAACTTATATCTAAAATCTTTTAATTTAAATCTAAACCATGTGCAAATACTGTACCTGGTTCAAAACTGTTGCTCTAATAAATTGTTACCTCCATTTTATCCCAAATCCAGTCTTCGACCAAAAATTGTTGAATTGGTCAATGACCTATTGATCCGGATGGTCGAACCGTTGAACTGTTTGATTCATTTAACGGTTTTTGTCCATTTTTTATTTTAATTGTTTTTCTAATTTATTTATTTATTTTTGTCAAAATGGATCGTCCATTCAAACCGGGTGGCCAAACCATCAACCCAAAAACCAATGGCTAGAATAGTTCTATTCCAGGTCGGTTTTTAAAACATTTCCTACAACTAGATAGAATGATCAATCTCCTATTATTTTTCAAATTGATCATGACAATGGAGAGAGTAGAGAGTGCCATGGAAATATATACCATTTTGTTATTACCAAAGTATTGTTTTTGACATTTCTGTTGTTTTGTAATTGCTGTTGCACCTGCTACATCTATTGCCCTATCCCCCATGGTGGATGACATCTTGGTGCCATTTACGGGCATATGGTGTTAGCACTCGATTTTTGTTCGGTCCCCTCTCTAACGCACTGTTTACACTCCAAATGTCCAATCAAACCCTACAATTCTCTTCAGAGCATTTCAAAACCCTAAGACCAAATTTTGACTCAGTCACCCTCAAATCCATTGATGAAACTACAATATTCCCTTCTGACTACCACAATCGTACTCCATCACCACACCTATCACATGATTAGACCCCATCATATGAAACAAAACCTATCAACATCCAATTGCAACAAAATTTCACCATAATTTCCTTAATTTCACCACCCACCTATCAAAGATTCTATTTTGACGAACTAGGCACATGACTAAAACCCACGATCTAAATCTCAACCTTAAATTCCTTGATTTCACCATCCACCCATCGAAGGTTCCATTTTGACGAATCAGATACTATGACCCAAAACCCACAATCCAAATACCCTAGACATGATCAAAACTTTCATCAACCTTCCAATTGATCATCAATCAAATTTTAAATTTCAAAATGACCATTTCACCATTCATTTAAAAAGATTTCAAATAAATCATTCTTATTAGTAACCACTCTCTGAATTCAAGATATCCATCATAACACAAAATCCAACACTCCCAAACCCGTCAAAACCACCATCAACCCCTCGATCACCTATCCGTTGGATTTTAGGCATAAAATCCCCATTCTACCCCTCTCATAAAAAAGATTTCGATTTGAGCTCTTTCATCACTCACTACTTCCAAAATCAAATATCTACATCATGACACTTCTTCCAAATGCCCCCAAACCTTACCAAAAGCTTCCTTAATCTTCCAATCACCCATCCACCGAATTTCATACCTAAAACTCCTATTCCGCCCCTCCTTTGGAAAAGATTTCGATTTAAGCCTTTTTATTAGTCGGACCACCCGTACTTCAAATTCCCTTGATCCGAACACATTTGAACTGATAAAATCTTATCAATTCATCAAAGTCTTTCAAAAATCCGATCCTACAAAATTTTAACACAAAATTTCTTGATCTGCCCATCTATCGAAACGAAAAATTCGTTTCGAGCTTTCTCGCACGTTGGATTGCTCATATCACAAATTTCCTCAATCCGAACACATTTGAACCGGTCAAACCTTTCCAATTCCTCTAAGACACTTAGAAATACCATCCTACAAAATTTCAACTCAAAATTCCTCCATCTACCCATCCATCAAACAAAGATTTTATTCCGAGCTTTTTCGTGCGTCAGATTGCTCCCATCACAAATTCCGAGTCCATTAGAAACACCATCATGTCAAATTTCAACTCAAAATTCCGATATTTACACCCTTTTCTATTTGATTTGACAAAAATACCCCTAAATTTCACAAAATTACGAAATTGCCATTACGCTCTGATATAAAGGCCAACCCAAACATTTTTGCAAGGGGGATCCGGAAAGTTCACTGTTCATCTTCGTCGACAGAACACCTGAGCAACGGCAGAGCTTTCAATACCTTGGCGGTTGCGGTTCTCCACGATCTCTCTCTCTCTTTCTCTCTCTCTTTTCCGCTTCTTCCTGGCTCCTCTCCTCCTCTATTTCTTTTTCTCTTTATCGCCACCGCTACATCTCTGGTAGGCGGTTTTTCTTCCCTCTATCTCTTTCTCTCGTTCTTTCCTCCCTTACCTATCATTCTTTCTATCTCTCTCTCTCTCTCTCTCTCATCATCCTCTCGACCTGATCAACAACTTTCTCCCCTGTTTCCTTTTTATTCGAGCCGAAGCACCGCCACCACTGCAACTCCGGTCAGTGGTGGTGCGTCCCCACAACATTCTCCTCCCCCAACCATTTACTTTCTCTCCTCCTTCATTGTGAGTCCAACCAGCCACCATTTGCACACTCATCCTTATCTCTCACGCATTCACACCCATTACTGTTCACCGTTTTCTTAGACGAAAACAGAATAGCTCATGACGGTGGCTTTATTCCCCATTCTCACTGGTATTCTCCAACATTAATATTTTCTTCACTTTTTTTCTTCATCTCCTGCGGTCTCTTACTCCCCAAAATTTTCTTTGGACCTCTTCACTGCCCTCTCGTATCCATGTTCTTCGTCTCTTTCATCTAAAAAATGCCACCACTGCCGCTGTAACTTCAGGCAGAGGTGGTGCACTCTTCTCTCTCTCTCTCTCTCTCTCTCGTTTTTCTTCTTCTTGTTCTTCCTTTTACCTTTCACTCGACTACCGCAATATACCTCCTCTGTTCACCTTTCTGAAGCATGGAATAGAGCATCACACTTCCTCCTCCCTTCTCTCCCTTTCTCATTTTTCTCTCCCTTTTCCTCTCACCTTGTCCCCCCCCCCCCCCCCCCTCTCTACTGTAGTGAATAGAAATTGAGTACCACGGCTACAGAAAATAGCAGTGTTGCGATCCCCCACTATTTGTGTTCAAGTTTCAACCTTTAGTCTAATCAACTACTCGAGCTCACGAATTCCGTAACTCGTTGGTTGTTGAGAGGAGCAGTCGCAGTCAGGGTTGGCTGACTATTTCCCCTATCCTTCTTGAATTCAAGGTAACTAACTCGAAGGCACATCCCTGTTGTCCCAGTTCAGAGATCGACAAAAACTGTGTGACCAACTAGTTGCTATTATCCCTATTAATCCTTGTATTAACTCTGATCAAATTTTATTAGTCAACGTCTAGTTTCTCGTTTGAGACTAGTCAAATATTAGTAGGAGCAATCAAGGTGATTAACCCTTTAGTCATCTTTATTTGGAATGAATTAACTTGGATTTCGCTTATCCCCGTATGTCTTATTTTAGCATGAATGAATTAGCGTTTTGTTTTTTTTTTTTTTTTCTTTTTCTTAAGAATGCTTGTGTCTTATTTGTTTCCTTTGTTTAACACCACCCATGATTTTAGGAACTGTGCACACATTACTATTAAGTCAATTTTCGTCCATTGTATTCACTAAACGTTGAATAATCATTATTCATTTGTAGTTTTTATTTTCTTGTTTGATACGATAAGTTTGTTCCGTGTTGTTAATATATCTTGACTTAGATTGTAGATAATTTCTTCTCATGGCAAATGCAGCCTTAATCTCCGATGACTCTCCATTTGACTAATTTCCACAACTTTGCATCCTATATAATTAAATAGTTTTCTATTAAACTAATAGCTTTCACTTTGTTTCACGTTTATAATCTTCTATTTAGCTCATATACTTCTCATGATGCATTATCTATAGGCTTCAATTTTGAGTTGTTTTTTTTTTCTGATCTTTTTGGTTTGTTTGTTTGATTATGATAATACTTAACTTTAGAATCTTCATTTTACAAAGTTAGACATTCAATTTTTCAGTATTATTAAATGGTATTCATTTTGTCAATTTTAATATTTTTTATCAAGCTTTCTTTACTTTTGATCATTAGATGTTAGTCCCAACAATTCCTTTTACATTGCTTCATACCATATCATTCTTAGGTCTTTAAACATCTTGTGCCTCGGTTCAATAGCTCCCTTTAAATTTCATATCTATACGACCCTCTCTTCATTGTTGTAATGCCATTTGGTACCTTACATATGGAGTCACTACTTGGGCCAAAATGACTTTTTGTATAAATAACCCGGGAGGCCCATCACTCCCAATTTACATCAATGATATGATAGGTGGCGACTCAAAATCAGCCCAAGTGGGCCGTTTTGCAATGCTCACAGATTGGCGACTCCACTGGGGAGTTCTTAGATTGTAGGTGGGGCTCACATGGGGTGCCCAATGGATTTCTCTTGTTTCATTAGAAATAAGTTTGTTTTATTGTGTTGCATGCTTGGGTTGTTGAATGTAATGTCTTCTGTGTTGCTTTCGATGAATAAAGTTTTTCACATGTCTCTTGATTAATATGCAGATATTTCTTGTTCTCCTCTCTCAAAATTGTTCTTCTTGCATGAATTAGTTAATTTGTCTTCTTCCTTCTCATATTTGTGATCTACACCACTTTGGGATTATGTTTGGAATGCTTGTGTGGATTGGAAAGAGGCTCATTAGGAATCAATTTTTTTATTATCTTCTTGCATGTTCACACCCTAGGTTGGCTTATAACCTATCCTTAGGTTTACATTTAGATCCAAACGTAGACCTAGATTTAGATCTAAACCCAGATCCGCACCCTAGGTCGGCCTATAACCCATCCTTGGATCTACATCCATATTCAAACCCAAACTCAGACTTAGATCCAAACCTAGATCCACATCCTAGGTTGGCCTATAACCCATCCTTAGATCTACATTTAGATCCACACCCTAGGTCGGCCTATAACCCATCCTTAGATCTACATCCAGATTTAAACCCAAACCCAGACTTAGATCCAAATCTAGATCCACATCCTAGGTCGGCCTATAACCTATCCTTAGATCTACATCTAGATCCAAACCCAAATCTAGAACTAGATCCTAAATCCACTCTAAATCTAGATCCTAGACTCATCACCTAAAGCCCGGGCTCATGTTCTAAATCAGTGATCCAGATCCACATCTAGACCTATATTTTAAATCTTAGATCCAACCAGACCTAGATATAAATCCATATCGACCTTGAACCCAAACCTATGCTTAGATCCAAACCTAAATCCAAATTCAAACACACTCGAGATCCATGACCTAGGTATAGACACAAACCCAAAGCCAACCCTAGATCCATAACCTAGATCTGAGACCCATGACCTAGGTATAGACATAAGCCCAAACACAGCCCTAGATCTATAATCTAGCTTCAAGATCCATGACCTAGGTATAGGCACAAACCTAAACCTAAATCCTTGATCTATAACTTAGGTATAAATGTAAACCCAAACCCAAAACTAGATCCAGACCAAGATCTAAATCCTTAGATACCTATACAAACATAAAGTCAAACCAAATCCAAACCTAAACCTAGACCTAGATACAAATCTTAAATACAGATATAGATCCGTATCCAGATCCAAACCTAGTTCTAGATTCAACCCAAATATGGATCCTAGACCTAAATCCCAAGTCCAAGACCTAGATACACATAGATTTAAAACCTAGATCTAGAAATAGATCTTAGAGCCAAACCTAAATCTAGATCCTAAATCTGAACATAGATCCAAACATAGATTTTGATCCCAAATCCATGGCCTAGAGCTAGACCCAGATCCTAAATCCATGACCCAATATAAACATAAATCCAAACCCCAACCTACATCTAGATTTGGATCCTATATCTAAACCCAAATCCGAAACCCGTGTCCAAGATTCATGACTTAAATGTAGACACTAATTCATACTTAGACCCAAATCTAAATCCTATAGCCCAACCTAAATCTAGATCTTGGGACCTAGTCTCGAATCCCAAGTCCATGACCCATATGCAAACCTTAATCCAAACCCAGACCTAGATCAGATTTAGATCCTAGATCCAAACCCAAATCCACATCACTTAGATCCAGACCTAGATCCTAGGACCATGACCTATTTACAAACACTGATCCATACTTAGATGTAGATCTAAATCCTAGATCCAGGTCATAGATTCACCACCTACATCTCAATCCCATGTCGTAGATCCATGACTCAGATCCCTGACCAAGATCTTAGAATCCATCACCCATATCTTTGATCCATGAACCAAATACAAATATAGATCCAACTCCAAACCTAGACTTAGATTCTATATCCAAACACAAATCATAATCCTAGACCCATGACCTAGAGCCGGTTCTTGGATCTTGGTAGGGGGTTGGAACATGCTTAATTGGCAAGTTTTTTTTTAATGATGGGTTTTTAGGGCGGGTATGGGTTTTGAAATTCTGCAATTCGTATGGATACAGGTAGGGTACGGTTTTAGGCTAAACCCGACCTCCTAGACCCATATATTGTTGGAAAGCATAGAAACTTTATGTATATCTTGAATTAATTTATGTGAAGGATAATTGTTAGTTTGTGTTTTCTACATGTTTTAATCAAATAATTAGAAATCTTGATGTTTATTTGTGGTATTTTACTTATTTATTGTTTATATATGACAAGAAATAGTAGGAAATTACATGCAAGTTTTAAACCCAACCCACTTCTACCCTTGAATGTGAGGAGGATAAGGTCGGGGAGGGTTTTGCATTTTCATGTGCGTGGAGAGTTTGGATTCTCAAAATCCAACCCGTTATAGGTTTGAGACAGGTATGGATTGGGAGATTTAGGGAGGTGGGTAGAGTCTAGAATTTACAAAACCCTCCCCGAACCCACCCCGTTCCATCCCCTAAATTTAAGTTCGCACAACTAAGCATGGATTCCTGCCCATAGCTAATGTGTAACTCGTTCATCTTTTGCTAACATAATACGTTCTAATAATACTCTACCAACATAATCAGACACCCATCTTATACATGGTGGAATCCATCTTCCATTAGGATAAAGCCCATGTGGTTTCATGGAGAGATATTCTCAATGCAAGATTACAAGAGATTGTAAGATCATGTTGACATATGCATTTTCAATACGTGCTCTCCCACTTCAACGATTTAGGTGGTGTGGAAGCACCATGAGATATTGTGTTTTCAAACATGCCACCCCAAAACTATTAGTTTGGTTGTGTAGATCAAACCATAGTATATCGTGGATTGGTCTACACCACAAGGCAAAATATCACCCACAAATATTTCTCGTGGACAGTCCATTGCTACCATGGCAATTTATCTCCAATTTGTTTCTATACTTTTCAGACTACTCCATAGTGTGTCTTCTGATGCTTCGCACTATTCTCAACATATTACCGTTGCATTTAGGGCTCATCACTATGAAGCCGTGTCTACTACCTCTCTATCTCACATCAGGCACTACTGCTACTCCAAACACCATTGCATCATTAGCCCATCATATGTAAGCATGTTTTTTAAAACTAGATTGAACCAGATGGTCGAAATGGAAAATCGAGAATCGGTTAGGTGACCAATTCTATTTTTCCCCAAAATTGGATTTTTGCCAAGAAAAACATTAATTTTGTTAACAAACCACTAACCTAGGTTGTTGAACTATTCAAACCGTTCAACGGTTTTGACCATTTTTTTAGTTTTTAAATTTTTTTATTTTTTTGTTAGAATGGTCGGATCGTTTGACCTGAGAATCAGACCCCTAACCAGTTCGTTATTCGGGTCGGCTTTAAAAACCTTGTATGTAAGTGATTCATCTCTATTTTCCACTATCATTTTGTTTTTATTTTCTTGTGCAATATTTCCCTTTTACCATTTGGCTTCGAGTCAAAGTATATCCGAATCTAATCTGACATTGTTCATTGTAGATTTGATCCGATCGAATATGATAGGCAAGGATTTGAATTCAAATCCGACCGAGAAGTCGAATATTTGGATATGATCCGATCCGATTTGTTTTCTTTAAAAAATAATAAATTATTAAAAAAATAAATGTACCAATTTAAATAAAGAAACAAAAGATATAAGTATTCTTTAATTATTTTCAATATACATACATTTTTATAAAAAATAAATAATATAAGAAATTTACAAAAATACAATATAAATACTATATTTATAAATAAATAAATAACATATATATATATATGTCTTATTGATAACTCTGCATTTTGATGCCTTAAGGGCATCAATTCAGGGGTATTTTCGGTCTTAGAATAATAAAGATATGTCATTTTTCCAATAAATGCAATGTTGTGGCCTCTGAGGGTCTTTGTGCAAATTCTAGGAAAAACTATGAAGTTTTCATGGCTGAAATACAAATTTTGGGAAGTTTGTGTGAAGTCCAGCTAAGAGAGGGGATGTTTTTGTGAAAAACATAAAGTAGGAGGGAGCCTCCTAGTTGCTAAGCCTAGTTTGGCGCTCCTCCTGTATTAGCATGCTCCCCACGCATTAGCAAACCCTAGGGTGCCTTTTAACCCACTCCTTTCACTTTTAACAAACCCTAACCACCCCTAATTGCTAAATCATCACCTTTCATCCCTTCTAATCTCCACCATCCATTCTAGGGCACTCTCTTTTTAGCATTCAAATCCTAAGAGCCACCTAACTTCTAATCTTCACCATTCAGCCCTTAGCCATTAAATCTCAACCTTACATAATATTGGGTGCCTTCTCCTATTATTCTCAGCCATAGGATCACCCTAGAACCATCCTAACCCTTCATTATAAACCCTAGGACACCCATATTTTTGCTAAAACCCATTTGCCACCCCTTTCTCTCTATTCCCAATTGTACCCACTAGTCTCTATATAAGGGACCCTAGGGGCCCTGTAGAAGGGGTTGGTCAATTCACCCAATTCACAAGGCTATTGTTTCTTTAGGAATTCAAGGGTTGTAGAAGGGGAGGACGCCCAGTTCTTGTCAGGAGGGGTTCTTGCAAGTTGTTCAACAATTTTGCAACTACTGCCACTGGGTCTGATCAACCATTCTTTTTTTTTCTTTATTTTCTTTTCTATTATTTTTATTTCTATAATCTTTTAGATTTAATTCTTATTTGTTTCTCTGTTTTGTATATTTGAATTCGTTCGGTTCAAGGCTAAGATGTCTCAAGGGGTTCGAGGGTTGTAGAAAGGACAGACGCCCGATTCTTGTCAAGAGGGGTTCCTACAAGTTGTCTGGTCGATCTGCAACTATCGCCACCAGATCTAGATTCTAGATCAATTTTTTTTTTATTTATTTCCTTTGTCGATTCTCATACTTTATTAAATTCTGATTTTTATTTATTGTCTTGTTTAAATTCGAAACATTTAATTTCAGCAATAATAGATTTTATTTTTGTATTTTCAGCCATTCTCGATTGCATTCTCTTATCTGGATCTAAGTATATATTAATTTTTCACTTGCCTCCCAGTGGATACGACCTGTTCTCACCCATTTACTACGTTAGTAGTTGTTTAAGAAATGATAAAAATTATAAATGTTTAAACTGGTGTTTCTGGAGTGTTTAACGATGCACTTCCGGACACACCAATTATATATTTATATAAAAATGTATAACATATATATCATATTAGATCTTCTTGGATCAAATAGGGATGATCTGAATTCAATCCGATTTATAATAAGATCCTATTATTCGACTTGAAGATCTAAACAGGGGTGATCCGAATTCGACCAAATTTGATCAAATATCAAATCAAATTGGATCATGATCTGTTCCATTTGCACCCCTACCCTCGTTATCTATCGTTGCAACAACTATCATCACCACTGGTAAGAATTTATGCACTTGCTATTGTAAAATTAGCTAGATTTTGTGAGAATCATTCCTAATTTCCCATTATTGTCATATATCGTGTATTAACCCATGTCTTAACTAAGATACATTGAATCATAACACATGTTGTGGACTGAAATGTAACAAACCTAGTAGAACACATATGGAGGTGTGGTGTGGTTCAAGGTTCAAAATATGGAGGGGCATATCGGGCTTTTTGATACTTGTTTTTTTACTTTTTTTTTCAAAACTGGTTCAAGGGAGCCAATTTAGAACCCTTCCATCCCCTGAACCAGTCAGACCCCCGATACACTCACTGTAGGAATGTATCAGAAGGGACCCAGAACAATACATATTGATTGATACAGGCCGATACGTAACGATACTTTGAACCTTGATGCAGTTCAATCTACACATTTTTATCCACAGTACAAAACAACTACCTTATCACGGGGCGTTGTGTTTTCATCCACACAATGTGGTTCAATCTACATATGTGTGGATGAATATGGTCCACAAATGAATCAGAGTACCACTCCCACTAATACATCAAGTCCGGATAATGTTGTCTCCACATCCTATTACGTGTAACAGCTTCCTTCGGCAACCAAAAAAAAACGCTAACCGCTTATTTTTCTTTCATTCTCTTCTTGTTCTTGTTCGTCTACTCCTCTTCATTGAGCTTACAGTAGCTCGGCTATAAGCCCCTAACAGTCCTCTCCTCTCCAACCCGACCCTCCGGTCTCTACCTACCTGGCCAAAGAAAAAAAAAGGGGGCTTTGAAACTCGAAAAGTTCAATGGAAAAAAAAAAAAAAGGCAACAATGACGATGTTGTTTGTGTTACAGGTGGTGCAGGATATATCGGGTCTTGTCTTGTAAAGAAGCTCTTAGAGAAAGGATATACTGTTCATGCTACACTGAGGAACTTGGGTCTCTCTCTCTTACTCTCTTATACTTAATATGTGTGTATATGTGTATTCATTGATGCATTTGATAAATTTGATTCAGATGACCCAATTAAGGTAGGCCTTTTGAAGAGCCTACTAAATGCAGACACTAGATTAAAGTTGTTCAAGGCCGACATTTATAACCCCCACGAGTTTGAATCAGCGATCAGAGGATGCAAGTTTGTTTTTCATGTGGCTACGCCCTTCCAAGACATCGCCCACAGCTCTTCGGTATCTCTCTCTATACTTCTTCCTCCTTTCCCTTCTTTTCAATGTATTAGGCTGTTTATCTCCCGATTAAAAATAGTAAGTTAAAAACAATAAAAAAAAAAAACAACTGTGGCTGATTTTTTTGTGCTTTACAAATACAAATCACCAATATTTGGGCACCCTTAAGCACTGAGAGGGTGTTTGACTATGTAGGTTGTTTGTATGTCATTCCATGGTTTTAGTCTAGAAATCAGTACCAGTAAAATGACCATGGTTTTTTCGAAATTGTAAATTTGAGTCCCACCTGAATTTAAAACTCCCAAAAAAATTACAGGTGGCTTTTCGGTGTAAAAAAAAATGACAAATTCATGACACCCTTGTGCTTTTATACCAAGTTATTCATTAATACAATTTTAAGTTAGAATTTTGTATTAGGATTCCCACTGTTTATTTAGTAGGAATGGGATTTCGATTCTTATTTTCAGGGCCATTTCAGACCTCATTATGGATGCAAATGGATAGGATCGGATTCAAATCAGGAGATCCGATCAGATCTCACAAACACTGATTTGAATATAAATCCCTTAATAATGCCAGATATGCAAATTCAATCTGATTGTATTTAAAATCTAAAAACTTAAAAAATATAACAGTTTATACAAAGAAAAAATAATAGTATTTTATTCAACTATTTCCATTATATATATACATGTATTTTTATAAAAAAATAAATAAATATTATAAAAAATTACAAAAATGAAATATAAACATATTTATAAATAAATAATATATATATTATTTACAAATAAATACATATATGGATTAATTACTTATATGTACCCTATACATTTGGAGTTCAAATCAGCCCCCCACAACGTCCCATAGCACATCCCCACTGTGTATTGGCCGGGAACACCTCCTGATGATAATACCAGATATAATGAAGTCGTCATTGGAAGATGTTTCCAATACACGGTGGGGATGTGCTGTGGGACGTTATGGGGGGCAATCTTGTGAGGGTTGATTTGATCTCATACATTTGAGAAACTATTTATACACCGTTTATAACCATTAATATCTTACTCCAAATGTTTTCATAATACCACTATTACCCCCAAATCTACGACAAAAAACTAAAACAGAGGGTCCTACTGTCTACCAAAAACAACATTGTCCAACTGGAATTAGGGCCCATTTGGGTCAGCGGAATGGGGGTCTGGAATTGGAATCGGAATGGACTATTTTGATTCCAATTATTTGGTTGGGCAAAATCGGAATCTCATACCCATTTCTTCTGAAATGACATTCCCCCATTTGAGGGAACGGTCATTCTCTGCCCTTCCCTTAGAAATGAAATCCTATTTCTGCTGATTTTTATTTTCATTTCCATTCCTGTCTAAACCAAACAGACAATAGGTGTGGATAATTCCAATTGATTCCAAGAGATTCCGATTTTGATTCTAAATTCCACTGTAAATCAAATGGACCCTTAATATTGTCATCGACAAGACATTTTGCTGAAATGGTTGTCCATATATTTGTTTAGATAAATAATCTCTAAAATCAAATAGCTTTTCCATGTTTTCTAAAATAATTGCAAAAATATTTACACAAAATTCAGTTTGCCAGCTTCTCAGTTTTGTAGCGATTGTGCATTAAAAGAGTTCAAATCAGCCCCCCACAATGTCCCACAGCACATCCCCACCATGTATTGTGAACATCTCCATCATTTCTGGTATCATCATAGGAGATATTTCCAATACATGGCGAGAATGTACTGTGGAACACTGTAGGGGGCAATCTTGTGGGGGGCTGATTTGCTATCGTATCAAAAGTGTGGAATAATGCTCCACTCTATTGTTAATCTCCATTGCTTCATAGAAAGCTTTTTTTTTTTATCGGAAAATGAATTTTCACACGTCTAGGATTAGAAGCAACAAATTAATTTCTTCATTTAAATTGATTGTTATATAGTTCTGTTGGGTACCATTCTCAAAGAGGATAGACAAGTAGCCAACAGATGAGTGTATTGAGCGATGAGAGTAGCGGTATTGAAATTGCTAGCAGCCCCAGGTGTGCTTCTCAGTGGCCCATTAGTGGAGATTCATAACAATGAATGCCTGTGAAACCGAGACCGAATCATCATTGCGATATGTTACCAATACACAAAGTAAATGTACTATGAGACGTTGTGGGGGGCTGATTTGAATTCTGGTGAAACCATGTTGTTAGGGTAGAAACAGCTCCCATTTGCTGTGATCATGCGGTCATGCCGCAATCGACTCGAGTCTGTGCACAGTTGTACTGGATATTGTTTTCAATCTTGTTCTCATCCATCTGAAAATGATCATTTTCACAGTCGCATTTGCTTCATATTAGGAATGTTAATGCATGGCCCTAAGGAAGAAAGAAAAGAAGGGGAAAAAAAAAAGAAAAAAAGAAAAGAACGAATGGCATATTTTAAAAATTTAATCAATAGTAAGGGTAATTTGGTCCTTTTAAGTTTTACCGATTAAATCAAACAAGCATTAGGAATAAGTGATTGTAATTCCGATTTCGAGGGATATTTTATTCTGATTTCGATTCCAGTCCTATTTGTGAACCAATGGACCCTAAGTTTCTAGCACAAGAGTTCCTCAACCATGGTTTTTGAATTCCACATAATGTGTATTCCATGTTTCAATTTATATTGACTCTTGGTGCATAAATCCTTTTATGAAACTAGTGCGAGAAGAATGTATTGTTGGAGATGAATGTAATATTGAAATAAAACTTAGTTCTTGGAAAGAGAATTCTTCTCATTAATATTGTTATTATATCTTGATCATATTTATCCATTGATGTAGTCTTGTTACTAATTGATGCAACTCAAATATGAAGAAAGATAATGAAAGAAATTTAATCAAAAGAAATAGAAAAAGGAAAGAAGGGAATTGGATTGAACTTTATTAATATGAGATGGGTTAATATATTAAAACAATAAGGTTGGAGCGAGATTCACTCATCCAGCAGGGTTGGGGGTTCATTCACCCCAAAAGGTTGGAAATTCACTCACCCAAAGGGGCTAGGGATTTTTCACCCAAAGAAGAGGGGAGTCATTCGCCCATGAAAAGACTCACTTAACTCTAAAAGAAAGCTCTAGACTTTTCAAAACAAAAGAAAGAACAAAAATGGCTCATGCTTAGGACTGCATAACTTATATAGAGAATAAAACTAGTTGTTAGAACATTTAATGTAAAACTAGATGTTGGAATGTTTAGTAAAACCACATGTATGTTAAAACTACAGGTGTAAAATGGGTTGTGTCGGGCCGGCATGGCACAGCCCGTGGGCGGCCTGCCCTAAAGGTAGGCCATGCCATGCTGGCCCGTGTGCCGCCAGGGGTCGTGCTGTCCACCCCAATGGAAAATTTGGGGGTCGGCCCGGCACGGCCCACAGCCCAGGCCCAAGCACGCCCATGTTGTGTCATGCCGGCATGCAGGCCTGGGTCGGGTCGAGCTGCAAGCCGTGCTGTTGGCTTGGACCATGCCGGGCTAGGCCACAAGGCAAGCCTTGGGCCTAGGCCGAATCGGGCTACACTATTTCTTTTTTTTTTTTGAAATTTTTGATTTCTTTTCTAAGTAAAATTGTAAAACTAAAATATTTAACTTTCCAATGAACTTTGGAAATTAGGAACTATTTAAAAAATTAAGAAATGAGAAGTCTAAGTTATTTAATACATAAATAAAAAAAATAACCAAATTGAAATAAGAATGATGGAATAACAAATTGGAAGAAAAATAGAAATTTTATTTCATTTAAATTTGAATGGTACAAATTAGTGAATTACAAATACAATGATTGTATCATTGCATACTTGGATGAATGAAATATAAAAATGGAATAAATTAATAAAATATAAAAAATACAAAATGGTTACAAATTGAAAATACAAAATTACATTGTTAAAAAATTAAAAATATATATATCAAATAAATTAAATAAAATTTAAAAATTTTACAATAATTTGAAAAAATGAAAAATTCTACAAGTAGTCAAATTCATGAATCATCATTCATGACTTTCATCATCTGCTTCTGGTGAAATGTCCGGTGTTGTATCATGCCCTCTCTTGTCTTGTAATCTATCTTCTGCATCTAGCCAATCCTTGAAGCAGATGCACATCTCTATGCTCTCATCGTTCATGCAGCTTCTTTTGTCATCCAGCACCCTGATACCTGCACTAAAACAAGACTCCAATGAAACTATAGACACCAGAGGGTTAGTAGATCACGTGCCATTGCGGCGAAAATCGGATAATTTTTCGAGTGTTCACTTCACAAGCTAAAATATCAAAATTATTTGATACTTCACCTAAATTAAAAAATTTTGCTCACAAATAAAAATTAAGTTCAATAAATGAACTTGTTGTAGAACTAGCAGATTTTTGTCTTCTGCTTATTAAATAAAAAAGGTTGTCTCTTCTACTACTGGGCTCAAAGTCAAAAGGAGAAGAAGAAGAAGATGAACAAGTTGTAGGAATATTTCCTACAACTTTAGATTCATACAAACTATACAATTCAAATAATAAATTATTAATTTCTTCTTTTTTATTTCTTATATCAATATTCTTATTTTCAAAATGTGCTTTAAGTAAAATATCTTAGCCATCTTTCCTAATTCTAGGGTCTAATATTGTAGCTAAACAATAAAGGGGAGAAATGTTCTCCCAGTATTTTTTAAATTTATTTTCCATAATTTCAACAATACATTGAAATTGTGGATTATTTCTATAAAGGGGAGAAATGTTCTCCCAGTATTTTTTAAATTTATTTTTCATAATTTCAACAATACATTGAAATTGTGGATTATTTCTATATTTGGCAAAACAATCACTAATTAACATTAATTGATATGGTAAATTACAACTAGTTGGATAATAAATTCCAAATAACACATTTGTTGCATTATAAAAATGTTTTAAAAAATCTTTTATACAGACTGTCATTTCCTAGTCTTCCTCAAATATCATATCATTATGTATTTTTAAATTATAAAAATCAGAAAGAATTTGTTTATAAGATATACAATTTCAAATATAGCATAGGTAGAATTCCACCTATGCTTTACATCTAATATAAAATGTTTATATTTTAAACCATAATTTTGGCATAAATATTTAAATTCTTGTTTTCTTGCCCCTGAACTTTATATATATATATATATATATATAATACAATTTCTAAGAAATATGATTTGAAATAATATTCAAGGCATCTTGAATACATAAATTTAAGATGTGACATGCACATCTAATATGAAGCATGGTTTTAATTGAGATTTTAAAATATTTATTACAAAATCATTATTGCTAGCATTATCAAAACTAATAGAAGCAATAGCTAGGCCACTATTTCATAAGCATGCAAAGTATTTAAAATACTTGCAGCAATAGCTAGGCCACTATGTGGCCATTCAAGCCTAGTAAAACTTAAAATTCTTTTATTCAAAAGCCAATTTTTATCAATGAAATGGCCGGTAACACAAATATAACTAATATTAAATTTGGATGTCCAAAAATCCGAAGTAATTGTAACTTTAGAATTAAGATTTGCTAATAAAGAAATTAAATTTTATTTATATGAATAAAAAAAATTTTAAAAATCAGTTCTTATAGTATTCCTATAAACTTTTTTATATTGTGGGTTTACAGAACTACACAACCAGTTTTCTAGATTTGGATCTTCAACTAACATAAATGGTTGTTCTGCATGTACAATATACTTAGCAAGTTCTTGTCTCATTTTTTCTTGTGAATATCTAAAAGTACCAAAACTAGTCCCCCTCCCAATCTGTGTTTGGATTGTTTCTCTCCTTTCATTTTCCTCTCGCTCATGTGTGAGTAGATGTTTGCTCAAATGACCCATACCACCTTTGCTACAAAAACTAAAATCTTTCCTACATTTTTGGCAAATGACCCTTTTCCCCATCCCCTCAATATCATCTACTTTGAAAATTTTCCAAACTGGGCTACTCAGCTTAGAAGCCCTCTTTTCTCCCATAGTACTACTATTACTAGGGGTGAGAGTTCCACTTCCATCGTCATCAAACGCATCAGTGCTAACAATAATACTATTGTGATGCGATTGAATGTCATCCATGGGGAACATGTTGGGGAATCGGTTTTGAGAAGGGTCGGTCATTTTTTTTAATTCTAAAAATATAAAAATTAATCTAATTTGACTTACCCGGATTGCCGGTTCAAAATCCTAAATTGATTTCAATGGTTGAAGCATTTCAACGTCCAACCCTCTCGCATTGAGATACTTGAGCTGGTTGAGCAAGCCTTCTTCTTGTTGAAAGTCGAAACGTCGATAAAGTTGAGACTTGAGAATTGGAGAATGCAGAATCAGACAATCAACTAATTAGAATTTCTCAGATTGTAGATAATTGAGAATGTATGAGTATGAGAGAGAGAGAGGAGAGAGAGAGAATTAAGAGAATTGTTGAATTGGTGTGATGAGAATGGTGGAGGACATGGCTATTTATAGGAATTGAACATAATTCAATTGCCCAAAATACCCAAAAAACTATATGTAGTTTAGTTGTTTTTGTAAAGTTACTTATAGCTGTTGGGAGGTATTTATGTCATTTTTCAACCTCCCATAAGCAAAATATAGAAATACCCCCCTAATATGGTTGTTTATAGTTGTTGGGGGGTATTTCTGTAAACCCCCCCCCAAAAGCTGAAACTAGCCATTGGGCCCCTTTGGGAGGGGGGCCCAACGGCTATATTCCCGAGCGGGCCAAGCGTGACCCATTACGGGCCTGGTGGGCCGTGCTTCATGCCCTGCCACATGCAGCACAGCACAGACCTCCATACCGGGCTTGGCATGGCCTGTTAGCTATCATACCGGGCCGGTCCGAGCCGGTCCAAAATCGTGCCAGGCTGTAGGCAACCCAGCCCGATTTACACCTCTAGTTAAAACCCACTAACAAAGTAGCTATTAAAAACCCACTAATCAAAATGATTATGAGAAGCCCATTTATGATTTCAAATTTAAACCCGCCTGTCTTCTCCTTTTAAAATTATATAATGCTTAAGGCATATCTTGAATTGCACACCCATGAACATGGATAGGTTGCCCAACCAAATCTTGTGCTTTTTTGTTTTACTTTCTATATAATTTTCTTAGCTTCTTATTACCAATGGATTCACGATCACATTTTTGCACAATATTTTAAAACTTGTTGAAACAGTACAAACATACCTCAGAAGCAGCCGTGGCTGGGGTGAAGGCCATCATGGAGTCCTGCGTAAGATCAGGAACAGTGAGGCGTCTCATCTACACTGCTTCTGTAATGGCTGCATCACCATTGAAAGAGGATAGTACCGGCTTCAAATGCTGCATCGATGAGTCCTGCTGGACTCCTTCCAATCTCTCATTTGCATATTGCAACGACTTTACACTGGTGAGTTCACTCCTGGCCTGACTGTATTTCTTTTAACACATGAGGATTGTTCTGTGAAAGCCAAACTCTCCTCTCACATACATTAAAAAGGATACTGGTTCACCTTACGTCAATCTGTTGGCTTTGTGAGAGGGGAAAATTAGTCAATATGATTTTGATTCTTATTCAGCAAAAAGCCTCATGCTTTTTTTTCAGATTTATGTGAGGTCTACAGGAAATTTATTTTTCCTAGATATTATGGGTAAATGATGATACCCATCTGACAGTGGATAAACAACTTTTTTCACTTAGAGTGAAGTTGTCAAAACTTGGATAGGACAAAATTACCCCTTTAATAATAATTTTTGTATCGCTAAAAATGTCATTATCTTATTTACTTGAGAAATAAAATAACATGAATAAATGCATTTACCCCAACAACCAAGATACATAACATAACGTAAAATGAAAGAAGCCTTCAATGTCTTAAAATTGGTAATTGATGGATGATTAGTGGTGATGTTTGTAGGCATATACACATTCCAAAACACTAGCAGAAAAGGAGGCATTGAGCTATATTGACAAGAGCAGCGATGGATTGGAAGTTGTAACTCTTCCCTTAGGCCTGGTTGGAGGAGAAACACTTCTTTCTTACATACCTGTGAGCGTTGGAGTACTCATCTCACAACTCACAGGCAACTTGGATGAGTTCAATTGCCTTTGTTTTTTACAAGAATTGTTGGGTTCGGTTCCCATAGTACACGTTGATGATGTCTGTGAAGCACACATCTTCTGCATCAATGAACCCTCAATCCAAGGTAGGTTTTTATGTGCAACCGGCTGCCTTACAATTGCAGAGATGGCCAATCTCTACCGGAAAATCAATCCCCAACTAAGTGTTCAAAGAGAGTAAGACCTTATTCCATATCCTTTAATTTTTATCGTTCTCTCAGGTCTATGCTTTATCGTTTCTCAAGCTAATTAGATTGCTTTGTGGAATTCCATTTCAGATTTATGGAAGGACCGGAGAGAGGAGGTATCAGGTTCGGTTCTACAAAACTGATTGATATGGGATTTGAGTATAAATATGATACAAGGAAGATATTAGAAGAGAGTGTGCAGTGCGGAAGGAGGATGGGCATTCTCAATTAATGATTGTTTCTATGTCCCATGTTTCTGTCTCTTCTCTGCTACCAAGCGTTGATTGGCGTTTGATAGAGACATAAGACAGTTAGACAAAACGGATGGTACTTAATTAATGCTTTACATTTTTTTCAGTTACCCTTAATTTAGGAACCGGGTTTGGAGTAAAATAGAATCGGTTGTTTGGATGGTATTCAAGTTACATGGTCCAACTGTTAGGGTCAATAGCGGTTCGAAAACATTGATACTAACTTGGTCCACTATTGTTAAGACATGAAACCACATAGATGGAATGGGCTCTCATAGAGTTCAGATCCGCTCCTCATAGAGAATGCCTCACATCGACCTCATAGCACGTTCCAGCCATGTATCTGAAACATCTTCAAGATTGTAAATTTTTATTCATGGAGAGATGTTTCCACTTTTCAATGCACGACTGAAACGTGCTGTGAGGTTGATGTGAGGCACGCTCTGTCTAGGAATTCATATCCCCCATAAATTGGGAATGTTTTTCCATGGCAAGCATGGAATATGTTCCCAATGCATAGTAGGGGTGCAGCTATGGGAGGACTGAGGAGCCCATCCAAACTCTTCCCATCATTCAGATTTCAGAATTTACTCCAGTTCATATGCAGTGCCAAGTTTGGATGGGCTCTATGTTTCCATGCATGACAGCATGAGAACATCTCCCCATGTGAGGTGCGCTTTGTGGAGGCCAATCTGAACTCTTCCCATGAATTCAAAATTCACTTCAGCCCATATGTGGTGCCAAGCTCGGACGGGCATGGGCATGGGCATGGGCTCTCTAGAAAGCGTGCCCCACAGTTCATCTCCATTGTGAATTGGAAGCATCTCCTCATGAAAAGTATGACAAATGTTCTTAATTCACGGAGGGTATGGGATGTGAATCCGGATCTCCTGCCCATGCAAATTCTGCTCACATTTTTTACAGCCACACATGGAGAACATCTTATCCTCTGCATAGTATTATGCAGGGGGAGATGTTCCCAATTCACGAGGAATAGTGTGTTGTGGGTAGACATGGGCAGGATTCCCGTGAACAGGAGATCCGAACTCGATGGGATTAAGGTGCATGTTGGGCATGCTCTGTAGGGATTTCATCCAAATTTGCATAGGATGCCAGATCACAACAACAATAAATTAATTGACACCTCAGAAGCATGTGATTTGGCTCCCGTTGAGTCACTTGGCTTGTGAAGTGGCTTTCTTTTTCAAACCGATTTTGTTTTTTGGCAATTCTATCTATACTTACCCATATAATATGGGGAATATTTCATCCTCTTACATGTTATTATGCATTGAAAGATGTTTTCAATACTGAAAAAGGGTGTTTTGTGGGTAGCCATAGGTAGAATTCTTGTGAGCAGGAGATACGGAGTCCTTTTCTTTGGAGCGTCTTTTTAACTGCAGTTGTAAATGGGCCAGATGGGTTCCTCTTGATAATCCAATACTGTTCCGATAAATCCCCCCTTTCCCAGATTCATAAAATATTCTGATCTCTGATTTCATGCTAAGGATTGTGTGCCTTGTATAAAAACCATCGGATAGGAATCTTCTGTCTCATTTTATGAGTTCAAGATCCTACCATTGCCTCAGCAATGTATCCTCTCATCCCACATAGTAGAAGCCTGAATCAGAAGGGTTTTTCTGAGTACTGAGGACAGCCTTGACCAACTAGATTTTTCTTTTTAAATCTTTCAACCTGCCTTGATATTTCTTATAAATACCAAAACCTCACGTACTTCTTAAACCTATAATTAAAAAAAAAAAAAAAGGAATAGAATAAAGAAACAACCTATTAAATGATTCTCTTGTTAACTTTTTAAACAGGAAGGGAAAATAACAAAAATGCCCTTCAAGGGTTTTGAATGCTTGAACTAGAAACCAAATATGCCCTACCTTTGTGGATTGATCACCTAGTTCATGGACATGGCCAACTAAATGATGATACAAAATCTAACATTTTTTTGAAGCCCACAAAATGGTAAATGGCAATTTTTCCCGTCTCCGCCGGGTATTTGGGTTCCCTGACCCAATCTAGGGGGGATGAAGATTGCTTTGGCAAGGATGGGTGGGAATGGAGAGTGAATTCCTTACCTATATTTAAAATATTTTTATATTTTAAAAATTTTCTCTTAATTTAAGTAAATCTATTTTTTTAAAATACAGTTAATTTAAAAATTTTGTGGACTTGGGTCGCTGGTGGAGAATTCTTCTTTATTGAGGATTAGGAGTGGAGGGTCATTTTTATTTCCAGCAGAAATTGGATTGAGGACGAGAATTTATTTCAATATCAGGATTGGGAATGAGAAGTATGATACATACCCTGAACCCACCATATTGTCATTCCTAACTATAGAAGATGATTAAGGGGGTGTTTGGAACTGTAGCTGGCCGTTTTTCAAAAAAACAGTGCCACGTCGGATCCACATAGGCATTTCAACAAATGCCCATATATATGAATGGTTCAGGCGTTTATTGAAAATCGGGCATGCCTAGTAAATCGGGACCCCACCGATGCATGAAACATCAAATTTGGCATTTCATGCATCGATGAATCATTACCCCCAATGGTTGACTGATGTGTATCCTATATGATGCTTACCTATCAATACATACATGAAAAACAGTGATAAAAATCATCTTACCAAATAACATAGTATTACTCACTGCCTATATGACAAAAGCATTTTTTTTTTTTAAATAAGTCTTGAAAGCATAGAGGATTTTTCTTGAAAATCGATTCCAAAAAACACCCACACTTCTAAATACCATCTAAGGGGTGAGGACAGGTGAATCTAAAGTCCACTCGTCTTGCCACAGAGAACTCCTACGTATATATGGGTTTTATACGGGGGCTCCATATTTGGAAGAATGCCAAGAATAATCATCTCAGCTGCTGGGTTAATTTAGAAATACAGATTATACGATACAAACTCTTATATTTTTGTATATCTATTTGCACTCTACATATTTCTATTTATATTGCTTCCAAACTGAGATAAGGTTAGTGTCCGTTTTAAAAGGCGAATGAATGAGAAAACTCTACATATTTCATGTCATAGATTGTAGTTAGAGTTGTCAAGCTACAGACTTGACCGATTAGCCAAATGAAGTTGGAAAGTGATTATTGATAAAAGCTTTGACAGTCAAAGCAAATGATTACCACAAAGATAGATTTTGAATGGTTCGAGGCCCAAGACAAATATCTCATATTCTGGTTGTGGGTGGTCAACGAGGACACTTGTTTTACCATTGCAAGGATGCCGTGCTTGCACTTTCCAGAAGCAACCCACAGAAATTGGCTTAACAAACCCAGTCAAGTCAAATATTTGGGCAACTCCACTAATCAAGCCAATGGACAGTTCTAGCCTCTAGAGATTGGACTCATTCATAGTTACATATTTTCTTACAAACGACAGTGAAGACACAACCCTTGCTGGACCTTCAACTTAGTCATGGGAAGCACCTAATTAACCATTTATTAGGGTCAAAGAGGATTCAATAAGCTTCTCTAAACCTATTGCACAAATCAGGAGATATAACGCAAATCCAATGACTATGCTCGTTTGGAATTGGAATCAAAATTCTCTAAAATAGAATTGAAATGTTTTCATTCTTATAGTCTGTTTGATCCAGATAAGAATGGGAGTGGAAATTAAAATCAGCAAGAATGGAACTTCATTCCCAAATGAGGGGTAGGGAATGACCGTTCCTTCAAATGGGGGAATGTCATTCCAATAGTAATGGGAATGGGGTTTCATTCGGCCCAATCAAGTATTTGATTTGGAATCAGAATAGTCCATTCTGATTCCAGACCCCTATTCCTGCAAACCAAACAGGGCCTAAATTTTCCCAAAGGCTCAATTTGGAAAGAATACAAATACAAATATATTCAGTGCAAACTTAGCCTAAGGTTCAGTTTGGAAAGAGTACAAGGGCTCAGATCTGCTCTTCACAAGTTCCCACACTCCTACGTGCAATGGGAATATCTCCCTTGTCATTTATGGAGAGATGGGTTGCAGTGTTCTGTGGGTAAAGATGTGGGAACAATTGTGGATAGCAGATTCAGATTGTGGATAGCAGATTCAGAGTGGGAGTACAAATACAAATATTAAGAGTACAAAAGCAATTTGGATCTCCTACCCATTCCTACCCACATGACACTACATTCTGCAACCATGCAATGAGAACATCTCATCATGCATGATAACATACAAGAATAGGAAATATTCCCCAAGTGTGGTTGCATGGTTTTCAAATTGGATTGGACTGGATGGTTGGACCGGAAAAACTGGGAACCCGTCATTTGATTGGTTCCGTTTTACCCTAGAACCATCTTTTTGGCCAAAAATTGTTGATTTGGTCTGCAAACCGCTGACCCAAGTGGTTGAACCATTTGAACTGTCCAGCAGTTTTTGACTGTTTTTTATTTTTTACTTTTTATTTCTTTTGTCAAAATGAGCCATCCATTTGGCTCAAATGGTCGGACCATTCGACCCAGGAGCCAGACCCCTGAACGATTCATTGTCCGGTTCTTGTGTGGTTGCAATATCATTTGAGTAGGTGTGGGTAGGAGATCCGAACTGGTGCAAAACCTTGTATTGTGTATGTATCTGTAATGTAGATATTTGTATTTACACCCTCTTCAAATTGAAACTAAATAATTACTAATGTAGCAGTCTTTCATTGTCTATCTATCTGCATGTCCGAGAAACTTCATTGAATTAAACTCCAACCTTGATCCCCGTTGTAGCTATATATAACCTACCTTAGATCAGGTGGTTGGGTTCTTCAATATGTAAAACTTTTAAGGCTAGACCCATATAATGTCAAGGAGTGAATGGCCAATTAATTCTTGGGATTAACAGTACTAGCCATTAAGGCCCAAATACTTCTGTAAATGGGTCTTTTGTTTTGGGTAAGGGAGGTTCAAAAAATGGGTCTTTCACAATGTAAAATCAACAAACAATTACTCAACTTTTCATCCAGTTGAAGACAAAATAAGATTAGATAATATCAGCCGATTCTATAGGTTACAAATAACCTAATTGTACAAGATCAGACAAAGATAGGAAAAGAAAATACTTGCTACACAGCTATGATCTTCATCTACCCACGAAAAGGAGGTTCTTTCATGTACCAACTCTGACAGACGGGTATCCCTCCTGGATAGTCTATCTATGATCAACTGCACCAGTGCCAGCCACTTAAGAGCATCTGTGTTTAACTTTTTCTTTTCTATTATACCATTGGTTTTTCTTCATAATAAAAACCCAGAAGTGTCAAATGGGAAATTAGTGTCAAAATCCCCAGGACCAAGGGGGAAATCCAAGTCCACAATAGGAGAATTCGTTGCTGAAGTAGCAGCTGAGATTATTTCTGTGAGATCAGATTCCGAAGTCTGCAAATTATGCCCCCCCTGTAATCTGTTCATTCGACAGGGCGACATAGAGAAGTAGTTGGATTCGGATGTTGCAGGGGAAATGAAGGAAGGAGAATAACTGCCCATAAAATTGTTATCAAGTGTAGAAGGAGAGAAGATATGGTTCTCAGTTTTTAAGCATCCAATGGATGTAGAAGTGAAGGAGAAAGAAGAAGACATCATCTCCCCAGAGTCTAAGCCATTGGTTTGGACATTGAGTCCAGTATTTAAGTTCAAGAGGATCTCTTGTGATTGAATTTGATTTTGTTGGTTTGGCAGTTCCTGTGGATGAAGATGATCTTGGTCCTGTTTTTGCTCTGGTTTGTCAGCAGATGTCGATGCTGGAACTAGATGGGATGCCCGGTTACATGTGTGATTTCCTCGGTATGTGATGTCGAAGACAGACGGGTCTTCATCTGATCTTTGCACTTGCTTAGTGGCCAAACAGCCTTGAAGGTTACGATGGGTGCACCTGTAATAGGCTCTGCAATTGTAACAAATCTTTAATTAGGACAATTGGAAACAGATCATTGATGCTAGAAAGTTTGCAGTAGTCAATACGCCTAAATTAGCTCATCTCATATCAGCCAATCCTGGCCACTCAGTGAAACCCATAAAATGACATTAACCCATACGCTCAGTAATATTCTTCTGCAAATTGTTTGTTATATCACAAGCCTAAGGCATTGAGCCCTGAAACTCTGTTTTTATGGCCTCTGTGGTCCAAAAAGCAGCTTCTAGTTTTGGACTGATTGGTTAAAGGCTTAAAGCCAAAAAGGTGGCATCTTGATTTGGGTAATCAACAATTTAATCCAAGGGACAACAAATTAAAGGCACGGCAAAGAGAAACTTTAAAAATATAAAAATAAAGCAAAGAGAAACTTGTTTTATTTATCAGGTGTGCATCCCCAGATAGACTGTTTGTGTTGACTTAAGTTTTGGGGGGATTTGATTTCACTTTAATTTTGAACTTACCAGGTCAAAAAATTAAACGAATAACAGAATCGAAATACTGCAATTCCACATGTACTTTGTGATTCCGTTCAATGTGTACGTCTGTATTTCCACAAACAATCTAACTGTTTTGGACCAGACAAAGATTAGACGAGACTCTGAGTCAGTTCCCCTAACACAAAGCGAAATGGGTATCTAAGATTGAACAGTGAGCACTGATTTTTGGGTAGATCCAGGAGCCCTTTCCTACCAACTACTGCAACTGATCAAGTCTCAAAAGCAACTGATATTCAGAGCCAGAGCAGAGACTCAGAGTTAAGATGGAGTGTGTTGCTCACCTTGGATATTTAGCTCCAAGGATGTCTTTCTGGCCATACTTCCTCCAGCCATGGCCATCCAGAGGCCCCTCAAGTCCTACCCCCGATCCAATGCGCACTTGTTCCGTCCACCGGGGCAATGCTTTTCTGTAACCAGCAAATTTGGGAAAACCCAGGATCAGCACTTGATGCAAAACCTTCATGAACACGTTTAACAGAAGCAGAGGTTTTTTAAGTAAGTAGTACCTCTTCTTTGAGATCTCTCTTCGGTCCTGATCCTTGAAAGGCCGGTCTGAATCATCGCTTCTCGGGCTTGCGCTATCCGAGCGTGGGGAGTCAACCATGCCACCGGCGACAATTCCCATGGGTTGAGTCTCTGTTTCCAGCCCATTCCATTTCAGTATCGACAAAGCCCTGTCAAAGGTAGTTAGTGTCTTCTGCACCAACATTTCGCGCATCTCCGCGGACGAAGATGAGTCAAGGACTTGCAGCTTCAGCGCAAGCTCCCTCCCTTGGATTAGCTCGTTCAGCAAAGCATTTTTCTCCCATTCCCCGGCGTTCTCCATGGTTATACTGTGAACTAGAATATCCAACACAACTAATTTGTGACGGGGAGTATCACCGGCCGGTCGGTGCAAATAAGCGGGTAATTTAAGATTCTCAATTTGTGGGAAAACTTTAGTTCATTTTAGGAACGAGAGTAGCCAAGACATTTCAGAGTGAGAAGAGAAGTTAACAAAGCAGAAACTGTCAAATTGGCGGAGGCAGCAGCACCAGCAACAGTCTCAGAAGAGGAAGAACAAATTGGAGAGTCAAGGAAACGAGAACCCAGGAACATGAAAGACAATCTATCTTCAGCGGGGCTGCTAAAGTTGTCAATGGTTTGTTGCTGAAGCTATATTCAGTAGCCCAAGAAACGAAATTCAGAGAAAAGAAAACGGAAATCGGAGGATAAGACTAATTAGAACAGCTAAAATTGGATACGGATGCACTTGATATTTGTCTTCTATTTGTTTTGGAATATATAGTTGCAGAGAGAGGGAGAACGAGGAAGAACAGCTGAGGGGAAGCTAGAAGTGGAGTATGTTTTTGAATTGAATGAAGAACAAATTGAGAGGAAGGGAGATATAGTATAGGGGCGAGAGAAAAGTTTGACTGATAGAAATGGGTACTTTTTTTCTACATAGACTGGTCTTCGGTCATGCCAAGTTCAGATAGAGTGAGAGAGAGAGAGAAGGTCCAATGGCCGATTGCTGACCAATTCTTATCCTTCTTAGAAGAAGAAAGTCAGAGTAGGGAGGAGACCAAGAATCTTCAAACCTTCTTCCGCGTTAGTAGAGAAGTGAAGAACGTGTAGTGTTGACGTAACCTTTTTCATCATTAAAAACCCCTTGCTTACGCTGAGGGAATCCGGTTTTGCTCCTCACAAATCGCTCCTCACTGAAATTTTATCCGTGCATTCGGAACATCTCCCGTATTTTGTATTTTTCATTGACGGGAGATGTTCCCAATGCACGGCCTCCATGTGATGTGAGATTGGTACGAGGAGCGCTGTGGAGCAAAGCCGGTTTCTCGCTGAGGATGTTGGATCAATTATTCCACTCAACACCATCTATTTGTGCTGAACCCCAATCTCCTGCAAGAAAAAACTATTTTCACATGCCATCCAATCATACATTGGGAATATCTTCTTTACATTTATGTTAATTTTTGGGGAGATGTTCCCAATATAAGACAGGGTTGTCTTACTTTCACAATGTGCAGAGTTTATTATTATTATTATTTTAAATAATTTTTTATATGTTAATGTGTTTTTATTAGTTTATAATTATTTAATAGTATTTAATTAAGTTGTTATTTTTATATTAATTAAATAATTAACTAATATTTTTTGTAAGTTAAAAAATTAAATTCACTTGTAAATAATTGATAATTGTTTTACTTATATTACTTGCATATTTTCCGGACATTTGTTCCTAATCATTTAATTACTTTATTGTTTTTATCTATTTTAACATTATTTTTCTTTATTTTACATATTTTCATTAGTTTTAAAATGTCTATTTTTTTATAGTTTTTAGTTGATTTATTGTTGTTATAATTACTTTATTAATTATTTGTCATTTTTCACTATTTCTAAAAGTTAATAACTTTTACATGTCCTTATTCTTATTTAACATGTCTTGCTTCTTCGATGTTGTATTTTTCATGTTTCTAAATTATTTTAATTAAATACAAATATAATTTAAAATAAAAACTTATTACTAGTCCTATATTATTTAAGTAAAAACATAATTTTATGCTTATTATTTATTTTTAATAATGATTGATCAATATATTATGTGAAAAAAAAAATATACAAATATTCAATGTTAATAGATTTCCAAATAACCAAAAAGATCCATCCACAGGGATAAAACTCGGATCTAACCATTAGTTTTTCTTTTTCTTTTCTTTTTTTTCTTTTTTGTCACAAATGGTCACCCATAGGCTCAAATGAACCTGCTCACGCATCAATCCTAATTAGGGTTGATCTTTCTTAGCCTGGCTTGAAAACCTGACCAGCCTCGCCAGGGAATTCCCGAGCCTGGGCCCAATATTTCAAACCTGGCCTAGCCCAGCTTGCAACATTTTATATTTTAAAATATTATTTTTATTATATAATATACATATTAAATTGTATATGTTTGTTAGTATATATTATATTACATAAAATATATATATATATATATAAATATGACTTATTTAATTTTATAGAAATATTTAAATATATATTCTATATATTCACGAGATAAAGTAAATTCATATAAGACAGAATAGATGAACATCTATATAACAAACTTCTAAGATCATAGGCCAAAATCCAAGCCAAGCCTGACATAGCATAGGCCCATTAGGACATTTTTTTATACATATACTAGCTGAGGGCCCTGCAATAGGCCATGAGAAGATAAATAGTTTTCAAATAAATAATATTATTCAAGGGTTGTAAGATTGAAAGTCATTACAAAAAGAAAAATAATTTGTCAAAAGAAAAATAAATTGTCTTTTTAATTAAAAAGAAAAAAAAAACTTTCACTAAAATAAAAAATAAAATATATACAACCTCTCTTTACTAACACTAGGCCCTATCGGGTCCCACATAAACCCTCCCTTTGACACCAGGCCCCAAACAATCTCTCTCTCTCTCTCTCTAACACTAGCCCCATCAAGTTCCACACAACCCCTCTCTCTAACACCAGGCTCCATCAGTTACCACACAACCCCTCTCTCTTTAACATCAAGTCCCACACAATCCCTCTCTTTCTTTCCAAGCTCCATCGATTCATCATGTCCCACATATCCTCTCTATCTCTTTCTATCCCTTCTCCAGTTTCATCCATGTGTAATATAAATTAATTAATTGATCCAAGTCAACTTAGATTAAATTAAATGTATTTTAAAAAGGATAAAAAATAAAAAATAATGAAAAAATATCAAAGTCAAGCTATTAGTAATATTAGAAAGAATATTAAAAATATAAATTAATTAATTGATCTAAGTTCACTTTGATTAAATTAAAAATATTTTAACAAAGATAAAAATAGGAAAATAAAAAAAAAATCACATCTTCTATTGCTCACATTAAACAATAATTAAAATCATAAAAATATTTTAAGGATGTTAGTATAACATTAAAAATAATAAAGTTGTTAAATTAATAGAATCGCATCTTCTTTGCTGAAATGACTTTGTGTTGAAGATTTTTTTTCTTTTGCTACAACTTATGCTAAAGTTTTTTTAACCACCACTTATGATAAAGTTAAATGAAATTAATTAATATAACTAACTTGTTGTAATTTAAGGTTTAAATTGTACTGACATAATTGATGGAAGGGAAAAAAGACTTAAATCATAACACACTACACATCTACCGCAATCCAAGTAAAAAAAAGAAAAAGAAAAAAACAAATTCAATACATATAAATGAAATAAAAAAAAAATCAATACCGCAATCTGAAGGTTTGCTCAAGTATATTAGGTTATTAATTTGGGAGGCTCAGAAATTTCATCAATTGAAACCAAGTTGGGATTCTAGACCTGCATAGTTGATATATTGTAATTAATTTTCACCGTTTTAGGGTTTTAATAATACAAATTCTAAAAAATGGCCGATTCCTCTCAAAATCCCTTTTCCAACATGTTCTACTTTGAGGACATACAGTTACAGTACAACAACACCAATATGAGTGCTAGTGGTTCTATGGCTAATGCCACTGCTAAAGCCACCCTTATTACTATTACTAAGGGAAAAAAAGTATAACAAGAGTGGTACATATTAGTCATTTGTCTAGACATATGATCATTCATCTAAAAATTAATGATAATCAAAATTAATGGTGTGGGTGTGTGTGTGTGTGTGTTTTGCTAATTTTTAATATTATCAAGAAAAAATGAAATAAGAATTAGCTAAATATATTATACATGTTGAACAACCATTTTTATTGGCTAAAAACATTATGCTGGAAAGATTTTTACAACAATTAGTAAATCCAAATTAAAAATAAAAAAGTATCTAGAAATACAATTAAAACATACACTTTAAATTTTTTAATTCATGTAAACAAAATTTAATTTCTACTTTATCGACTCTTAATTCTAAAATTGCACTTGCATCAAATATTTAGGCTTCCAAATATAATATAAGTTTATATTTATTAGCGTTGAATTTTGTTGATGAACATTGGCTTTTACAAAAAAGAATTTTAAGTTTTACAAAAACTTGATGGTCACATATTGATGACCTAGCAATTGCTCCAAGTATATTAAATACTTTACATAATTATGGAAATGAAAATAAAGTTTTTTTCTATTAGTTTTGATAATACTAGTAATAATGATTCAATTATTAATATTTTAAATTCTTGATTAAAACCATATTTAAATAGTAAAGTATTTTATATTAAACATGCATGTCATATATTAAATTTGTGTTCAATAACTTTAAATATTATGAGCAAATTACTTAAATTACTCCTATTATTTAGCTAATTGACAAACTATACCCTTATTTTTTATATATTATCTTAAACTACCCCTACTGTTTTTGACAATTGGTTAGTTCTACCCCTGTCAAAATTGATACACACGTAACACCACCTATGTATAATTTAAAGGAAAAAAACAATATTACCCTTCATCCCTCTCCTGTAAGCCGGGCAATCTCTCTGTATTGCCCTTCATGGCTCGTCTTGCCGAAGAAAACAACTTCATGAAAACCAACATAGATGTGGTGGTCGCCAATCGTGACAGATTGGCCGGAATTAGGCTTTAGGGTTTCGGTCTTGCCGTTGAGGATGATGCGGATGATTTCCTTTTCGAGTTTTGATTCCTCTTTGGCGAGCTTCAATTCCTCTTTAGGGGTTGCAATATGCTCATCAGGCTTTGAAGGAGACTGTCGAAGTTGTTATTGAGAAGCCATTTCCTGTGTATTGTTTTTTGGTTCATAAGGGAAATACTGGTAATGGGTGATTCAGGGAGGAGGGTTTTAACGAAGGTTTAGTGTTGTTGCAAGGCTAGCGGTGAAGGAAGAGGAGTTGGTTCCAGGCATGGCAATTACAGGAGGAGAATAGAGGGATGGCTGACTAGAATTACAGAAATAGAGGAGGATTTATGAATGGGGTTCACTTCCATCATTTCTACTTGTTTTGTTGGAGATTTTGAAGCTATATCCAGGTCTTTGCATCTTGATCCAACGAGTTTGTTGTATTGGACTAGATGTTGTTGAAGTTCATGTGTGGACCCAACGAGCCGCCTTCGCAAGGTTTCTCAAGAATGTTGTGTAGTTGGCCGTAGGGAAGAAGGCTTCAATAAGATCTGCTAAAACCAATTGAGGCTGGGAAATGGCTCCATCAAACCAGTCTTCGCATAAGATGAAATTAACAGAAGTTCATGTGCAGATCTAGGTTGTTCTAAGCCAGGCATGGATAGGGAAGGTAATTGGTTGCAGAGGATTGTTTATGAAGCTATTCTCTTTTGCCGTAACACAATAAGTCGCATCATTTTTTGATCTGGGGAGTCGGTTCCAGGCATCGACCTGTCGGAGACACTATAGTACGCCCCTCTGTTCTAGTCACACTTCATCGAAGTGAAGTCCATCAAAATCAACGGTGAGTTTCGATCGATGACAAAGAAGGCACCAAGGTTTGTGCTGATGCAACTGCCGGAGGGACACCCAGGAACGAACAAACTGACAATGGGCTTGGCCCGCACAACCCTGTCTCTGGTGACGGGATATGCTCTTCACAAATGGGCGCCTCACAAGCACATCCATTGGGAACATTTTCCGTAAATAATAATTAATAAGTACCAGAGATGCTCCATTGGACATATGTGTGAGGCGTGAGGTGTGATGAGCAGATCCGGTCTCCAATCTCTATTGCTTTTGACACGATAATCACTCTGTCTTTATCGTTTCCAGCACGACGAGCAGGTGGTTGACAGTCCTCCCTTCCCTCCTCACAAGTCCCCACTCCCTGCAACTACTCCAATTTAGGTCTTGTTAGAATCCCTTTGATTTCCTTCCTCAAATGTGTATAGGAGATTACTCTTTGTTCCTTGGAGACTCAAACTTCGATCCAAGAAGGCTCTCTATTCATTCTCCTCAGGTAGATCGATGGCATCATCGATCACGTAATTGTAGGTCAAGCAACAACCATGTTCATGAGTCTTGGTGAGCATCATAGAGGTGAAATTGCTCTGGGGCTTGACATCTGACAGAGATCCAAAAGATTCTCAACAACGGCTTCGTTCAAATTTTCATTAGTTGGGCTTTATTTTGAAAATTTGAGATATAGTGGAGCAAATAAGACTTTTTTTTTTCTTTTAGCATTTAACGGCCATGTCAACCATCAGAAACAGTAGGGCACTTTAAGACAATATGTAAATAGCAAGGGTACAATTTGTCAATTAGCAAATAGTAGGGGCAGTTTAAGAAATTTACCCAAATATTATTTATCCTCATATTTCTAAAATTAGAAATTTACCCAAATATTTTATGTCAAAAATATGGTTTAAATTATAGAAATTTGTATTAGATGTTTGACATAGGTGGAATTACATCTATTTTATATTAAAGATTTGTATTTCATACAAATACATTCTTACTTCTTTTTATAATAAAAAATTGACCCAAGATTTTATAATTAATGATAATTGGAAAATTTTTGTTCGTACAAAGGACTTTTTTACAATTTTCTATGATGCAACTAATGCAGTTTTTAGTATTTATTACTCAACTTCTTGTATTTTGGTAATCAATTATTTATAATTAGTGAGTTTTTAAAATCTAGTAATAATTTGAAACTTTAAAATATTGTTTAGCTGAAATATAATATCCTAGTATTAGAAAAGATGGTTTAGATGTTTTACTTTTTTTTTATAAGAGTTTAAATGTTTTACTTGAATCTTATTATGAAAATAAGAAAAGTAAATTTTGAACAAAAAAAGATGAAGTTAATAGTTTATTCTTTGAAATGTCCAATGTATATGGATGTCTATTATTAGGATATAGGAAAACTTGTACAACCTCAATTACTAAAGCCTCTAGTTCTAACAATGTTTTCAAATTGCCTTTGACTTGGATGGTTAGGCTATTGACTTGGGTGGTCGATCTGTCGAGCTGTTTGACCGGTTCAACGGTTTTGGAAAAATTTTATTTTAATTTTTTTGTCATAACGGATTATTTCATTCGAAATGGATGATTGAACTGTTGACCCAGAAACCGGTGGCCAGAATGGGCTCGGTTCTAGGTCGATTTTTAAAACGTTGAGTTCCAATAGTGGAAGTGATGGGATTTGGTTGTTAATAAATAAAAGGCAAAATCAGCTACCACTTCAACATCAAGTTCATTTTTTAAACTTAATTTTTATTCATAGGCTAATTTTACTAATTTAATAAATTCCCTTAGCTCAAAAGAATTAAATAATTTTGATATTTTAGTCTGGTGGGATGAACATGAAAATAATATATCTAGTTCTTGCTGCTATGGCATGTGATTTACTAATTCCTCTATACTCCTGTGTCCATAATTCCATCAAAATCTTATTTTAGTGCAGATACTTTGGATGACAAGAGAAATTTGATAAATGATGAAAGCTTGGTGGTGTATATATGTTTGAAGGATTGCCTAGATGTTAAAGACACACTACAAGATCAGGGAGGGCATGACACTTCACTAGTGTTTCACCAAAAGCAGATAATCTAAATGAAGATGAAAGAGATGGAGGAGGTATAATTTAAAAAGTTGAATTTGAAGAAAATATTAAACTAATAAAGTCAATATATATTTTTGTATACTCAATATTTGTACAACATTTTTAAAATTATTGTAAATTTTGTTTTTTCAATTTTATTTAAATTTAATTGTGATTTTCAACACTCAATATCACTACAAATTTTTATTTTAAATTTTATTATATTATCTTTATATTTTATTCCAATTCTATTGTAATTTTTTCATATTATTTTTTACTTTCTATTCATTAAATTCAAATGAAATAAAATACCTGAACTTTTCTTTTCAATTTATTATTTATTTGTATTTTATTAAGTGTTTTTTGTTAAATTTTCATTTTTTCATTTTTTTTCATTTTTAATTAATAAAAAACAACAAA
This sequence comes from Nelumbo lutea, assembly GCF_056320005.1. Taxonomy (NCBI): domain Eukaryota; kingdom Viridiplantae; phylum Streptophyta; class Magnoliopsida; order Proteales; family Nelumbonaceae; genus Nelumbo; species Nelumbo lutea. The sequence goes on along the minus strand of NC_142686.1, from coordinate 42,103,486 downwards.
ATAAAGAAATAATACCTAGAACGTGGCACATCCCATCTTTAAGAGGTTCCACATCATGAAGTTAAATAGGCACGACTAGCCCAAGCTTGTGTGCCAACATACACAACCCACTTAGGAAGGATGCCACCAGGACTACAACCATTTGCACATACCCCAAAGTTAGAGTTGTAAATAGGGTTGTGCCGCTAGTGGCCGAACATAGCTTAGTATGACCTATATATATTATACAATAATTATATACATTTATATATATATATATATTGATGGAGGGAGATTTGGCCCGATCCTTTGGGCACGTGACACATGGAAGCAACCGAGAGTGACCTAGCAGAAGCGTCAGCTCGGCACGACAGCGGGCCCACAACCCGAGTTCCGAGAAAATGAGTCCCGAGCTCCCCCCAAAAAAGGAACCCACGACCCGAGCTCCCCAAGGAAGAACTCGAGCTCTCCCTTAGAGGTCCTGAGCCTTACAAGGAGCGCAAAGGGCAAAAACCCAAGCTGACCCACCCTGGGGCAGTTCGGGCCACACTTCTATCCGAACTCAAGACTTCACCTCGCACACCACTTTGGCTCCAAGTTGCCTGACTAAACAGTCGTACCTGACGCCTAGGAAGCCCGTCCATGAAGGTGGTGCGCCTAACTGATTAGGGGTCCGACACATGACAGCCGCCCTCCAACGACCACCTGCCACCGCCATCTCAGACGTGGTAGAGACGACCCTGACAAGGAAGACAATGGCGATTATGACACCCAAACTGGCAACTGGCAGAGATTATGGCACCCGAACTGGCAACTGGCATAGGTTATGACACCCAAATTGGCGTTTAGCAGAGATAATGACACCCGATCTGGCGGAGGTGATGATGCCCGATCTGGCAAAGGTATGGGAGTGAGTGTACCAAGGTGATTATAAAAGGTCCCCCTCTACCAAAGAATGAGGTATGTGATTCATGTGCTTTCTGGTCTTGAAGTCCCTCATTCCCCTTGCCTTCTCAAGAGCACCAACTTGAGCTTCGAAGTGTTCCAACCGGGTTCCTCCCCGGAAGTCTCCAATTTCTTTCTTGTTTCAAGCACCTCCAATCCCGTCAAAGGCGAGGTAACCGACAACTAGGACCTACCGGATTGCGCATCATCGTATGTAATAATAATGATATAATAATATATAATATATTAATATGTATAAATTTTTATTTTCAATTTATTATGATATTTTATTCCAATTGTATTGTATTTTTTAATTTTATTTTATTATTTCATATATAAACAATTATATATATCAAAAGTCATATAAAATAAATTTTAAAATTTTTTCAATTTTATTAATTTTTAAATTTAATAAAAAATATGTCTATCATGGCCTGGCCCGACCTGGCCCAAGGTTCAGCACGCAGGCCGGCCAGCCTGGTTTGTGCCCCGTGGCACGGCCCGGGCCCTCATGGGCTTGTGCCATGGGCCGTGCCGGGCCGGACCTCTGAAGTATCTCACAGCAGGTAAGCACTGCCCCGGTCCGGCCCGCGGTGTGTAGAGCATCCGGTTATGCACAGTTTAGCCGTCTATCGCTTCTGTTGGGTAAAGAAGAAAGAGCAAAGAAACTAATTCAACTTTTCATCCGGATTGAGTGGTGCAGAACATCGCTTAGGCTCTGCAATTAAAAGGTGAAGCTTCGCCGATGATGATAAACGGCTTGCAGCCTCTATGTATGAAACCCGACTTTCTTGTTCCTTCCATCTTTCTTGGTTCCCCACAAGCTCTCCGTGGAAGCCCATTTGATAAAAACAGTAATTTCAGATTTAGCAGAAGCGGAATATCTGTTAGAAGGAGAGGAGCAATAGTTCGTGGCTTTTTGCCGGTTGATCCATGGGCACCCACCATTGATTCTCAGAGCATAGCTTCACAGCTCTTTGCTGTTTCCCTTTTTCCTTACATTGGTTTCTTATATTTCATCACCAAATCCAAGTCTGCTCCAAAGCTTACTCTCTTCGGATTCTACTTCTTACTTGCATTCGTTGGGGCTACAAGTAAGTCTTCTCAGTCATTTCATGTTTTTTTGTTTTCTTTTTTCTTGTATTTTTGGGGGTTTCCTCGAATTAGAATGCAGGGGTTTCTGTGGAGATGGGGTTGCAGATTGTTGATATACGAACAAAAGAAAATTGAACTTAACCATTTACTTTTTTTTTCAGAACTGGTTCCTTTTAGTTTATTTAATATAAGTAATGAAAATAGATAATCCTCCTGCAGATATGGTTGAACAGAACGAGGGACTTTTGTATATTTATATTTTTCTTTCGTCATTCTTAAATAGTGTGAAGAAACAGACTCCAAACTATTTTCTTTTTCATATCACTAACAAGCGATCTTTGAACTTGAGAATTAGAATGGATGGGTATTCACAGAATTTAATTAAAGGATGGAAATGGTGACAAGATAAGGAAGTTTGACAAACTAAGACATGATCCCCTCGTTCTTAACATTTCTAGTGGGTTTCTAATTCGGCAAGGAATGCTTCTCAATTTGGAAAAACTAGGTAAAAATCTTATCCCTTGCAAGATTGTGCGCAAAGCCGCAAACCACTGCTACTTTTTTTTTGGTGGGTTGGGGTGGGGGTGGGGGTGGAGGTGGGAGAGGGAGAGGGAGGGGGAGGGGATTCAAAACAGTCCTTTATCTAAGTAAGGAGACATTACAGATGCTGTTTACTTCAGGAACAAGGGATATTTGAACTATTTAAGAGAAGTCTTACTCTCCTTTAGTTTGTCACACTGGTTCTGTATATATGGATTATATTTGTTAGATTAAGTTTTTCACTACTATTGAAAATGTTAATAGATTGGGTAATATTTATTAAAGTTGCATTCTAACCTTAAAGCGATGGGCTAATGGTGTTTTCATACAGCTGGATAAGATCATAAGATATAGGAATTCAATCATCAGATGCTACTTTTTCCAATGAAACATCTGCTTTGTTGTTTGCTTTGCACTTGTGGGCCTGCTCATGAATGTTAGCTCTAGCTCTTCATATGGAGGAGGGAACCAAGCAAGGGATTGATGAATGCCAAACATGTTCTCTGTTCTAAAGTTATTCAATAAAGTTTCCATTCTATATGTCTCCCTTGAAACGTTGATAAATTTGTTGCTATTTTTTATATTGGTTGTAATTTACTCAAGAGACCATGACTTCTTTGATGAGAAGCATTTTTTGCACTTTACTGATCCATTTCGTGTTGGTTTTACTGCAACTTTGTCAAACCAGTCCCTGCTGGAATTTATGGTAAGTTCACATCCCACTAACAAAATTTACATAACTTGCATTCATGTATTAACTGCTTGTGAACACAAACTGTGTTAGTTATGATCGTGTTTCTTGTGGTGGGGCAGCCAAGGTGCACTATGGAACTTCTTTGTCTAATGTGGATTGGCTACATGGTGGAGCTGAGTCTCTACTCACTCTCAGTAACTTGTTCATTGTGTTGGGACTGAGACAAGCTCTAAGAAAAACTAAGGATGCAAAAGAAAACATGCCCATGGTTACTTCAAGGATCAAAGAGAAGAAACCCTCCATATAGGTATGATATATTTTATAAGAATATTGTTAATAGGCTATATTCAAAGCAATAAACATCTTCCATCTTACTACTGGTTTAAATTCAGTCAATTTACTTAAGTATCTGGAAGTGATTTAAATTCAGTCAAATCTCAGACTGACAAGCATTAGAATTCTGATTGGTAATGACCTTTTCAGTTTTTTTCTGCTTCCTTATAGTTTCAGCTCATAAATTTATTGCCTAAAATTTATATACTTAGGAATATTAAAAAATTTTGAATTTTGTGGTTTTTTTTGAAGTATTAAAATAGTTTATTTCTCTATTCTTTGATATCCATCAGATGAATCCATTTAGATGATGAATTTATGCTTTAGTAAAGACTGGCTTAAATGATGTTTTTCCCCTTACAGTAATGACCTTTTCAGTTTCAATTTGCAAATAAACTAGGTGCTTTCCTTATATTATTTTAGGATGGAGTTTATCAAAGCACTGATTTTTGTTTCATTCTGATGTTGTCTTAGGTATTAATGCTTCCATGAATTATTTGACCAAAATTGTGGTGTCGAGAGACCACTCAAGGGGAAAAAATGATTGTGGCTTCAAGAAAGCTTTCTCCTGTTTTGCAGCTTCTACTTCCATAAACTTGCCTTTACTTAAGTCCTACATACTGACATCTTTACCCCAGTAGTTACTATCATTACCATATTTGCACTGTATGGGTGTTTCACCTGTTTCACAGGAATTGTTTCATTCTACTTGTATTATTATCCACTCTAGTCTAGCAGTTTTGTATTAATATCACTTACAATCAATAAATAATTAATGTCATATTGCACTTCACTTGTCAAACTACAGGTTTCACCAATTAGGCAAAAAACAGTAAGAGATTGTTGACATAAGCTTGTCAAATCAGACAATGATCATTGAATTGATTTTGAACAGTTGAAGGCCAAAGAGAAATATCTAGTTGTGAAGAGAATAGCACTACATGGAAAGCATGTTTGCGCAACCTTGGCCATGTGAACTCACCATTTAATGGGGAGGGTAAGGTTCAACAAGGATGGCCAGCCATTTAATTGGGAGGGTAGGGTTCAACAAGCATGTTTGTGCTCCATGAAGAGCCAAGAAATCTAGCTTGTCAAATTGTTGAAGTAAAATTACAGATAGCTGTCCAAGAAATCTAGCTTTCATCAGGTGGCTGAGATCTTCAACTTATTGTAGTTTTTGAGATTGGATCCAAACTATTGAGATTATATGATGGGGTGAACCACTAATTAATTCTTGGGATTAACACTAGGGCCTAAATGCTTGTGTTAAAGTTCCAGGAATGGGTCCTTCACGATGTAAGGGCCAACAAAGGATTACTCAATCAGTCAACTTTTCATCCAGTAAAGACTAGCAAGAATTTATAATATCAGCTGATTTTATATAGGTTACAAAATACAATCAATCTAGTTGTACAAGCTCAGAAGGGTAGGAATAGAAATATTACAATTGAGACTAGGCCTTAAGGAAAAGAGAAAAAAGAAAAGGAAAGACTTGTTACACAGCTCTAATCTTCATCTACCTCAATCCGCCCCCCCCCCCCCCCCCAAAAAAAAAAAAAAGAAAAGAAAAAAAAACACAAAAATAATATCTCTTGTCCAGCATAGGAGAAGGCTTTCAGGCACCAGCTCTGACAGATGGGTATCCCTCCTGGACATTCTATATAGGATCAACAGCACTAATGTTAAACCAGATTTTTTTTTTCTGGTTTTTCTTCACAACAAAAAGCCAGGAGTGTCAAATGGGAAATTAGTGTCAAAATCCACAGTATCAAGTGAGAAATCCAAATCCATAATAGGAGAATTCGTTGCTGAAGTAGCAGCTGAGATTATTTCTGTGAGATCAGATTCTGAAGTCTGCAAATTATGACCCCCCTGTAAGCTGTTCATTCGACAGGGCAACATAGAGAAGCAGTTGGATTCGGATGTTGCTGGGGAAATGAAGGAAGGAGAATAACTACCCATAAAATTGTTATCAAGTGTGGAAGGCGAGAAGATATGGTTTTCAGTTTTTATGCATCCAAAGGATGTAGAAGGGAAGGAGAAAGAAGAAGATATCATCTCCCTAGAGTCTAAATCGTTGGTTTGGACCTTGAGTCCGGTCCTAAAGTTCAAGAGAATCTCTCGGGATTGATTTTGTTGGCTTGGCAGTTGTTCTGGTTGAAGATGATCTTGGTTCCGTTTTCTCTCTGGTTTTTCAGTAGATGTCGAGGCTGGAACTAGATGGGATGCCTGTATACAGGTGTGTTTCCCTCGATATGTGATGTCGAAGACAGACGGGTCTTCGTCTGATCTTTGCACTTGCTTAGTGGCCAAACAGCCTTGAAGGTTGCGATGGGTGCATCTGTAATAGCCTCTGCAATTGTAACAAATTTTTAATTAGGATAATTGAACAATGTTCATTGCTGCAAGTGCCAGTAATTATAAACAGCCTTATATTTAGTAACTCGGCTGAGGCCGTGCCTCGATCTATGGTCAAGCTGGCCTCGGCTTAGATCATTTGGTTGATTTCTAAAGAAATTATTGGCAACTCATTTTTTAGTGGGTAGTGGGCACTTGTCAGGGTGGATTTTAGCTTAGACAAGTTGAATATTTGACAAGTTAGAAATATGAGCTCAAATTTGTCTAATTCAAAAGCTCATATGTTTGAGATCGGCTTGGCTCAAGCTCAAAATAAAAACATTTCAAGTTAGAAATATGAACTTGAATTTGACTTAACTCAAAAGCTCATATCCAAGTCCGTACGTACGCGGCACGCCCTCACTCAATTCATCTCTAAACTGTTTGTGTTGACTTGGGGTTTTGATTTGACTTTAATTTTCATATTTCAATTTACCAAGTCAAGAAATTAAACGGAAAAGGTATCGAAATACAGCCAGCCCACATCTACATGCCACATATACTTCCGTGATTCCAATCAATGCGTATGTCTGTATTTTCTACAAACAGTCTAAAACTGTACTTTCATGCATAGTTTCGCCAAGGCAATCTCAATCATTGGAGGAGACTCCAGGTATCAGAGTCAATTCCTCCTGAGAGACCCTGTCACAGAGCAAAGCACAACGAAATGAAAGGGGCATCTCTTAAGAAGTAAGAACTATATGATTGATTGAGCAGTGATCACTAATTTTGGCCTTTTGGGCTGGGGTGGAAGCAGATGATCTCTCCTAATTCCTATCAACTACTGCAACTCATTAAATCTCAAAGCAACTGATATTCAGACGAGAGTTAAAGATGGAGTTTGTTGCTCACCTTGGATATTTAGCTCCAAGGATGTCTTTCTGGCCATACTTCCTCCAGCTATAGCCATCATCCAGAGGCCCTTCGAGTCCTATCCCTGGCCCAACGCGAACTTGTTCTGTCCATCGGGGCAATGTTTTTCTGCGAAACGTAGATTCGAATTCGAACCAGCAAATTTGGTAAATCCAAGATCATCCCCTCGATGCAAAAACTTCATGAAAAAGTTTCAAGTAACTAGTACCTCTTCTTTGAGATGTCTCTGCGGTCCTGATCCTTGAAAGGCCGATCTGAATCATCACTTCTCGGGCTTGCACTATCCGAGCGCGGGGAGTCTACCATGCCACCGGCGACAATTTGCGTTGATTGAGTTTCTGTTTCCAGCCCATTCCGTTTCAGCATCGACAAAGCCCTGTCAAAGGTAATTAATGCCTTTTGTACCAACATTTCGCGCATCTCTGCGGGCGAAGATGGGTCTAGGACCTGCAGCTTCAGCGCAATCTCCCTCCCTTTGATTAGCTCGTTGAGCAAAGCACTTTTCTCCCATTCCCCGGCGTTCTCCATCGGTAATACCGTGAACTAGAATATTCCACCACAACTAATTTGTGACGGGGAGTATCACCAGTGAGTCGTGCAAATAAGCTGGTAAATTAAGATGCTCAATTTATGGGAAAATTTTAGTTCATTTTAGGAACAAGAGTAGTCAAGACATTTCAGACTGAGAAGAGAAGTCAAAGAAGCAGAAACTGTCAAATTGGGGGCACCACCAACAGTCTCAGAATAGGAAGAACAAATCGGAAAGTCAAGGAAACGAGAACTCAGGAACATGAAAGTAGCTACTCGAGATTTAGCAGAACGGGAGAAACTTACTAGCTTTTCCTTCCTAAAGTTTTCGCTATTCGAGAGACAACCTATCTTCAACAGGTCTGCTAAAGTCGTCTATGGTTTGTTGCGTTGAAGCCTGAAGGCTGAAGCTTGATTCAGTAGCCTAAGAAACTAAATTCAGAGAAAATTAAAGAAAACGGAAATGGGAGTGAGAGACTAATTAGAAGAGCCAAATTTTGAAAAGGGTACACTTGATATTTGTCTTCCTATCTCTTTTTGGATTTTTAGTTGCAGCTGAGGTCTGACTTCTGAGGAGAACTGAAAGAAAGACGGAGGCGGCTAAAACCCGAAGAAGGAGAGAGGCGGAATGGTTACATTTAAGGGAGGGAGAGAGCCATTTTGAATGAAGGGGAAGAAAAAAGTTTGACCGATGAAAACGAGTATTTTTTGTTTGATAGACCGGTCTTTGGTCATGGCCAGTAGAGATAGAGTAAGGAGGTCCAATTGCTGACCACTTCTCCTTCAAAGCTCACTCGTATAACATGAGGCGAAATAAAAAGAAGAAAGTCAGAGCGAGGAGGAGACCAAGAATCTTCAAACCTTCTTCCGCGTTGCTACTGAGTACTGGCCAAGTGAGAAAGAGATAGAGCGCGGAATGTTGACATGGCCAGTTTCATCATCACGAACCCCTTGCATACGCTGATGTTGATAGATCGACCTGAAACCAAATCAGCGCCCCACAGGGCGTCCCCCCACACACATCTCTCACCGTGCATTGACAACATCTCTCGCACTTGTGATTGGAAGATGCTTTTAATTCACGGATGGATGTGTTGTGGGGCGCTATAGGACGTATTCTATGGGGGAACGGGATCTTCTACTCACTCACACGGGCGCCTCACATGCACATCCACTGTGCATTGGGAACATCTCCCGTGAATTACAACTTATTAACTACAGGAGATGTTCCCAATGCATGATAGGATGTGTGTAAGGCCAGTGTGAGGCGCCTTGTGTAAGGAGTAGATCCAGTCTCCTCTATCGGGTACTAACGTGAATTCTATTGATATGATCATTCGGTTTTGGGGACTAGTTCTTGGGTTGAATGGTCTGATCATCCGATTTGATTTGGGTTGTCTTGATTGATGGGTCAATGGTTCAACCACCCAGGTCATTGGGTTACTGATCAGATCAATGGTTTTTGGCCTAGGAGAAGTTTTAGGTAGGGGTGTCCATAAAAAACCAAAAAAATGAACCAAATTGAGAAAAGCAAACCGATTGGTTCGGTTTTGGTTCAGGATTTTTGAAAAACCGAAGGATCGGTTCGAATTTTGGTTAATCTACAAAAAAAAAAACGACAGTTAACCAAACTGAACGGTATATATATTTTTATGTATATTTTATATATATTTTTAATATATGTCACATATTTTCTATGTATTATATATAAATATATATTCATTATATATATAAATATAAATATAAATATATACTTATATCATATTTAGAATGACCTATTTATAAATATATTATATATATTATATATTTTTCAAATATTTATAATATATTATATATCATTTATTATTTATTATATAATATTATACATATATTTGTATAATATATGTTATAAATATAAAAAACTGAAGAACCGAACTGATCAAAAACTGAAACCGACGGACCGGTTAACTGGTGGTACCGATTCGGTTTCGGTTTGGAGAATTGGAAAAACCAGTACCATCAGTTCAATTTACAGAAAAGTGCCATGATTCGATTAATCGAACCATGGACGCCCCTAACTTTAGGGTGAAACAGAACCAGTTGCCTAATCAGTTCCCAAGTCAATCAGTTCCTAATTCTTTAACCCCATCTATGAGCAAAGGGGGATTACTAATGTACTATGGGGGCTGTAATTCAAAATTCTACTGTGAGATGAAGACTACTTTTCCCTACTCTATAACATGAAAGACAAGGGGGATATTCTCAATGAATAGAGATCTTTTACCTACAAAACGCTGCCAACCCTGTCTCAATAGGCCACAGTTTCGCATGGAAAATATCTTCTTATCTTTGATGAGAGATGTTCCTGATGCGTGATTGCAATGACCGGTTGAGATGTTATTAGTTGTTGGTAGCTGATCTGAACTCGTACTACTGTATTAGCTGTTGGGACCCTTTGTTCGGGAGAATCGGGACCTGATATGAAGTCATCCACCATTCAACCCCATGTGAAGTTAATGAAAATAAATAACCTTATTTCCCTTTGCACACCCCATTTGTTTATTATTAATCATTATTATTATTATCTTGTTTCCTTTCCCTACAAACAAACAAACAATTGCAAGATGGTTTTCTGAAGCTTGCCCCAGGTTTACCATCAGCCCCCATCCACCTTGTATTCTACATCTACCCAGGTAATACAAGTCTCTCAGAGTCAAAACTAAAGAACCAATAGAAAAGGATATTACTTTTACCACACATGACACGTATCCATAATCCATTGGACCCAATCATAATACAACAAATAAATCATATGTTGCTTTATTACCTACCACATTGGAAAATTTTAATTTTTGGATTAGGAAAATGATTAACCCTTTCCTTTTTGGAGCTTATAATAAGGAACATGATTAAAAAATGTGGGGAAGATGGGTTTTACGTATGTTACCTATAAATTATAAGTAGAAAAGATTACTCTTCTCATAAGTATTAATATTTGAAATTGTTCAATTTGTTTTGAATTTTGATATTGAAATATAATAATTATATTAAGAGGTATGTTTTTATTGGTGAACTTTTCTTTCTTCTGAACTTTGAATGCAGAGAATATTGTTTTAAATTTCGAATTTTGAAAATTATCAAATATGCATTTTGATCCCGTATATGATAGCTTTTATTTGTCTTTTTAGGAGCATCATTGAAAAACAAAAAGTTGTATGATACCTATCACATTAAAGATACCATATTCATGGTTTGTGTACATTGATTCATGTTTCACAAAGTGTATGATTCAATGCTTTATCATTGGTTCAAAATTTTTACATTGCAATGCTATTATGATTATTGCATTTCAAGCACCATAGGTTTTGCCTAAAAAGTGAGTAGGCCCTGTTTGGTTCACAGGAATAGGGATTTGGAATCAGAATCAGAATGAGTTATTCTAATTCCAACTGTTTGGTTGGGTGGAATCAGAGTCTCATTCCCATTCCTGTTGGAATGGCATTCCCCCATTTGAGGGAATGGCCATTCTCTGCCCCTCCCTTGGGAATTAAATCTCATTCCTACTGATTTTAATTCTCATTCCCATTCTTGTCTGAACCAAACAAACTATGGGAATGAACCATTCCGACACGGATTCCAAAGGATTTTGATTCCGATTCCGATTCCAATTCCAACTACAAACCAAACAGACTATGGGAATGGGAATTGAAATCAGCAAGAATAGGATTTCATTCCCTAAGGAGGGGCAGGGAATGGCCATACCCTCAAATGGGGGAATGTCATTCTAGTAAGAATGAGAATGGGATTCCGATTCCATCCAACCAAACAATTGAAATCGGAATAGCTCATTCTAATTCTGATTCAGACCCCTATTCCCATGAACCAAAGGGGGCCTTAAATTTGGATTCAACTATAATACCCAAAAGACATGATAAACTGATCCTAAACATACATTGATTTAACCAACCATCCTTTATCATAAAAGTAGTAATCAATCGAATGTATTTATCAAGATTCACCCTTCCTACCATAGATTTTTCATTTTTCTTTTAGGCTATGTTTGGCTTGAAGGAAAAGGTAGGGAAAAGAAGAGAAAGGTAAGGAAAACTTTACAATCTTCTTCTTCTTCTTCAAATGTCCCTAGGTGACTTTTGCCAATTTTATGCATTTGAGCCTTCTGCAACCCACTCTGAGATAAAGTTAGTCTACTATTGCTTCTCAGGCCAAACCTGAGCCTGGACCAACCCAGCCCGAAATTTTTTATGGGCTAGGCTTGGATTTTTGGTCTTCAAATTGGACTCGGGCCCAAGATTTCAAGCTTTTTTTATTTTTCAAACTAGGTTGAATCTAGTCTTTAGGTATAGACCTGTTCATGGGCTAGGCCGGGCCACACTTTGCCTCTTTATCAACAAAAAATGTGTAGACCTAAGCCCGAGCCCAACACTTATATAAAGCCTGAAGCCCAATCTATACACAAAGTGCGTTATTTTTAGTGTACTTTTATAAACTAATATTATATTAATTTAGTAATAATTTAATAAATTAATAAACTAATTTGTATTTCCTAATAGTAAACTAAAATTTATTAATAATTTAATAAAAAAATATATATATTATATATTTATTATATATAACATAAGTACTTTTTATTATATGCAAGTATCGGGCCGAACTTATTTGAGAAAGACCAAGCCCAGCTCGAAAAATGATCGGGTCTGATATTTAAAGCTTGAGCCTGAGCCCATAAGCCTAAAATTTTGTCCAAGCCCAAAAAATAACGAGTCAGGCCAGACCGAGCCATCGAGATACCCGACCCATGAACCTATTTAGGTAGGTCGAACCTGTCCTTGTTTACGGGCTGGGCATTAGGCCTGACATTACATTGTTTCGGACTCGGGCTTTGGGTCGGGTCCATTCAAATTTTGTCAAAAGCCAAGCCTGGGCCAGCCCATGAACAAGCCCAACATGGCTCGGGCCAGGCTTGACCATAAGTGCATTTTAGAATGGATTTATTGACTAATTTGAACCCAGCTTGGTCCAAACCCAATCTGAGTGCATTAAATTACAATACGGGCTGGGCTCAAAATTAAGAAGATGGAACTTGACCTTGGCTCAGGCCAAGCCCAACTTGGGTTAACCATAAACCCGGCCTAGCTGGCACGACTTGCACCCTACCCTTAAGACACTCAAATAAGTTCTATAAAATATTCCCCCGGATTTAAAGTCTCTTATCTTTTTAGCCCCATGGAAAGGCGAATGTCCTGCGTTTCCCGGACCCTACCCCGCCCTTTCCATCGCACTTCATACAGCAAATACCCACGTGTTAAATCAATATCTCTCTCTCTATGCAGACCGCAGAGTTTGTTTTTTTCAAACCACAAAGGCTGAATTGCTTGGAAGTATTCAAAAATGAATGTGAACCAAGTAAAGACAGGCGGAATGTGAAATCCTTGGGACAAAGTACCGGCGGAGTCGATGAAACCCGGTTCGAAGAAATTGCTCAGTTATCCTCTCGAACCAACGTCGTTAGTTGTAGTTTACCCGTCTCGTCTTCTCGTTCCTTCTGTTTTTCCTCTGTGAAGTTCAACAGATCATATCAATCAATCAGCATGTGACCCCACACCCATCAAAACATCTCCAACTGTGTCTCAAGTGTGGCGTGGCTCCAACAATTTTGAATTAGTCAAAGACCATTCCTGGATGTTTAAGCAACGAAAATAATACTTGACCCATTCAAACCCAACTATTACGATTAACTGCCTCCTCATAAAAATATTCACTATAAGCTGCCCCCTTTCATTCTAATCTAAATTTTACCCTTTTTTTTTTAATTTCTTTTTGGTAATGGGGGAGACCTGTTCGTGGGTTGGGTAGCTGGCCTGGCCCGGCCTGACCCCCAGATGTGCTTGTGCATGAATTTTATCTTGTGGGCCTAAAAGCCCGAGCTCGACTATTTTACGAGTCGGGCTTGGGGTTTGTCACAAAAGCCCAACCTGGCCCGACATTTTGTATTTTATTGTAAACCCTAGCCGATTAACCTTTCGTATTCCCTCTTTTCATCTTTTATCTTTCTCTCATCATTCTCACTCTCAATAACCGGTGCGAATCCAAGCAAGCAGCAACCGTTCTCAATCTCAGAGGTGACAGACGCTGGCATCGGTAGACTTAGGCACCGGTCGTCTCTCTCTCTAGTAGTGAGTCTTCTCTCTCTCTCTCTCTCTCTCTCTCTCTCTCTCTCTCTCTCTTGTTACAGTTCTCACTCACACGCACTCGCATATTCTCAGGATTCAAGAACTGGCGAACTTAAGCACCGGCGCTAGTCTCGCCACTAGTGAACTCAATCGCCCCTCTCTCTGGCGATGAATCTCTCTCTCTCTCTCTCTACCATTCCTCTCTCTCTTGTCTCTCTCGCATTTCTCATTCTCATGCATTGTTGCATATTCTTAGGAACCAGTGAACTCAAGCATCGGTAATGGCGAACTCAGGCACCGGTGCTAGCCACACCACCAGTGAACTTAATCACCTTGCATTTTAGCCTATGTTAGGTCGGGCTTCAAGTTTAGGCCTGAGCTTTGGGATTTTTATGAGAGCCAAGCTCGGGCCCAAGTTATAGGCCGGTTGGACTGATCGAGCTTAGGCTTGGGCCTGAAAAAATCTTGTCAATGAATAACAAAAGCCCAGCCCATGAACAGGTGTAATAATGGGATGGGGAGGGGATAAATGATAAAAAAAATCATAACCCCTGGCCCTACTGGGAGACCGGATCTATTCCCAATGCATGGTGAATATGCATGTAAGGCGCCCACTTGTGAGGAGCAGATCCGGTCTGTCTCCCCTGCTGGTCGGTACTCGGTAAGGACTTCTTTTCAAATTGTTGGGTGTGTCCTAAAAAGTTGTAAAGTGGCTTTATTTTCACATGTCAATCATTTCATATTGGAAAGAATTTCCTTTGTATGGAAAAAGGAGCTGACCTTTCAGTTTCACCTTTGTTACTTTTAAGGGGGGAATGGTACCTTAATTGTTTTATAAAATAGAAAAGGTCATCACTCGTGCATCATGCTCAGATTAAGATTCCATGCAACTTCGTTCGCCTCCTTTCAACAATGGATAGTGAGGACTCCTTTCGTCAATGTACGGTTTCATGTCGTGAAGTTGGTATCCATGTCAAATTATCTCTAGAAGGAAAAAAAGTTTTTACACAAATAAAAAAAAAAAACTCCATGCACTACCACAGAAAATAATAATAATAATAATAATAATAATAATAGTAAACTGTGGGATTTTTGTCCCTTATGGCTTAGCTATTTTCTATATTCCCCCTTTATTTTTTTTCTGAATTTGATCCCTTTATGTTTCACAAATTATGGATTTGCCCTCTGCTTGATCCTTATAGATATAATGGATGGAAGGTGCAGCAAAATTATTTTGGATATCAGGTTTGTGCCTCAAGGAACCCTTCAACCTAAAAACTTAAGCTGTCAGGTGAGGTACCTTGATAAGTTTTATGCTATAACATTTAATATTGTTTTAAAAGGCTTAAGTCTTGTGGCGAGGCATTCAGATTTTGCCTCAAAGGCTTAAGCCTTGCAACTTTGGTTTGAGGCTTAAGTCTTTGTCAAAACGAGGCATAGGCCTCAAGCCTCCAGGTGTGAGGTGTAACATGAGGCGTAAAAGGGCATAAGCCTCAAATATCAACATTATTTAGTGATTTTATGCAAAAAAATTAAACATATTTTTATGTATTTTTTAAAGCATATATAAACAAAAGCACCTTAATAATTATGGGCCAAATAAAAAGAGTAAAAATGAAAAACCAATAGGGCAAATCAAGTTCTATTAGTTTCTCTTAGTATTTTAGCCTAAGAGAGTTCAATGCAAAAAAAAAAGGCCAATCAAGTTATTAGTTTCTCTTAGACAAATCAAGTGGATTTTTTTTCTTAGTATTCTAATTTAACATTTCAAGTTTGTTGTTTTTCTCATTTGTTTTCCTAATGGATTTACTTTTCTTTATATTATTACTTTTTGCATATATAGATCAAATCAACTACATTGTTTCTTTTCTTCACAATTGTTGGATGACCATAAATCTAATGCCCATTATATAAATGATTCTTCATATGAATAATTTTGTAAGATTGAATTTTGAAACATAAAATGTAAAATGCTTATAATTGTTAAATGATTAATTATTATTTTATTTAACGCTTAAAAGTAAAACTTATTGCTTATAAACTTAACCTTTCATCATTCTAATGTGGTATATTACATGTTATTTTTATCATTTATACATACATTTCAATTACATTTTTTTCTTAATTTTCAAGGCTCACGCCTCACCCTTTTGGGCCACTACACCTTTAGCCTTTTAAAACCTTGATAGCATTGTGATTGCCAACATTGATAAAGAGTTGATTCTTCAGTTTCTTTGCACTCAATTCTAAAAACATCTAATGTAGTAGCTCATTTCTTAGCCAATGAACTCTGAAATTTTAAAGGGGAATGGGGTAAAGATAGACCCATTCTGCCTAGTCTCTTTTTTCTGGTATTTTGTTTGCTTGTAACTCAAACTCCTGTTATTTTCCAGTTGCAATAATACAAGTTTATCTTTACAAAAAAATATCATGAAGTGAAAATGCTGGTCTTAACTGGCCTCAAATGAAATTTATAAGTGAACAAATTATTTCTATCTTATTTATTTTCTTAATTTAAAAATATATAGTTTACGACTTTTAAATTTAAAATCCAAATCTCTTGTATAGAAATGAATAAGTGGATAATTTGAGAAAATGAAAAGAACGATTAAAGATAATTTATTCAATATTGTTAAATCCAAGGTTTAAAATATAAAAAACGCAAGGTGTATTGGAAAGACAAATTTAAGAACATATCAAAATATACTTTAAATGTGTATGGATACTAGAGGTGTAAATTGGGTTGTTCCGGTCTGGCATGGCACAACTTTGTGGACCGCTCATGCTTTAGCAGGCCTACTTGGGCCATAAATCAAGATATATTTAAGCATTTTCATGCATTTAATAGAAAAGAAAAACACAAAAAAAAACTCTACATATTATGAATGAAATCAAAAGATCATATCTATTTTTGCAACTATAGCACAAAGCATGTATGTATTGAAATCTTTTTTTTGTTCATTTCTTTTTTGTAGATTTGATGATTTTGAAATGTTAGAGTGAGTTTTGAAAGTTTGAGCATGAAAGAAGACTTCTAAAGGAGGTTAGAACCCTATTTCATTAAATCTTAAAAATCATTTTGGACCAATACAACATTGATACGATTGATACATGCCTAATAAGCATGATATATATAAGTGTGTATGCAATGTAAAACTTTTTTTGTACTAAAGTTACCATTTACTTTGTTTGATAAAGGGTATAAAAGTCATTTTATTATAGCTTTAATGACTACTAAAATTCCTATATTTGTGTATTCAATCCATTTCTAATTGTAAAGGTTGAAAATGTAATTTCACTTATTACTTTATACCTCATTCAATTCCCTCCCATTAAGTCTTATACTTAAGGTATTAAATCCCATTTTCTCTTATTAAATACTATATTTTAAGATATTTTCACTAATAAATGCTAATAATTAGATTCATGTCAATATTTTTAACAATATAAACTCAAATATTTTAAAACTGATTCAAAAACAAAAACATTTTTTATCCAAATGGTGGCTAAGCAATTCAACAATCTGAATCAAATTGATCAACCTACGAAGTCATAGTTAAGAAATAAAGTTTTTAAAATATAAATAAATATAGAAAATTACACAAAATTAGACACATTTATGATATTTTTATTAATTAGATGAAAAAAATAAGTGTAATAAATAAGAATTTTTTTACTGATAATGAAAATGAAATACATAATTTATAACTAACCAAAAGTGAAATATAAAAATTAATAATAAATAGTTCACATTTTGGGTTAAATGTATCAAACTTTAATGTCATAAATAAATAAGAAAAATTAATAAAATATAAAAATATAAAAATTTTGCAAAAAAAAAAGCATTCAGGCACATGTATAATATCATATATTAAAGCAAGTGTGATATATTAGAATTCTTTTTACACGCAAAAATACAAAGAATTGTAGAAAAAATTGAACACATATAATTCAATATTTACACTACCATTAAAAATATGAACAAAATTGTGGAACTTTCTTTTGACTAAAATACTAATTTTTGAATTTAGTCCTATTTAATTGTAAGGTTTAACTTGTAAGTTGAACCACTACATTACACCTCATTCAATTCCCTCTATTTAAATCTTACAATTTTTTAATAAATGAACAAAAAAAAAAGATGCACCAAAAAGAGAAAACACTACAAAAAGAAGAGTCTAGCCAAGCAGTTAGGCCTGTTAATGATATTTGAAACTTCACAACTCGATCCGATTATCACATAATTGTATGAGTTGTTTATGTAATCAGATTTAGATTTTGTAAGCTGTACTTGATTAATAATAAAAAACAAAAATATATAATACATAAATTTTATAAAAAAATTTGAATATATTATTATTATCATTATCATCATCTAGAATTGTCATATGCAAAACACGTTCATGCTTAATAGTAACAAAAAGAACGAAAGTCACTTTTTGGATATATTCTACATATTGAAACCTTGCCAAAATAATACGCATCGATTGATACAACCTGATACATTGTAAAATTTTGAACCTTAATTAAATCTTTGATCTTAGTAACGAGTCATGCTAATGTTGTGCCAATAACCATCAAGGCCATGACAGAAATAAGGGGTCATTTGATAACCTTTAAAGTAGATTTAAAATATCGGCCAAGGTTGGTCACCAGGCTAAAGCTATATATGCTATTATCAAAGCAGAAAGGATACATATATAAATATAATAGATGATTGGTAGTACAGCTAGACTGAACAATTAATTTATGTAAAGAAACTACAAATTGCAAATTTCTCCAAAGCGCGAGGAGCATGCTTTCAGGACCAAGTTGCCCAAACGAATTTCATTTGAAGCGATCATCTCTGGTTGGTCTTCGGTAATGGAAATGTGGGTAATTGGGACGCCAACCTGGTGGAACTTGGAGAAATTAGGACTTTCCAATCACGGTTTCAAGTTTTGTCCCCTAAGCCTATATAAGTTAAGGGCTAGGCGGTGGTGTCAGTCCTCGACTGGGCCAACACGAGCAACTGATTTTAATTTAATTTATGTCGACTCTTGGCATGGATATCCACCAGGTTATATGATTGGCCATTCTCCGATAACTCGAATGATATATAGAGTAATATATATATCCACCAGGTTAATCATTTAGAAAACGGTTGTTAATCAAATCGAATGATATATAGAGTAATATATATTATATTATATTATATATATATATATATATATAATAATATTTTTTATTTTTATTTTTAAAATCGAATAAAAAAGTAAAAAACCGTGACAGTTCCCTCTTTCCCCTTCTTTGTCTCTTCGAAACCTAAACCTAATACCCTTTCAGCCTTTCTCTGTTTCTCACTCTCTCAGTCTCTCTTCGAGTTTTCATATTCCCCAATCCCAAGTGGCCAGTTCGGCAACCGGCGCTGCAGTTCACCTTGCTTTCCTCCGGCGCCGGTCGTCCTTCAACCGATGGCCTCTATGGCTCTCCCCCAGTGTCTCTGTCTCTGGCTCTTTCTTTTTGCCTGTCATCTCCACTGCGTGGCCTGCACCAACCACCAAGCAGCAACACCGGTCGTCGCCTCGCCTGCAAGCAAGCACCAACACCATGTCTTTGTCTCTCTCTTTCTCTCTCTCTCTCATCTCTGCAGCTCTGCCAGGTGTCACCCCTCAAGCTCTCACTTTAGGCAACAACCGACAGCAACCACTGCAGCAATTAGTCAAACACCGGCAAATCACCACCTCTTTTAGGTATTTTTTTAAGTGCATAAAAAACCAAAACAACAAACCATGGTTAACCGGTTGCATTGATTCAGTTTTGGTTTGATTTGAACAAATACCCCGAACCATGAGCACCCCTAACTTAAACTAATAGCAAAACCCATGTATAGCTTGGGTTATTTTAGACTGTTGATGCATAGATATTGGTATGTAAGTCAGATCACATCTTTTATATCTACTTTTTAATTTTCTTTTTTGTAAGAATATGATTAAAAGTAAAATTTTAAGCCCCGTTTGCTTCATAGGAATAGGGGTCTGGATTTGGAATCGGAATGTGGTTGGATGAAATCAGAATTCCATTTTCATTCCTGCTGGAATGGCATTCCCATTCTTTGCCCCTCTCTTGAAAATAAAATCCCATTTCTATTGATTTCAATTTCTATTCTCATTATTGTATGAACCAAATAGATTATGGGAATAGACTATTCCAATTCCAATTCTAAAAAATTTTGATTCCGATTCTAATTATAAACCAAACGAACCCTTATATATTATAACACCTAACAATATCTGTGGCCGCTGTAGGGGTAAATGTTTTGGTTAAGGAAGGAGTGCTGCTGGAAGCACAGCTAATGGCTGTTTTGGAAGGTCTCCCACATAATCAATAATCAGAGTTGTGCTGCTACTGATGGCCTTCAGGTGTTGGAGGGACTTACCAGCAAGCATTCCGTGATGCTTTAACGTTCAATTTGCAAAGAGTACAGGCACATATATAGAGTATAGAATAAATAATTACAAAATAATACAAATTACAAGTTTTTGCATTCTATAAACATATACAAGGTTTAAAAAATATAATATAAAAAGGTTTTACACTGTATAAATATCTACAATATTGATACATATAAAATAATACAGAATACAAGGTTTTACACTCTATGTATTTATATTTATACTCTTTTCAAATTGAGTTTTCTCAGTTTGGAAAGAGTATAAATATAAATATGTATACTACAAAACAAGGTTTAGAAATATAATACAAATAGGCTCAGTTTGGGAAGAGTATTAATACAAATATGTACTCTGCATATTTGAGAAGGGTGCAAATGCAAATATGTTGCTCAGTGCAAATACAAGGTTTAGGAATACAAATATGGACTGTATACAAGGTTTTGCATCGAGCTTATTTGTATTTGCTCCATTTGGAAACAGTGCAAATACAAATATGTATAATTTAAAACATTATATTCGGCATCTCTAAACCTTGTATTTGCACTGTACATATTTGCATTTGCACTCTTTCCAAAGTGAGTGGCTTAAAAATATCATATACAAGGTTTTGCAATGAATATATTTGTATTTGCACTCTTTTCAAACTGAGCTTTATTGAATACAAATATGTTTACTACAAAACCTTGTATATAATATTTCTAAACCTAGTTTGGACTATATATATTTGTATTTGCACATTTCCTAGACTGGGTCTTGTTGATACTTTGTGCTATTTTTAATTTTGTAATGTTCAATCATACAAAACAAAATGGAAATATGGCTGTGTAGCAGGTTGCTTCTCATGTCAAAGATTTTGTGGAGAACAAAACTTGAAGATCTTTACCAACTCTATGTTTAGGAAAACCAGTGATCCACTAGGTATATGTTTGGCATCGATGCTGTAGATACAGTAAATAGTGTTGTATATGTGTGGGTTGGAAGCACTGTTTTCTGAGAAAACAATGTCTACTTTTTTAATTTGGAAATGTTGCTGCCAGGTAAGATGTTTCCTAGAGCAATAGCAACACCTTATGTTTGGTATCAGTTCTCCATATCTGTTTTCAGTACTGGTAGCTATTATAGGAAGTCCACGTCACTGCCATATCATGTCTTCATTGGTAACAACAAGTGCCAATCTGAGAAAACGTTGAATTTGGCGCTGCTCCAAACCATGCCTTCTCGATTTCCAAGGTGTGGGTTGGAGCACAATTTTTTACGGAAAAACGGTTCCAAACATATTGATGTTTCCCAGAGCACCGATTTTTCCAACGTGGTGCCAATGTGTCACCATTTTCTGGAGAAACAACATTGGTTCCAAACACCGCCTAGGTTGCATTATGAATGGTTCCACCATCTTGGTTTTATCCAAGGTAGATTAGATCACTATGGCCTTGTTCTTTTGCTGACAACATATTTATTCAAGTAATACTTCCCCGGATAAATGCATTAACCCATGTTCTTTTACTAGAATGTGGTTTTCCTCTTACCACTTCTACCCCTTCATTTTGTATGTTAACAGGGATGTTTTGGTCCCAGACAATTTGGATAACTCCCCCCTCCATGGAAAAATGAATATTTATACATCTAGTAGAAGAGAAAAACTTATCCAAAAAATTAGCCTAAAGTTAATCTTAGGAAAAATACAGTTTCCATGAACCCTACAATTCTCTACCAAAAAAAAAAAAAAGAAAAGAAAAATTATCAACTTTCCCATTAACCAATTTCTCACTTGTTCCCAGCAAAAGAATGACATCATATGTGTGAAAAAAGATTAACTAAGTAATTAGTAACCCTAACACAAAATTATAACTAATCCCATATGTCACGTATACTAAATACATAAAAATCTAATAATTTCTAGTCATTATCAGGATGGAAAATCCTAAAACTAAAAAAGTAATAAAACCAAAACCATTATTATCACATCTCCAAATTGGATCCTATCAAAACTAGGAATATTGAGGGATCCAGTAGTAGTGCGGATCAAGTAGGCACAACATTGTAAACATGTTCAATGAGAACTTTGAAAATTTTTAAACACCTATGTCTTAAAATACCTCTACCCTACCCTTGGAAAAGATTAAAAAATCACTTTTGACAATTGTCAGAATAATAATCAAATGATCATTGAGCATGCTTATTATATTATATCCACTAGATCCGGTCCCAGTGGACTAATCCCATTGACAACATTGTGACTTGTGAGAGACAAAGCTTTGGGTACAGGATATAAACAAATACTTTGTTGCTGCCTTGCTGGGTGTGCACCAGGAGTGATCATGGATTCATGGGCTGGACTCAGTCAGACTAGGATGGGATTTGGGCCTCTATACGGACCAAGCAGGGCTGAGCTAGAAATGATCACCCTACTGCACATAACTTGGTCCAGTTTGAATGAGCACTAGGTAGGTTCGGGTCAATTGGATAGATCTCAAAAGTTGCTTTAGGCTGAGTTTGGAAGGAATATAAATGTAAATATGTAGAGTGCAAAACCTTATATTTTGTATTATTTTATATGTACTTATATTATGCATATTTACATTTGTACTGCTTCTAAACTAGTCTTTAGGAGCTTCACACAGACTAGGCTGTTATTCTGCAGCCAAAAATGGTTTTAAGCTATTCGGTTCTTATAAATATTGATTTGGTCAAAATTACCTCACATACAATTAACATTTATTGTGTTTATGTTTATTTTGATATAAAAACAGCTTTAAAATATAATCAGAGAATAAGACCATTTATTTGATTCATATCTCATAATTCAGTCACAAAAACAGTTTTGTATAATGAACCAAGTCCGACAACATTGGTATTGGTATTTCATGTAAAACTTAGGTTTCCTTTGTATGACAATAAAATAATAATAATAAATAGTGCACTTTTATTGAGGCTCCGCTTGTTTTATATTTAAACTAGTGAATGACCTTGTACGAAGTACGGGGAAGTTATATATATATATATATATATTATTACCATTTTTTATTATTGTTTATAAACTGTCATTTTTAAGATATTTATATATATATATATATATATATATATATTATTACCATTTTTTATTATTGTTTATAAACTGTCATTTTTAAGATATTCATAGAGTTTACGGGTTCACGTGAATTGACCCTTATATGTTAGACTCGTAAAATTATACGGGTCATCAAAATCAACTTGAACCATTTATTACATTAAATTAACCATTATTATTATTATTATTATTATTATTATTATTATTATTATTATTATTATTATTATTATTATTATTATTATTATTATGTTTTAGTATTTAATTTAAATTTTTTTGTTATATAGTAATAACATTAAGTAAATTTATAATTATTTAAATATTTACTTAAAATAATTTTTTCCAACTGACTATAATTATTATACAATAGATTTGTTAATTCATATTTTGCATTTAAGAATAAACATTAATGATTTGGCTTAACAATTTTAATGACTGTTAATAAATATTGATTCTTATTTAAGGTTTAATTACTGTATTCGATAATTATTATGGGGCATGCTTTGAATAAACACTAATTGTAATTGATGCTTGTTATTTCATTTTTTATTATTTACTTAATTAAGTATTTGATGATTGTTATTAGAATTAATTATTTTTATAAATAATTGATTGTTATTATTATTTACTTAATTCAGTAATTTTCAGCAAATAATTATTTGATTTAATTTGAATATTTCATTTTTTAATTATTTATAATAGACATTTAGGGTAGTCTATTTATCTGATTTAAGAAACTTACCAAGTTTTATCTAGACAATGACCCCATACTAAGTAAGGGGCAACTACAATATCATTTAATTTGGAATTTACTATTTAACAATCAAAAATCAATGTTCTGTTGAATAACCCATCCCCAAAAAAGTATCAATAACTTTGAAATCATTAATCTATTTATAAAATAGTAAAATTAAATGGATGTTTACAACCTTATCACCAATACTGAGGGACATATGAATGGATAAAAAGCATTTAAATGATATCCATTCAAAGAGGCAAAGAAGGAAAACATTCATTCAAAGAGTTGCTAAGAAAAACAATCATACCAAACAACATTTGCAGATGCATCCATCCTCTGAAGTAAGAGATTAAAAATATATGGCTACAATCAAATCATCATGTATGGCTACAATCAACTAATAATATAATCAGGACTCTAAAGCCCATCCAACAGGAAACATGAAAGAAAGGAGAATAATGGAATCATCCTAAATATGGAAGTCACCTCCAAGTTAGGTGGCAACGCTTCTTTTGGTCGATCATGGTTACAGATTTTAAGTCTAAGTTCCTCATAGTGCACATAGATCAGCTAGAATTTATCTTTAGGAAAAAAGTAGGGAAACCTATACATAACATAATGGTATGTCTGAATTATGGGAATTGTGAGATAGAAATAGGAAACGTAGGTTGAAATTATAATTTTGGGCATGTTGATATGTCAAATTCAAGTCAATTAGAATACTCGTAGATTTTTAGTTCATTCATTTAGTAGCAATTTGAATATTTTTTATCCCATGTCTTTATTTAGTATAGATTAATAATATATTAATAATTATGAAATCAATAATAATAATAATAGGTATATTATTATTACTATTATTTACTAATAATATATTCTTATTATGTGTGTATTGATTTTGAAATCATTAATATTAAATTATTATTATTATTATTATTATTATTATTATTATTATTATTATTATTATTATTATGAAATAATTAAATTGTTAAAATTATGATGTTTAGTTAGCTCTTGAAATAATAATTGCTTTTATAATTCTTTTAGTTTAACAATAATGGATAATTGAAAGTTTATAATTTGACTTTAACCAAATGAAATATTTATTGGAGAATAATAATAGTAATATTTATAATTACTTATAATAATAATAATAATGTAAATAAGTAACTCTAATTATATATTTATAAAATAATTAATATGAATTAATAAATATAAAATGATTATATCCCGATTAATAATTAACATTATTAAAATACTTATTAATTATCACTAATTAGTTAATGTTCTGAAGTAATAATTATCATTATTATAACTAAGGAATTAATTATCATTAAGTAATTATAATCAGTAATTAAATTTTATCAGAAATCATTACTATTAGTAGTAATTAATTATAATTATTGATATTAATAATATAAATATATAATTATATTAATTAATATACGTATTAATTATAATTACTGATAATAATAATAATAATATAATTAATTATTTAATATAAATGTATGAATTATAATTTTTGATAATAATTCTAATATAAATAATTAACATTAAATATTTATTTTCAAAATAATTGTAATGAGTTAATATAAAATAAAATGATTATTTTGAATTATTAATTACCATTATGAAAATATTTACTAATTATCATCAATTAATTATCACTCTGAATTAATAATGAGAAATATTATCAGTAATTAAGTATTAGCATTAATTATTATAAGAAATTATTATCGGTGAGTTATTATTATTATTAATTAATAGCTAAAATTAATTAATTAGAAGTCATTAATTATTATTAGTACCCCTCTCTTTCAAAAAGTTGACTCATCATCATCATTGTCATCATCAATGAATTAATAATGAGAAATATTATCAGTGAGTTATTATTATTAATAATTAATAGCTGAAATTAATTAATTGGAAGTCATTAATTATTATTAGTATCCCTTTCTTTCAAAAAGTTGACTCATCATCATTGTCATCATCAATGACAACAACTTGATGCATACATAATTTGATAAAAATAGGTAGATATCATTAATTTATTTTTTTATCTTTTGGAAAGCTGAATAAGAGAAAAATAAAATGGTTAGCATTGCAAATGAAAAATTATTTGGATTTTTGCAAAAAAACAAAATTAGTGAACATAAAAAACCAATTATTCAAAAATAAGGTCATTAATCAAAGAGTATTTAAAATTATTCAGTAAATAATAATTTTAAGAAATTAAAATTATTAATTAATTATCTATCCGAATTAAAATGGGTAATTTCAGCAAATAACTTTAAGTAATTAAAATTTTCTATTAACATTTTTTAATAATAATCAGTATAATTAATAGATTAATAATATATTAATAATTATGAAATTAGTAATAATAATAAATATATTATTATTAACTAATAATATATTCTTATTATGTGTGTATTGATTTTGAAATCAGTAATATTAAGTATTATTATTATTTTATTTTTATTTTGATTAAGTAATTAATTTGTTATAAATATGATTTTTAGTTAATTCATAAGATAATATTTGCTTTTATAATTCTTTAAGTTTAACAATATTGAATAATAGAAAGTTTTATAATTTAACTTTCACTAAATGAAGTATTTATTGGAGAATAATAATAGAATTAATTATAGTAATAGTATTAATTATAATTACTTGTAATACTAATTATGTAAATAAGTAACACTAATTATATATTTATAAAATGATTAATATGAATTAATACTAATATAAAATGATTACGTCCCAATTAATAATTAACATTATTACAATACTTATTAATTATCATTAATTAATTAACATTCTGAAGTAGTAATTATCATCATTAGTATTAGTGATAATTAATTATAATTATTGATAATAATAATATTATTATTATATTAAATAATATAATATTATTAATTATAATTACTTATAATAATATAATTAATTATTTCATATAAATGTATGAATTATAACATAAATAATTAACATTAAATATTTATTTTCAAAATAATTAATATGAGTTAATATAAACATAAAATGCTTATTTCCGAATTATTAATTACCATTATGAAAATATTTATTAATTATCATTAATTAATCATCATTTCGAATTAATAATGAGCAATATTGTGAGTAATAAATTATCAGTAATAAAGTATTAGTAGTAATTATTATAAGAAATAATTTTTAGAATTTAATTATTATTAGTGAGTAATTATTATTAGTAATTAATAGCTGGAATTAATTAATTAGAAGCAGTTAATAGTAATGAATTAGTAATTAATAATAATTATTATTATTAATTAATAGTTATATTTAATTAATTAGTAGTTAATAGTAATTATTATTAATAATTAATTAATTTGTTAATTAGTTTACATTAATTAATAGTACAGTTTCCTTTTTTAGGAAAGTATTGAAAGTGGGAGCTTTCCACTTACATGGTGGTAAGCTCCCGTCTCCATGTTAGTGGGTTTTGTTCTTGAACTGCAACTACTCAGAAATTGACACATGTTCATTTTTGTTTAAATCTTTAGAATGACAGGTGTGTGAATGTAAAAGAACTATATGTCTTTAGGGGGCTTTGGCATGAAATCAATGATTGAGATAGAAAACATGAAACAGACAATCATTTATTTTTTTAAAATAACTATTTTGCCCTTTTATGAATTAATGTACATTTATTTTACTAAAATTCCCCTATCTACATATTATACTATTTGCCCTCTTTTGTCATCCCAGTTTCAACTTTTTCTCTGGAGAAGAGCAATTAAAGAGGAACAAGGGTTTTACCGCTATCTCAATGGTACTCTCTATTTCAATTTTAACGCACAAAGGGTTTTACCAGTAACATGGCCGGAAAGCTAAACTAGTTTATTCATTTAACTAATCAAAAGAGAAATGCTGTTCACTGTCCTCGACGTCCCAAAAACCAGAGCAGTGGAACCTACTCCGATCTCCACCACCGGCCTCACTCTTTCTTTCTCAACAGACCCCTCTCATTCCTCTCACCCTCTCTCTATTCTCCATAGTCCATTCTTTTCTCTTCATTTCTCCCTCGTCTTTTTCTGATTCGCTGTTGGCCCACTATTCATAGTCTTTGTCGACGAGAACAGGGGAGTTGCAGCGGCTGTTCTTCCCCAATCCTCACTTGGATCTGACGAAGATCCAGCAATTTCTGGTCCCGTTTTTTCCCTTATCCTTTTTCCTCATTCCGACGTGGATTTCCCTGTACCACTTGGATCCTTGGCCGAATCCCTCATGTCCTGTAAACACCATCGTTTGAACTGAGAAAATTGCTGCAACAGTGATAGAAAATCCCTTTGTCAGTTAAAGCAGCTCTCAGTTGGGAGCATTTTATTTCAACGATCGTTAGACCATACCCCTGTTCGACTGCTAATAATTAAAATTTGTTGATGTGAATTTGACCTGCATATGAAATTCAGTTTAAATAGTTTATTTGGCTTTCCCAATTGAGATGAAATATTCCGAATTTGGTTTTAGCAGTAATATTGCCGGAAAACAGATGGTTCATGGAATATTTCAAATAATATCGCCGCTGCAATAGGTATTTAGGTTTGCATTGTTCTGTTAAAGAGAATAGAAATTGTAAATTGCTCAATTAAGGGCAAATATGATATTTTGCAAATTAATTAAACGACATCTAAGAATAAAAATATAAATACACACAAAATGTAAAAAATAAAGAGGTTTTTATGATTTTTAAATATTTCAGGAGAGATTTTTATATTTTATTCTTTTCTTTCAAATTTTGATAAGGGGTTGGCTTAATTTGAGAAAAGCCTTACAAAAAGATAGGATACAGTCGATACAGGACATATCGTGCCGAAATGGGTGCCAAGTACCTTGGTACCCAACATACCCTTTTCTCATCGGTAACACATGGGCGGGCCCATAGATTTTGGACTGGAGGAGTTCAATTCAATACCACATAGTAAATACCTGATAAGATTAGAGTCTATTCTGGAACTGATTAGTGAAGACCGTGTCGAGTACTTGAATTGAATGTTGAAAATTATAGGAAGGAAGAGAAACAATCCACTGTTTCTTTATCATAGATTTTTCCATTATACTAATTAGTAGTGATTAAGCACGTGTAATTTATAATTTTTTTTTCATATTAATTATTTGAATTTTAGATATATCATATTTAGGATAGAAATTGAAAATTAATAAAAGTAATAATATGGTAAAAAATAAACTTTTACACTTGTAAAAATTTTAAATTATAATAACAATTAATATTATTATTATTATTACCACTACTACTACTAAATTTTGTATTCCATTTCTATCTTAAATAAAAATAATTTTTATTTTAATAATTAGTTTTATTTAATAAGATGATTATATAACATTAGAAATGTTCCAAAATGTCTTTGACAGAATTCTATACTTTTTTATCTTTTGTGTTCTATCTTTTTTTTAACATTTATTATTCAATTATGACATCATGAATTTCTTTGAAAAGTTTGATCATTGATTAATTCATTTGACCCAAACCACTAACCCACAATCCAAAAACAAAAGTAGTTTGATTTCTAGTAAATTTTATATTACATTTTCATTATTGATAAAAGTATATCTTATGTATAATATTTATTTCTGTTCAATATAATGAATGTATCAAATATTTTATTTTCATAAATATATAACATTATATCTTATGCATAATATTTATTTTTGTGATTCTTTGTATTTTTTATTTTTAAAATTTTATTATTTGACTATGACATCATTCCATTTTTAGGTTGATTTTAATTTTAGCATTCCATTTTCATCATTTACAAATATGCTTCTTACATTTCATACTTATTTTTGCTTAGTATAATGAATATGCAATATTAACAACATGCCCAATTATTATTTTTTGTAGTATATATTGTATTTATTTTAATTTTTTATTATTTAATTATGGCATTATTTATTAATGGATTTGACCCCAAACTGTTGAATTGCTTACCCACCACCAAGAGGGAAGAAAATGGTTTTGTTTTCAAATTATTTTTTAAAATATTTATTTTTATATTATTAAAATTAACGTTGTGGATTTATTTAGTACAATTTAATGATGAGAAAAATATATCTGAAATGTATGATTTAATAAGAGAATATACCATAGATATGAGATTTAATGAGAGATAATAGGAAAATAGTTTTACTTCCAATTGGTTTTAAATTTTACATTTCATTTCCATCATTAATAAAAACATTTCTTATTTATCATCAATGTTTTCAATTTGTTGTTGACCTGGCCGATTGAATTGTTCGAATCATCACTTGGCTTTAATTCTGGGTATGATTCTATTAAAACTCCCCCTTTTGGTTAAAAACGTCTAAGTTGAGCGGTTAAACCATTGACCCGTTTGACTCAATAACCAAGTCACAGGTTACACACTTAATTATGTGTAAACTTTTAGAAGCCATAACTTTGCACTCCGATGTCCGATTGGGGTTTTCTTTTTTTTCTTTTTTTTTAATTTTGAGTAATTTTTCAAGATCAATATGTCCCAAAGGCATTATGCACATTGCCTTACTATTTTTGTGAAAAAAACCCAATTTTTTGCCCCAAATTACAGTTCTAATATTTTTTATAAATAAAAATTTTAAAACGAAATAAAAAACATAAATAAATGTAACATAATACATATGTTATATGTAATCTATGTAAAACATAACTATGATCTATGCAAGACATAATTAAACTATTTATTGATAAAATATGTATTGTTACACACACACACACACACACACACACACACACAAATACATAGTATTGACGCATAGCGATTTGACTCGTTTGACCTTGATAGTCGAATTGGTGACTTGTGACCTAAAGGCAAAAGCGAGTTGGCCTCCAGGTCAGTTTTTAAAACATTGTTTATCATACTTATTATTGTCTAATAATTCAAATATATGATGTTAAAAACATTCTATATTTTAATTTGTATATATTTTTTTGCATTTTATATATTTTTCAATTTTATTATTTAATTGTGGCAACATGGATTGACCCATTTTACCCAAATGGTTTAATTTCCTACCACCACTTAGATGAAAATACTAATTTTTCAAGGTAGATTTTAAAAGTATAAGTTTTATGTTATTGAAATTATTAATCTATTATGTATGTATTTAATTATAGAATTTAATGATGAGAAGAAACAAAGAAGCGTTAAATATATGATTTTAAGGAAGATGAATGCAAATTAATACCTTAGATGTTGGATTTAGTGAGAGATAATTGAATGAGATTATTAATTTATTATGTATGTATTTAATTATAGAATTTAATGATGAGAAGAAACAAAGAAACGTTAAATATATGATTTTAAGGAAGATGAATGCAAATTAATACCTTAAATGTTGGATTTAGTGAGAGATAATTAAATGCATTGAATATCTTGAAAATAACTCTTTTTAACTCATTTAATATCAATAATTAATTACCCTATTTGCCCTTATTTTTTATCAATATATTTAAATATAGAGGGGTAAATTTTGTCATAACAAATTTCCAGAAATATTCTTGAGGCTATTCATGCTTTTTAAAGTAGTATAGATTTCACCCATTTTCACAAGCTCAAATTCATCTAGGTCATTTAGTGGGTGCAATCCAGTCCAGTCCAGTCCAGGTATGGAATCAGTTGTGTCATATATACCTGAAGGGGCCTAGAATGGTGGAACGGTGGAACCTGAAAAGACTCAGAACCGATGCATATAAAATAGTGTTTGGACTGAGCCTGAGCCATTGATACTGGCTTGAAGAGAGTAGGACTAGGCCCAAAGAAGAGCATTCGTTTGTATGACAGCTTCAGAACAGAGTAAGGCTAAGTCTATAACCGTGAAGTAAAAGCCAGGCCACTGGGCACTGGCTAGAAGTTGTGGCACCACTCAAGATTGAAATATGGGAAATTACCCACTTTTCCATATTAAAAATTACATTTAAAATATAAAAATATTAATATATATATATATATATATATATATATATATATATATATATATATATATATATCCATGCTTAGGCCATTCGATTTTGGTTGGTTTACAAATAGCCAAAGTGAAATAATCCAACTTGGTTGAATTGGGGAATTTTTGAACCAAGGCCAACCTAAAATACTAGAAAACTAATGAACTCGGATTGAGTTGATCTGGTTGGTTAGTTTTATCAGTTTGATGAATAAATTTAATTGAAATTAATTATTGTTATTTTTGTATTATAAAAAAATGATTAAAAGTAGTATATAAAAATATAAAACAATTGTATACTCTTATGTGTTTCAATTATGGTAATTTATTAGAACACACCTTATAGTTTTACATATTTACTTAAACCTACGTTATAGTTTTTATTTTACTAAAACATCCCATATATTTTACAACTTATTTATTTAATCAACATTTCATTAGGAAGTGTTTATTTTTCCATTAGGCCCATGATTTTTATTCTAAAAATACCCTTAGCACTTTTTTGTATAGAAAACAAAATTGACCAAATATAACTAATAGAGCGGTTTCCCATGACTTTTAAGTGCAAAAATAGTATTTTTATTTTTTATTTTCTTTTGATTAAATTTATTTAAATGAACATTAGGGTCAATACTATAATTTCCACTATCATCTAATAGAAGATTGATTAAATCCATTGTAAATTATAAATAGTGTTTTAATAAAATACTAACTACATGATAGATTTCAGTAAATTCATGAAATTATAATGAGTATTTTAATAAATGATCCATTCTATTATTTAGCTTTAACTTAATAAATCCATACGTCTCATAGGTCCCCACTAGTAAATTTTCAAAGTAGTATAGATTTAGCCAATTTGCAAAAGCTCAAATTCGTCCGAATCATTTAGTGGGTCCAGTCCAGTCCAGGTATAGAATGGTTGTGTCATATATACCCGAAGGGGCCTAGAACGGTGGAACGGGTGCATATAAAACAGTGTCATATATATCCGAAGGGGCCTAGAACGGTGGAACGGGTGCATATAAAACAGTGTCTGGACCGAACCCGAGCCATTGATACTGGGCTTGAAGAAAGTAGGACAGGCCCAAAGAAGAGACATTCGTTTGCATGACGTAACTTCAGAACAGAGCAAGGTTAACTCTGTAACCGTGAAGTAAAAACCGGGCCACTGGGCACTGGCTAGAAGCTGTGGCACCACTCAAAATTCAAATGGTTGGAGGCATGCAACGTAGGGTTCCAGAGAAAATCCAAATAGTAGTGGGCCAGCTTGTGATAAGAACCACCCACGTGTACTGAGTTAATCCATGAAATTCTCTCACAAAATATCTCTCATCCACTGTAAAGTCGCCACGACGGAATTTCAGACAAATGTAATCTCTGCTTCGCTACCAGCCACGTCACTACCTGCTCGTCAAGGCCACTCGTTCCACACATACCCACATACGCGTCTCGTTTTCAGCCGTTGAATTCAAAGGCCGAGAGCTCCCAGACCGTCGATCCCCAAAACAGAGTTTGTGGACACCGTAATTTCTACATTTTCAGGTATCACATATACATGTATATATTCGACGATGACGCATCTTTTTTCCCCCCTCAACTCAACTCAGAAAGATTAAGACCCTTTCTCTGCTCTGTATCTGTGATCTGTAATTAAATTAACACATCAACAATCTCCTTCTCCCAACCCAGAAGTACGAATCTTCTACTCGGATCGGATTAGCTGGTCTTCCCTCCAATTTCCAGCAGGTGTGCATTCTTTATTTCTTTCTTTTTTTCCTTCCAATTTCTACTTTTCAATTTAATTCTTTTGCAAGTTTCTGGTGAAAGTAGGTTTCGATAAAAAGGAAGAGATCCTCCGGAAATCTTTATGCAATCTCTCCTAGTCGCCTTTCGTAGAAAAGAAAACAGAGTACTGATATTATTTTGAAATTTTTGTTATACCTTCGAACTTGCGCTGGTAGCGCGAGGGATGCTGAATGACGGACGGCCGTTGGGCTGATTTCTGTCTGACTGGTCTCTGCAAACTTCTTAGTCTTTCTTTACTGTAATCTGGGTATGGAGACGGATGTGTGCCCTTCACGTGGGCGCACTTCATCAAAGGATGGATGAGTGTAGGTTAACTAACTGTAATGGACTAAGTGGTCTGTGATTAATGGTCCAACCAATGTGTTAGGATTAGTATAGTGTTTCGTAGTTGTAGGGATGGATCATTGTATCACAAAGATCGACCATGTTTCTTCCCCATTCACTGATGCCGCCTGACTTGCTCTTGCTGCAAGAATGTGGTGGCTACTGGCTAGGCAAGCTATGGTCTTGCACTAGCACGGGGATATAAAATATTAATACTTATTACAGTATGGGAATATAATCAATTGGAAGCATTACACCATTCGTTTGTCAAGAGATTGTACACCAACTTAGAAGGAATTAGTTTCATTATAGCTTTTGATATAAGCTATAAAATATGGCAGGATTCATGTAGCTGACCGACCCCATAGGGGAAGGCTTAGATTATGATGATAAGCATGATATGTCATTAAATTTGTCAACACAAAGTCATCGTTTGATATAGAGTCATCACCAGAATAATAGAAATTAGTTACTCCGGTTCTATTTTAGTTAATGTTTTGGTGATGGTTCCATTTTAAGAGGACTCCAAATTCTTTCAAAAATCCAAAAAAAAAAAAAACAGTTTCTTTCCAGGTAGCTCCAACATGTGTTGAATTTTTATCAATCGATTCAACTAATAGCTGTTCCATACCATCTTGATTTCATTTCATGCAATTGAAGAAATGAAAGAGAAAAAAAGGTTTTCTTTGGTCTAATGGATTAGATGAGGGCAGTATTTCATATACTCTCTAAATGGATAAAGTCTCCTTGTTGGGCACCAATTGGATTCTGATACTCCAGGTTCTTGAAGATTCTTAAGGAGGCACTTGTACATATGGTTTTCCTTGTTCTCATTATTAACATAAATGAACATCTACTCTACATAATTTTTCCATACTCCATCTTCTGTAGGTATATGATGAAATAATCCACAAAATAGAGAAAAATTTCACTAGTAAATCTTGATTTTAGATGTGCCACCAAATCCTTTTTTTTTTTCCATATTGCCAAGTCAGACCCCAAAACATGTTTTTCTCCATATTGAACTCCTTTGAAGGTAGTAATATAAATCTCAAGAGAGGAATTCAATTCCCCGGTTCAATTTCTATTTCCTCTTCCACAGGTTGATTTATATTAGCCTCGTGAAAATTTTCAAAGAATTGAGCCAGAGGCCAATCCAACTAATGGTTTGGTTATGTTGAGTTCTATCATATTTCCAAAGTAACCTGGGCTGAAAATTTTCTTTAATAAAATTTTGTTTTTGCCTTTAATAAAAAAATTAAGCTACTCAAGCACTTGTTTCCATGGTCAACCTGTCAAATTTTACTGGTTAGTCTGTATCTGCAACCGTATTTATGGAGTACATAACCTTGACTTAGTAAAAACTATATTTTGCAGGCTTTGAAAGACAAATAAGTTTTATTCATCCAGTACTTTTTTTGCCTGGACATATTGGCATGGGAGTTGTTACTGTTTCTAGTTCGTCTTCTCAAACTCCATTAGGCTTGAGCTCAAGGTTCTCAGTGCACCAGACTCAATTGAAGAGACCATTGATCTTGGCCTTCAAAACAGATAAAGCCAAGGACAGAGCATTGGTTACACACCATGAGCCCATCCCATTACCAATGGACACTCCTAAAGAAAACCAGAAGAGGCTAAGGAGAGCCACAAAGCCTTCTAAAAGAGTAAAAGTTGTCTGTTCTGATGAAGCTTCTTCATGCACCATAGAAATGGATTACAATGATGTTGCGGCCAAACTTGAAAGTATATATAAACTTAGTCCCCCAACAGATGTTTCTGATGTGGATGACACTGATCGTGTGGGCAGGAGGCGTCGTCAGACAAGAAAAAAGCTTGGAGAAGCTGATCGCAAAACTGGAAAAGAATCAAGTGATAATGTGATAAGGAACCACAATAAGAATAAGCGGTTGAGTCTTGATAGGAGGATTGCATTGAGAAGGAAGAAGGAGGAAGGGGCAGTTCAATTGAGTGGGGTGAAGGAAGGTAGCAAGGAGGATGGAGATGTTGACAAGCTTGTTAGAGAATATTCTGTTTCAACTGATTTGGCCAGCTTGGATTGGAAGAAGATGAAGATACCACCAGTTCTTCCTTCTTCTGAGCACGCTTGGTTATTCAAGTTGATGCAACCTATGAATGTGAGCTCTTCCCATTCTTGTCTCTTTTATTTCCTTGTTGTTATCCTTTCTTGGTCCCAAAAATGGGAATTCAATGTATATCTTTTCTTGTAACATAAACTGTTAGTCTTTGGTTTCTAATTTCTGTTGGCTTGAATTTTAGGCACTCTTTCAAGTGAAGGAGAATTTGCACAGAGATCTGGGAAGAGAACCAACTGATGGTGAATTAGCAGATTCAACAAATATGAGTGTATTTCAAGTGAGAAGGTGTATAGAAGTTGGTCGAGCTGCAAGGGACAGGCTAATTAAGGTATTTTACCTCTTCTTGGCTTCCCCACTCACTTCAGGAGCTAGATTACTAAGGGTTTAAAATGCACTCCTGGATCTTATTTTAAGGAGCTAGATTACTAAGGGTTTAAAATGCACTTGGATTAATGCAACATGCAATTTAAATTCTAGCATAAACATTATAAAAAAGAGAAATTAGGGTTTTGCATCTCTGAAGATTTCCAAAATATCAAAAAGATGCCTTATTTAGTTAGCAACCTCATATGGAAAATTTTGCTACTGTGAGGTTGTGACCTAACTTATAACTTAGCTACCAAGATAACAGTTACACTTAGAAGTTCATTAGTTTCAGTTTCATAGCAGAAACCATGTGATGCAAATACTAATATTCTCCACCAAATTTGTTGCAGCACAATCTTCGATTAGTTTTATTTGTAATCAATAAGTATTTTCAAGAGTTTGCGAATGGACCAAAATTCCAAGACCTTTGCCAAGCAGGAGTAAGGGGACTCATCACAGCCATTGACCGCTTTGAACCAAAAAGGAGGTTCAGGCTATCCACTTATGGTCTATTCTGGATCAGGCATGCTATCATGCGATCTATGACACTCTCAAGCTTCACACGTGTCTCCTTTGGCCTTGAATCGGTATGTTCATTTTAGCTCTAAGATTTACCGAACTTTTTTTTCAATTTAATACCATATAACTATAAGCAAGTCAAGCCATAAACATTCACTGAATAATATTTCTGTTCTTTCTAGGTCAGATGTGCAGTTACATAGTATTTATCAATTTCTGCTTTGTTATAATTTAATTTTGTATTCATCCAAAGAAAAGTTCGTAATTTTTATTCAAGAGATTTCTCTCTACCAAACCTATATCATATTTGTATTTTTTTTGTGAATATGTTTGTAGTTTTCTTATTATATCCTTCTCATAAACATCTACCATCAGGGGTAGAAAGGAGAGGGCCCATATCCCTCTCCCAAAATTTTGGAAACGTCTTTAACACACTATTTTCATGGATGTTCCCATCTTTAATATACACTTGTGATGGGAGTTTGGCCCCAACCTAATAGAGTGCCTCAAAAAGAAAAAAAAAAAAAAAAACAGAAGAAAAGAAAGAATTGCCCCTGGTTACTACCTTATTACTTAACTTCTGAGATGTATATAGTACAAGAATTCTATGTTTCAATTTCACCTTCAAGTGTTGCTAATCTCTTTGGCTTCTTACTTTCCGGTTACATTTACTTTTTTTTTGGGGGGGGTGGGGTGGGGTGGGGATGGAAGACTCTGACATAACAGGGATGTAACTATTTACTGTGCAGGTCAGAGTAGAGATTCAAAGGGCCAAACTAGAGTTAATGTTTGAGCTTGAGAGGCTTCCAACAGAGGAAGAGATAATAAAGAAAGTAGGAATCTCCCCAGAGAGATACCATGAAGTCATTAAGGCCTCTAAACCTGTCTTTTCTCTCCATTCAAGACATGCCATTACACAAGAAGAGTTCATAAATGGAATCACTGACATCGAAGGTGTTGGAGGTGATAAACGGAGGCAACCTGCCCTTCTCAGGCTTGCTCTTGATGATGTGGTAATCATCTATTCCTTAACTTTGATCCTAAATTATGCCATTGAACTGCTAAACAATTTGTTTGTTGATGGACTATCTGCTCCATTTTGACTTTCACTAGATAAGTAAGTTAAACAAATGGTTAAAAACATATTACATTGGTTATTCGAGTCTTTCTTTTTAATTCATTGTAGGATCAATGCAGCCTGGTTGCCAGTAATATTCTGTTTCATCTCTGAAGGTTGAAGAAAGGTTAGATCAATAAAATTTATGCTTTCTAATAGGTAGAATTATCATTCCAATCAATATTTAGAACAAATATGTAGAAGAGAAGAAAAACTAGGAAAGAAAAAGAACAAAAAAATAGTAAAAGAGAGAGAGAAGGTCCCAAGGACTTCTCTGAAGCCTTGTTGAGAGCCAAAAAAGATATTAAGCAGAATATCTCAATTCAAACTTTAATAGGAAACCCGAAGAGAAGAGAGAATATAGAAAAGAGGAAAGAGAGAAAATAATAAGTAGAGAGCATACGAGGAATATTTTAACATTTCAAGAAGCTCTTTTAATTTTTAGTCTCTTTATCTTGCCTTTTACTTCAAATTGTTTGTTTTTTTTAGACAAAATGACCTTTCTTTGGCATCTACTAACCTGTTCAGGTGTCTATTCGAATAGATGCTGGTGGGTTTATTATAAATACATGGGAGTATAGCTACTAGATACACAAAATCCTTCTCTTCCCCTACCGCATTCTGGCAGAATTTTTAATAGTTTTCTGCATGCATTTTTGCATTCCATCTGCATAATCTCAGTTGGAGATTGCTGTAGGTTGCCCAAGACCTAGTCTTGTAATAGACTTGATCCAAAAGAGGATCATTCTAACCTACTTTTACTATTATTTTCTTGTTTTGTTTATGGTATCCTATCCTACCTATTACAAAATAAAACCCAAATAACATAACTATCAGATTAGACCCCATTGACATTAAGTAAGTTTACTAAGATATACTTAAAATCAATGTTGGATTCGAATCAAATTCAGGTTGCAATCAGATATTAAATAGTATAAATAAATTAGACAAAAAAAATGATAAAAAACTCTATTATTAATAAAATGAACATATAAATACTATATATTATGAATAAAATGAACTAAAAATGACTGATATTGTATTTTATGAACAAAATGAATTGAAACTTAATTGTATGAAACTTGAACCTATTATAATTTAATAAAAGCTCAACATTCAAACCAACTTTACTATATAAATTTTAAGTATGTGCGAGTATACATATTTAAGTTGAATCTGATCCGATTATAATGGATGGGGTGGATCCATATTCAGACAATTGGATACCATTTACACCCTATGTCCATATCACTTTGAAATTTCAAACAAAAATTTTGACAATTACCTAGTTAACAACTTGCAATGGCCAAATCCCACATAAAAAATGTAAACGAGAAAGTAACCCCTGTCTCGAAAAAAAAACAACAAGAAGGAAATAAGAAATAGAAAATTCCTATACCCGACTTTGGGAGTTAGGACCACTTTGATGCCCTCGTCAATCTCATGGTCTGGTTTGCTTGAATAATTTCATCGTAAGGCTATTGCTGTTTTTCCATACTTGTTTCAGAGACTTGGAACAATATTCAAGAATTTCAGTAAAAGGGTCATTACCCTGTGTTGATCCTGGCTATCCAGGTTCTTCGGAGGGGTGGTCGGGATACAGACCTTACCTTACAGCCTTTTCTTGCACAAAGTGGCCGATGGCCCCTAATCTTTAAGATTTTCGGCAAAGAAAATGACAGAAGGCTCAGTACTAAAATAATGTTGTCTTTCTATTCTTTCCCAGCTCGACTCTCTGAAGCCAAAGGAGAGCTTGGTGATCAGGCAGAGATACGGTCTGGATGGAAAAGGAGATCGAACATTGGGAGAGATTGCAGGAAACCTAAACATATCAAGAGAGATGGTGCGAAAGCATGAAGTGAAAGCTCTCATGAAACTTAAGCACCCAACTCGAGTTGACTATCTCCGCAGATACATTTTCTAAAGTGTGAACGAACATACTGATTTGTAATATTGGCAAGCATCCCCCACTGCTGCTGCATTTATAGTTGGCCTTTCTTTGGCCTATTCCCTTTCTAATTATTGTTGTTGTATACTAAAGATTTGTATCATATATACGTTAATTACATGAAGAAAGGAATTGTTGTAACATATAGTTTATATTGAAGACCAAGGTTGTATACTACCAAGTACATTTTATTCGGTACTAAAATAATAACTCTTGTACAGATAATATTTTCCTTTGTAAAATACACAGATAATCATGTATAAAGAACACTTCACACTGGTTCGTTTTGCAACTGTAAGTAGCTTCTAGGACCAAGGGTTTCTCTCTTTTCTTCTCTTTGATGTGTATTTAATTATTTTAACAGCCGTGTTCGTGCTAATCTCGAAATTCTGTATTCTACGCACATGGTTATATGGGTTATTACCACTAAAAGTTCAGTTGATTTTTGTTGGAGTAGAATAGCATAAGATTACGTTGCGGATACGAGTGTCAATTGGATTGGATTTGGTCTGGTCCGATCCAGTCAATGTGAGTCCATTACAAATGGACCAGGTATGAATATATCTGTTCAAATTCGTTTTAATTTAAATTGGTTTCAACCTAAATCCAGTCCATTGATATCTATATTATTATCTTATATTAATGGATCAGATATTGGCTTAATCCAATATAAATTTATTATGGATGAATCAGGTATAGTCCAATCTAATAAATATTTTGAATCGGATTTTTTCAATCCAATATGTCTTGCTGGTCCATCCAATCTGTCCAAATTGATTTTGGACTGGATGGGTTGCGACTTGAGTTGAGAATTTGTTAATCTTCAAATCGGGTACCCAATTTGCACTGGTGTTTTTTTGAGAAAATAGTGTTGCATTGTTATATCGTTTTCTCATAAATTGTTTTTTTTTTCTTTTATTCAGCACTATTGCCACGTATTCATTTTTCAATGCCACATCAACATACTGTTGCTAATAACAGTAAAAAAAATGAAAAAATATCAAACATGACATTTTCTCATATCACATCTTTTTTCATTTCAAGGCATGGTGGCTTGTTACGTATCACCACACGTCAGGCATGGTAAGAAAATGGCATCGTTTCAAACACGTGTTTAGAAACGTATCACCACACATTTTACCATGCCTGATGTATGGTGATACGTTTTCCTAACAAGCCACATGGTTGTTGGGATGCTTTGTTGGAATCAAATCTACACTCATCACATGCACAAATACTGTTTTACATGAGTTTGTATTTTCTCATAAGTCATACCCACCTCAACCCATTACAGTTGAGTTGAGTCCGGATCTGCTCCTAATAAAGCGTTTCTCACATGAACCTCACAGCATCTCCTGGCGCTGGAACATTTTTCAATAAGGCTGCAACTTGGGCTGGATTGGCCCGAACCCAATCCTAACCTAACTTGAAAAAGTTGGGATGGGTTGGGTCGGGTTGATGTTTGGGTTAGGATTATGGTTAAAATTCATGAGTCCGATTTTGCTTCGGGTTAGGTTAGGATTGACCTCTTATCCAACCTGACCCAATCCGAACCCAACTTTATAGTACATGTCATATATCAATATATGTTATACATTGATTTGTTTAGATGTATGATATTTGTATAGCCCCCACCCTTTAATATCATGTATTTCTTTTAAGATAATTACTTCACTTAATTCTAATAAGAAAGACTAAAACCTTAATAACACTATCTTATGTTTTTTGAAAATTTTATTCTTCATCTCCTCTATGTTGTTTTCCGCCTAAGAAAGATCTATCGTAAGTCATAACTCATAATAAACTATAGTCATTTCTGACACTTTTTTTTTTCTGAATTTTGTACCAAAAGAATAAAAAAAAAAAACGTCAACAAACAAATACTAAAGAAACATAGGATTAATATATGTAATGAGAGTTGAATTAAGATTTAAAATTGAGAAATTCTATGAGGTTTTAAGGGATGGGAAGAATGTTGGGTTGGGTTAGGGTTAGGGTTAGGGATGGGGTTTAGAACTTAAGGTTGGGCTAGGGTTGGCCTCAACCTGACCTAACCCGGCCCGACTTGCAGCCCTACTTCTCAATACATGGTGGGATGTGGCTGTGAGGCCAATGAGAATAGAAGAGAAGATCCCAATTCATTGCAGTTGCACATTGCTCAACTTTCATTACATATATTAATCCTATGTTTTATTAGTATTTATTTGTTGATGTTTTTATTGATTTTTTAAGTACAAAATTTAGAAAAAAGTGTTTGTCCTAAACCAGGGATGGAGAAAACATTTTTGTCCTAAACTAGGGATGGGGCAGGGATAGGAGTTGCATTCCTCGAACCAAATGGTAAATTAATAGATATAATATTGATTTTTAGAATATCTCTAAGTTTCCCCCAAACTCTTGAAATCCTAGGATCCCATAAGTCTATTTCTAAAGTATTGCCAAATTGTCACAATCCAATTCCTAAAAACCCCTGTAAAATATCCACAAATTAGATTATTTTTAGGTAGTTGCCTTGGAGTGGAAAAATTTTGGGATTCCCCATCCCAATGGGGAGTGGGTGTCTCGTCTAGAACCTGCCCCGCCACTAGGGACAAGGCGGAGTAAGGCTGCAACTTGGGTCGGGTTGGCCCAAACCCAATCCGAAAAAAGTTGGGTTGGGTTGGGTTGGGTCGGGTTGATGTTCGAGTTGAAATTCATGAACCTGACTTTACTTCAGGTTGGGTTAGGGTTGACCCATTAGCCAACCCAACCCGACCCGAATCCGACTCTATAGTCCATGTTATATATAAATATATGTTATATGTAATATATAACATACATTGATTTGTTTAGATGGATGATATTTGTATCGCCCCCACCACATACTATCATGTATTTCTTTTAAGATAATCACTTCACTTAATCCTAATCAGAAAGACTAAAACCTTAATAACATTATTTTGTGTTTTTTGAAAATTTTATTCTTCATTTCC
Source organism: Nelumbo lutea (assembly GCF_056320005.1). Taxonomy (NCBI): domain Eukaryota; kingdom Viridiplantae; phylum Streptophyta; class Magnoliopsida; order Proteales; family Nelumbonaceae; genus Nelumbo; species Nelumbo lutea. The sequence continues at coordinate 42,060,549 of NC_142686.1, read as the reverse complement.
TCTATGTTGTTTGCCGCCCAAGAAAGATCTATCGTAAGTCATAACTCATAATAATAGTCATTTCTAACACTTGTTTTTTTTGAATTTTGTACTAAAAAAACGTCAACAAACAAATACTAATGAAACATAGGGTTAATATGTGTACTAAAAGTTGAGTTAAGATTTAAAATCGAGAAATTCTATGAGGTTTTAAAGGATGGGAAGAAGGTTGGGTTGGGCCCAACCCAACCTGAAATTGACTTCGGGTTGGTGGGGGTGGGTTAGGGTTAGGATTAGGATTAGGGCTGGGGTTTAGAACTTAGGGTTGGGCTAGGGTTGGCCTCAACCTGGCCCGAATTGCAGCCCTAGGGCAGGGATTGGGTAGAGCATCTTGACTTTGGAGCAAGGATGAGGAGGGGGGTGCCCCACCCCAAACCCGTTGCCATTCCTAGCTTTAATCGAGTCAAATTCGATTGGTATGTATCTTAGATCAAATTTGAATACCATATATTATTAAAACTCCATTTGAAAATAGTACAAATACAAATATACAAGGTTTATGAAAATGACAACATTTGTTGCATTGAGCATATTTACATTTACACTCTTCCTAAATGAGCCTAATAGATTGAGTTCAAAATAACCACAACATTATATTTTACTAATAAAATGATCTAAAATTAACTTGAGTGAGACTTCAATTTATTAGGCTTCAATGGAAAAATATATATTTTAACCAACTTTATCAATATATATATATATATATATATATATTAAATTTATAAACACATGCATACATATTAATATTATTGGATTTGAAATATTCTAACTAGAAATAGGATTGGGTTGATCCAGATCCAATCCAATTATAAACAGATCTAATTTTTTTAGTCCAAAAACAATTTGATTGAATTGAATTTCAAACTCAGACTTAGATAATCGACTATCATTGACCACCCTACTTGTTCATAGCCAGACCCATGTCTGTTGGGGCTAAGCCATAGGTCGAAAGTTTGGTTCTTAGAACAGGGTTGTAGCCAATATTGATCGTCCCAATTTTGGACATGCCATTAGAAAGTTGTGATCATACCCATGTCTATTGACTTGTCAACTACAGGACCAAAGTTCAATAATAACAACAATAATAATAAAACCATGTTTTAATATGATTCTAAGTAAGATATAAAATTGTTAAAAGAATTAAATATGCATGTATCGTGCATAAAATCAATATAATATAGTTAATACTTAAAAAATACTAATTTTAGTAATTAATTAATTGTTATCTTTCTTTTTTTTTTCAATCTTTATAAATCTCATTAGTATTCAAAATCCATTTCTATTAACAATTAACACGTATTGTAGTTTAGTGGGTGGAATTTAAAACTTAAGAATTTCAGATCATGCTCTATATGCATATACGATACATGTGGAATGGCGGCAAAACTCAGATCATTTCATCCATGCCATGCGTCAAGCTCATGCCTAAAGATATTTTGAGACATGCTGGGATGCATAATTGGTCCAAGGCTCCATTTGGAAGGAGTACAAATACAAATAGAGAGTGCAAAAATCTTGTATTTTGTATTATTTTATATGTATTTATATTGTATATATTTATATTTGTACTCCTTCCAAATTGAACCTAAGGATTCATATCGAGTGGGCTGAGCTGGGCAAGTTGAAATCAACCCAGGCCCTATCCTAAGAATAAGGTTAAGGGTCAATCAGCTCACGTTGGATCAAGGTTGTGTTAAGGTTGGGTTTAGTTCAGTTACCTTAGGCCTAGGTCTGGGTTCATCCCAAAAATAAGAAAGCCCAAAATTTGGATTCTCCAAGAACCAAAGATCGAAGTCCAATCCATTTAAAATTATGGACTGAATCAATCAGTTCGAGTTCAGATTGGGCCTTGTCCTACCAATTGGCAATCGCCGTCTTATGTATACATTACTTTCAATTTACAAGCTCAACGAAATTACCCCAAAGCTTAGACGCGTCAACTCAATTCTTTGTTTTTTTTTTTCTAATGTTTTTATATTTTTTAAATATCTTTCTAAGTTATCCTTTTTTTTTTGTCTTCAAACTTTACTCCAGGTGGAGGGGCGGCCACTTCAAATTTTATTAACCATTATCAAATAAAAAATCAGAATATACAGGAGAGGACATAGCCCGCCTTGCCCCATGCCCAATACAAAAAGCACTCATCACCACCCTCTTAAAACCCACCCCAACAAGGAAATTAAAAAAAATACAATCAGATTTATCCAATTCTCAGAATGGGAAGATTAACATAATTCTCATGTAACTGCCTTCCAAGTTTTTCCGGGGTATGAAGAACGGAATTAAAAGTTGCATTGCTTTTCAAATTCACACCCACATTTGCAAGGTAATCTGCACACCTATTTCCTTCTCTCAATGAGTGACCAATAGAATACCTCATGTTACTAAGAATTCGTTTGATCTTTATATAAGTGTAGGCAATTTGACCATGGGTGAGATGTCCCGTTAATGATGCTGACTAACACCTCACCTCATTGTCATTCTCTATTACTAATTCAGTGATTCCAAGTTGGAGACAAAGGTCTACCCCATCGAGAAGAGCCAAAAACTCAACTTGAATGGAGGAAGTATAGCCATAGAAATTGTAGAAAGCAAAGCAAAAACCTCCCAAGGCATCCCTAATAATTCCACCCTCGCCACTGACACCTGGGTTCTCCCTACTAGCACCATCTATATTTAATTTATAATGATAATGGACTGGAAATTTTCACGCTACCCATCTAATTTTCCTTCGCCTAATATCCTTGGTTGTAATAATTCTTGAAATCAGCTCATTAGATATTGAAGCTTTTCCTTCAAAAACTCTTTTGCATCTCTCCTTCCAAATAATCTAAAGAATGAGACATGGGGTGATAGCTATTAAATTGTCAACTTGAGAGTCAATTTTACACTAATGCCACCATGCTCTCACCCAATCACCAATACGTTGTGAGGGATTCATGTGTATGTCAAATAAGCAAGAGAAGAAACTCCAAACATTTTGAGCCATAACCCCGCCTGCAAACAACTAATGAAAGGATTCGGCTCTATGGCTACCACAACAACATTTTGAAACCAAATTCACTCCACGCTTCATGACTTTGTCATCACTTGGAAGAGTACCATGCATAAAACGCCACATAAACATAGAACTTCTAGTAGGCATGCCTTTTTTCCAAACAAAATTTTCCTAATCAATTATAGGATCACATCTTCTAACTAGCTCCCATGCTGAATTAAGAGAGAAGTGATATTACAGTTCCAAATTAGCCAATCATCCTCATCTTCAATGAAGCATTTGGCTTCCTTAATTTGATTCATAATACAAGGAGGGATATTCTGACTTGTATTAAACCTCTATGACCCATCACAATTAAGAACCTGTTTGAGAGTAAAATCTTCAATCTCCACCACCCCTATATTATTTATTAAGGGGCCCGGACCCAACCAGTTATCATGCCAGAATGATACTTCTCCTCTTCCCACAATCCATTGGTAGTGAGATAACGCAATTTGCTTCAGGCTTATCATTTCTTTCCAGACTCCAATACAAGTTCTTAGCAAAGAAAGTAGTGGGAGGGGAGTGTTTTTTAATGTACTTTGATTGAATGAAGTGGGCCCAAATATTGTCATTTGATATAAATCTATACCGAGCTTTAATTCGAAAAGCCTTTATTATGTTAGAAATTTCCCTTAACCCAAGGCCACCTTCATTTGTAGGCTTACACACCTTACTCCAACTTATCCACTGCATCCTAGATCCAAAATCTAAATCACCCCAAAGAAAACTAGCAAACAACTGATTTATCCGTTTAATGATAGCTTTAGTGGGCGAGCAAGCACTAAGAATGTGCATAGGTAAACTTTGCAAAACATGGCGGAATAAGAATAACTTTCCACCAGGTGAAAGAGATTTGGCTTTCCATCATTCAATTTTTCTTTTGATTTTTCCCACAATCTCATCAAAGTCTCTAGATCTCGGGTTCCTTTTACCAATTGGAGCACCCAAGTAGATGAAAGGGAGATGTTTTTGAGTAAAACCTGTGACTTGTTTAATCATACTAACAGAAACAACTCTTATCCTAGGGTTCACTATAAAACATGATTTCTCCTTGTTCACCAGTTGTCCTGAGGCCTTTTGATAAACATCAATGAACTGCATTAAATTTTGTAAACCTCTTTTGTTGCACATTGAGAAGATGATAGTGTCATCAGCGAACAGACTGTGTGATACCACATTGCATCATCCTGGAAAGACATAGTAGGGGACGTGCCCATTTTGAAATATCGTTTTCAACCCTCTACTAAGAACTTCTTTAGCAATAATAAAGAGGCTAGGGGACAAGGGGTCTCCTTGTCTAAGGCCCCTAGTAGAATGAAAGTAACCAGTTGGAGAGCGATTAATGATTATTGAGAACCAACAATTATAAATGCAAGGCCGAATTAAATCAATCCAAATACTATTAAACCCAAAACTTTGAAGGGCTTTGAAAACAAACCCCCAATTCATATTATCAGAAGCTTTAGCCATGTCCAACTTGAAGATCACATTACTATGCCTGACTTTCTAATGGAGGCCCATCACAAGAAAGCCCATCTCACCCCTAGGGGCGGCAGCTCTAGGATAAGGATAAAGCAAGAAATCAAGATAGAGAAGGAGCCAAGAACCCAAAATTATCAAGATTAGTCCAAGAAAGATAAGCAAGAACAACTCAAGACTCCCAAGACTATCAAGATTAGCAAGACTCCAAGTATCATCAAGATTTCCGAAGACTTCATAGATTTAAGCATAGAGGACTGCCAAGGAGATCGGACGGTGGAAGATCAAGCCCAAGATTCCAAGAGGGTTCGACCTTATCAAGACAGTTCAAGAGGATCAAGATCAAGATCAAGATTCATGTTCTTTCCTAATTATTTTACAATTTCTCAATGTATTATAAATACTGATATTTCCTAGAATTATTAATGAATTCATACTTCAGATTTTCAGAGTTTCTTCTAATTCTTTTCTTTGAGTTTTTGCCACCTTTTCTCTCTCCTAGAAAAATCGGTGTTATTCGCTAGGTGCTAGCGAACGCCCGGTGCTTGCATAGCCAGCTCCGATTTCCATTGCTTCCACGCTGCATCACCTTCCTACTGATTTCTGTTACCATTTCTTGAGCCAAACCGATGTTGTCACCAATACTTCTCCCCTTCACAATAGCACCTTGTTCCAAAGATATTAATTTCGGGATAATAATTGCCTGAGATAGGATTTTTGCATAAATTTTATAACAGAAATTACATAAGGTTATTGGTTGAAAGTCTGCAAAAGTTCTAGGTGCTTCTTTCTTTGGGACAAGAACAATGAATGTAGGTGTATAGTACCTTGGGAGAGACTTGGTATAAAAAATTTATCTAATTGCATTACACACATCATTGCCAACAATTTCCCAACATTTAGTAAAATATATACCACCAAACCCATTTGGACCAGGGGCACTTTCTAATTTCACAGAGAAGACAGTGTCTTTAATTTGTTCGCAACTTGGAACCTGAGTCAACATTCGATTATCCCCATGGGTTACAAGGCAAGGGATAGTTTGAAACAAGTAGTCATGGTTTTCACATCCCTCATCAGTCAACATTCTTTCAAAGAAGCTAATGGCATGGTTTTTAATAGCATTCTGGCAAGTAATTTCCATATCACCCTGCCAAATTCTTCTATTAATTGAAGAATAATTTTGTTGAGCTCTAATAGATGAGAAAAAATACTTGGTATTGCGATCACCATCCATTAGCCATTTTTCGCGAGATTTCTACCTTATAAAAGCATCTTCTTGAGCAAGACATCGGTGGAGATTGTTGTTCGCCAGCCGCAGATTCAATTTGTTATTCTCTGAATTGTCCAATTGGACCCTCAATTCAGCATTTGCGACATTTTCTTCTGCTGCCTTTGCATTCTAAAAAATATCACCAAAAATATTACTATTACAATTTTTTAAACCGTTCTTCAACAGTTTCAATTTTTTATCCAAAATAAAAATAGCATTTCCTTCAATATTAACTTCCCAAGAATCCTTTACTACAGCCATGAAACCCGGGTGGAGAGTCCACATTCGTTGGAATCTAAAAGGCGTTGGCCCACTTTCAGGTCGGTCTGTAATTTTGACTAGTAGAGGGGCATGGTCTGAGTAGGACCTATTTGAATGGAAAACTTCTATGAGAGAGAAAGAGTTCTGCCAATGCATATTAAGCATCTGTCTAGTCTAACAACAGCTGAACTGTTAGACCATGTGAATTGGTTACCTATGTAACCCAAGTCAATCAACCCCACTTCTAGCAAAAAATGTTCAAATTCAATGATTGGACCCAACTGAAAATGACAGCCCACTCTTTCAGTAGTTTCTTTTACAACATTGAAGTCACCTCCTAAGATCCAATGGAGGTTTATTCCAACAGATAGAGTTTTAATATGTTCCCATAATTCACACCTGATGATGTAATTACCACTTGCATAAATGGCTGTAACAAAACAGGAACCATTGGATCTTTTGTCTATAATTTAATAGTAATGCATTAAGTCCTAGAGTCCACCAATTGGATTTGGAAATCAGATTTTCCAAAAATCCAAATCTTACTATTTTTATCATCTCCTGTAATAGAGAAATCCATCCCAATTTTCCCCGCTAAATCTTGAGCTTTAATAGAAGCAATAAATGGTTCTAAAATAATCACTAAGGAAATTCTATGAACTTGAATAAGTTTCTTTAAACATCGTACCATTTTTTTGGTTGGCAATAGCTTTGGAATTCCAAAAGAGAGATGTAATCATGGCTAAAAACAAGGCGAAGATTGATGCCACTCATCCATATCCTTAACAAGTTGGTTCAACCACCAGTTGGCTTGGTTCATGAGAGATAGGGGTGTCTGCCACAAGCGATTATTGTAGTTCCTCCGGCACCGGTGAACTTTCACTATTATTCGGCAAACTGTCAAACTGAGGCCCTTCATCATCACTCTGAACAGTCTCATACACTCTTTGAACAACTTCTATTACTGTCGTAGCAAGGTTGCTATAGAACCTCCTTAGGTCCGTGGCATCAGCTCGTATTAAATTAACTGAGTTTTTGTTAATGGTGTCTCCGTCAGCAAACCTTGGTCTCTCTTGATGGCTTTCAATGACCCTATCTCCCATGATTTCCGAGTGATCATGAACATTAAATTCAGCATTCTTTGCATCCGTTGGCATGCTAAACACCTCTTGTAGAGCATCCTCAATTGCTAACTTCATCTTCTACGTAATATTTTTGTTAGAGCAAGAAATATTAATTAAAGCTGGGGAGGAAGAGACCTCAACAACTAGGCTCTAATCTAATTTACTCGGTCTCCACTTTTGGCGTTCGATCCTTCTTGGTATCGTCATCTCCTTCATTATTCCTTTCTCTTCAAGGGAACCACCATTCTCAACAAAAAGATCTTTCTTCTCATTGATTCCTCTGTTTTCTTTAGTCGCTTTATTTTCCTTTCTACCTTTTTCCATTTTCTTACATTCTCTTTGGACATGGCCAATCTTACAACACTTGTTACAATAGCTAGGGATGTTCTCATAAACAATACTTGGGAAGAAGCCATCTTTCCCCACACCAATCTAAACATTTTCCACTAAAGGCTTGGCTATATCTACTTCAACACAAACCCGAGCAGTCTTAGCCATCGTACACTGCAAAGTAGCAATATGGATTTTAAGTACCTTTCCTGTAATCGATTTTATGAAATCCTCCCCCATAAAGATAAATAGGCAGCTTTGGAAGATTAATCCAGATAGGGAGGACGGTGGGATCTTCATTAGGGCTAAATAATGACCTCTCTAAGCCAAACCTCCAAAAAAATATTCTTCCTCGCATTGAAATCGGAAGAGAAGGTGTGTGAAATCAATCACAGAAATGGCCACCTCTTTTTGCAGAACAAAACAGGCCAACAGTAAGGATTTGATTTCCGGTATTGAGGGCCTGCCATATGAACACTTTGCAATCAATGAAAACCTGAAAGATTTATAAGCTTTCTCAATTTCAACGTCAGAGAAAAAAACTGCAAGTTCACCGTACTGGATGAAAGAATGAAAGAGGGGAGTTTAAGTCCAATGTGAATCTGCTCAAAAGCACAAATTTTTAAACCAGAAGCATAGCATAAGATCTTGATTTCACGGCAGATGACGAGGGGCCCGAGGGCCCCACCGCAGCATCCATGAAGGATGGAAGACAATGTATTCCCACCTAGCAGTCAGACTTTAACCGGCACTGGTTCAGATCTCCCATACAGTACTGAACTTTTTGCTTAACTTCAATTGTTTTTCTTAATTAGAAAAAAGGGGGCCAATTTATCGATCTCCTCAGTTCCTACTCTTTGCCTTTTTCTATGAAGACGGGAATGGAATCTTTTCAAGAAACAGTCCATCTACGTTCTCCAGAGCTAAGAAACGTAGCTTTCAAATGATAAAACCCTTTTTCTTTTGCAAGTTGCTGAATGGAATTGAAAACCGTGCAAGATAGGTCACTGAGACTGAACCGCGGTTCTTACCAAACTAATTCATGTATGTTTGACATCAATGCTGCAGATACAGCAGAAAACGGTATTACTGATATGTGAGTTGAAAAGAAAATGGTTTTTTTTTTTTTGAAAATAGGGAGAGGGGATGATGATGAATGTTCATTTGCATATCCTATAAGGGTCCAAATAGATATGATATACAGCCACTAAAAAACAAAATTTAGACTAATAACGACAGAAAAAAAAAAGCCAAAGATAAGAAAAAGAGGGAAAGAAGTACCCCCCCCCCCAAAAAAAAAAAACAATCCTTCCTCAAATATCAATGGCTAAAACTTTATCAATTGTTGCTCTGCTGCAATTTTCTTCTCCCAGCGAAACCTTCGCCGTGTCTCATAATCCAAAACCTCTCTATTTCTTCTGGTTTCCGACCCGGAATTCGCCCCGCTATTAGATTCCACCTAGAAATTAGTAAACAACAAAACTCATGTACTCCCATCTCATATGCGTGTTGCATAAAAAAAAAAACAAAACAAGCAAGCTGACACCGTTGTTTTTGTCAGGGAAGCTGCCCTTCCACCCCTTTTATTTCTTCTCTCTCTCTCTTTCTCTCTTCCCCACTTCATTCAAAGTCCTGAACCAAACCTAAAATAAAAAATGAACTGGGAGGAATGAAGGAGAGAGCAGTGGCGTTTTGTGTCATGAAGCTTCTTCCTTGCTTCCCCCACTTGCAAAGTTGCAATTTATACTCCTCTTGTCCTTCAAGTTCAGATATGGGTAGGTGAAGACGTGTGGGGAGGGGGGATGGATGTCACGTGACATCTGTCACAAGTCTCACAACCCTTTTCACTCCGCTAGTGCATAGACTACAATTTCAGATCAAATCAGCCCCCCACAACATTGTTTCCGTAACATCTCACAGGACATTTCCTCCGTGTATTAAGATCATCTCCCTATCATGATATCATTATTGTGATGTCATCATTGAGAGATATTTCTAATACACGACGGGATGTCCCGTGGGATGTTGTCGGGGGCAATCTCGTGGGGACTGATTTGAACTCCCACAATCCACAGTCCACACCCAGTTTGTCAGTCTCTCCACTGTCAGAATCATAAAACACACATTCCTGTCAGTAACACCCGCCATGACCTCCAAGTTGCAGCTCTAGCTCGGTTGGTTGTAGTCCGACTCCAACCTGCGTCCAGCCCTCTACCAAGACAACCCCATTAGCAGGCCTAGCTCTGTCCCTCTCCCGCCAGTTTAAAAATTATAAACTCTCTTTTCTTTTTCTTTCAAACAACTGAACAAATGCTTTGGATTAGGACGGGAATTCAAGCTCAAGAGCGGGTTCACATATTGTACAGTGTAAAACACTTGGGGTCAGAAAACCAATAGCAATCTGCCACACCGAAGCCCGAGCCCCAACCCCCCTTGGTTGGTTCATGCTTGTGTTTTGCACCACCACCACCACCACCACCACCGCTCCGCTTGTAATAAGCCATTGTGATAAGAGCTTTCTTTTCGCTTTAGTCCAGAGCGGCGGGCTCCAGACTGTTTAAGAGTTGACAGTCGGAATCTCCATGGTGAAGGGGGCGCTAGGGGCACCGATCACCCACTGAAAAGTAGCCGGAAAATGATGCAACAGCAAAATAACAGGAGGGGAGGCGAGATGCTGTAGTTCTTTACCTGTCTCCGACGAGTTTATACATCCTATAGATGAGATCTTCTTCTTGTTCCGTCATGTTTATGAATTCCCATTCAATGCTACTGACCTCTGTCGTGAACAATCAAGAAAGAAAGAGAAAGAGAAAGAGAAAGAGAAAGAGAAGAGGAAAACACCCATTAAAGAAAGGAAAAACTGATTGACAAGCATAGAGAAGGCAATAATAGCGAGGAATAAACAACCAACCTTCAGAGTCGTAGTGGGTGGTCTTGGCTTGCTTCCGGCGACGTTTGTCCATGGTTTCGCTTAATAGACAAGGAAGGATTATTCAGACTTGAGAGAGAGAGAGAGAGAGAGAGAGAGAGAGAGAGAGAGAGAGAATGAGAAAGAAATCCAAAAGGCAAAATTTGAAGGCGCGTAACGGAGGGTTGAGATCAACAGTTTTGTCAAATTGGGAAAACGGTGATGTTATTTTGTTTTGAGAGCAACGGTTGAGAAAGTATGGAACGACCGGTGCTACCAAACAGGCGCTTAAAATGTGTTGACGAGTAGTTGTCGTCATTCAATCTTTGTATCTTTGTATTTGGTCTCTAATTGTTCTGTTTGTCCACTGACTAATATCTGCACTCTTTTTAATCCAAACATACCCACAGAGATTATGATTTAATATTAAAAAAAATAAATATCACAACTATTAGGATTATCTGACTCTACAAAGGATCGGACATCGGAGTATCATAAAGGTGCTGGTGGGGGTTAGGACGGGGATTGTTGATTGGTCAAAACTCTTCCGTATCATACATTTTCGGCATCCTAGATTTACACCATAATATCGGACTATTGGATAGTGCTACCCCGAGATTTGTTCAGTCCAAATATTTCACAAGAAATTAAAAGAAAAAATCCATTTATACCTGAAATTGGTAAACCGGTTGTTTTAGATTTTTTCTTAACCTTTTTCTCTCTTCATTGAAGTCCGATTAAATCACAAATCCACTCGGAATCTGCTGCTCGTACCGCTGTGTGTGTAGACAGTTACGTGTCTAAATTCCTTACATCAGGGGGAGATACGGGATTAGAAAATCTGTCCGGATTCAATCCCGGCAGCACCAGAGTCCTCATTTTGAACAAAATTCTTATTGATTGAATATTTGTTAAGGCTCAGTAAAAACTAAAAATGCAAATATGTACAGCGTAAATACATACAAAATGATGTAAAATATAAGGTTTTACAATCTAGTGTACTCCTTTCAAACTCAACCTAATGAATTAAAACCAGATGCATGTTGGAACCCATCCCAATTATGAGTGAAGAAGAAAAACCGAGAAATCGAAATATCGAATTGATGAGATTGAATTGAAATTTTCGATCAATCGAATTAATGGATATATATATATAATATTATTTATTATATATAATATAATATTTTATATGTTTTTTTAAATTTTATTATATATTTATTTATAATATATTTTATAAGAATAAAAAATTAAACCGATAATTAATCGAACCAATCAACTTTAATTGCTAATTTTCCAAAAACCAATACTACTGGTTTGATTTGGAATTTAAGCCCAACCCCTAATCTCAATCGAATCCATTTACAGCCCTATCCCCAATATAAAGCATATTTATATGGTTTTGTAAATGCAACCATTATCATATCAATTTGGATAAAAAGAAAATTCTTGGAAAAATTACATGTAGGTAGTCTGTACTTTGGGGCATGGTTTTTAAAACTGGATTGGATCGGATGGTTGGACCGAAAAACTGGGAATCGGTCAGGTGATCAGTTCTGGTTTTTCTCAAAACCGGATTTTTCATAAAAACCATTGATTTTGGTCAGCAATCCGCTGACCTAGGCGGTTAACCGTTCAAACGATTTTGTTTGGTTTTTATTTTTTTAATTTTTTTTTGTCAAAACGGGCCAATTGTTCAATTCGAACAATCGAATCGTTTGACCCGATAACCGAAGCCCTGACCGGTCGGGTCAGTTTTAAAAACCATGCTTTGGGGCAAGTGTGACAAGACAATCAACTAAATTTCAGTAATCTTAACTGAGGTTGTGGTGAATGATAAAACTACCAAATTATCTATTTTAAATTTATTTTGTATAGTCTTAAAAATGAATTTGTTGAAGGAGAATCGCCAAATTGTAATGCAAGGTGAATCTAATAGAACTCGAAAGTCGAAACAATCTCTTGTGAAACGGTTTCATAAAAATAATTTTAGGGTTTAGAAATATTTCAAGGCACAAATGACATCACATTTTGTGAATAATTGACGGAACGATACAACTTGACTTAATAGTAGATTTTTTAAGGTTTAGGATACTTGGTTGTGGCATTTAAAAGTTGATGTCCTTAACGCTGCGTTTGGTTGGAGTACAAATATAAATATGTATTATATAAATATATAAAATAATATAAAATATATAAATATATACAAAATAAAAGGTTTTGCACTGTATATATTGTATATATTTGTATTTGTACTTCTACCAAACTGAGCCACTAACCCAAAATATATGGTATTTATCAATAATTTTCCTAAAGTTCTTCAAAAGTTAATATCCCCCACCCTCACTCGGGCCGTTGTGTACCGATGGAGCAAAATATATCTCCTACCTGAAAAACCTGAAAAAAAAAACATGTATATATATATATATATATATATATATATATATATATATATATATATATATAGATATAAGTCACTAGTTCATGGATCATTGACCATGATTTTATAAGCTAATTATAGAGGTTGCAAATGGGTGGATTGGGTTCGGTGGGGTAAGGGTTGAATAGCAACCCACCCAACCCATCAATCCATAGGACTGTAATTGGGTCGGACTCCGTAAAGGTATATCCGATCCAACCCATTAAGAAAATTTGATTGATCCAACCTTAATCCATCCATATTGACCCACTTGATCCATTCATATTGATCCTTAACCACTCTCATCCATACTAATCCACCTATCTTCACCTATAAATACAAAAGTGGGTCGTGATGGCCTATATACCTGAAATAATAATTTTTAAGAGGAACGTCTCTCTCTCTCAAGGTTGTTACATAGCAGAAATGGGTCGGGTCGACACCATATGCCTGAAAATAACAAAATTTTGAGAGGAACATCTCTCAAGGATGCTACATGAAAGAACCGGGCCGGGTCGAATCGGGTCGGGTCAAGGCAACTTATATACCTTAAAATAATGATTTTTGAGAGAATAATCTTTCTCAAGAATGCTACATGAAAGAATCGGGCCAGGTCGACCCATATACCCAAAAAAATTGATAAAACCATCTCTCTTTAAGATTGCCAAGTGACAAAAACGGGTTAGGTTAACCCATGTATTCGAAAAAAAAAGCATTTTTAAGAGAATCAATCCCTCTCATTTACGAAAAATACAAAAGAAATCCCAAAAAATTAAAAAAAATGCAAAACTTTTGCAGAAAATCATAAAAAGTACAAAATAAAAACCAGAAAATTGCAGGAAATGCATGAAAACATCAGAAAATTACAGAAAATATGCAAAAAAAAAACAAAAAATTTGTAAAAATGCAGAAAATTACCAAAAAAAATCAGAAAATGTAGAAAATAGCAGAAAATGCAAAAAAAATGCAAAACTTTTACAAAAGTGCTTTCATAAAAGAATTTTTACAAAATTGCTCCAATAAAAGTACTCTCATAAAAGTGATTTCATAAAAGTACTTTTGTAAAAGTGTTTTTATTCTTTCATAAAAGTACTTTTATAATAGTGCTTTTGTATAAAAGTACTTTTGTAAAACTATTTTCATAAAATTACTTTTCATAAAATTATTTATAAAATTGCTTTTGTAAAAGTGATATCGTGTAAAATTGCATGTGAACACGAAAGTCAATAAAATCTATTTTATTTCACTATTAATTGCAGAATGTAATGTGGCATGGTGGTTTGGATTTGTAATGAGATGTGAATGCGGTAAGAGGCTTGAGTTCAAGTCATGTTAATTGATGTATTTTTTATATTTGGGGAGTATCTTAACTTTGACACAACCCATCCTGACCCTAATGGCTACCTTCAACCCAACCCACTCTGACCCTAATGGGTTACCCGACTCATATTGACCTGCCAATAGAATGGGTGGGTATGGGTGGATGGGTAACATGGGTTGGGGTCAGTCAAGATTGTCAGCCTTAGCTAATTATGATAGTGCTGCAAATGAATCCGATATTGGTCTTTTACCAATATTTGATTCATATATTCTCTTACCGAGCATCCACCCCAACACTCATGGTTGTGTACTTAGGGAGCAAAATATATCTCCTACCTAAAAGAAGTACCATATATCATATATATGGTTGATACTTACACACATGCATAGTACATATTCTTACATTAGTTATTAAAAAAACATAAACATTACTTTTCTAGTACTTCAACTCATTGGTCAATAGTATTGTTTTTAAATCTGGCCTAGAGGTCAAACGCTTTTACATTTTGTCTGGACAAGCCATTGGTTCATGAAACATTGACCAAGTCAATGATCTTAGAGGCTAATTACAATAGGGATGCAAATCAATCATATTGATATGTGATTCAATTTGGCTATGCTAGATTTATATATCATCCAGATATAATTGAACGAATCGAATCAAATTCTAAAACTTGATTTGAATAATAAGTAGATCAAATTCAAAATATAGCTGATTTGATTTGCTAAAATCTGATACAATTCAATTATATATTATATTACTTTTATATTATATTTGTGTAAGGGCACATGTTATGCACATATGGAAGTAGAGGGTAAAGATATAAGTTAGACATTTACAATCAAATTTAACTCTTATGACTTGTACCAAACCAGGGCAAATATCCACTTTATGATAGTGGGGATATGTTTTTATGTATAAACATTTATACCCCAATATGCTTTTATGTTTCTATATCAAGAATAATGCAATTTCAATTTAAAATTGGAGTTAAAGAGCACTCAACCAAATATCTATACTACTTCAAAAAGTATGAATAGCCTCAAGAATATTTCTGGAATTTTCTGAGGACAAAACTTACCCCTCTATATTTAAATTTATTGATAAAAAATGAGGGCAAATAGGGTAGTTGGTTATTGATATTAAATGAGTTGAAAAGAGGTAATTTTAAGATTTTCAATGCATTCAAATCTCTCTCCTTAAATCCAACATTTAGGGTATTAATTTGCATTCACCTTCATTAAATCATCTATTTAAGGGTTTTTTTTTTTGTTTTTTCTCATCATTAAATCCATACATAATAAATTAATAATTTAAATAATATAAAAACTTATACTTTTAAAATCTATCTGGAAAAAAAAATAGTGTTTTCATCTAGGTGGTGGTAAGAAATTAAACCATTTGGGTCAAATGGGGCAATCCATGTTGCGACAATCATATATTTAACATATTAAACAATAATCAGTATGACAAACAATATTTTTAAAAATCGACCCGGAGGCCAACCCACTTTTTCCTTTGAATCGCATGTCATCGGTTCGACTATCAAGATCAAATGAGTCAAACCGCTCTACATCAATCCTATATTTGTGTGTATGTAAAAATACATATTTTATCAATAAATAATATAATTACGTTTTACATATATTACATTTATGTTTTACATATATTATAGTTATGTTTTACGTATATTTTATAATTATTTTTTACATATATTACATATAATATATGTATTATGTTAGATTTTTTTTTATGTTTTTAATTTTTTATTTATAAAAATATTAAAATTTCAATTTGGGGCCAAAAAAGGGATAGATCTTGAAATGTCACTCAAAAAAAAAAGATAACCCCAATTAGGCATCGGAGTGCAAAGTTATGATTTCCAAAAGTTTGCACATAATTAAGTGTGCAACCTATAACTTGGTTATTGGGTCAAATGGGGGCAATGGTTGGACCTCTCAAGTTAGACAGTTTTTAATTGAGAGGGGGAGTTTCAATAGAACCAAACCTAGGATCAAGGCCGAGTGACGGTTTGAATGGTTCGATCGGCCAAGTCAACAACAGGTTGAAAACATTGATGATAACTAAGAAATGCTTTTTTATTAATGGTGAAAATGGAATGTAAAATTTAAAACCAATTGCAAGTAAAACTAATTTTCTATTATCTCTCATTAAATCTCATATCTAAGGTATATTATCTTATTAAATCCTATATTTAAGAAAGATTTTTCTCATTATTAAATTCTACTAATTAAATTCACAACATTAATTTTAGTAATATATAAATAAATATTTTGAAAAATAATTTAAAAACAAAACATATTCCATCTCAGTGGTGGATAAGCAATTCAACAATTTGGGGTTAAATGTGTTAATAAATAAAACCATAATTAAATAATAATAAATAAAATATATAATGCAAAAAAATAAAAAGAATTGAGCACATCACTAATATTGTATATTCATTATACTAAACAAAAATAAGTATGAAATGTAAGAAGTATTTTCATAAATGATGAAAATGGAATGTCAAAGTTAAATTCAACCTAGAAATAAAATGATGTCATAGTCAAATGATAAAATTTTTAAAATAGAAAATACAAAGAATCACAAAAATTAATTTTATACGTAAGATATAATATTATAAATTTATAAAAAATAAAATATTGGTTACACCTATAATATTATACATTCATTATATTGAACAAAAATAAATATTATACATAAAATATAATTTTATCAATAATGGAAATGTAATACAAAATTTAATGTCAACCTAGAAATCAAACTTTTTTGGGTCGTGGGTTAGTGGTTTAGGTCAAATGGATTAGTCGATGATATGATAGTTAAACAATAAATATTTAAAAAGAAATAAAAATGTACAAGTAACCAAAAAAAAAATAAAAAATTATATATTAATTATGTCAAACAAAAATTAAGTGTGATAAGTAAAAATTGTTTATATAATGCAGATGAAATATATAATTTAAAACTAATCCGAAAGGAAAGCTATTTTTCTATCTAAATGATGGGTCAATAATCCAACTTTTCAAAGAAATTCATGATGTCCTAATTGAATAATAAATATATAAAAAAAGATCAAACACAAAAATTAAAAAGTATAGAGTTTTGTCAAAGACATTTCAAAGCATTTCGAGTGTTATATAATCATCATATTAGATAAAAATAATTGTTAAGATAATTTTTTTTTTTATTTAAGTTAGAAAATGGAACACAAAATTTAGTAATAGTAGTAGTAGTAGTAGTAATAATAATAATAATAATAATAATAATAATAATAATAATTTTCATTTAAAATTTATGCACATGCACATTTAGTACAAGTATTTAAGTTTACTTTTAGTCATATTAATTGTTACTTTTATTAATTTTCAATTTATATCTTAACTATGATATATTTAAAATTCCAGTAATTAATATGAAAAAAAAATTCATATGTGCAATGCACGTGCTTAATTACTGGTTTTTTTAAAATATATTGAATCTGACCACTTTGAATTGGACCTATCCGAATCAATATCAATTTGAATGGATTGGGTTGACGAATAAAATATATTGAATTTGACCAGTTCGGACTTAATGAACCAAAATATTTATGGGGTTAGATTAGACCTGGTCCATTTGTAATGGATTTATATTGAACTCAGTCGAATTGAACTAATGTCCGATCCATCAACATATGATAAAGTTCAAGTGTCAATGTACTAGATTTGGGATCAAATCCTGTCTACACCTGGGTTGGGTGGAGAATGTTGTCTGATGATTGGACTAGATAAGAGTTCAAGTGTCAATGCAGAGAATGTTGTCTGAATTTTAAATTCTAAAAATTATGAAAATGATTAGGCTGATAAAGGAAACTAACAACTATTTTTTTTTCTTAAAATTAAAAAAACAATCTTCATTAACGAACAAGCTGGTTTTGAAAATTTTGACTCAATTGGATTTTTCTAATTCATCCAAAAGTTCATAATACTGAATTTGGAAAAAGTAGAAATGCAAATTTAAGCTCAGTTTGAAAGTAGTATAAATGCAAATATATACAAAATATAAGATTTTGCACTCTACATGTTTGCATTTCTACTCACATAGGGTGCCTCACACATGACTCACACACACATGTACCATTCATTGGGAACATCTCCCATACTTATAAGTTATTATTCATGGGAGACGTTCCCGGTGAATGTGCATGTGAAGCGCCCAAAAGTGAGGAACAGATCCCATTCCTAATAAAAAGGGATTTTTATAAGCCAATCCACCCCTAGAAATGTAGAGCTCCACTAGGGGTGGACTGACCTATAACATCACATGGTTACAAGTTGTCTACATTAGGCCACGTGTAGTTACCGGTGGAGTACACCAGCATTAATGAAAGGGGTTTTCATGATTCAGTCCACCCCTGGGATATCCTAACTCCACCTAGGGGTGGACTGAAAACACTAAGCAAACAAAAACCTCACTACATCTTTGAGGTCAAGGATTTTGATGTGTCGCATGGTAACATGTTTGTCCACGTCAGACCACGTGCAAATAACATGTGGAGGACATTAGCGTTGCACGGAGGAGTAAGTACATCAGGCATTTTCCTCTAAAACTCCAGAGTTCACATCTTCGCCCCACAGGGGGGCGCCCCACAATGCCCCTTGGGAGGCGCAGATAAAAAATCCAAAGGTAGAGAGAAGAGGGTATAAATTGCTACTTTCTAGGTACTAGGTATGGACCGTATGGTGGAGAGAAGACAGAAGAGGGCATAAAGTGAGTTCAAATCTCACAGCACATCTATGGCGGGAATGTTCCTAATACAGGGCGGGAATGTGCTGTAAGGCATTGCGGGGCGGAAATGTGAAATCGCATAAAGTGCCACTTGCTAGGTGACGGGTATGGTGGGTATGGAGGTAGTGGATGGTATGGTCTCTTTGGTTTTGGTGCACATGAAGAGTAGGGTGCACATGAAGTCCATTACTTTTACCATAAAGAGCTAACAGTTATGCGAGTTCAACGGTGTGGTTATATATACTAATGGATGCCAAATGACCATCTTAGTTACGGAGGAATCTAAATTCCCAATATCCTATGCTTTTGATACTGTCTAATTCGAGGTGTCTCGAGTTACGATCGTAGTCAAATAATTTTGCCAAGTGCCAACTAGTGAAGCCGAGATGGAATGATGAAGTCACGCAACAAGATCAAAAATCAATAAAGAGATCAGAGGCCCAGGAAGTTGGTCTCCGGATGCGGATTCTGACGCTCAAGTCAATAATGGAAGAGATGGATGGTTGGACAGAGCAGTTGAGAAGAACGTTTGTTCGAATAGGGGCAAAATAACAGTGTGAAGGCTGAAGAGTCAAAAATCCTTTACCTTAAGTGGAGGTTACCTATTTATAGCCGAAAATTGATGTCCTATTTGAATGAAGCTTCTGGGGTTCTCGGGATGAAATAGTCTACCGATGTATTCGGGATAAGTCCTAATCTCCGACGAAACTACCCTTCTTATCCACATGAGACTCCTTTTCTTGGTCGCACTTATCCATCCTACATGGTGCTGATGTGGCTAAAGAGATAAGATGGCCACAAAAGCCGCCACATAGCATGCGAGGCCAGCTTAACCATAACCTAAACACCTTCATATCAATAAAATCATATTATTGTTATTAGAATGACAATTATAATGCATTTAGCATTCTAAATAAGGAATTATCTCCTTTTTACCGTTAAAAACATTGTATACCATTTTAACCACAAAAAGAAGATAAGTCCGGAATGCCAAATGTAAATAGTATAAATCTATGCCCAAAAGGTATGATACCTGAAGAATCTCTCGTTTCCCTCCAATAGTTAATATTTATAACGTTTTTGCTTTGCTTTTTACAATTTTTATGGCTGTGCGTCAATCATAGGGTTATCGATATAGAGGTGGCTAGTGATAATGAAGTTCTTTTTGAGATTACCAAAGGTATGACGTCTAATCTACGGTTTGCTGCCTAGACTTGTAAACATATTCTTAATTAGTAATATTAGCAGAGGAGCCCTGCTTCACAAGGGTAAGAATGGAATCGTTGATCTGGTCTCTAGCAAAAAATTGTTAAATCGGTTAATGATTCATTGACTCCAGTGGTTGAATTATCAGCCCCTTAACCCATCAAATGATTTTTGGCCCTTTTTTTTAATTGGGAACCATCTAAGAAACCGATTCCATTTTATCCTAATCTCGGTCCCTAACCAAAAATAGTTAAATCAATCAATGACCCATTGACCCAGGTGGTCGAACCATTGACCCGTTCAATGGTTTTTGGTCATTTTTTTTTTATTTTTTAAATTTTTATTGTCAGAACGGGTCATCCGTTTGAACTGAACAATTAAACCGTCGACCTGAAAATCGGTGGCCAGAATAATTCCGTTTTTAGGTCGTATGAATCACACACTCAAATGACATAACACATATGGTACTACTTAATGGACCCCACACACTCAATTTTTTGCATATAATTTTTGTTGTCAGAACGAGTCAACCATTTTTTTATTACCGGTTCCATTTTATCCTAATCTTGGTCCCTAGCCAAAAATCGTTGAATCAATCAATGACCCATTAACCCAGGTGGTCGAACCATTGATCCGTTCAATGGTTTTTGGTCATTTTTTTACTTTTTTGATAAAATCATCCCTCTCATGACTGCCACAGAACAAAAACAGGTTAGGTCAACCTGCATACCCCAAAATGCAAAAATTGCAGAAAATGCAGAAAAAATACAAAAAGCACCAGAAAAGTATGAAAAATACAAAAGAAATAACAAAAAATTACAAAAAATGCAGAACTTTTGCACAAAATCATAAAAAATACAAAATAAAAACCAAAAAATTGCAGGAAATGCATGAAAACATCAGAAAAATGCAGAAAATATGCAAAAAAACGCACCAAAATTTTGTAAAAACGCAGAAAAATACCAAAAATTTTCAGAAAATGTAGAAAATAGCAGAAAAAGCAAAAAAATGCATAAATTTTACAAAAGTGCTTTCATAAAAGTATTTTTACAAAATTGCTTCCATAAAAGTACTTTCATAAAAGTGATTTCATAAAAGTACTTTTGTAAATGTACTTTTGTAAAAGTGTTTTTATTCTTTCATAAAAGTACTTTTATAAAAGTGTTTTCATAAAAGTACTTTTATAATAATGCTTTCGTGTAAAAGTACTTTTGTATAACTATTTTCATAAAAATACTTTTCATAAAATTATTTATAAAATTGCTTTTGTAAAAGTGCTTTCGTGTAAAATTGCATGTGAACATGAAAGTTAATAAAATCTATTTTATTTCACTATTAATTGCAAAATGTAATGTGGCATGGTGGTTTAGATTTGTAATGAGATGTGAATGCGCTAGGAGGCTTGAGTTCAAGTCATGTTAATTTATGTATTTTTTATATTTGGGGAGTATCTTAACTTTGACACAACCCATCCTAACCCTAATGGCTACCTTCAACCCAGCCCACTCTAACCCTAATAGGTTACTTGACTCATATTGACCCGCCAATAGAATGGGTGCTTATGGGTGGGTTCCAAGGTGGGAGGATCACATGGGTTGGGGCCGGTCAAGATTGCCGGCCTTAGCTAATTATGACAGTGCTACAAATGAATCTAATATTGGTCTTTTACCAATATTTGATTCATATATTCTGTTACCAAGCATCCACTCCAGCACTCATGGTTGTGTACTTATGGAGCAAAATATATCTCCTACCTAAAAAAGGTACTATATATCATATATATGGTTGATACTTACACACATGCATAGTACATATTCTTACATTAGTTATTAAAAAAACATAAATATTACTTTTCCGGTACTTCAACTCATTGGTCATTAGTAATGTCTTAAAATCTGACCTAGATGTCAAACCCTATTACATTTTGTCTGGACAGGTCATTGGTTCATGGAACATTGACTAAGTCAATGATCTTAGAGGCTAATTACAATAGGGTTGCAAATCAATCATATTGATATGTAATTCCATTTGGCTATGCTAGATTTAAATATCATCCACATATAATTGAACGAATCGAATCAAATTTTAAAACTTGAATCGAATAATAAGTAGATCAAATTCAAAATATAGCTGATTTGATTTGCTAAATTCTGATACAATTCAATTATATATTATATTACTTTTATATTATATTTGTGTAAAGGCACATGTTATGCACATATGCAAATAGAGGGTAAAGATATAAGTTAGACATTTACAATCAAATTAAAATTGAAGTTAAAGATCACTCAACCAAATATCTATACTACTTCAAAAAGTATGAATAACCTCAAGAATATTTCTGGAATTTTCTGAGGACAAAACTTACCCCTCTATATTTAAATTTATTGATAAAAAATGAGAGCAAATAGGGTAATTGGTTATTGATATTAAATGAGTTGAAAAGAGGTAATTTTAAGATATTCAATGCATTCAATTCTCCCTCATTAAATGCAACATTTAAGGTATTAATTTGCATTCACCTTCATTAAATCATCTATTTAAGGTTTTTTTTTTGTTTTGTTTTTTCTCATCATTAAATTCTATAGTTAAATACATACATAATAAATTAATAATTCAAATAATATAAAAACTTATACTTTAAATATCTATCTGAAAAAAAAATAATGTTTCCATCTAGGTGGTGGTAAGAAATTAAACCATTTGGGTCAAATGGGCCAATCCATGTTGCTACAATCATATATTTAATATATTAAACAATAATCAATATGACAAACAATGTTTTTAAAAATTGACCCGGAGGCCAACCCACTTTTGCCTTTGAATCACATGTCATCGGTTCGACTATCAAGGTCAAACGAGCCAAACCGCTCTACATCAATGCTATATCTGTGTGTATGTAAAAATACATATTTTATCAATAAATAATATAATTATGTTTTACATATATTATAGTTATGTTTTACATATATTTTATAATTATTTTTTACATATATTACATATAATATATGTATTGTGTTAGATTTTTTATGTTTTGAATTTTTTATTTATAAAAATATTAAAATTTCAATTTGGGGCCAAAAACGGGGTTTTCACAAAAATAGCAAGGCAAGGCACCTATGGCCTTTGGGACGTATAGATCTTGAAAAGTTATTCAAAACAAAAAAAAAAAACAAAAAGATAACCCCAATTAGACACCAGAGTGCAAAGTTATGACTTCCAAAAGTTTGCACATAATTGAATGTACAACCTATAACCTAGTTATTGGGTCAAATAGGGCAATGGTTGGACCTCCCAAGTTAGGCGGTTTTTATTTGAAAGGGGGAGTTTCAATAGAACCAAACCTAGGATCAAGGTCGAGTGACGGTTTGAATGGTTCAATCGGCCAAGTCAACAACAGGTTGAAAACATGGATGATAACTAAGAAATGTTTTTTTATTAATGATGGAAATGGAATGTAAAATTTAAAACCAATTGGAAGTAAAACTATTTTTCTAGTATCTCTTATTAAATCTCATATCTAAGGTATATTATCTTATTAAATCCTATATTTAAGATATATTTTTCTCATTATTAAATTCTACTAATTAAATTCACAACATTAATTTTAATAATATATAAATAAATATTTTGAAAAATAATTGAAAAACAAAACCTCTTCCCTCTCAGTGGTGGGTAAGCAATTCAACCATTTGGGGTTAAATGCATTAATAAATAATACCACAATTAAATAATATTAAATAAAATATATAATGCAAAAAAATAAAAATAATTGGGTACATCACTAATATTCTATATTCATTATACTAAACAAAAGAAGTATGAAATGTAAGAAGTATTTTTATAAATGATGAAACTGGAATGTCAAAATTAAAATCAACCTAGAAATAAAAAGACGTCATAGTCAAATGATAAAAATTTTAAAATATAAAATACAAAGAATCACAAAAATAAATTTTATACATAAGATATAATATTATATATTTATAAAAAAATAAAATATTGGTTACACCTATAATATTGTACATTCATTATATTGAACAAAAATAAATATTATACATAAAATATAATTTTATCAATAATAGAAATGTAATACAAAATTTAATGTCAACCTAGAAATCAAACTTTTTTGGGTCATGGGTT
The DNA here is from genome assembly GCF_056320005.1 of Nelumbo lutea. Classification (NCBI taxonomy): domain Eukaryota; kingdom Viridiplantae; phylum Streptophyta; class Magnoliopsida; order Proteales; family Nelumbonaceae; genus Nelumbo; species Nelumbo lutea. The sequence continues at coordinate 42,036,215 of NC_142686.1, read as the reverse complement.
AGTGGTTTAGGTCAAATGGATTAGTCGATGATATGATAGTTAAATAATAAATATTTAAAAAGAAATAAAAATGTACAAGTAACCAAAAGAATTAATAAAAAATTATATATTAATTTTGTCAAACAAAAATTAAGTGTGATAAGTAAAAATTATTTATATAATGCAGATGGAATATATAATTTAAAACTTATCCAAAAGGAATGCTATTTTCCAATCTAAATGATGGGTCAATGATCCAACTTTTCAAAGAAATTCATGATGTCCTAATTGAATAATAAATATTTAAAAAAAGATAAAACACAAAAATTAAAATGTATAGAGTTTTGTTAAAGACATATCAAAGCATTTCTAGTGTTAAATAATCATCATATAAAATAAAAGTAATTGTTAAAATAAAAATTGTTTTTATTTAAGATAGAAATGGAACACAAAAATTAGTAGTAGTAGTTATAATAATAGTAATAATAATAATAATAATAATCACTTAAAATTTATGCACATGCACATTTAGTACAAGTATTTAAGTTTGCTTTTAGTCATATTAATTATTACTTTTATTAATTTTCAATTTATATCTTAACTATGATATATTTAAAATTCAAGTAATTAATATGAAAAAAAATTCATATGTGCAACGCATGTGCTTAATTACTAGTTTTTTTTTAAATATATTGAATTTGACCAGTTTGGATTGGACCCATCCGAATCAATATCAATTTGAATGGATTGGGTTGACGAATAAAATATATTGAATTTGACCGGTCTGGACTTAATGAATCAAAATATTTATGGGATTGGATTAGACATGGTCCATTTGTAATGGATTTATATTGAACTCGATCGAATTGAAATCATCCGAATCGATATCAATTTGAATGGATTGGGTTGACGAATAAAATATATTGGGTTTGACTAGTCCAGACTTAATGGCCCAAAGTATTTATGAGATGGATTAGACCCGGTCCATTTGTAATGGATTTATATTGAACTCAGTCAAATTGAACTAACGTCTGATCCATTAACATAAGATAAGAGCTCAAGTGTCAATGAACTAGACTTGGGATCAAATCCTGCCTACACCTGGGTTGGACTGGACCCATTCGAATCAATATCAATTTGAATGGATTGGGTTGACGAATAAAATATATTGAATTTGACCAATCCAGACTTAATGGCCCAAAATATTTATGGGATTGGATTAGACCTAGCCTTTTGTAATGGATTTATATTGAACTCGGTCGAATTGAAGTAATGTCCGATCCATCAACGATAAGAGTTCAAGTGTCAAAGGACTAGATTTGGGATCAAATCCTATCTAAACCCGGGTTGGGTGGTTTTGGGTTGGGGGATGGGCTACCCCCAACTGAAATGAATGCATAGAATGTTGTCTGATTTTTAAATTCTAAAAATAATCAAAATGATTGGACTGATAAGAGAAAACTAACAACTATTTTTTTTCTTAAAGGAAAAAAAAAACAATCTTCATTACCGAACAAGCTGGTTTTGAAAATTTTGACTCATTTGGATTTTTCTAATTCGTCCGAAAGTTCATAAGACTGAATTTGGAAAGAGTAGAAATGCAAATTTTGGCTCAATTTGAAATAATGCAAATATGTACAACGTAAATACATACAAAATATAAGGTTTTGCACTCTATATATTTGCATTTCTCCTCACACGTTCCTCACACACACATCGTACCCTTCATTGGAAACATCTCCCTTATAAGTTATCATTCATCCCAGAATGATAAAACATGGTGGATGTGCATGTGAGACGCCCTAAGGAGTAGATCCCATTCCTTAAAATAAAGGGGTCTTTTATAGGCCAATCCACCCCTAAAATTCTAGGACTGCACTCTAGGGGTGGACTGACCTATAACATCACATGGTGACAAGTTGTCTACATTAGGCCACGTGTAGCTTTCTAGTGGATGATATTTGACAGTGGAGTACATCAGCATTAATGAAAGGGGTTTTTATGATTCAGTCCATTCGTAGGAAATCCGAACTCCACCTAGGGGCGGACCGAAAACACTAAGCAAACAAAAACTTCTCTACATCTTTGAAATCAAGGATTTTGATGTATCACATGGTAACATGTTTGTCCACGTCAGACCAAGTGAAAATAACATGTGGAGGACATTAGCATTGCACAGAGGAGTACATGAGGCACACAATGCCCTTGTGAGGCGCAAATAAAAAATCCAAAGGTGGAGAGAAGAGGGTATAAATTGCTACTTTCTAGGTGGTTGGTATGGACCGTATGGTGGAGAGAAGATAGAAGAGGGCATAAAGTGAGTCCAAATCTCTACCCCACAACTCCCCACAGCACATGCATGCCATGTATTGGGAACATCTCCCAATGATTTAATCATTGGTTCTAGTACATCTGGGAGATGATCGCAATACAGGGCGGGGATGTGTTGTGGGGCATTGTGGGGCGGAAATGTGAACTCGCATAAAGTGCTACTTTCTACGTGATGGGTATGGTGGGTAGGGGTGGGTATGGTAGGTAATGGATGGTACGGTCTCTTTGGTTACTTTGTTTCCGAAACTTACGGCCTTACGAGATACTGAGATGGAGGGGAGATTTAGGGGTTGGGGAAGAGTAGGGTGCATGAATTCCACTACTTTTACCATAAAGAGCTAACAGTCATGCGAGTTCAACGGTGTGGTTACATATACTAATGGATGTCAAATGACCATCTTAGCTACAAATGAATCTGATGGAGCGCGATCCGGCTAGTCTTAGCTGTCAACGAATTCACCTTTGAGCTAGAGCGTCGGGGAGCCTGAAACGGGAAAGATGAGGGAACTCCGGGGGGAACCCGATGTGATAACTTTGAATCTCAAGTCAGTAATCTCTCAAAGGCAAAGTGTAGACCAGATAGCGCAAAGTTCACATACCTTGTTTGTTGGGGGCAAGGGCTCTTATAATCACTTCGCACATTCGCACCGAGGCCCTTGTCAGGTCGGGTATGATTACTCTTACGTCTGTCAATTTGGTCGTCGTCCTTTCTGCTAGGGTAGAACCGTCACTGCCTAACCGTCTCTCTAACTGGAGATGGCGGTGTCAGGTGGCCGTGGCAGGTGGCCGTTTAGAGTGCGGCCATCAAGCGTCAGATCCCAAGTCAGTCAGGTGCGGCGCCCTCGGGAACGGACTTCCTCAGTGTCAGGCATAGTACGGTTTGTTTGGTTTTGGTGCCCTGAAGGTGATGTGGAGTGGTGAACAAGGCAAAGTCTTGAGTTCGGAGGCATGTATAGGGCAAGTCAGTTCGGCGAGGGTATCCCGAGCTGTTACAAGGCAGGCCAATTCGGCGAGGTGTATCCTGAGCTGTTACAAGGTAGGTCAGTTCGGCGAGGTATTTCCCGAACTGTTGCAAGGCAGGTCAGTTCGGCGAGGTATGTCCCAAACTATTGCAAGGCAGGCCATATTGGATTACTTTCCGGTTTGGGGCCAAGGGTGAGTTCGGGCACCTAGTAAGGAGTTCGGTCCGTTGGTTTCTCCCCTTGGTGAAAATGCCTTAGGCTTGCTTTTGTGTCGAGCTGTTGCTTTTTCCACATGTCGCATAACTGTGAGGTCGGGCCAAATGCCTTGGTGCGAGGAGTTTTGCAAGGTGGTAAGTGGATTTGTCCCGTCCTTCGAATCTTAACTACGCGAGTTGCCTTTGCCAGGGTTCTTCGGTTCCGAGAAGGCGGAAAACGTGCTTACTACTCATAAATGTTGATGGTCGTGACAGAGCGCGTTTTAAATTTCAAAAATTCACGCTGTTGGGACGTGACAGTGGGTCATTTAAATTTAAAAAAAGCGCACCTTGGCCGTTCTGAAGGGACGTGCGCTGGCGATTTTTGTCAGTTGCAGGGGGACGTGCGACGCAGTCAGTTTTAGAAAGACGTGCGCCGGCACGACGTCAGTTTCAAAAGACGTGCGTTGATGTTTCGCTCTTTTCGGAAAGACGTGTGCCAATCATGTCTCGACCTCAGGGGACGTGCTGTCAACGCGAATGTGGGCCGCCGGATCGTCTTTGATCTGCACAGTCGGTTCTTGGTTACTATAACTATAAATAGTTGGGGACCCCAGTCGATTTGTCACTTCTGCGGTTTGCCTATTGAGCTTGCATCCAACTTTTCAGCTCGCGTCCAAGTTTTTCAGCTCGCGTCAAAGTTTTTTCAGCTCGCGTCTAGGCTGGTTACTTAGCCTCCAAGGGTTTTTGGCTTGTTCCCGTCTCCGGAGCCTTCAAAACTTTCTTCCGGTGAGTACCTTCCTGAATCCACCTATTTCCCTCGATGTCTAGCTTTGATAGCTCAGACGACTCTTCAAGTAGGACTGATGTAGGTTCTACAAACCGAGCCGTATCCCCCGACTACCTTAGTGATCCCGAGGTGGAACTTGAGGATGACTATGAACTCGTAGGCCGAGCCGCTTCGGGCAGTTTGGCGTCTACCTCTCACCGAGGCCGGATGCTAGATAGGTTCGGTCCCTCAACCATGACGCCCGAGGGGCTCCAATCTATACTCATGTCTTACAATCTGCCTGGGGGTATACATATTTCATTCCCTCGGGTAGGTTTCCTTGGGAACACAGTCCTGACAAGATTGTGATTTTTCGAGAGCAGCTCGCCGCGGGGCTACGACTGCCTTTCCACCCCCTTTTAGTCGAAGTCATAAACCACTTTGGCGTTACCATTGGCCAACTTCACCCGAACTCTATTCAGAACCTAGTGGGGACAGTCTCCCTTTTCTGCGAGCAGAATTTCCCTTTAGACTTGGAGATATTCTCCTCCATCTTGATGCTTAAGAGACAAGCGGGTTCTCTTCCTGAGGGAAGACGGGCATATTACCTTTCTCCTCGCCTAGGCTTTAAGCTTCTGCACGATCTTCCTAATAAGGTCCCAGCATGGAAGCGGGACTACTTCGGCGTGCGAAGTGCGCAAGGATGGCCCTTTCAGACCAGATGGGGTGAGGCCGCTCCTGATTCTGGTGTCACTCTCGACAAAGAGACAGTGAAGGGCCTCCAGCAATGGGCACGGTAAGGTTTAAAGTGTCACGAGTACTTGACGGAGGCCAAGCTTATTGTGGTCGGCCTGAGTTCGGGTAGGTTTCTAGTTCTGTGATTTCTTGCTTGCTTTTTTCCTTCATTTTTTCTGATGTCGAACTCGTTTCTACAGTTGTGATGGATGCGGAGAGAACTCGTGGGGGGCACCTGTTCCAGGGCATGAAGAGGAGGAAGTGGGTCGCTAAGCGAACTCGTACCGAGCTGCCCCCGGATGAGGGGCCTCAAGTTCTAGGCCACACGCCGGAGGATCTGCCAAGAGAGCCCGAGGTGACTCCGCCGGTGTATGAAACTACTGGGGCACCTTACGCTGAGACCACTCATATGGGTGCTCCTGCTCACTCTGGGTCCGCTCATACGCAAGCTGGGCCCTCGGGCTCGAGAGCTTAAGGGGAGTTCAGGAGCGTGTTGACGCTGAACTATGCTCTTCAGAAGAGTAGGGAGGCTACTTTCCCCGAGGAGATCGCGGCGTGGACCGATCTTCCTTTGAATCAGGTCGCTTGTCGCGCCGTAACACAAGCTATGGTGGTAAGTCAGATTTCGTCTGCCTTCATTTTCTATCGCTTTTGCTGTTGTTGCTCACTTGTTTCTTTTGGTAGGTGAATTCTTCAATTCACGCCTTAGCGGCCCAAGTGTAGAGGAGCTCACGACAGACGCGAGCTGCTGAGGCTGCCGCCCATGCTGCTAAAGAGGCTTTTCGTGCCGCTGAGGCGAATACTCGAGCCGCTGAGGCGGCCGCATATGCTACCGAAGAAGCTGCTCGCGTTGCCATGGCCAGGCAGGCGATGTCTCAGCGTGATGCCGAGGCCATGGTGGTAGTCGTCAAACACATGGCGGATTTGAAGTTGGACTTGCAGCATCAAGTCGAATATCTTCAGGAGGACATCAGGGAGAAGACGCAGATTTTTTCCCAAGGCATTGAAGACGCCAAGAGGAAGGTTGTTGAAGACTATATTGCCTCTCCGCGTTTTGACGATCTGATGGTGGATTCTTACAGAAGGGGTTTCAATCTGAGCCGGTGGATGATCCGGAACACGTACCCCGACCTCGATGTTAGTGCCATATCTACTTCGCGTATAACTTAGGAGATGGCCAATGCTGCTGATGGCGAGCCGGACTCTGAAGGAGAGGCAGGGCCTTCGGGTGTTGTTGAAGTGCCTTCTGATGGCGAAGAAGTAGCTCTGGGCATGTAAAGATAATCTTTTTTTTTTGAAGTGCCTTCTGATGGCCAATGTACTCCTGTTTCTTGCAACGGAATAGATAAATCTTTTTGCCCGTGTTCCTTTTTCCCAAACTGATTCTTTGTCAAACTGATAATATGCCACTTTCTTGTCTGGGTTATTGTACTTCTGCGACCTGTTTTGCCGCGAACTGATTTTTTGCCGAGCTAATAATATGCCACTTTCTTGTCCGGGTTCTTGTACTTCCGCGACTTGTTTTGCCGCGAAGGCTTTTGCAGCGAACTGATTTTTTTGCCGAGCTGATAATATGCCCGACTTTTCTTTGCTTGTTTACGCCGAGGTTCCTCTTGGCTCTGCATCGTGGTCCATAGGACCTTATAGCGATTTCGTCCACTTTGCTTGGCGGTTTATAGATAGTATCGCCTTAAGTTCACGATGTTCCACGCTCGAGGTACTAGTTTGCCTTCCAAGGTTTTGAGCTCGTATGCCCCCTCGAGCGCTCTCTTTTCTTTATAGGGCCCTTCCCAGTTTGGTCCAAGTTTGCCCACGTCGGGTTCGGGCACCATAATCTTACGAAGGACCAGGTCGCCGACTCGGAAGCTTCGTTGCTTTACTCTGGCATTGTAGTAGCGAGCTACCTACTACTGGTAGGCTGCTGTCCGGATGTGCACGAGGTCCCTTACCTCGTCTAGTAGGTCAAGGTTGGTACGTAACTCATCTCCGTTTGTCCGATCGTTGTATGTTTATAGTCGCAATGTTGGTACTTCGATTTCCGTCGGGATCACTGTTTCAGTGCCGTAGGTGAGGTTGAAATGGGTTTCTCCCATGGTGGTTTTTTCTGTAGTTCGGTGAGCCCACAAGATACTTGGTAGCTCTTCGGCCCACAGTCCCTTAGCACGATCCAGACGTTCTTTCAGTCCACACAGGATGGCTCTGTTCATTACTTCCGTCTGACCATTTGCCTGCGGGTGCGCAACTGATGTGAAGTTTTGCCGAATCCCCATGTTCTGGCACCACTCTTGGAACTTGATATCCTCGAACTGCTTGCCATTGTCGGAAATTAGTATCCGAGGTAACCCGAAATGACATATTATGTTCTTCCAAAAGAAGTTATGTATGTTTCGGGCCGTAACAGTTGCCAGAGGTTCGACTTCTATCCACTTCGTGAAGTAATCTACTGCAACAACTAGGAATTTTCTTCCACCTGTTGCTGGTGCAGGCAACGCAAGTAGGGGAGCATGTAGGACCGTCGGTATAACCGTTCGTCTATTATGACGTATTTGGCTGCCTGGCGCTGCACCCTCTTGGCCGCATTGTATTCTGCAAGGAGGGTTCCATCTATCAAGAAACTCGCGAGTGGGTCGATCCAGCTTGGCTCTGCTTCAAGGACGGGAGCAGCCTCCTCTGCCCCCCCCCTGAGAATACTAGGCCGAGGTAAATCCTCTATGTACACGGTTCTCATGTTGTTGTGTCTTGTGCTGGCTAACCGGGACAGAGCGTCGGCCTCAGTGTTCTCTGACCTCGGGATTTGTCTGATGAAGTATGACTGGAAGTTGAGTAGGGCCTCTTTTACTTTGGCCAAATATGCGATCATGGAGAGCTCACGTGCTTCATACTCGCCCGTAACTTGGTTGACCACGAGCTGGGAATCGCTGCAGATGACCAAGTGCTTTGCCTTTACCTTTCGTGCTAGGTTCAGCCCCGGCTATCAGTGCTTCGTACTCTGCCTCGTTGTTGGATGCCGCGAACTCAAAGCGTAGTGCGTATTCTAATTTTGTGTCTCCCGAGCCGCATAAGACTATTCCAGCCCCGCTGCCTTGCTGGTTCGAGAAACCATCCACGTGAAGGATCCAGTGCTCCTCATCCCAGTTTGCATTTCGCCTGACCAAGAGAGATGCCACATTGGTTGCTACTTCACGGGGTTCAGACTCTATTGGCTCGGGAGCTCCGGGTTCGCCCGAACTGGGGACTTCGGGCTCAACCTGTAGGGCTTCGTGGCTGAAAGTGCACTCGGCGATAAAATCTGCCAAAGCTTGTGCCTTAATTGCGGTCCGTGGTTTGTACTGGAGATCGTACTCGCTGAGTTCGATGGCCCACTTCGTCAGCCTACCGGAGACATCGGGCTTCAGCAAGACTTGTCTTAGGGGTTTTTCGGTTAAGACGACGACGGTGTGAGCTTGGAAGTACGGGCGGAGTTTTCAAGCTGATATCACCAGTGTGTAGGCAATTTTTTCTATCTGCAGGTACCTTGTTTCTGCTCCCCACAGAATTTTACTAACATAATAGACGGGCCGCTGGACCCGATCTACTTGTTTTACTAATACCGAACTGACCACTTCGTCGATCGCCGAGAGGTACAGTTCTAAGACCTCACCCTCCTCGGGTCTGGCTAAGGTTGGTACGGTGGCGAGGTAAGTTTTTAACTCGTCGAACGCGAGCTGGCAATCTCGGGTCCATTTGAACCCTTTGCCTTTGATTGTCTTGAAGAAAGGTAGGCAGCGGTCTGCCGACTTCGACATGAAGCGGCTTAGAGCGGCTATGCGACCGTTTAGCCTTTGAACTTCTTTTACTTTCCGAGGTGGTCTCATGTCAATGATGGCCTTTATTTTGTCCAGGTTGGCCTCAATATTGCGCCGGTTGACAATGTACCCTAGAAACTTACCCGAGGTGACACCGAAGACACACTTGTTTAGGTTTAGTCTCATGTTATATTGACGCAGAATTTGGAAGACAGAATCCAAGTCTTTTATTAATTCTCGCTAAAACTATGTTTTGACGACCATGTCGTCTACATAACATTCGATTTTTGTGCCAATTAAAGTCTGAAAAAGTTTATTTACAAGTCTTTGAAAGGTCGCACCAGCATTCTTTAGCTCGAAGGGCATGACCTTGTAACAGTATAGGCCGAACTCGGTAATGAAGCTGGTTTTTTCTTGGTCGGACTGGTCCATCTTAATCTGGTTGTAGCCTGAGTAGGCGTGCAGAAAGCTTAGCAGCTCGTGTCCCGAGGTCGCGTCCACCAGGCGGTCAATTTGGGGCAGGGGGAAGCAGTTTTTTGGGCAAGCTCGGCTCAGGTCGGTGTAGTCGACGCACATGTGCCACTTGCCATTGGCTTTTTTCACCAGCACTGGGTTGGCTACCCAGCTCGGGTAATGAACTTCCCTTATGAAGTCCGTTGCGAGGAGCTTTCCAACTTCTTCGTCGACCGCCCTCCAACGCTCCGGGGCTAAGTTGCATTTCTTCTGTCTAATGGGTCTGACTACATGGTCAGTGTTAAGCTTGTGAGTTATAAGGTCGGGGTCAATACCGGCCATATCTGCCGCGGACCATGCAAAAATGTTTAAATTTTGGAGTAAGAAACTCACCAGTTCAGTTCGCAAAGGCTCGTTGATGGAGGCACCGATCTGTAGTGTTCGCGATGGATCTGTAGCTGAGGCCGGGACTGTGACTGTTTCCTCAGTGGGCGAAGCTTGCTCCTCGCCCTGCTCTGCAGGTCGCTCTAGTTCAAGATCATCGGCTGCCTTGATTTTTCCCTTTAGGGCAGCAACATAGCATTTGCGAGACTCAAGTTGGTCGCCCCGCGCTACCCCCACACCGAAGCCCGTGGGGAACTTCATTGCCAGATAATAGGTGGAGACCACTGCACGTAGAATATGCGTAATTGGTCGCCCTATTATGGCATTGTATGGGGAGGGGGTCACGACCACCAGGAAATCGTGGTTGAGTCTTACCGCGCACGGTCATGTGCCGACTTCCACAGGTACGTTATTTTTTCCAAGGGTCTGACTTCCTCTCCGCTGAAGCCTACCAGAGGAGTGTGAGCGGGTTTCAAATCGCTTTTCTGCAACTGCAATTGGTCGAACGCCGATTTGAATAGTATGTCCGTCGAACTGCCTGAGTCTACCAGTACTCGCCGGACTTCGAAGTCGCTGATCCTTAGCTTTATGACAAGCACGTCGTCGTGGGGGTAGTGAACACCTCGCACGTCGTCTTCTGTAAAAAAGATTGGTTCTTCCTTCTTCGGCCTCTTGGGAGGGTTCTACTCCTCTCAGGATGCTTCGCGAATTGACGTCCTTGCTGCCGCCGAAGTGCATCCTGCCACCACCGAACCACCCACTATCACGTGGATGGTTCCCCGGACTAGCCTTTCTTCTACGGGAGGTCGCTGCAAGGCTTCAGCCGGTCTGTTGCTCAGCTCGGGGACATCCTTCCCGTGTTCCCCTTGCCGACCTGCTTTATTACTATTGTCACAATGTACAAAATTTCTTAAGTACCCGCGACGGATGAGTCATTCTATCTCGTCGCAGAGATTATTACATTGCTCGGTGCTATGACCGTGATCTTTATGAAAACTACAATATAAATTTTTGTTCCTCTCGTTGGGGTTGCTCTTCAGGCGAGGTGGCCACTTTACGTAAGGGGCGTCCTTGATCGTCATCAGGATCTCGGTCCGCCTTGTGTTCAATGGTGTGTAATCCGTCCGAACTGCTAAGGGAGCTCGGGACGGCTGGCTTGGCTTCGCCTCTCCGTTCTGGCCTCTTCTGTCGCTGGGGTTGGAGGGCTGCTCGCCTTCTCTTTTTCTTTTTTCAACCCCGCCTTTGTTTCTCTGGTTTATCTCTTCCTCTGTTCTCATAAACTTGTCCGCGAGCTTGAGGAAGTCGGCCATGGTTGCTGGCTGGCTGGCCACCATGTGCCATTTGAACTCTTTGTGCGTCACCCCTCTTTTGGCCGCGGCGAGCTGTACCGCGGGGTCTAACCGAGGGATCTACAAACATGCTTCATTGAACCGTTTGATGTAGCTCCGGATGGGTTCTCCCTCTCTTTGGATTACCCCGAAGATACTTTCCTCGGTTCTGGGACACCTTTTGCTGATAACAAAGTGTGCAGTGAAGATCTGCACGAACTGGGGCCAACTTCTTATTTACCCGGAAGCTAGGTTCCGGTACCAGGTGCGGACCACCCCTCTGAAGGTGGTGGTGAAGGCCACGCACATGCATGACTCGCTTGCCCTAGCGAGGTGCATTTGCGACTGAAACACGTCAACGTGGTCGTTGGGGTCAAATGACCCATCATACTTGTCCAGAGAAGGGAGTTTGAAATCTCTAGGCAAGGGGACTGCCAAAAGTTCTGTTGAAAGGGAGGAAGGAACTGAGAGAATGGGGACGGTTTTTACCTCGCCCGAGCTCGTTTCTTCCTTGCCTCTGAGCTTGGGTAGCACGCGGGTAGCAGTTCGGCGACTTCGCCGGCGCCTTCTTTGAATGGGTCTGGTGCTGGCGCTGCTTGCCTCCGTGTTGCCGAGCTCGATGGGCCCAGAATGTTGACCTACTGCTAAGGCGCTGAAGCGGTTCTCCGTGAATGGGAACTCGGGCTTGGAGGGCCGAGGTGACTTTGTTGGCGAGGTTCTTGACCCACCCGCGGGCTGCGAGGCGGGGGTGATCTTTCTTTGCTTTCGGCCCGAAGATGAGGCCTGACTATTAGGGGGGTTCCGTGGTCGGGAAGCCTCTCCTTGGTAAGGTCGTCCACTTTGAGGGGAGGCCTTGACCGGCTTTGAAACATGGTGCCGGGGTGGAAGCAGTGGTTGGTTCCGCGAAGTTCGTTTCGATGAGGGGTGGAAGGGGAATGTTCAGCGAGGCAGTGTTCAGAGGTGCCACCGCCTGTGGCACATTTAGACTTGGGATCCCATCCACTGAAAGGGGGATGGTGAATTGCCCAATGCACACTGCCGGAACATGAAGTTGTTCTCCGGTAGTGGCTGTTTCAGTTCCACGTCCGGCACTGCTGGAGGAGGCAATTTCGGTGTTGGAGTAGGTGTTGGAGTTTTTGAAAAAAGGGTAGATAAAAGAGATTTAGAGGGAGGCTTTTGGAAGCTTTCCCACAGACGGCACCAATTGATGGAGCGCGACCCGGCCGGTCTTAGCTGTCAACGAACTCGCCTCTAAGCTAGAGCATCGGGGAACCTGAAACGGGAAAGATGAGGGAACTCCGGGGGGAACCTGGTGTGATAACTCCGAAGCTCAAGTCAGTAATCTCTCAAAGGCAAAGTGTAGACCAGATAGCGCAAAGTTCACATACCTTGTTTGTTGGGGGCAGGGGGCTCTTATAATCACTTCGCGCACTCGCTCCGAGACCCTTGTCAGGTCGGGTATGATTACCCTTAGGTTTGTCAATTCGGCCGCCGTCCTTTCAGCTGGGACAGAACCGTCACTACCTAACCGTCTCTCTAACTAGAGATGGCGGTGTCAGGTGGCGGTGGCAGGTGGCCGTTTAAAGTGCGGCCGTCAAGCGTCAGATCCCAAGTCAGTCAGGTGCGGCGCCCTCGGGAACGGACTTCCTCAGTGTCAGGCATAGTACGGTTTCTTTGGTTTTGGTGCCCTGAAGGTGATGTGGAGTGGTGAGCGAGGCGAAGTCTTGAGTTCGGAGGCATGTATAGGGCAGGTCAGTTTGGCGAGGGGTATCCCGAGTTGTTACAAGGCAGGCCAATTTGGTGAGGTGTATCCTGAGCTGTTAAAAGGTAGGTCAGTTCGGCGAGGTATGTCCCGAACTGTTGCAAGGCAGGTCAGTTCGGCGAGGCATGTCCGGAACTGTTGCAAGGCAGGCCAATTTGGATTACTTTCCGGTTTGGGGCCAAGGGTGAGTTCGGGCCCCTAGTAGGGAGTTCGGTCCGTTGGTTTCTCCCCTTGGTGAAAACGCCTTAGGCTTGCTTTTGTGCCGAGCTGTTGCTTTTGCCACGTGTCGCATAACTGTGAGGTCGGGCCAAATCTTCCTTCATGAGAATCCAAATTCTCAATATCCCATGCTTTTCATATTGTCTGATTCAAGGTGTCTCGAGTTATGATCATAGTCAAATAATTCTGCCAAGCGCCAGTTAGGGAAGTTGAGGTGGAAGGATGAAGTCGTGCAGCAAGATCAAAAACCAAGAAAGAGATCAAAGGCCTGGGAAGTTGGTCCCCAAGTGCACACTCTGACGCTCAAGTCAATAATGGAATAGATAGATGGTCAGGCTGAGTAGTTGAGAAGAACGTTAGTCCGAGTAGGGGCAGAATAACAGTGTGAAGGCTGAAGAGTCAAAAGTCCTTTAACTTGAGCGAAGTTACCTATTTATAGCCGAAGATTGGTGTCCTATTTGAATAAAGCTTCCGGGGTTGTCAGGATGAAGTAGCCCACCGAGGTCTTCGGGATAAGTCTTAATCCTTGGTGAAATTGCCCTTCTTATCCACACAAGACTCCTTTTCTTGGTCACACTTATCCATCCTACATGGTACTGATGTGGCCAAAGAGATAAAATGACCACAAAAACCACCATATAGCATGGGGGCCAGCTCAACCATAATCCGAGCACCTTCCTATCAATAAAATTATATTGTTGTTATTAAAATGACAATTAGAATGCATTTAGCATTCTAAATAAGGAATTATCTCCTTTTTAGAATCTCTCCTTTCCCTCCAATAGTTAATATTTATAACGTTTTTGCTTTGATTTTTACAATTTTTATGGCTGTGCCTCAATCATGGGGTTATCGATATAGAGGTGGCTAGTGATAATGACGTTCTTGTTGAGATTACGAAAGGCATGACGTCATCGACCGTTTGCTGCGTATACTTGTAAGAAAACCAAACATATTCTTAATTATTAACATTAGCGGAGGGGCCCCGTTTAACAATAGCTCGAATGGAACCGTTGACCTGTTTACTTGGTCTATACCAAAAAAATCATTGAATCGATTAACGATTCATTGATTCAAGCGGTTGAATCATCAATCCGTTAATTCATCAAACGGTTTTTAGCCGTTTTTTATTTTTTAATTAGGAACCATCTAGGAAATCGGTTCTATTTTATCCTAATCTCAGTCCCTAGGCAAAAATCGTTGAATCCTTTAATGACCCATTCACCCAAGTGGTTGAACCATTGACCCGTTCAATGGTTTTTGGTCATTTTTTTATTTTTTATTTTTATTGTTAGAACGGGCCATTCGTTCGAACCGAACAGTCAAACCGTTGTCCTGAAAACCGGTGGCCAGAATAATTCCGTTTTCAGGTCGTATGAATCACACGCTCGAATGACATAACACGTATTATACTACTTAATGGACCTCACACAATTTTTTGCATATAATTTTTGTTGTCAGAACGAGTCAACCATTTTTTTATTTTTTTAATTGGGAACCATCTAGGCAACCAATTCCATTTTGCCCCAATCCCGGTCCCTGGCCAAAAACCATTGAATTGGTCAACGACCCATTGACCCGTTCAATGGTTTTTGGCCTTTTTTTTATTTTTTAATTTTTGTTGTCAAAATGGGTCATCTGCTCGAACTGGACGGTTGAACCGTTGACTTGAAAACCGATGGCTAGAACGGTTCCATTTTCGGGTCATATGAGTCACATGCTCGAATGACACAACATCATGGTTTTTAAAACCGAACCGATTAGGGGTCCGATTACCGGGTGGAACGATCCGACCATTCGAACCAAACGGTCAACCCATTCTAACAAAAAAAAAGGTCAAAACTGTTCGAATGGTTTGATATCTAGTTATTAACAATATTTATAATAACTATTATATATTTATCTAACAATATTTATATAATTAATAGGAAATGGGTTGCTCTCACGTGCGAATCTACTCGCATGAGTAGATTCCATTTACCCGGAGGTCGAACCATTGACCCGTTCAATGGTTTTTGGTCGTCTTTTTATTGTTTTAAATTTTTGTTGTAAGAACGGGCCATTCGTTTGAATTGAACAATCGAACCATCGACCCGAAAACCGGTGGCCAGAACGATTCCGTTTTCAGGTCGTATGAGTCACACACTCGAAGGACATAACACATATGGTATTGCTTAATGGACCTCATACACTCAATTTTTTGCTTGTAATTTTTGTTATTAGAACCGGTCATCCATTTTTTTATTTTTTTTAATTGGGAACCATCCAGGCAACCAGTTCTATTTTACACCAATCCCAGTCCCTGGCAAGAAATCGTTGAATCGGTCAATGACCCATTGACCCGAGTGGTTGAACCATCAACTCATTGACCCGTTCAATGGTTTTTGGCCATTTTTTTTTATTTTTGTTGTCAAAACGGGCCATCCGTTTGAACCGGATAATCAAACCATCGACCCAAAAAACAATGACTAGAACGGTTCCATTTTCGAGTCGTATGAGTCACACGCTTGAATGACATAACATCATGGTTTTTAAAACTGACTCGGAGACCGAACCGGTTAGGGGTCCGGTTACCGGGTTGAATGGTCCGACTGTTCGAACCAAAAAGTATTCCCATTTTGACAAAAAATAAAAAACAGTCAAAACCATTGAAACGATTCTATCTAGTTATTAACAATATTTATAATAACTATTATATATTTATATAATTATATAATTATATAAATATAATAAGTATTATATATTTATATAATTAGATAATTATATAATTATATAAACAATATTTATAATTATATATAATAACTATTATACATTTATATAATTAATAAGAATTAAATTGCTCTCACATGGGAATCTACTCGAACGAATAGATTCCATTTCCTACACGGAGAGAGCACTCCTATCTATATATATTGCAATTTCTCATTCCTTGCTAATGCTAGTAGGTATCATACTATAATTCTCATATCCCCGCTAGTCTTTCAAGTCTTAGAAAACGGATTATATTAATATCCCGGTTTGGTATGTTTGACTAGTTTGTTTTGATTGATTGAAACCAAATAAGCCACACAAAATTAAAACCAAATAAGTCTTAGAAAACTAGTTTGTAGTTTTGGTAGGCAAATAAGCCACACAAAATTAAACCAAATTTTACATTTTTTTTTTTTTTCAATTGCACTCCTCATTTGTACTAATACAAATAAAATTGTTACGATTAGATGTGTCAATTGGACTGGATTTGGTCTAACCCAATTTAGTCCAATGTGAGCCCACTTACAAATGGACTGAATCCAATTCAGTTCAAATCCAATTCAGTTCAAATCCATTAAAATGTAAATGGATTGGATTGGATCCAATCCAAACTGAATGAAATATAAAAAATTATATAAAAGCACTTTTGGCATTGAAAAAACATTTTTGTAAAAGCACTTTGATAAAAGTATTTTTATAAAAGTGCTTTTACAAAAAGCACTTTATTGAAAGTACTTTTATAAAAGCACTTTTAGAAAAGTACTTCCATAAAATTTCTTTCGTGAAAATGCTTTTGTAAAAATGCTTTCACAAAAGTACTTTTGCAGAAGTGTTTTTATAAAAGTGCTTCCATAAAAGTACTTTCGTAAAAGTTCTTTCATAAAAGTGCTTTCATAAAAGTGCTTCCATAAAAGTGCTTTCATAAAAGTACTTCCACAAAAGCTTCTTTGTAAAAGTGATATCATAAAAGTGATTCATGTAGAAGTATTTTTGTAAAAGTGCTTTCGTAAAAACACTTTTGTAAAAGTGCTTTGGTAAAAACACTTTTATAAAAGTGCTTTTGTTAAACTACTATAAAAGTGCTTTCATAAAAGTACTTTTGTAAAAATGCTTTCATAAAAGTATTTTTATAAAAGTGCTTTCGTAAAAGTATTTTTGTAAAAGTGCTTTCGTAAAAATAATTTTCATAAAATTACTTTTATAAAAGTGCTTTTGTAAAAATGTTTTTATATTTTCATAAAAGTGATTTTATGTTGGCTTCAATTTTGATTGATTTCAAATTGGACAAGGGTTTAGCCTCATGACCGGATAATTGGAAATTTGGTTTAGGTCCAATTCAAAGCAATAAGAATATGGACCAATTTATTTTGGGCCAAAATTATAATGGACGATCTAAATCCGATTTGATAAGGTTTGGATCGGATTGGATCCAAGCCAAAACCGATCGATTGACACCCCTAGCTACCATTGAGCCGCTTATGATTCATTCTAGATCTAGCACTATCTCAACCTGAACGGATAACTGAATGTTTCTTAGGGAATATTTGTTGTGTTGGGAACTTGGATTTCCTGCCAATAAAGTATGTTCCAACACCTTACCAACTTGATCTGACACCACACACCTCACTATGAAACTAAGACCCATCATAAAAGGAAACTGGATTCAGTCAGTGGAGGGCCCGTTGGAACAGCCTTTATAGCCTTGCATTGGGAATATCTCCCTATGAAATAAAGTATATAGTTATAGAAATATTCTCAATGCAAGGCTGTAAATGCTGTTTAAACGGATCTTGCATCGACTCAAGCCGATCTTTCATAAAAGTGGGACCCATCATATATAAGATGTACGGTATGAGACGCTGTTAATAGGGTGATTGGAACATATTTTATTGGCAGATGATGCAGTCTCTTTCCACCAAGGTTCCTATTGCATCCCAGATCTAATCCTATAAAATATCTATATCTTTCGGTATCACCACTGGATGTTTGTTGCCATTAGAGCATTTCTTATACTACAAAGCAACAACTATTGGAAATGTATTTATGAAAATTAGAGGTGAAATTTTGAAGTATATTTACAGATGTTATCTTTAGAATGTTATTTGTCCAACTTAGGTGATTGGATTCATTGTCAGGTTGTAAATAAATTCGTTTTTAGGATAAGTTCTATGTACAGTTATGAATTTGAATTAGGTGATTTTTCACAATTAATTAAGGGTAAAAGACTTAAATATACTCCAAATTTTCATAAATTGACTTAAACATATCCTAGGTTTTTCAGATTGACTTAAATGCACCTTATGGGATGACCCCATTAGATTTAAACATACCCTCTATCATTGAACAGTTTACTATGAATCCATTTATAATTTTCTAAATCCGATTTTGCCCTTTCTATTCCTTTAACATATGAGATCTAACTAGGAAAATTTTAGCTTATTTAATGATGAACAATTGCTCCTTTTCTCTGTTCTATATTGGTCCAATTAATTAGAGATACCACATTGAATTAATCAGGATGTATAACAGAATCAAATGCTAAACCACCATTAGACATCCTCTTCCGAAAATAAATGCAGAGTAACCATGATTCAGGAAACTATGCGTGATGTTTGGCATCGATGAAGATTTCTTGAAAATCAATGCCATGACAGTGCCGCATCAGCATTAGAGGAATTGATGTTGGAATTTTGTTTGGTTGGCCGATTTTGGTGATTTTCAACAAATCGGCCAAAAATCGATTCTTGAAATTGGCTTTTTTTCAGGGATCACCTTTTTTTGGTGATTTTCTAATTTTTATCTGATTCCAGTTTTTTTATGATGGCATGGCATCCAATATGGCATTGAATAATAACTCTAATACAAGAATAATTGGCCCCTGAAAATCAATACCAAACAGACTCAAAGTCAATTCCTCAAAAATTGGCCTATATGGCAGAAATGATACCAAATAACAAAATTTATTGATTTTTGAAAAAACATTGATTTCAACACCAAACATCACTTTGGTTTCAAAAAAACAAATGTAAAATAATCTCAATTCAGAAAGCTTTGATTTCTCTTTGGTACAGAGCTTTCCACTGTTCCTTTCATCCTCTAGTGATGTTGGAGTTCACGCCTGAATCATGCTCCAAGTAATAAAGAAGTACATAAGTGGAGGGTGGAACTTGTTTTCCCTCTTTGTGCATCTCTATCTCTCTGTAAGTATGTTTTTGGAAGGGTCAAGGTTTAAGAGAACTAAGCTAAGAGTTACAACACACCGATGACTTGGCGTCTGTTTGGCATAGATGCCATTGCTCCAGAAAATGGTGATACATCAGCACCACATTGAAAAAAACGGTGCTCCAAAAAACACCTGTTTGTTTAGAATCGTTTTCCATAAAAAACAGTGCTCCAAGCCACATTGGAAATTGGGAAGGCGTGGCTTGGAGCAACGCCGAATTTGGCATTTCTTGGAGCATTGGTACCGGTGACAAGGACATGATGTGGCACTGGATAATAGATACTAGTGCTGAAAACGTTTCTTGAAGCATTGGTACCAAATAGAAAACATTATTGTCGCTCCAGGAAACATCCTACCTGGCAGCAACGTTTTCAAACAAACAAAAAAAAAAAAAAAGATATCGTTTTCTCAAAAAACAGCACTTCCAACCCATACATCAGCATCGATGCCAAACATATACTAGATCATTCCCAAAAATGCAAGGCAAAACTAGTAAAATAGAACTCTGCAATTCACACAAGAGTTAAAACTTAAAACATAAATGGCTTGTAAGACTGAAAAATAAGCTTAATAGGCTTTAAAGCATTAAAGCATTAAGATTGAGATGAAGATGAAAGACTCACAAGGTATATTTAAGTTTATTTAGAAAACTAAGGATACACATAAGTCAATTTATGAAACTTAGGATTATTTAAGTCTTTTACCCATTAATTAATATTTTAACCATGGTTTTCAAAACCGGAGCGGACCAAACGGTCAGACCAAAAAAACCGAGAATCGGCCAGGTGAACGGTTCCGAAAATCAATATTTTCCAAAAAATGTTGATTTGGTCAACAAACCACTGATTTGAGCGATTGAACCGTTTGAACCGTTCAACACTTTTAGCTGTTTTTTTATTTTTTATTTTTTTGTCAAAACGGGCTGTCCATTTGGTTTGAATGATCGAACCGTTCGACCTAGGAACCAAACTCCTGACCGGTTCGTTGTTCATTTCAGTTTTAAAAACCTTGATTTTAATTATTAAAATTTAAAATGGTGTTTTGATCACATTCGATTAATTCATGACCGTTTGATTAAAATTAAAACATCAATAAATATGCATGATTTAACCTCCCAAAGATCACATTTTTACTCCAGTTTGCACAAATTTCATTATGAGAATCACAATTAAATTCACACTTGAATTTGACCTCAACTAGAATCATATTTGACCCTAAAATTGCAGTTAAAAGCATCTCATTACACTTATGAAACGATAAATAGAACACAAAAGGCTAACAAAAAACCCTGACAAAACGGGTTCACATATGCGCCCCCCCCGCCCAAAAAAAAAAAAACGTCCCACGAAATCTAGGCGCGACATGTGTATGACTCGTCTGGTCTCTAATTCATGCCGTTAATTCCTTCTCGCCCTTTTGGGTTTCTCCCATTCTGGGTATTTTTTCTCCTATTCTACTCCGAACTGAAACCCTTGGTGCCCCCTTTCGTAACCCACCCACCGGAGATAAACTCGTTCGAGTTCCACCGGCCGACGCCGACAGCCATACAAAACGGGGAGAGAGAGAGAGCATTAAGAATCGTTGTTGTAAAATCAATAATAATTTGATAATTTCACAGTAGAAACAATTCAATGTAGATGATTTAATAGATACAAAAGAAATTTAAGAAAAAAATTACAAATGATGAATACGAACAAAATTAATGAACCCAAGTTATTAATTTCTTTTATTTTTTTTCCTGGGTCTTACTCTTTAAGTAAGTTTGAATTAAACCCTCAACTCCATGAATATGGAGTGGTGGTCGCAGGTCGCCACCTTAATTAGCACGCTTTGAGAATGGCCTCTGCATGTTCCTGCACTACCTTCCATGCCAAGTTCACATGGCGGTACTCCGTAAGGCATGCACCAACAGCGAACCTGATCATGTAAACACCCCTAACCACTGCATGGGTCATGTATATGCGCCCAGCCGAGTTGATCGACTCCAGCAACTTACGGTTGATCTCGTTTGCACGTTCCAACTCCGACGATTGCTTGAGCGTCTCATCCTCATGATCCTACACTGGCAGCGGTAGCAGCCGGAAGCATACCATCGCGAAATTCCTCGGCACCACAATCTCAAACCTCTTGTCCATGGTTACCTTCTCTTCAAAGTGCTTAGCCATTTTCATGTGGGTCCGAAGGAAATTTCTTAGGTTGGCCACACCATAGCTTCAAAGCACCATCCAGAGCTTCATGGCTCGGAATCGACGACTGAGGGCTATTTGCCAGTCTTTGTAGTCTATCACTTGCTTTGATTCAGTAGCTTTATTCCTCAAATACTCAGGACTGATTGACAGGGCCTTAACAAGCGCGCTAGGGTCCTTGACCCAAAGGCAGCAACAATCGAGAGTGGTGAAGAACCACTTGTCTGCATTGAAACTGAACGAGTCTGCATCCTCTACCCCATCGATGAAGTGTCTGAACTCAGGACATATGCATGCACTTCCGGCGTATACTGCGTCGATGTGAACCCAAACTCCATACTCTTTGGCCACTGCGCATAGAGGAGCAATTGGGTCGACGGCTGTCGACGATGTAGTACCGACAGTAGCATAGAGGAATAATGGGATGAGCCCAGCTTGTATATCTGCTTGGATTGCAGACTGAAGAGACTCGGGGGCCAGCCCGAATGAGGTGGCCTTACTCCTTGAAACGGAACGGAAGTTGTTTGGAAAGATCCCTGCAATCTGGGCAGCTTTCTGGAGTGCACAGTGGATGTGATCTGATCCATAAAACACCGATTTCCCTATGTTCTCCCTACCAATTCTGTTCAACATCCGATCTCTAGCTGTCGTAAGCATGCACAGGATGGCTTCGCAGGTAGTCCCTTGTAGCACACCACCACCGTTTCAAGAGAAGAGGAAAGACTTGGGGAGCTTAAGCATCTTGCCAAGCCAATCCATGACTATGCACTCCAGCTCTGTGGCCGCCGGCGACGACATCCAGTTGAACCCAACGACATTAAATCCGGTGCTAAGCATTTCGTCGAGAAAACCAGCGACGCTTACTTCCCTCCATTACAGAATGCCTACCTTCTTGCCGTTTGTATGGCCGATGGTGTCGGCTGGAGGAACTCGAAAGACTATCTTCGGTGGGTGGGTTACGAAAGGGGGCGTCAAGGGTTTAAGTTCACAGTAGAATAGAAGAAAGAAATACCCAGAATGGGAGAAGAAACCCTTTTGGGCGAGAAAAAATTAACAGATGTGATACAAACGACATGAAATAAAAACTGCACGAGTCATCCTAGTGCGCGTGTACTAGATTTCGTGGGACGTTTTTGGGGGGAAAGTCTGTCGGGGTGGGGCGGATGCGAACCCTGACAAAACATTGAGAAGGAGAAAATCTTTTCACCACCTTGACCTACAAAGCAGACTGTTCAGCCAAACCATGCAGGGTTTGTAATGAAGAGAGATTCTCTCCTCCCTCCTCTTTTTGATACTTTTCTACTTTTTTCTGAATTATGCTATTTCATCATGGATGGGGTCCAATCCGATCCACTTGCATTAAGATGAAACAGATTGATACCTTCTATCCATTAGATTCGGGTTGGATTGGACCACAACCCCCGGTCCGTTGATACTGCCTGGGTTGATTCTATATCCATGAATACTTTACTATTTAATTATTTTATCCAATAAAAAAAGAAAACAATAAATCATTCAGTTATTAGACCAGGCGGACCCTTAAATATTGGTACAGAAGCTGACACAAAAATATCACATCTAATAGTTTCTTTTTTTCATATATACTTCAAGCAATGCTTGATAGGTACCAAACACCGGCTTTGAAAGCTGATCAACTACTATGATCATGTTTTGACAAATTGAATAGCTTGTTATTACGTTTAAAACACGAATTAGACTCACCAAAAGAAACAGGTGAAGAAGGAAAGAAATAACAAACAAGATCAAGCTCCTTTCTTGCAGTATCAGTATCATAGCAAAGAATAGCACTTCAATTATTGCTATTTTGTTTGTTTGTTTGTTCGTTCGTCAGTAGTTCAATTATTGCAAACAGTGACTATACATTGATAAAGCTTTTAAATCCATCTGTGCTTTTTAGTGGATCGACCATCGATGTATGATAAGAACAAAATAACTAACGGTCCAGAGACTAATAGATTAAAACTCATTTGACCTGGCTACCTAACTTGCAGGTAGGGATGGATACAATACAAATAATGTTTTTCAGGAGGAGTTATTTGAGTTTAGATTCAGTTTAGTTTAAATTGAGCTTTGATCGAGTTTAAGTCTAATATAAGTTCAAGTCTGATATTTTTAGTTATATATAATAATAAATATTAAATATTTTTTATACGTAATACTTATGTATATTTTACTCTCTTTTTTTATTTTTTACATGTATAATTTTTTACTTTTTATACGAAAAATCCATCCAACGATTTATTATTAAGCTCAAGCTGAGTCAAATTAGAACATAAAAGCTTTTGAATCGAGACAAATATAAACTCATATTTCTAATTCGAAAGGCTCAAATCCAACCCTAATCTTCCCATTCTCACTTATCCCCCCCCCCCCTCCCTCGGATATGATTCTCAGAATAACGCCACCCATCCTGCTTTCTTTTTACATCTATTTCTTTTGGTTGTGTTTGGTTCTATAGGAAATAAAAAACAGAAAGTTGAAGGAAAGTTTATATTTTGTATCAAATCAAATACAACATAAGCAAAGGCACCCATCTTAAATAAATTTATTAACCTATAAATTATCTTTAGAAACCCATCAAACCAAAAGCAACATAAGCCATTAAGCCCAAAACAAAAGCCATAATAAATTAAAAGAGAAAAACAAAGCATCTTGCAACGTTTTGGGTGTTTTAGAAACAATTTGTCCAAAAAAAAAGGCAAGGATGACGCACACAAATGGAAAAATGGTCCAAATTTTAGGCTTCAGAAAAATCTAGAAAAATGTCAACTTTCGGTCTAGTAAACTTTGTACATCAAAAGAAATATTAAAATGAATCGATCATCAATCATCACAATGAAAAGAAAAATATCAGACAAAAAGGTAACAATAATAAACCTTGTTTTGGACAAAGGGAACCCCCACCCAGGTGATGGGACTCTTCAATGTCATTCATTTATGATACATACATGGTTCGCAGTCAGAATCAGAATCAGAATCTGAACCAAAACCTATTGGATTGGAAATCTGAATTGAAATGGTCTATTCCCATAATTGATTTGGTTCAGACAATAATAAGAATAAAAATGAGAATATGGGATTTCATTCTGGAGGGGGAGGGAATGATTATTCTCTCAAATGAGGGAATGCTATTCTAGTAGAAATGGAAATAGAATTCAATTCTACCCAAATTTGTTAGCAAAATGTTTAATTCCAATTCCAAACCACTATTTGGGGGCCAACTATAGCGAAAATCCAGCACTCAAAATTGTCATCTTACCGTTCTCAAGGTCTCTCCCATATAAGTATCCAATGCCCATCAACTGCTTTGGTCGGTCCCCTCCTGATACACTCTCTGAACTCTGAACCTCGTATATTAAAGTAAATGTTGACGGTACCTCTTCTCTAACATCTGCCAGGGCTGGGATACTTATCCGTGACCAGTTGAGAGCCCACATTGCGAGCCAAGCTATTCCTTTGCTCGCCTGCTGCTCAGGTAAGGCGGAAGCTCAAGCATTTCTTCATTTAAACTGGCCATCCATTTTAGCCCTCGCATGATAGTTGATAGGGGTCTGAAATCAGAATCAGAATAGCTTATTCTAACTTCAACTGTTTGGTTGGACGGAATTGGAATCTCATTCTCATTCCTACCGGAATGGCATTCCCTTATTTGAGAGAATGGCTACTCCCTACCTCTCCATTGGGAATTAAATCTGATTCCTGCTAATTCCAATTCCCATTCTTATTCCTATCTGAAACAAACAGACTATGGGAATAGACCATTCTGATTCCGATTCCAACTGTGAACCAAATGGACCCTTAATCTTTCATGAGTTATTATTATTGAATGTTACCAGATGTCCGTGCCTGTCTCATGAGTCATGAAGATTAATTATACTCGGCGTAGTGATATTTAGAGTTATTTGGTTGACAGTCAATCTAGAATCGAAATTAAAATTAGAATTGGCTGGAATGGATTCTTATTCCCAAGAGAGGGGAAAAGACCATTTACTCATATGGGGGAATGCCATTCCACCAAAAATATGAGAATGAAATTCCAATTCCGTCCAACCAAACAGTTGGAATCAGAACATACCCTTCCGATTCCAAATTTTTATTCCCACAAATCAAACGGACCCTGAAATACGTAGTCACCAGCTACAGGATCTTGATAACCACGTTCGACTCGGTTTCTTTTGTCCATGTTCAATATACAGTAATCATGCTGCTCATACTATTGCTCAAATTCTCTCTTATGTACTTGGATCCTATTACATGGACGGATTCTCCCCTGGACCTTTTAGTTCCTACCATCCAACTGAGTTTTATAATTGAATGAACCTTGGTTTACGCTTTTCAATATATATATATATATATATATGATACATTACGGTGGGATTAAGAGTTTGATTGCACCATGGAGAGCAAGAAGTTATGCGAACTCGTGTGATCCTGCATCTCTATATTCTGAAGGAAGTAATGGAGGGACACCAGTGACCATTTCTTTTTTTTTTTTCTTTCTTTCTTTCTTTCTTTTTTTCTTGGTATAAGGCTATAATCTGACAAGTAAGAAATTGTGGTGCAACTGATAACATATGAATGCTTTGGAGAGAAAAGGCAAATTTTGTTAATTTATTTGTGATTGGTTAAACCGAAAAACGGTCAAGGAGAATCCGGATTAGGTAGGCACAACATTGTAAAAATGTATAATGAGCACTTTGAAAATTTTTCACACCTGTTCCTTAAAATACCCCCAACCTATCCTTGAAAAAGATTAAAACCCACTTTTGACAGTTGTCAAAATATTTATCATGTGCTCATTGAACATGCCTACTAGATCTAATCCCCATATAGGAATGAAAACAAAGTGGGACAGGGCCAATTTTTGCATATCCTGGTCCCGTCCCCAAACACATGGTACACTGCCCTGACCCCGTAATTTCCAGTCCCATTCCCTTCTCCACGGGGAACATAGATCCCTGAATTTACCCCACCCTGCCCTGGCCATTCCTAGCCATGGTTTCATTCATTGATTTTGGGTTTCTTTCTCGTTTATTTTTTTGATAAATTAACATATTGAAATTTGACCAAGTTGTTTATCACAAATTCTTCTAAAAGTCCAAATATCTTTGTCTTAAAGAGCATATGGTTATTTGGTTTATCAAGTAACTTGTGATATATCTATTCTCAAAAAAACAGGGAAATTTAGTGTGTGTATGGATCAATTCGGGTCATTCAGGTCTGGATCAATTCGGGACTGGATAGAATTAACTCCAGACCAATAATAATCAGAACAATAGATCAAGAACCAAAACCAACCTACCGGTTTTAGATCCTGAAACCAAAACCCAACCCATTGACAACCCTAATGAGACTGACGACAATGTTGGATAACAATGCCTGGCCCTACCTTGAGTGCAGCATAAGCGCCATCAGTATTAATTTTGAGTGTCTAAATGTGGAGTTAGGGATCCAATGCGTAGGTCCATTTTGCACCGGAGGAGGGCGGAGAGTGGGTCAGAGAACTCGCTTGTAGCTCGTTTGTACGTGCAGGGACACTAAGAATTATGTCCCATGGTGTGAAATCTTTGCCTTAAATGTAACTTTTGACTTTTGAATAGGCCTAATTCGAAACCTAAGCTTAAAACAGTATAAAGTCAAACCCAAAGCCCGACCATGAACAGGTCTCTATACACTGCATAAGCAACTCCAAATAAGCACATGCATTTTTTGGGGGTAAACCCCTTTATCTTCCAGAACCGACGCCAGGTCACCAGAAACCAGATAAATGCAGGGTGGAGATTGGACGATGGATGCAAGGTGGAGTCCATATCAACAACTGTGGCGGGGGTCATTGGAGGCAAATTATGATCAAACTTCTGGGTGCACTCTTTAAACCTACCATCCCCGGCAAACCTTGTATATTCTCTCGCCACTGAAACAATTCTCACCATTTGATTTGCACAGTGCAGACATTGTGCATCGACAAGACAGGACCTATATATTAAATTGGTGATCTTTCATGACTTTTGGCTCTGCCTCATCGATGATCTAGTCAGTGGATTAAATTAATGACCATGCCATGCCATGGTTCAGCTGACTTGCAAAATATATGTTCTGACACATTCATTTGGGTTGATATGTTGCGATACTTTGAACCTTCATGGGTCATTGGTTGCGATCTAGTCAGTGGATTAAATTAACTGACCACGCCACAACATGCCATGGTTCAGCTGACTTGCAAAATATATGTTCTGACACATTCATTTGGGTTGATATGTTGCGATACTTTGAACCTTCATGGGTCACAAATTGGCCTCCCTACATAGCTCTTGGCTCGTAAGGTGCCAACTAGTTGGTTAGTAAGGTCTCCTGCTGGTAATAGTGGAGACTTCAGATCAAATCCCACCTGCACCTGGGTTGGGGGATGAGTTACCCCGTTTGTGTAGCCCTTTTAAAAGATATCAAAAAAAAAATAAAAAACTGTTGGCTCGAGCCAAATAACTAACAACATTTCTTTACCAAAACATTTTGGCTGGTTAGAAGAATCAGGGCCCGGGAGTTGGGCCATCATGTGAACTGGAAGCAAAGGCAGAGTGAAAAAAAGACAGCAGACACCCTACAACAAGAAGCCCACTTCTTGCATCTGAAACGCTTATTGACAGCAGAAACACATTCATTTGAAGAGCAGAGTAAGGAAAACACTACAAAAAAAAGTATTTCAGTTATCTTGACTCCATAAGACATGGTATTCTTCCTCTCTTGCTCCAAGGATCCGCTTCAAATCGTCTCTGGGCCAGTCAGTAGAGTCCTCTACTGGCCAATAACATCATGCCATCTCAATTTATCAGTTTTGGATCTTTAGTGGGTTAAGGACTCACTGCCAACACTAGTGGAGTCCGGATCTGCTCCTCACAAGACATTTCAGCCGTGCATGAGGAACATCTCCTGTACTTGTGTGCTGTTTTCATGGGGAGATGTTTCCAATATAGTGGATATGTGCTATGAGGTCGGTGTGAGGTGCACTCTGTGAAGAGTAAATCCTGATTCTTACTAGTGATTGCTAGTTATAGCATTTCAAAATAATAGATCAAGAGAGAAAAAAAAAAAAAAGAGAGATGTTACATTATATTATATAAAGCAGATACTTGCCCTTGGATTCCATACAGGTCATAAAAGTCAACTCCAAATATCATATTCTCATTTAGGTACATGCATAGCACATGCTCTTATACTAGTACTTGGAAAGTGGAAAGACATTAACTTCAATTAAACTTGAAGCCCCCAATAGCCCATTAAGAGTAGCATATATGATCAACCAGATTTGAATATTAGTCTAGTTGATTTTGCAGCAGACTGAAGTTTGATACTGTGGATCAGACATTTGCCCCACTTTTGTTTTATTTTGATACTTCTGCAGCATACAGGTGCCCAAAGCAATCATTATTTTGTTATGAAACTTTGGTGGTTCTGTTTTGGACAGATGCCTGATTTTTCATCCTCCAATATCCATGAAGATCAAATCACAGGAACCAGAAAGAGAAGCAATGTTTTCTGAGAGGTGATTGGAGGAAGAGAATGTTTTGGGTTGCAGAGTAGCTTAGGTCTGTAATCAAGTTAGAAGGGAGAGGAGATAGATATAGGGAGAAAGAGAATTCTTATTTTCTGTTTTCCCTCTGTATCTTTTAAAGTCTGGATCTGCTGTAGAGGGGGGTTAAGGACTTTAGGGTATGGGGATGAGCTACCCCCGTTGTGTAGCTCCAAGAACATGAGTACCAAAAAAAAGGATCTGCTGCAAGCAAAAAATCATATAAATATGCTGACAGCACAGCAAATATCTCCCATACTTCTATGCAAATACAAGGTCTAGAAATACCCTACAAGGTTTTGCACTGTACATATTTGTATTTACCCTATTCCCAAATGGAGCCGGATGCTGTGCTCTCAGCGTGATCACAACTACACAAATGCTTTTTCCTTCCAGTCGATTCTGTTGCTATTTCTTTTTTTTAATTAATTTATTATTTTTGAAATCCTCTGGTTTTGGCGGTTAGTATTTAACTCACCAATGATTCAAACACAACCGGTTGAGAAGACATAATATTGACTGTGCAACTGGCTCGACCAGTATGGTTTCTGGCTGGTTGTAGCAGATACTTGGGATCAAATCCCGCTATCACCAGGGTTGGGGGGGTTATGCCTGCCCATTGTGTAGCCCCATGAAGAAAAAAAAAAAAAAAAAAAGACAATGTTTGTTAGTGAAAAAAGAGATGGCATAATATTGTTGGGCCAATAGAGGATTCTCTCCTGACTGATCTGGAGAGGATTTGATTGGAATTCTTGCATGATGCTCCATTAACCAAAGAATCATAGCAATAAAGAATTCTCTTTGTTCTCTGCCTCAATGATGGTCCCAGCTACGCAGGGTCTAGGGAGGGTAGAATGGATATGGACCTAACCTTTGGCATTTATTTTATACAAAGACTGATTCTCAAACTCAAATCAAATGCGCAATTTTACTCTTGTTGGCAACCAGACTTCAAAGACTAAAGCAATACCAAATAAGGTCTGGCTTTGTTCTATTATTCTGGTGTATCTTCAATTCTTGGTCTCAGCTACTTATTAACAGACATGAAGGGTAGGCTCAGACCAGACTCAAACTAAATGTGAAGAAATGGAATGGCAGAGACAGAAGGATTTGAGAATAAATACCAAACAGGAGATAGTGAAAGCTTATGATGATTTCCAATTCTGGACCATATATCTAAGAATTTGGTAGTGTGGATCAATTTTAACATCCCAAAATAGTCCATGGAAACTTCTGTCCAGAATACAGCATACAACATTTCTTATTCTTAAAACGTTAACATCAATAACCTGTTCTTTCACACAGGCCTTTTTTTTATCAATAACAAGTAACTTCATTAAATTTTAAGAAGCTTTAAATACAAGAAGAGGGGGGGGGGGGGGGGTAAACTGTCTTAACTCCCCAACAAGCAAATAACCGAAGAAACAAAATTAGAAATGAGCCCAAAACAAAGAGCTCCTCTTCACTCCTTGCTTGGCTAACCCATCAGCAAATGAATTAGCAGTTCTCTTCACCTAGCTGCACTTTATCTCAATGCCCTTAGCCAGCCATTTAATTTTTTTTTCTTCCTTTCATTGCTGTAGTTCCACATACCAATATTGGCTTCCTTTAACCATCTCACCACCACCTCTGAGTCGCCTTCAACTACCAGCCTCCTGATGTTCAAATATCTTGCTCTTTGGATTCCTTCCAAAGCCACAAAGATCTCAGCCCTGAGAGAGTCACCTTCTCCAATTGGGCCTGAGTACATGGCTAAGACATTCCCTTCCTCATTCCTAAAGACTCCCCCAATACCAGACAGCCCTAGATTCCTTAAGCTACTGCTATCGAAATTCAGTTTTATGAATCCAGAGGAGGAAGAGATCCAAGAAGGATTTGGAACCCTCTTAATCTGGGCAGAATTTACTATCTCTTTCCAATTTCTCAGCAAGTCATCCAAGGAGAAATCTATGAATAGGTCCATGGATTTCAGCCATTGTGCCACCCTTATGTGGATCAACTATATTATGTTCTCAATGTTTCTCTCCTTGTTTGACAAGATTCTTGGATTTCTTTCTTCTCATAAAGACCAGCATACATCTGCCCTAATACATCTCCACATGATCCTTCCTCTTTTCATTGGCCAACTGAAGTAAGGAGAAAACAGGCTTTGCACATTCATTGAGGGGTTCCAATTACACCCAAAAAGGCAGAAAACCCATTCCCATATAGTTTTAGCAAAAAGGAAAGATACCATTAGGTGGTAACCATTTTTCCCATCAGCTTTGCAGAGAGTACACCTATGCGGAGATAAACAAGTCTTGGGTCTCTTTCTTTAAAGCAAATCACTTGTGTTAATTCTTTCCAAGAAAATTTCACAACAAAAACTCCCAACCCGAGGAGGGATGGGCTTACACCAGACCTCTTTAACAAGAAAGGACAAACCAGGAGGAGCAAGTGGCTGAGTTAAGGTTTTAAAGAACGAGGCACAAAAGAAGGAGCCCGAGGGAGAAGGGGTCCAAATTCTGGTCTTCCTTTGAAGAGTCCAAGAAAACATTTTCAAGAGTGGCCAATAGAGTCAAGGTGCAACCCAGTTCAGTGTCCCTGACAGCCTTTCTTAGGCCCAAGTTCCACCCAAAACAGAAGCCGAGTCTGAAGGAACAAGGAAAGAAGAAATAGCATTTTTCAGGTCAAACAAAGCATACAAAGAAGGAAACTAGTTCATCAATAGGGAATCCCCAACCCAAGTTTGTTCCCAAATTTTATGAAGTTACCTGAGTTCAAATCATACCTTATCCAAGGGGAGAAGATTGGAATTAAGTCATGGATGGCTTTCCATGGAGAAGCACTTGTAGTCCTTGTCAGAATTCCAAGATCCCAACCATTGTCCTCCAACCCATGAATGCTAGCCACTATCTTAGCCCACAACTTTTCCTTTTCTAATGGTCACCTCCAAAACCACTTCCCCATTAATGCTATATTTCTTTTCCTAGAGCTTCTTACATCTAGTTACCATCTCCCAACCCACCCTATGCTCCCTCTTGTCCTCTCCTAGCTCCTACAACAAATCCCTCATTAGCTTTTCCAATCTATTAGAGACCTTTGTAGGTATCTTTATCACTGGAAAGAAATAGACAGGTACTTTAGCTAGGGTAGACCTAATCAATGTAATTCTCACCTCTAAAGAAAGATAATTTTTCTTCCAAGAAGCAAGTATTTTTCATATCCAAAAGAATGGCAACAACCATCCTTAAGAAAACAAACAAAATGAGTCCCCCATTGATATGCAAACTTTATTACTTAAGAAAATACCCAATATAAAAGAATGGACTTTCCAATTTGCAATCAAGTGGTGCATGTAATAGCTACAGAAATCCATTATAGTCTGAGCCCATAGATAAGGATGTAATTCTAGCTGATGATACAAAAATGATGAAGTGGATAAGAAATACAAAAAAGAAGGGTTAATTGCTTAAATGTACCCTGTGGTTTGACAAAACTATTTAAATATTCCTTGTGGTTTCCAAAACTACTTAAATAGGCCCTTCGTTAGTGAACACTTTCAGCTGTTTGCCCTTCGCCCTTTGATGGTCAAAAGTGCCCTTGACTAAGAGGAAATATAATCCTAAAGGCAAACCTTCCCTCATTGGTGTGGTAGAACCAAAGGTAGCCAAGAAGAATATCTCAATCTAAGTTTGTGGCATTTAACAAAAAAAAAAAAAAAACAGCTAATTTATAGCAGTAGGAATTAATCATGAAGAAAATAAAATTGAAAAGGATCTCATATTAGTCCAAAGATTGAGAGAATTTTTCCCATCTGTTGAGAAGCACTAACCTGATCGAAGAAATACACAAAGTTCAAACTAGATTGTTGTTGCCAGTCATAGCAACCTTAGAGAGAATCTATTACATGTTATCTTCTCTTTGTTCAATCCAGTGAAAAATTTTAATAGTCACTCCTGCAACAACTTAACTGCCTGCTGTAAACATGAGCAAAATTTATGTCCTTTTTTTAGAAGAGGTAAAATATACTTTCATTAAAATAAATAAACCAAAGCCCTATAATCTCGAGGTTTTCAGGCCTACTCAATTTTGGAAATGGATGGAGATTACAATCCAAGAATGGATCACCCTGAGATCTAGAAACTCAAACGCCCAACAAAATAAAGTATTTTATGCATGATTTTGAAAACCAAACTGGACCGAACAGTCGGACTAGTTGACCTAGGAGCCAATCATGGCTCCAGGTCCATTTTGGACCCCAAAACCATCTGATCAGGGTTCAGACTGGATAGTCGAACCCATAGTTGTCGAGGCGACACCTAGGCAACAAGGCACCCTTGGAGGCTCACCTCGCCAAGTCGCCAAGCAATTTTGTATATTGTCTCATAAAATACTTTTATATTGTTATTTTTTTAGACTACAAGTATAAAATAGACATTATTAAACAAAACTATTCATTTTTTGTGTTTATAAACTAATTTCTTTTTATTATTTTCTTATTTGTTAGGGTTTAATCAACACAAGCATTGCTAACTGCTGTATTGAACCATCAAAGACTTCAAAATCTGAACCAATGAGTAAGGGAAGAACTTAAAATTTTGTCTAATCAACACATTTCTCCTTCTTCTTCCACCTTTTCTTTTCTTCTTTTCCTACAACAAAAATAGGGGTTCAGCCCCTATATTTTTTGAATTTTCTTTTCTTTCTTCTTTTTCTTCTCATAAATATGTTGATTTTCTAGACTTAAACATGAAGTTTATAATTTTCTTATGAAGATTACAAATAGTTATTAAGGAAAGATGGTTATGGAACCTAGGAAACTACCCTAAGATATGCGGGTGACGCCTAGTTGCCTAGGCAGGCAACTAGGCGATAAGGCGACCCCTGCCTTCTAGCCTCACCTTGGCGCCTTGAAAACTATGGTCAGACCAGTGGACTTGGGAACCAGTCATGGCCCCAAGTCCAGTTTTGGACCCCAAACCATCTGATCATAGTTCCGACCAGACAGTTGAACCATTCAAAATGTCAAAAACCCCCACTCTATACACCAATGCCTACTCGTGAATTGGCATCAATTCCGAACTGGCACCTAACCCAACTGTTATTTGGGCCTAAAAATTCTGACCCTGGGCTGAACCGTCATTCTCCCAAAGGGTTTTAGATAATGCAGCTATGTCTCTTTGGTACATTTGGAAAAAAACGAAATAACAAGATTTTCAACAGTTCTACCACTCCCCCTCTGGTGATCATTGAGAGAGCTAGAACTGGATTATTTGAGTTCCTCTCGTGCAATGTAAATGATGAACAAGAGAGTGCTGCAACAAGAATGACCCCTGTTCAATGAAAAGCACCTAGTTTCAATGAGATCAAGATCAATTTTGATGCTTCAAGAAGATCAGATGGTAGCTGTGCTATTGGTGTCGTTGCTTGTGATCATTGTGGTAGAGTGCTGTTTGTGATCAGTAGAAACATTGGCATGTGCTCCATCAACGTCATGGAAGCCTGGGCAGCCCTAAGAAGCTATCAAGTAGTAAGCAAATTCAGGAGACAACCAAATATTATAGAAGGAGATCCTAGTGTGGTCATAAATGCCTTGAGAGGTCTGGAGGTTCTGCCTTGGAGCATTAGATCAGTTCTGGAAGAATGTCACAATGTCTGCCTTGAGGCTTCTCTCACAGTTATGTATGTGCATGTCTTCAGGGAGGCAAATTTTATTGTTGACTGGTTGGCCAACTTGGGCCATACTGCTTCTATCTCCTGTAACT
This sequence comes from Nelumbo lutea, assembly GCF_056320005.1. Taxonomy (NCBI): domain Eukaryota; kingdom Viridiplantae; phylum Streptophyta; class Magnoliopsida; order Proteales; family Nelumbonaceae; genus Nelumbo; species Nelumbo lutea. Next base: position 42,001,819 of record NC_142686.1, on the reverse strand, counting down.
CTTTGGCAGTGGGTACTTTTGGGCTGTTATGTATGTCCGATGCTTGGGGTAGGATAACTCCAAAGCCCTTGTACAACTAGAGGCTGTACAAGAGAATTTACAAACCTTACAAAAAAGAATATCTATACCACCATACCCTGAATGCTTACAAAATGATTTTCAAAAGAGGACTGCTCTAAAGTTTAAGGCTAAGAAGATAACAACTAGTTTTAATTGTCGAAGACGCATTAGGAGAACTAGAAGCAGAAGCTGTTAGGATAGTGTTTCTTTGGGTGACAAGGTGGATAGGAAAGAAGACAGGTGAGGGGTGCATGGCAGACTTGTCAAAATGCAATGTGATGGATTTCAGTAGAGTCTCAAGAGTGAAAAGTGAAAACAACATCCAAGTTAAAAAGATAATGAGTGTATTTTTTTCTTGGAAGTGAAAAAAGGGTCAGAGAAATCTTTAACGAGATATAACAGGAGGACATTCATCATCCGCCTCCTAAGGGGGATTTGTGTGGTCTAGATGAGGAGAACAGTGGTGATGAGTTGGATGGTGAATTGGCCAAATACGATTACAGTGGCTTGCCCGATATCAGGAAGTTAAGAAAATTGGTGGATGTTTATGTAGACAAAGTAGTCAAAGCAGGAAAGTATCCCCTGACTTCAAATAACTTAGAAACCTTCACCCATAAGCCACATGTGAAGCTGCAATGTAATGGCAGGTGGTCTACCAATGCAAAATTTATGTCCAGTTCCACAACAACCAAGTCTTGAACTCATGGTTCTAATGGTTCTTTTTTTCTCTTTCCAACTGTGCTTCTAGTAACATAATTACATGAATTGCTGCACAACAATTATGATACTGATACATGAGACCAGCATGGTTACTGCCCCCACACCATCCAAGCTATTATCATCATATTCATTTTCTTTTCTTTTCTTCTTTTTTTCAATTAACAATGAAATCAAAACATTTTACTAAAAGAAAAATATCAAGAGTTTCAAATACCTTCGAACTCATTAGCTACCACTCTTACAAATCTCTATACTAGGGATTGGACAGTTAGGTCAGATTTGTTTGGGGCGGGGGACACCACACCCAGGAGGAAACCTAAATTTGAAATTGTGATGTAATGTATTATAATAGCCTACCATTCTGTCTTACTTTCATGCTGTTCTATCTGTTGTAAGCTTTTTATTTCTTGCCACATCAAGGATTCTATATTTAATTAAATCTCTTGATCTTGTCAATCATAAAGAAAAAGACCTTCCAACTCTAGAAACAAGATGGACCAAAAAAAGCCACCAAAAAACACTGATCAATTTCAACATCTTCCTCTATAACTACCCTGATAGAGTCAAACCCTAGTACAGAATCTCTTTCAATTAGGGATGGTAATTTCTAACCCAACACATCCGATCACTCACTTATAACCCACTCGTTTACGTAGTGGGTTGGAAATGGCTTGAATCACCTATTTGGAAGATTTATCCTCCCCCAAAACTACGGGTCACAACTACCCATCTACAGTGGTGGAGTAGTCAGGAACCCAACAAACTCCAAACCCCAGTTGTTTGAAACCTGCCAGGACAAATCCAATCCATCAGCTTTAGACTTCTGAGAGAACAAATGAACAGCAGCCAAATCAACATTGAGGACAAGGTCATAGAACCATCTCCCAAAGGTAGATGCTCATTTTTAGCAGCAAAAATGAGATCATGCAGAGAGAAATCAAAATCACCTTCAAATCCTTCATCTATGAGGAAATTTTCTGGAAAGTTCAAATTATTGGAGAAAAAATTGTGACCAAACATGGGGAGAGGCAGAGAACTGAATTCAGAGGATGTATTACGGTTCAATGGGTCAGTTTCAGAGACAGAATGAAATGGAGAGTGTTGCAGACATGTCATTTTTTAGGGTTTTTGGGTTTCAACCTTTCAGGTTGGAAACTAAAGGAGCCCCTAAAGGGAGAAGAAAATAAAAGATGGAACCGAAGATGTAGACTTGTTTAGAAAGGAGAGATGGCAGGCGTGCAATGTTTTTTACATATTTCAGGACACTTCCATGAACCTTTTGTTTGAGCTTCTGGTGGATCTTACAGGTGTCTACATCAATGCCCTCCACAAGCCATACAAAGACCTTGTGGAGGGCATTGATGCATAGGATCATGACTTCTTCTTTTTTCATGTCAGGAGGTAGATTAAAGGGTTAGAATCTTTACATTCACTTAATCCTTTTTGTTGTACTAGTCTTTTCTTTTCTTTTTCTTTTTTTTTTTTTTTTGCTTTTTGGAGATTTCTATTCACTTTTCTTTTTCTAGGTAGAGGTTGTTGGATGGATGGAAAACATGTGACTGATGTGACTAAGCAGGTCAGATAAAAGAGTTTTTTTTTTTTTTAATTTAAACTAGGAATCTAGATGACTGAGTTTTCCATCCTAGCAGCTAACAACATTACCTTCCTTAATGCATCCTAACTTAAGGTTGTCACATTCTACTTTTCATTGCAGACATTTCATATCAGTTTAACAAACATGATGTCAGAAACATCTCTTCCACTTCAGCTATGCCACAACCTGGCAGATACAGTCATACAGAACTCAATATCTGATTAAAAGAAATGAACATAAATTATAGTCTTAAAATGCGTCCCTTCTAGATTCAGCAGATAAGGCTCAGAACAGAACTTTGTTCAATCAGGTTCGTTGGAATATCTAAATCAGGAGAGAAGAGAAAGGTAAAAAAAACAAAAAACTTCAAAATTTATATAGTTCCCAACACCACCAAGAAAGGTAAATTGGTCACATTAGAACAAGGTAATTTGAACTACAACCAACAAAAAGCCTCCTTTTTACTGATATCAGACATTAATTGTGACAAATAGGAATTCTGGCAACTGGTTATACCTTATATGGAAGGACAGTGGAAAAACAGATATCTTTGCAACAGCTTACTCTTGCCTCTCAAGGATGTTTCTACATGAAAAGAACATCTGACAAAGCAATAAAGTTATTTTCTCTTACCATGCATCCAGGGTCAAACTCCATGATAATTTTTATTATCACCAGCGTTCTCTTGGCCGACCATCAGGGAATATAGGAACCCTTTCTTCATAGTTTCTCAAGACCTCAACTTGATTAACTAGTTCAGTCTCTCTAATATTTCTGCTTCCATCAACATCATTGAAATCTGGGGGCATGTCACCATCTTCATCACTCCACTCATCCTCATCATCATTGTAATCATCTAAGTCATCATCACCAAACTCATTGCTCAATAAGTTGTCAACATCAGACCATTCACCAGCCTCCTCTTCACCACTTTCTACTTCTGAGTTATCAGCACTGTCAGCATCCTCACTGCCATCCATATTCATCTTAGGTGCACCGCTCCTTGTGAATCGGGGAACTGCAACAAGTGCACGAAGTTTCTCCTTGATAATTAATAACCGATCCTTGTCAATCAATTGGGAGTTATGATAGGCTTCCCGTAGGAAAACCGAATCTCTATCCCCCTTCAAGGACACATAGAACATATCAGGGTGCCTGATCAACATTCCCCTCAGCTGCTGAGAAAACCTAAACTCTTCTCTGAAATGAGTAAGGTGATCCACAAGTGTTCTCTTCTCAACAGTGAGACTCAAGATCTCATGAACAACTCCACGGGCATGCTTTTCTTTCTCTGGTGTACCAGACTTTAATTCTGAGAAATCAGCATATGGAGATATATAAGGAATTTCTCTAAACTTGCATATCCTTCTCATCTCACCTTTAGAAAGATTGAGACCCTTGGGTAGCTTTACTCTATTGAACTTGGGAGGCCTATCAATGATCAAATTCTTCTCTTCCAATTCTCTAGCACGATTCTCTTCTTCACTAAGTTCAGCCGCAGAGACAGCCAACTCGGGATCCCAATGGGTTAACTCCAATGCAGGGCCCCGCTCAGTACGAACAACCTTAAAATATTGAGGATATCTATGACAAATTGTGTCCCTGAATTCTAAAGGAAGCCCGAGGTCAGTCCTCAAATGAGCAATCTTCTCTAATAGAATCCGCTTCTCTAAGGACATCATCAATAATTTCCTCAACTTGACAACGAGCAAATCTTCTATTTCATTCCTCATTTTCAATTCCTCCAAATATAACCGCTCGGCCTCAGGGGTCAATTTGAACTTGAGAGAATAAACCCCTTCTTCCATTATCTCAAAAACAGCAGGAAACCGCTTCAATAAAGCAATAAAACGACGTTTCCGACCGAGGCCCAATTCCCTTCGGTACCTGCCCAAGTCTCTAAGCGACATTATTCTATCAGGTTGACTAACCAAAATCTTTCTTATTTTTAACACCAGTTTCAGCTTCTTGTCACGTTGGATAACGTTGTCAAAGGCAAGCTCCTTTCTTCTCTTGACAGCAGCTGTTATTGGGTGAAATGGCAAACATGCTCTTCTCTGATTACAGAGTCCAGGATTCTTGTCATTTAAAACCAAACGTGTCCCCATAAATGTGGTTTTGTCCGCATGTTTGGTTGAGAAGGAAAGATGAGTTTTGATAGAGAAGTTGGGTCTTTCACGAAAAGAAGATGGGCACGACGGAAATAGCGATAAAGGTGCCGGGGACGAGGGTTTTCTTGAGGAAAGCAACAGTTGTGGATCCATTACAGGATTTTTATATAGGAGACAAACGAAAATGGTACAGCGATATTGAGTAAACAAAAACAAAATTAGTGAAATAGTTTCCTCACCTGTTTCGCGGCTGGTTGTTTAGATTTAAAACTTACAATTCAGAAGTTCACCGGCACCGGTGGATGTTGAGCAGTTAAGCTTGAAGCTTAAACTGTACACTAGAAGAGCTTCTGGTCGCGGGAGATTTTTTCGTAACCCTCTTTCTTTATCCTTCGATTCCTTCCCCATCTTTATAAAAATCAGCCCTTCTCGGTTCATAGGTTCGATCGTCTGGTCCAGACTCCAAACGGCTCGATTAAATGACGTAGGCAGTGTTTGGGAACACAACTCTTGTCAGAGGTGACTTGTGAATGAGTGGTGGCGTTCAAGGGCAATTTTGCTAATTAACCCAATCAAAGGGTTGGGTCCCCATAAATCAAACGGTTTAGGGGTTACTTTTGGTAGAAAATATTAGCTTGGTGGTGTAAGAGTATTTGGCCGACTTGCAGATCCTGACACGTGGTGTCAGTTGGACGCATCCCAACCATCCTGCGGATCCTGACATGTGGTGTCAGTCGGACGTATCCTAACCACCCATCACCATCTGCTGCCACCTGCTCCCAACTACTACTCTCAGGCAACTCCGACTATAAAAAAGGGCTCTGACATAGAGGTAAAGACATACTGGAACTTAAGCTTTAAATCTCCTCTCTTGCTTGGTCTGACCCCTCATAGCTCTTATATAACTTGACCATCAAAGTTTCCACCCCCTAGGATAACTCTTAGGGCCTCTAACATCTTCTTTCCCTCAATAGGTTGGACTCGTTGGCCTCGTGCACTAGAAATTACATTTATTGCTCTCAACTCCACATCTGACAGCAATACTTGCATTGACGGCCTAGTGGAGGAAAATGAGAGATACAAAGTTTCATTCAGGAAATAAAAATAAAACAGCAAATCAGAAGAACAACCTAACTAGAAGGAAGAAAATAATATAGACTAACAAACCCTACAAATTAATCAAATACGACTAAACAAGCAAAACTAGATCAACTCATCAGGCCACTAAGGGCAATCAGAACAATTCACATATGCGCCCACAGCATGTCCCAACCTTGTATTGGGAATATCTCACACTAACAACTTCGAAGATGTTCCCATTGCATGCTAAGATGTGCATGTGGGGCATTTGTGGGACGCCCTTTGTCGGGGCGCAAATGTGATCTCAACGGCATGTGCTAGTGCTACTGCTACCCCGTCTACCGGATCACACGAATGGAACAAGAAAAGAAATCCACTCAGGGCCATCTGATCGTTTAAACTTGAGTATGGTTGTTTTTGGTACCTTTACTGTTTATTGATAAAATGTTTGCAATTGATCAATAGAAATTGATGTTAAGATATGAGGCTATGAGCACATATGATCAAGGTTTAGGGTTTTGTGGTGCATGTGCATCTCCCCACACCCCAGTGGTTTTTCAGTGTTTCCCTCCTTATGGGAATAGAGACAGTGACGATGTGGGATTTTGAAAGGGTTTTGTAAATTCTATGATGTGGGTTTTTTGGAGGGTTTTGTAAATTCTAAACATCTGTCTCTCCAAACCTCTCAACTCATATTCACCCCAAACCCACAACAGGTTGGATTTTCATAATGTAAACCCTCCCCAAATATGAAAAAGCAAAATTGTCGCTAACGTTACCTTTCTCAAGTTTGAGGGTGAGTGGGTCATGTCCAAAAACTGCATTTAATTTCCTATTATTTCCTATTGTATATAAGCAATACAATAAGGGGGGTGTTCTACAACATGAACATTTTTGTTTCCATTTATTTTTGGAATTGCCACATCAGCAAAAAAACAAAAACATATTCTTGAACTTTTTCTGTTTTTAAAGGGATAAATAAATTGGTTTTGTTTCAAAAAAACAACACATGTTTTTGAACCAACAAAATATTGGTTTTTTAAAACAAAAAACAATTTTTTTAGTACAAAAATTATATGATTTATGGAACATGGTGTTAAATAATCAGATGTGATGTAGGCGCATTCGGCTGGCTTGTACAGGGCTGACGCATGTCGACTAGATGGTGCCAACATAGGCTTGCCACGAGGACGCTTGGGGTTACTCGATGTGGACCAAGCGGATCCAATCACAGGGCACCACGTGGCCCTGGAAAAACATCTCGACAAGCCCTCGTACGACTCGCATCTGGACCATCTGAGCCCAACTAACCCCTAACAACTCAGACTATAAATACAAGGCACCCCCCACAAGGTAAGGCATTCGATTTGAAAATCTTTGTGATCTCTAGTGCTTTCTCCTCTAAGGACTTAGCGCTATTTGAAACCTCATCTGGACCCCCCGGCTCCAGACTCACTACTTACCTTGTGCACATATTAACTTGATTGTCGGAGTCTTCGCCTTGGGTTTACACCTGAGGCCTCCAACACCTTCTCCCTTGCAGATTCATTACCGTGGGGACCGTATCTCGCCCCTCTTCGGATGCCCTTCTCAATACCAGCCCTCAGCCTCTATCGTATCCAAAGGAGCAATCCGCCTCGGCCTCTAGCCCTCGGCCTCGGCTCATCTCTTCCGGGCCCTCAAAGCCTTCGGCCTTCCTTCGAAGCTCAGGAGCAAATTTACTTTGTTGCCCTCGGCCAACCCGAGCATCAACAAGATGAAAACATGTTTTTTAAACCAAATTCAAGAACATGTTTTTTGTTTCAATTTTGAAAACAGAAAACACATACACAATCAAGAACATGTTTTTTGTGTTCTTGTTTTAAGAAACAATCTATTTTCAAACAAGAAGATTCTGATTTGTTTTTGGAACCACCAACAAGGAAGACAATTCACGTTGTAGAACGCCCCCCTAAAATAATGTGAGTAAACATTAAATTTTTAAACTATTTGATTGAAACATATAGAGAATACACAAATCATCAATTATCCTGCACATAATATTCAAAACATTATCAAATTTAACACAACACATATTTTCATATGCCTTACAACAACAATATACAAGTCAAAGAGAATTAGGTTTTAACCTAATGTTGTACCCATATGGGTTGCAAAATCCCAAAACTTGTTCGGTCCTAAAATCCACTTTTCGAAAAAAAAAAAAAAAAAAACTCATCGTGAAGGTGAGTAGGGACAAGTATCCACCAGATAAGGATAGGAATTGCAACTCCTATATGAGAAACATATGCCTTCACCATTAGGGATGCAAATGGACCGGATCGGACTCGAATCAGGGTATATGCAAATCTGACCCGATAGCAAATATACAAGATCCGGCTAGATCTCACAAATGGTTATTTAAATCTGAATCCGCTAAGGATGTCAAACATCTGAATATGATTCTATTTGATTTGAATTATGAAAAGTTTAATAAATTATTAAAAGAAAAAATATAAAAGTTTAAAAAATATATATAAAAATATAAGTATTTTTTCAAAAAATATAAAAGTTTAAAAAATATATATAAAAATATAAAAGTTTAATATATACTGTCTTTACATAAGGAAATGTATTTATAAATACTCACTTCAATGCCAATGTCATTTAAGTAGTAGGACTAAATTTGATAGAAGGATGGCACAGGAGACCTAGTAAAGAATTCTTGGATCAGATTCATGGCTGGAGCTGGGACCGGTGCCGGAGATATTTGCGGCACATGAGGATTGATCTTTCTGTGACTAAAAATGGGTAATAAATGAACTGAAAAAGGTGGTGAGGTTTTGCTGATTAAATGGACAAAAGTAGAGAAGGAGGAGAGTAGGGAAGACCGGAAGAACATCGTTTCTGTTGCCGTTAAAATTGTATAACAACCAAAGGTTAATGGTTGGATCAGGAGAGGCGGAGAAAGGTCTGAGTCTGATAACAGAGGATTTTAGAATTTTGTCAGTAGTAGCTTCAACCGGTGATAGGTAATGGCCACTAGAGCACCGAATGACGTGTCAAAATTTTAGTGGATTCGAAGAGAAAATCCCTTCAAATCCAAACACACTAGATCCGGAGTGAGATAGATTTATCACACAAATGTATTTTTTCACAAAAATTAAACACAAAGGTTACAATGAAACATGGGATCTATATGGAGCCCCAATCCACTATATTGGTGAAAGTGTCAATGGACTCCAAATATCTAATACCTAGTTCGACATATGATCCAAATACCTGGGCATGGATTTAACCCAATTCAAACTCATAAAAATCTGAATATAGTTATATGTAATATAATAATGCACATATATAAATATTAAATATATAATACTTTATGTTTATATTATATTTTTATTTCTGTATGTTAAAGATATTTAATTTATAATTTTTTCTTTACTTAAATAGAAAGGAATCAAACTAGAGAAAATCTATGATGCAGAAAAAATATGGTATGAGAAGAGTTTTGACCAATCAAAACCCACTCATGAATTTTGATAAATAACACCTAATTGGCTACCAGCTTATGATTCCAGTTGACTGGTCAGAAGTTTTTTAGATATCATATATTTTTCATATCATAGTCTATCCAACTAACTAAATTTGAATCCAATTTGAAATCCAAAATACCAAACTGGTATTGGACCTTAAACCGGCCCCTCTGAACTGAATTTGAAGAAAAAAAGACTAAAAATTTAAAAAAAAAAGCTACCGATACTGCCCGATACACCTCTATCGATGTATCGGGCGTATCAATATTTTGAACCTTGGTATAATATATATTATATTATATTATATTATACATTAAAATATATAATTCATTACATATAATATATAATATCTATAATACATATTAAAATATTTATAGTGATGAAATTTGGTTTTAACAAAAATAACCAAAAAAATTAGTTTTGATTATTTAGTCTTTTCATTGAAAATTTTGATTTATTGAATTGAGATTTTACCCAAATAAACGATCCTATGGGAGACTATGGGTTTGGGCAATCATTTTGCTAAAGTGATTGTGACTTTGTGAGTCGTATGCATTCAGCCCGAAAGAAAAAAGCAGAGTACGCAAACTTGGTTTGACCTGCGTATTGCACAAGACCACCCACATTCTAGCTGCGCAGGTAAAGAGTTAAAAAGGAAAATCTAAATGCATACCATATCCCAGACTAGGATAACCAGAAAGGTATGTCCACAGTCCACTGATAGGACTTTGTATGCCAAATTGCCAATTAACCTGCATATAAGTGCATATTTGTCGGCTGTAAGCCTGTAAATGTTAGAAATTAGAATTGCCTGATGTTGTCAGAAACTCAGTATGACTGCGAGAAAAAAAAAAGTAAATGGCTACTCCAGGAGCCCAATTAATTGGCAGTGAAAGTGAAATATTGGACATCCACTGATTGAACTGAAGATATCCTAACATGAAGAACTTTCTGAAGATGGTACATTATGAGGGGAAAAAGAAAGTATCAGTCACAACTCTTCCAAAGAATCTCCAGACTTCATGATTTGCTATTTAACCAGTAACATGACCTTTAGAATGTTTGCCAACTGCTGATTTTGTATAGTACATGCTAACATAAAATCCTTTAACCATAAAACAATAATTACAGCCAGTTCTTAAAGAATTGATTTCCACAGTCGCTGTGTCAGCAAGTGCTGCACCCCCTCTCATCGAAGCTGCCCTTTGCCTCCAAGCCGTCGAGCAAGCGCCCAATCTTTTTGCACTAGAGCAGCAGCAGGAGAAAAAAAAATGTTAGAAAAGGTAAAAAGAAAGAACAATGCCCAATATAAATAGAGTGCCTACAAGATAAAAAGATGCAAATACTAGCTTAGATTATCATGTCAAGGATTGTAAGGCACTCATGGAACCTATAGTTTGTAGGAACTCAAGCCAACAGGCAATAAGGTTCTGATTTGTGCCAGTTAGAAGTGGTTACACACTGAAGGGGCTACAAGAGCTCGAGGTAGACCAAAAAGGACATGGGTAGAAGTAGTAAGAAATGATTTAAGGACTAATAATTTGACAGTGGATATGGCTTTGAATAGAATAGATTGGCAAAACAGGATTTATGTGGCCAACCCCATATAGTTGGGATAAGGCATGGATGATGATGATGATGAACCAAAACTCTGACCAAAGAAGGGTAGTCCTACAGGTGGCAGACTTGCTTGCTAAGGAAGCATTCAACGGCATGGTTGTGGACATTTCTTGTCTTCCTTTGCCTCTTTCTCTCATTGTCTTTTCTGATTTTGGGGGACATGCTACCCTGTAGCACCCTCCGGTTCCATAAAAAAAAACACCCCCATTCAACCACAACCGCCCAACCAAAACAAACTTCTGAACCACAACTCAAATGAGTAAAACCAAACCAGACTAAAAGCAATGAACAAGCCAGCCCCCAACTGAAGCCAAAACTGCAGACTAAAAAGACAAAACCAGAAGAAGGATCCATCAGCTATTAAATAAGCTAGTGGAATAAATCATTATCAATCATCTATTAAATAAGAAAAGACCTAGAGAAGATTTAAGAGAAATACGTAAGAAAATCAGAGATTTGTGGCAGGAAGAAACAGTAATTAGAACATTAAGAGAGGTGAACTTCACCCTTGGGTTGGATCCTTGAACCTCATTTTCCCGTCTTAATTAGACCACATTAATAGGAATTGGATCTTGGACACAGTTCTTTTTACATCAAAACTGCAATGTAGGGTGTGCAGTAACAAAGGGTTGTGATTAAACTTGGAAGCTTTCTCTACATGCTTGTCATGTCTAGTGGAAAGACAGTGAATCATTTTTTCACTCACAATTTTCGCACGATGTCATAGGATTACGACTCTTCAGATTCTTCAGAGTGCATAGGATTCTTTACAGCAATCTGTCAGAGCGCATGACGAGTTGGACCTTCATACCTTTAGGGAAGAGGAAAAATACTCCACAGAAATGTCCTTTTCCAGAAAAGAAGCAATGCTTTTGAGGAGTTTTGGACAGAGATTTCTAGGATGGTTCGTGACAAACTTAATCTATCACCAAAAACAAAAGGAAAAAAGAAAAGTTATTAAGCATCGTTAGGGTGGCCTTCATACAGTATTGCTGCCCTGCCCAGAGACATTCTCATGGACAGGCTTTTTGAAGTTTTGGTTTCTTGTGGTCCACACAGGCCTATTAGCATTGGAAATTGATCATCCATGTCACATTGGCACCCTTCTGACCTAGGAACTATTAGGCTGAACTGTAATTGGTGTTTATCAGGGGATACAAACCATTTGGTATTTGACGAGCGTCAAGTATCACCCAGTGGTTTGCTAAGGCATCCCAACAAACTTGAGACTCTAGCCATCCAGGTTCTAGATACATTATATTTTTGGGTTTGAAAGGCTGAAGGGGAGAAAAGACTCTTGCCATCCAGGCTCTTAGATACATTAGCCCTGTTTCATGTTGTCTGATCTAGGGCGGCAAGTTGGTTGCCTGACTTGAAGAATTTTAACTGCATTGGTCTCAGGTTAGGGTTCAGGCCCATTGGAAATTTAACAAATTCCCAACAGTCCAACCCAATCAGACCCAAGTTGCACCCCTAGTCTGATCTGTTCCACCCCCAAAACACACAGAAAATGTTAACAGAAAGCAGTAAATCACAAATCACATCCTTCCAAGGTAAGAATTAAGGGTCCCCTTTTGGTTTGCTGGAATAGGTGCCTGGAATCAGATTCATCCTGATTCCAACCATTTGTTTAGTTGGAATGAGGCTCTGATTCCCATTCTTGGCAGAATGGGGTTCCCCCATATGGGGGAATGGCCATTCCAGGCTCCCCCCTAGCCCCTTCTAGGGAATGGGATTCCCATTCCAGAGTCTTTCAAGAAGTAAGGCTCTGTTTGGTTTGTGGGATGATTTGGATGGGATGGGAAATGATGGGATGGGATGAGAAAGTGTGAAGTTTTCAGTTTCCATCATTTGGTTCATGAGAAAATTATTGAGAGAAAACATGACATAAATCAGAGTTGAAAATAAAACTATTTAGCTCCAAAAAATCAATTGTCCCTCTAAAAAATTTCAAACTCATTGAATCCATAATTTTTCACACAACAACAGACCATTGCTATCCATGAAATGGCAATTGTGAGAAGGCACTTTAACCCACTTTGTCCTATAGTATCATGATTCATAAATTCTTTTTCTTCCTGTAGTGATTTCAAGTGCCCATAGGTTCCAAATTAGATGATAGGGATCATGACTGGTGACATGGGCTTGGATGAGACTGTTCCAAGCGAAGGTATTTGAAGGGAATTTGGTCGAACATTGGTGGGTGATTGCAATTTTTCAGGTTTAGAGGAGAATTAAAGCTGGGCTTCAACACTACTGGCTTGCCAAAGTTGGGATTCGTTTGTTGGTTTCTGGGCTTTGAACATTGTATCTGTTACAGTCGAAGGGCATCTATTTGTTCTATAGTTGGATAAATTCTGAAAATAATTAATTATCAGAATGAGTTGAGTGCGTTAGGAAATAATTTACGAAAATCACAATTTTAATCGAAGGAACGATAGTGGTGTTTAGAAACATTTGGTGGAAATCATTGTATTGGGAGAACAGTAATATCCATGTAGTAGACAGGGGAGATAACATAGAGTAAGAGATGGAGAGTTGAAGAGAAGAAAAGAGCTCTATTTTTTCAAGAAAAAATAGGTTATACCTTGATCGAAGTAAAATGGTAGAAGGAAATCAAACACTGAAGAGAGAAAGAGAGTTGGCATTGGTTGTCGGAAACCATGGCAGCCAGGCCCACTGTGATTACAGCATAGGAAGTGGAGACAACCATCTATCTGAAAATGTCACCGGAAGCTTGGGTGTTGCTATTGGGCATATGAGGTGGAGAAGACAGACAACAAACTCTTTTGGCAAGCAAGCCCAATACTCTTTCCCTTTATTTTCTCACCGGGGTCGCACTGTTTTTGTGCGACCCCAAATCCCAGTTTTTGAGAAAGTACGTCCCCCTATTTTCCCATCCCACTTTCGTGTGTCTCACAAAACAAACATGGGAAAGTGGAATATTTTAGGAATATTCCATCTTTCCCACCTCTTTCTAGAAAATCAAACAGAGACTAAAGAACTCATGACAAAAAAAACCCTCCAAACCCTAATATAAATAAAACAATAAAATATGAGTAAAATAGTAATAATAACAAACTATTAACAAAAATATTAGTACTATAATAATATATTAATAAATTAATAATAAAAAGCAAAGTTATTAATAAACTAATAATAAAATACTAATGTAATGATTATTAAATGATAAAAAACTAATGTTAAAATAATAGAATATTAATAAAGTACTATGAAAATAATAATAAAATAATATATATTAATGAATTATTCATAAATAATGATAAATACTAAGACACTAATTATTAAGTACTAATAAAATAATAATAACAAAGTACTAATAAAAGAATAATTATATATTCATAAAATATTAATAAAGTTATAAGAAAATAATAAATAGACTAATACAAAATTGAAAATTTTCAGTTGATTCCAATTCCAACTTGAAAAGAACCAAACAGCAATAATTGGAATCAGACTAATTCCCAACTGACCCAAACAGGCATCAGGAATAGATAATTCTAATTCCGATTCCCGGGGATTCCGATTCCAATCCTGTCCGTGAACCAAACGGACCCTAAGAAATACATGTCAAGTTTCGGACTGCATACAATTACAGTGCTGATGACAATACAAGAAGTACATTTTTCTCATTTGTAACACATGCATGACAAGCACAGTGAAAAGGGTTCAAATAAATATCATTATTACTAATGATGATCCCTGCACAAAATTGGTTTGGTTCTAAATGAGCAACAGACATGCATGCATACTTACTTACAACTTGATGGCCACATAACAACCTTAGATAATAATATGCAATAAGGGTAATTTAGGTAATATAACAATAAAATGTACAGTAATCTAACTAAATAAATCTTTGTTTTTTGTATGCAGAGACACACTATGACACACTTTTTGGTTCAGTTTATTTAGGATATATATTATATATAGTTTACAGTATAACCCTCAAGGCCACATAACAACCTTAGATAATAATATGCAATGACGTTTATTTAGGTAATTAACATGTACAATAACCAAACTAAATAAACCTTTTTTTTTTTTGTATGCAGAGACACTATGACACTTTTTGGTTCAGTTTATTTAGTGTATATATTATATATAATTTACAATATAACCTTCATATTTTCCCAAGTTACTGATCATCTAAAAAGAGAACCACCCCAGTTTTTGAGAACATTTAACTTACTCAGAGTAACGCGTTTTGCATGAATTGCACAAAGCATTGCATCTTCAAACAAATGGACCAAGTAATCTTCAGCTGCCTAAAAATGAGTCAACCCAGTAAGTCCAAATATACAATTCTGAAGATCCATAACAAAATAATAATGTTTTTTGCAGATCTAAGAATAAAGCAATCCAGGAATGATAGAAACATGGAGTTTGTGGATGATTTTATGATTTAATGTAATGCTATTAAAACGTACATTTCGTGTCACAGAACATAGACTTCACTCAAGACAACAAATTAAAGTTCTTTTTTCCTTTTGTGTCTTTCTCTTTTCCTGCTAAAGAACTCTGGTATTCTCCTGTGCCACCAAAGGTTAGGGCTTTTTGTTGTAAAGTGGCTCTTCAAAAGATCAATACTATTGGTGTACTTCAAAGAAATAGGCCAGACTGAAGCCTTTCCCCACATGTCTGTTACCTTTGCTTAAGAAATGGTGAGACAGCGACTCATCTTTTGATTTCTTGTCCTTTTGCTTATATTTGTTGGACAGGTTCTCTTCTTTGTTTGGTTACAGATGGAACCCCCCCTCGGGTATGCTGAACCTTTTTGACTCTAGCTTCTTCCTACAACCAAGGAAAAGGGGCAGGGTAATGTGGAGAATAACAAGAGCAGCCATCCTATGGTCAATTTGGGAATAGAGAAAACAATAGGATCTTCCTAGGGCAAGAAAAATCCATGGAAGAACTTGTGGAGGTTGTCACCATCAAGGTTATGCACTGGCTGAAAGTACATCATCTCTTGAATGACTTCTCCTCAGCTGATTTAATTAGAAATTGGAGTGCTATAGCTGTATCCTCGCCTTCCTCCCCTGTGGTACAAGAATGTTGGGTATCACTGCCTCAGTTCAGGGTGAAGCTAAACTTTGATGAAAGCTCCTTGAGTAATCCGGGTCAGTAGAGAGTTGGGGGTGTGTACAGAAACGAGGAAGGAAAAGTCTTGGCCCTTTACTCGGGCTCAATTGGGGTGGGAGATTCATTAAGGGCAAAAGTAATGGCCTTACTTCAAGGTTTGACCAGCCTCTAAGAGAGATTATTAGCTTAGCAAGGGAGATTGGGGTGCATCTTAAATGGGTAAGAAGGTCAGCAAATGGAATGGCTGACACTTTAGCAAAGCAAGGAGTTACTAGGGAGGCTTTGTTTTGGCCCTATTTGTAAGTTTTTTATTTCCTTTTTCCATCCATTTTGTGGGTGGTAAGCCTGTAATCTTTTCAATTCTCTAATGAAAGTTGCCGTTTCCTATCAAAAAAAAAAATTTAAAGTTCTTTTTCTTGGTCAATAGACAACAAATTAAAGTTCACACATAAGAATATGGCACATCAAATATATCTCTATAAGTATGCCCAAATAATAATCACTAAAAAAAAGCTTCGCATATTATATACTTGCAACCAATAGATCTTTTTTGGTAATAAATAAAAAAGAGAAATTTATTAATAAAGAAGAAAAAAGTACAATAAGGTGACATGAATACAAGATATCACCCCAAAAAATTCAGAAACCAAGACGGAACATCACCAAGACCCTTAAACCCCATTTAAATACAGAACTTCCTTCCCCAAAGTTAACAAAAAACAAAAACAAAACTCACTACCAATACCCAGAAGCACTTCAAAACCCACTAACCCCCCTAAGAGTTAAATCCCACAATGACCCTAACAATTTTCACCATTCAGGTCTTCCCTTTAGATCTTTCTTCATTCAATGGATATCTCTT
This sequence comes from Nelumbo lutea, assembly GCF_056320005.1. Lineage (NCBI taxonomy): Eukaryota > Viridiplantae > Streptophyta > Magnoliopsida > Proteales > Nelumbonaceae > Nelumbo > Nelumbo lutea. The sequence goes on along the minus strand of NC_142686.1, from coordinate 41,985,154 downwards.
TTCCAATTCCCATAACATTTTCATCACAAATTCTTCCACTCCCATAAATAACAACCCTAAAATTTTGCTTACTTGGGCTCCGGTTTCCACTATCCTGTCCAAATCCACTCTCTTCTTTCTTTTTTACTTTATCAATAGTTACTGAATTACCTCTTCATCTTCCTTCTCCTCTTCAGATTTGTCCTCTAGATCAAAGTTCAAAATATAACATAATACACCATTTGGTCTCTTATAGCCATTGTTAGCTATGGTTCAAAGGATATGTTTCAAACTAACACCCAATAAAATAAAGCAAAGCTTATTCAGATCAATTGCAGACTCTAAGGGCATGTGATACATGGGTTTCTTTCTTTTTCACCATTTTCTCTTCATTGGCATCTTCATCTCACTACCTAAAAAATATATCAAGTACAACCAAAGGTTTTAAGAGGAACAGTAAACAACCAAAGGTTTTAAGGTGACATGAATACAAGATATCACCCCAAAAAATTCAGAAACCAAGACGGAACATCACCAAGACCCTTAAACCCCATTTAAATACAGAACTTCCTTCCCCAAAGTTAACAAAAAACAAAAACAAAACTCACTACCAATACCCAGAAGCACTTCAAAACCCACTAACCCCCCTAAGAGTTAAATCCCACAATGACCCTAACAATTTTCACCATTCAGGTCTTCCCTTTAGATCTTTCTTCATTCAATGGATATCTCTTTTCCAATTCCCATAACATTTTCATCACAAATTCTTCCACTCCCATAAATAACAACCCTAAAATTTTGCTTACTTGGGCTCCGGTTTCCACTATCTTGTCCAAATCCACTCTCTTCTTTCTTTTTTACTTTATCAATAGTTACTGAATTACCTCTTCATCTTCCTTCTCCTCTTCAGATTTGTCCTCTAGATCAAAGTTCAAAATATAACATAATACACCATTTGGTCTCTTATAGCCATTGTTAGCTATGGTTCAAAGGATATGTTTCAAACTAACACCCAATAAAATAAAGCAAAGCTTATTCAGATCAATTGCAGACTCTAAGGGCATGTGATACATGGGTTTCTTTCTTTTTCACCATTTTCTCTTCATTGGCATCTTCATCTCACTACCTAAAAAATATATCAATTACAACCAAAGGTTTTAAGAGGAACAGTAAACAACCAAAGGTTTTAAGGTGACATGAATACAAGATATCACCCCAAAAAATTCAGAAACCAAGACGGAACATCACCAAGACCCTTAAACCCCATTTAAATACAGAACTTCCTTCCCCAAAGTTAACAAAAAACAAAAACAAAACTCACTACCAATACCCAGAAGCACTTCAAAACCCACTAACCCCCCTAAGAGTTAAATCCCACAATGACCCTAACAATTTTCACCATTCAGGTCTTCCCTTTAGATCTTTCTTCATTCAATGGATATCTCTTTTCCAATTCCCATAACATTTTCATCACAAATTCTTCCACTCCCATAAATAACAACCCTAAAATTTTGCTTACTTGGGCTCCGGTTTCCACTATCTTGTCCAAATCCACTCTCTTCTTTCTTTTTTACTTTATCAATAGTTACTGAATTACCTCTTCATCTTCCTTCTCCTCTTCAGATTTGTCCTCTAGATCAAAGTTCAAAATATAACATAATACACCATTTGGTCTCTTATAGCCATTGTTAGCTATGGTTCAAAGGATATGTTTCAAACTAACACCCAATAAAATAAAGCAAAGCTTATTCAGATCAATTGCAGACTCTAAGGGCATGTGATACATGGGTTTCTTTCTTTTTCACCATTTTCTCTTCATTGGCATCTTCATCTCACTACCTAAAAAATATATCAAGCTCTAGGCATAATAACCTTTCTTTTTGTCCATGATATTGGCAAACCTTTCATATTGTAGAGAAAACTGATGTGAGCCCCACTCTCACTGCGCTCCCCCTGAGGAGAAACCCTAGGATAATAATGTGACATCCATCGAGACAAACTTCCTCCCTGAAACAGGATCATAGCATAACCCTTTTGAGTTTGTGCATAACCAAGAAAAATGCATTTGGAGGCCTTAGGGTCAAACTTGGAATGAGAGGGCCCGAGAAGCTAAACGAAACAAGTACAACCAAAGGTTTTAAGAGGAACAGTAAACAACTCCTCGTCTGGGTATAGAAGGGTAAAAGGAGGTTTCATATCAAGGACTTGAGAAGGAACCCAATTAATGAGATATACTGTCGTGAGGATAGCATCACCCTAGAAACGGATAGGTACATTGGAGGTAAACATAATGCTCTAGCCACCTCCAAGATGTGCCTATTCTTCCTCTCGACAACCCCATTCTGCTGTGGTGTATGAGGACAAGTGCTCTGGTAAATAACCCCATGATTAAGTAGGTAAGAGGTCAAAGGCTTAGCAAAGTATTCCTTTGCATTATCAGATCTGATGACTTTGATTTTGACCCCAAACTGGGTTAGAATCATCTAATGAAAGTTTTGGGTCAGAGCGGGAACCTCATCTCGAGACCTTATAAGATAGACCCAAGAAAAACGGTATGGTCATCAACAAACAACAAAAAATATTTGTACCCACCCATAGAAGGGATGTGATATGGCCCACAAACATCAATATGCACAATATCAAAAGAATTATTACTTCTTTTATTACTCAAAGAATAAGATGTTCTACAATATTTGGCAAGCTCACAACTCTCACATCTCAACAAACTCAAATAAAGTAGGAAGCAGACTCTTCAAAGACCGAAAAGATAAATGACCTAATCGATTATGCCAGAGCATAACCGGACTCACAAACTAAGAAATAAAGGACTTCTTGTCCATTAGCTCTTTCCAACGAGAACTCTCTCCGAGCAGATAGATCCCATTCGTCTCACGGCCAGTCCCAATCACCTTCCTCATCTCCAAGTCCTGAAAAACACATCGGTCAGGGAAATAAGTTACTGAACAGTTCATATGTTTAGTAATACTACTGACTGAAAGCAGATTAGTATCAAGTTTAGGAACATGCAAGACTGAGGATAAAGAGATAGTATCAGATAATTTGATGTCACCCTTGCCAGAAATGGGAACAAGAGAGCCATCAGCAATGGATACTTTATCTCTACCAGAGGATAAGTGATATGTAGTGAACAACGATGGCAAGCTAGTGATATGGTCGGATGCACCTGAGTCTATTACCCAACAGTGTTCAGTATTACCTGGAGTTGAAGCATGGTAGGCTGAGGCTCGAGTACCTGAATGAGCAAATGCAGATGTGGCAGGGGCTAATGGTGACTGAGATGACTGAGCTGAACTCCCAACTTCCTTTTCTAGGGGTGTGCCTTTTGTGCTTGATGAGGATGCAAAATCAGTATTCACAGCCACATGAGCATTACCCTTCTTATTTCTCAGTTTTGCTGGGATTAAATGAAGGTGCAACTTCCAACAAGTATCTTTCGTATGCTTGGGTTTCTTGCAATGTTCGCATACCAGATCCCGCTTATCCTCCTTCCTGTCCCTTTCTATATCACCTCCTGATACCAAGTAGTCCGTACAAGTTCTCACCCCCCAAAAAAACTCGAAGCCAAGAAACAGGTTTGAAACCAACTTAGAGAGCAATCTGTACTGCTGAAACAGAATTAGGGTTTTGAGAGCAAACCCTAAAACGAGCACTTTCCAAGAAAATAGGAGAGTTTGGCCCAACAGTTAGGTTTTGCTGTAGAGTTAATGTCAAACCCTAAAAACATATCACCTCTGAGAGAAAACCCTAAAACGAACACTTTCCAAGAAAATAGAGTTCGGTCGCTCCTCCTAGATAGGTCCAACCTATCTTGACTAATAGCAATCTCAAGAGAAACAAAAATAAGACTTACCTAGAGAATTCTGATCGCCACCTTCCAACGTTGCCTGAAATAAACTGATCTTGAACAGAAATCCTCTGAAATTCTGATCGCCGCCTTAGTACTACTGATCAAGGACTGATCTTGATCCTTTTTCTCTTCCTCTGATTCTTCCTGGTTATCAAAGATTCGATCCAATCTTTGGACTGCTGCTGTAGATAACCTCCAAAAATCAGCCGAAGAGAGCTTTTTCTCTATTCTTCCAGCCCTAGGCAATTCTCATGTGGTTGGCTGGATCAAACTCACATGAGAGGCCCTAATCTTGGCTCTGATACCAAGTAGTCGATCAAGACTACAATCAGCCTTGAATCCTAACAGATTTCAGATTTAGGAAAGGTAGAAGAAAAGTAGGAGGAAAAAGAGGAGAAGAACCAGAAGTACACAAAGGTTTGAAAGGAGGAACAGATTCAATCAATCTGCCGCCACCACTCTCTTAATATTTATAGGTTATGTTCAGTACATAGGGGAAAGGACAGGACTGCCCTTAATACTTACATGGCAAGAAAAACAAATAAAAGACTGAAATAAATAACACACTGAAATAACAAGCTAACTAACAACTAACACTGACATGACTAATAATAGTTGCACATGCTGTCCTACAAACGGGGTGGGGACCACAGCCGTGGGGCCCACATCAGTTTTCTCTACACATATTAAAGATAAATATAGACCAAAGAGAAAAGTAGTGGTAGATATTTGATCTATGGTGGCAGAATGGATTGTTTTCCATCCAGAATTTAAAGATACATTAGAGTCTGAAATGAGAAATGTGTGACATTTTTATTTTGTTTTTTGGGCTTTTGCTTTTGGTCAGTGTATTTTGGTTGTATTTGGTGAAATATCATTACTGGTATTCTAACCACTTTCTTCTTTTAATGAAATTTCTTTCTCTACTATCAAAAATATATTCTAATATTTAAGAATTAAGTTTTTTAGCCATCTCACTTAATTCAACTAGAAAAACAAAGACTGACAATAATCATGTATACGTATAGGATTTGCAAACATGCTAAGCCTGGTTTGTGCAGCAAACTGGTCGAAGCTGGCTGGACAATAAAACTGACTGGAACTGATTACGCTAGCCAATCAAGCATCCAGAATGACAAACTGACATGTATACAATTTAAATTTGTACAGTGCGTGTTGGGGTGTGGATCAGTTCAAAGAGTTTAGGGGCCTAGTTCCTAGGTCATACAGTTTGGCACTCTGGCTGGTTGACCAGGACTTGCTTTGAAAATTGCAGCATATAGTAAATTGCCCTCAAATGATTATGTAAAATTCTAGACCCAAATCTGTACAGAAAGGAATAAAAAAAAGTGGCGACACTGACACCCGGTTAGCAGGCTAATTTGACATGATTAAGTTACAAGTGATCCTAGCAAATATTCATCATCAAAAGTTATGTGTTTATCATGTTAAACTCATCAAAATAAAAGATGAATATTTGTTATGATCACTTGTAAAGAAAAAAGAAACACATAAGTACAAAGGAGACTTGATGATAAAGCACATATAGTTGGGGTAATGCTTATGGTGATGTATTTCCTTTAAAATGCTAGCAACAAATATTTACTGTTTGTTGATAACCCAAGACAGATGGAATACTTAATGTTGCAGTTAGGTAACTGCCTAACTCAGGAGCTTTTCGAGGAAGCCTGCCTCCTGAACGAGAGAGAGAGAGAGAGAGAGAGAGAGAGAGAGAGTGAATTCCCAAAATCAATGCCTCTTTTGGCTTCCTTTCCTTATTTATAACACTTCCGTTACAATTCTGTTATATCAACCTCTCCACTTGTCCAATTTGTTTATTTAGTTTGTTCTAGTGGTTGGTTGTCGGTTACATTACTTAAAGGCTGACGTGGCCTTTTCTTGTACACTTGTCCCTCTATTCCCTTTATTTGTGTCTTAACAGTCCCTCCTCCCTTGAAAGCGACCTTGCCCTCAAGGTCAAGATGTAGAAATCTATTTTGTAAGTCCAATTCCCAAGTTGCATATTCAAGTGGGAGACCTGACCATACCACCAATGCCTCTGGTTCGATGTGATTCCCTTTGCGTGTCCACCTGAAATCGCTGGGTGGGCTCAATTTGAACTTGGCCATCTTCCGAGAACGATGAGAGGGTGGTTGTTGTTATTGCTCCTGTTTTGGGCCATTCCTTTAATAGAGATACATGAAATACAGGGTGCAATTTTGATGTTGTTGGAAGGTCAAGCCTGTATGCCACAAGACCCAATGCGTTCCACAATCCGAAATGGGCCGAAGTACCTTGAGCTCAGTTTGTTCCACCTGTGGCTTGCTACTAAAACTTGCTTGTACGGTTGTAGTTTAAGGAAGACTTGCTCCCCAATCTGGTGCTAGACAAGCCTATGCTTTCTGTTGTAAGAGTCGGCCATCCATTGTTGGGCTCGACAGAGGTGGGATTTGAGATCTTGTAACGCCCTATCCCGTTGGAGGAGTTGGTCTTCCACTGTTGCTACTGATGTAAACCCTTTCTCATATGAGAGTAGGGGAGGTGGGTCACGTCCATATAGAGCCCGGAAGGGAGTCATTCCTGTTGCACTGTGACACGTGGTATTGTACCACAATTCCGCCCAATGAAGCCACTTGAGCCACTGACGTGGCCTATCCCCCTGCATAGCACCTTACATAGGTTTCCAAACTCCGATTGACCACCTCAGTTTGCCCATCTGTTTGAGGATGGTAGCTAGTAGATTTGAAGAGTTTCACTCCCTGTAGTAAAAGAAGTTCTGCCCAGAAACGACTCATAAAAGTCGGGTCGCAGTCTGAGACAATAGAGTTAGGGGTACCATGCGGTCGTGCCACCTCCTTAGTAAAAATCTCAACCACCACTGAAGCTGTAAATGGGTCAGAAAGAGGGAGAAAATGGCAGTATTTGGTGAATCTATCAACAACTACGAGAATGACGGACTTGCCATAGGAAAGGAGAAGCCCCATTATGAAGTCCATGGATATACCCGCCCACACTTGTGTAGGAATTGGGAGTGGTTGTAGCAAACCTGCTGGAGACTAGGTATCAGCCTTACTTTTCTGACAAATGACACATTCGGCTATGAATTTTTTGACCAAATTCCACATGCCTTTATAGTGGAATTAAGTGGCTAGTCTCTTGTAAGTGCGTAAAATCCCCGAGTGTCCTCTTGCTGGTGATGAGTGGAACACTTCAAGAAGCTACTGAATATGGGCTGAATCCTGTGGTATCACCATTCGACGTATATACAACAGCAAGTTATTCTCCACTGTGTACCCTGTGGTATCACCATTGGACCTGTGAATGCAGTTTGTTCAGTTGTGGGTGTCTTTCAGCTTCTTCCCTTAACTAACTCATGATGGAACACGTTGGGCCCATGAGAAGTAATGGAAATAGTTGTGGTTGGCGTGACAGCGCATCTGCCACCTTGTTAGTGTGCCCTGCCTTGTATTTAATGACATAATTGTAGCCGAGTAATTTGGCCATCCATCGCTGCTGTTCCGGGGATAATACGGACTGCTCCAACAGAAATTTCAGGCTATGGTGGTCAGTTCGTATGATGAACCTCCTCCCTAGAAGGTAGGGTCGCCACCTCTGAACTGCGAGAACAATTGCTATCAATTCTCGTTTGTATACTGACTTGGCCCATTTTTGTGCTATCAACGCTTGGCTGAAAAACGCTAGTGGCCTTTCTTCTTGCATGAGAACCGTACCTACTCCTTGGCTTGATGCATCACATTCAATGATGAAGTCCTTTGAGAAGTCTGGAAGTGCGAGCGTCGGTGGGGACGAGACAGTTGTTTTGAGTGTCTCGAAGGCCTGTTGGGCATCCCTAGTCCAGTAGAAACCATTCTTCTTAAGTAAACTTGTCAAGGGGGCAGCAATTAGTCTGTACCCTCTGATGAATCGCCGATAGTACCCTGTTAGACCCAAGAAGCCCTGTAACTCCTTAACATTTTGATGCCGGGGCTAATTTATCATGCTTGAGATCTTTTTTGGGTTTGCTGCTACAATGCTGTTTTCGACTACGTGCCCTAAGTAGTGTACTTGAGTTTGTCCAAATGCGCACTTTGACTCCTTTGCAAAGAGTTTATGAGTCCTTGGTGGTTCCAAGGTGATTTGTAGATGTACTTGGTGTTCGTCCCATGTAGTGCTATATACAAGTATATCATAAAAAAAAGTATAAATTTGCATAAATGGGATCGAAATATGTCATTCATAAGTGCTTGGAACGTAGCTGGCGCATTGGTCAACCCAAACGGCATGACCAAAAACTCATAATGCCCCTCCGTGTGTACGAAAGGTGGTCTTGTGGATGTCACCCTCATGGACCCAAATTTGATGATATCCTGATCTCAGGTCTAGTTTAGAGAATATTGTGGCCCGACCGAGTTCATCTAGTAGTTCATCGATTACCGGTATGGGGAATCAATCCTTCACAGTAATGTTGTTCAAGGCCCTATAGTCTATACAAAACCGCCATGTCCCATCCTTCTTTTTCACAAGTAATACCAGCGAGGAGAATGGGCTTTGGCTGGGTTGTATAATTTTTCTATCAAGCATATCTTGCACTTGTCTCTCAATCTCTAGTTTCTGAAAATAGGGGTAACGATAGGGCCTTACATTTGTGGGTGCCATTCCGAGCAGCAATGGAATGCAATGATCATGGGCACGTCTCGGTGGTAGTTCCTTAGACTCTTGGAAGAATAGTGAAAACTTTTGAAGTAACTGCTATAGTTGTATGTGAGCTTCTTCGGATCTGCTAGAGTTACTTCCTTGGGCTAGAATTGGGCCATTCCCGTTGGAGTCTATCTGCATTGAAATGATGTGGCGAGACTAATGGGTCCTGGATCCTTGGACATCTATCCTTGAATATGCACCTGTGAGTTGCCCATTTGAAAGTCCATTGTGGACAGGTCCAATCACATATCACCGGCCCTAGTTGCCTTAACCATTGGACTTCGAGAACTACATCTGCTCCACTGATTTCCAAGGGATGTAGATCTACCTCTAACTCGTGTCCTTGTATCTTCAGTTTTAATCCTGCGCATGTATTGTAGCACACCAGATTGCTCCCATTAGCTACGCGCACCCAGAATGTTGTACATGGTTGGACCGGAATCCCTATTTGTCTGACCAATGTTTGAGTAATGAAATTGAGAGTGTTGCCACTATCTACAAGAACCGACACATGGCGCCCTTGTACCAGTCCGATTACTCTCATGGTTTGAGAGGAGGCAAGACCGGTCAAGGCTTGCAGGGATACTTCTGGATATTCCTTTGTCCATTGCCCCCGTTCTTGGTTGTCCACTGGCTCGTCAATGTCTATTGATTGCTCGACGTTTTCGGTTTATGGCTGAAGGAAGAATACTTGCGGGATCTTACAGTAATGGCCCGGTCCAAATTTGTCTCCACATCATAACAAAGGCCCTTCTCTCGTCAGGCTTGCATCTCAACCCAGGTTAACCTCTTGGCTAAGCCAGGACCTGAACCAGAGTTGGCTTCCTTGCTTGTGATTCCTACTCCTGGTCTGGACTCCGGTTTACCCAAGATACCCAGTTATGGATTCAGTATACCTAGTCTAACCCTAGCTCTCAAGGGTCGATTAATCCTTCTTGCCCGATTCAGTTTGTCTTCATGGAGTCGAGCTAAGGCTGCTATGTCAAGAACGGTGGTGGGTTGCATGGCTTTAACCTCCAGCCACAATTCTTCCCTGAGTCCACCAACAAAACTACCGACTAGTGCGTTTTTTGGCCACCCTTGCACGCGCACAGCTAACCTTCCGAATGCCATCTGATAATCTTGGACGGAGCTGGTCTATCATAGCTTAGCGAGGCTTTCATCATAGTTTTCAAAAGCCGAGACTCCAAATCTCATGGTTAAGGTGAAGTCCACCCATGTGGCTCTTGGTTGTCGTCGTCGGTACCATTGGTACCAGACGATCGCTTCGATGACTGGTGTCACTGCGTTCTTCCTACCCTTCCCGATTCGGCACTGGTGGTGTTTGTTCCAATCGCCCACGCGAAGCTCTCTCTTTTATTTCTTTGACGTCAGCCGATAATCTTTGCATTTCTCCTTCCTTGTTGTCGACCCTACTCTCCATCACGGATGATCTTGTGCTCGACATCTTGGCTCTGATACCAACTTGTTAGGTAACTGCCTAACTCAGGGGCTTTTCGAGGAAGCATGCATCCTGAACGAGAAAGAGAGAGAGAGAGAGAGACTAAATTCCCAAAATCAATGCCTCCTCTTCTGGCTTCCTTTCCTTATTTATAACACTTTCGTTACAATTCTGTTATATCAGCCTCTCCACTTGTCCAGTTTGTTTATTTAGTTTGTTCTAGTGGTTGGCTGTCAGTTACATTACTTAAAGGTTGACGTGGCCTTTTCTTGTACACTTGTGCCTCTATTCCCTTTATTTGTGTCTTAACATATAGTTGGGGTAAAGCTTATGGTGATGTATTTCCTTTAAAATGCTAGCAAAATCTTTATTGTTTGCTGATAACCCGAGACAGATGGAATACTTAATGTTGCATCTTCAATTAATAATATTAATATGCTTAGCTAGAAATTAAACTTCAAATCCACAAACCACCCAGAAAGCATAATAAAATTGACCAGTTACAGACTATGGACAGAAATAGGAAGAGATGCACAGAAACGCATGCACCGAAATACAAATAAGCATGCAAGAACGTCAAAGCAAAAATGTCTGCCTTAATGCATCCAATACCATGCAGCACCATATACAAATTTCAAACAAGTACTCCTAACTTTAATACCTCCTGAAGTGCTACTAGTGCTTCAGCCGTCCAACGAGTTACTTCTGGGGAATAGAAGTTGCTAATCTCCTTCACCTAAAATGTACATTGTACAAGTGATGATTGGCACCAAGTAGCATATAACACAATATCAAAGTTACATCTTACAAGGTTACAAGAAACTACACATTAGAACAACTAAAATTTTATAGAGATGTACTAATGCTTACTTTTAGATCTATCTGGACTTGTCTGAACATAAAGTTTTAACACAAATGAATGCAAGAGAAAACCCTAATTCCCCTTGAGAATTATGTCTGCATATGAAACTTACACCTCAATACCCAATGTCTCAAAGGCTCGTCATATGCTATTAGCTTCTTCTTTTTCCAAAATTTTTTATTAGAAACGGTAACTTTCTGTTAGAGTCGGTTGTACAAGGGTAGTACATTCCATTTATGTTTAGTTATATATGTATTTCTCTGCTGATGTGGCCCTCACTTAAGTGAGGGCACAATGGTAATCCTTGTATATCTTAGAAGAGTATAAATAAAAGAAGGGCCGACTAGAGATTTTGTGATTTTTCTCTCTAGTTCGGCTGTGACTTTTCTCCTTCTTTTTCTTCTATTTCTCCTTCTCCTTCTCTCTCTCTTTTCCTTCTCTTTCTTCTGATCTAAACACATACGAACATCTAATCTGAGTTTTATCATAGTATCAGAGCTCGATTAGTTGCCAAAGGTTATTCACAACAGCATGGTATTGATTACACAGACACCTTCTGTCTGGTTGCCAAAATTGGGTCAGTTCATGTTCTAATTTCTCTTGCTGCTATGTTTGATTGGCCCTTGTTTCAACTTGACATCAAGAATGCCTTTTTACATAGTGATCTTCTTGAGGAGGTGTACATGGAGCAACCACCAGGGTTTGTTGCTCAGGGGAATGAGAAGGTCTATAGACTTAAGAAGGTTATTTATGGACTTAAACAATCTCTCCGTAAATGGTTTGGGAGATTTAGTGAAGTGGTGAAGAAGTTTGGAATGAAACAGTGTCAAGTTGATCATTCCGTATTCAGCTATGAATCAAATGTTGGGAAGATTCTCTTGGTGGTATATGTAGATGACATTGTTATCACAGGTAGTGACAGACCATGAATTGACAGGTTAAAGACTTACTTGCATGATCACTTCCAAACAAAGGATCTTGACAAATTAAGATACTTCCTAGGGATAGAGGTTGCAAAGTCCAAGAATGGTATTAATCTGTGCCAAAGGAAATATGTTCTTGATTTACTAGAGGAAATAGGGTTGTTGGGTGCCAGACCAGCTGAAACACCTACGGAACTGAATGCTAGATTGGGTAGTGATACAGGTGAGGAGTTTGAGGATCTGGGAAGGTACAGAAGGCTGGTGGGTAAGCTTAATTACCTAACCATCACTCGACCTGATATCTCACTTGCAGTCAGTGTAGTGAGTCAATTTATGCAGAATCTGATAATCCCACACTGGGAGGCAGTCCTAAGGATTGTAAAGTATTTAAAGGGTGCTCCAGGTCATGGTTTGTTGTATAAGAGTGGAGGAAGTCTTGAGATAGAGGGATACACAGGTGCTGATTGGGTTGGGTCCATATCTAACAGAAGGTCCACTACTTTTCTTGGTGGGAACTTAGTGACATGGAAGAGTAAGAAGCAGACGGTGGTAGCAAGAAGCAATGCAGAGGTTGAATATAGGGCTATGGCTCACACAGCATGCAAACTGGTGTGGTTGAAGCATCTACTAGAGGAGATGGAGTACTCGATTGACACTCCTATGAAGCTATACTGTGATAACCAAGCTGCATTTTATATCTTCTCTAATCCAGTGTTTCACGAAAGGACGAAGCACATAGAAGTGGATTGCCACTTTGTACATGAGAAGGTGCTTAGTGGAGTGATAAGTACAGCATATGTGAACATAGGAAATCAATGGGCAGATCTGTTTACCAAAGGGTTGAATCGGGGAAGAATGGACTACATATGTAACAAGCTGGGACTATATGACATACTCACCAACTTGAGAGGAAGTGTTAGAGTCGGCTGTACAAGGGTAGTACAGTCCTTTTATGTTTAATTATATATGTATTGCTCTATTGACTAGAGATTTTGTGATTTTTCTCTCTAGTTCGGTTGTGATTTTTCTCCTTCTTTTTCTTCTCTTTCTCCTCCTTCTCTCTCTCTTTTCCTTTTCTTTCTTCTGATCTAAACATATACGAACATCTAATCAGAGTTTTATCACTTTCATGAAAATAACAGTTAAAAACAATAGTGTCAACCACTCAAAATCTGAATGTTGACCCCTTACAAATCTCAAATCTAAAACAGCCCAAAATAAGCTTTCCTTAAGAGTCCCCTGCTTCGCCAAAGTGTCAGCCACAGCATTGGCTGATCTCCTTACCCATTTTAAAATTACACCCAATTCCCTTGCTAGGCAAAGTATTTCCCTCATCTATTGTCTAAGGGTCCATACACTCAAGCTTTTCGTCTGCAACCATCCTATTAGAACTTTAGAGTCTCCCTCTACCTCAAGGTTTTGATATCCCCATTGCTTAGCCAATCTCATGCCTTGAAGTAGGGACAGGACTTTAGCCCTTAAGGAGTCATCCACGCCTATTGGGCCAGAATAAAGTGCTAGCATCCTGCCCTCCCCATCTCTGAAAACTCCTCCAACTCCACAAGGCCCCGGGTTTCCCAATGAGCTCCCATCGAAATTCAATTTTACTCATTGGTTTGTTGTATTGCAGGTGTCCAAAGGGGCTGAACCACACTTTGTTCAGCTGAAGAGTTAGCCATTACTGACCATCCCCTTAGGATATCCTCAGCTGAGAAATTTTTAAATAGTTCAGTTGCTTTCAGCCAATGTATAACTCTAACAGCTATGGAGTCAATACCTTGCCCCTTAGTTCTTTCCACTCCTTGGAATATCCTGTTATTCCTCTCTTCCCATAAGGACCAATGGATAGCAGCTCTTGTTGCCCTCCACATTATTTTGCCCCTTTTCTTTGGCAATGTGAAATAATTCAGATCAAAAAGAGTTGCCACATCCATAGGAGGAGTCCACCTGCAACCAAACAGAGAAGAAAACCAATTCCACAGAAAAGAAGCAAAAGGACAAGATAGTAAAAGATGTCTAATTGTCACTCCACAGCCCAAGCAAAGGCAACAAGCATGAGGAGAGACGTATCAATTTTGCCTTCTTCTCTATAGCTTATCCAAAGTGTTGACTTTCTAACATACCACTTCCAACAAAAGGCTTTGATTTTTGGAGGTACCGACATAGTTTTCAAGGCACCAAGGTGAGGCTTAGTAGGATGGTCTTTGGTACCGATGACATTTTTGTGAGCAATGACACCAGCTTAGTGCCCATGTAGGCGATTAACAAAAAAAAATGCCAAATTTATTGTTTGGTTGAGCCGTTTCTTAGTAAACGTTTCTCGTGATTTACGTGAGAGCCATTTACCTGAAAAAACGCTAAAATAATGTTTTTCATTTTCAGGGGCGATATTTTACTGTTCGACACATGTGGGACCTAGGGGTATCAATGGACCAGTTTTGGGTTGGACTCCATCCAAATCAAAATCCATTTGGACGGATTGGACAGACCAATAAGACATATTAAATTTGGACAGAGTGGACAGACCAATATGACATATTGGATTGGACCTGGTCCGTCCATGATAAATTTATATTGGATTGATCCAATATCTGGCCCATTGATAACATAAGTGTCAATGGACCAGGTTTGAGTTGAAACCAATCTAAATTAACAAGAACGTGAACAGATTGGACAGTCTCTGGACCGGTCCAAAGTGGTCCAAAATATTCATTGGACTGGATTGGACCAGGTCCATTTGTAATGGACTCATATTGGACTGGACCGGATTGGACCAAATCCAGTCCAATTGGCACCCCTAGTGGCACCTAATGGCATCTAGTGTAGCCCAGTGGCACTGAGCTGTCGAAAAATGTTTAAAGCAGATTTTGTCCTGATTTTCAAGACAAAATAGTACAAAACAATTATCAAATAAATGCCATTGATACCAAGCATCCCCTAAATAGCCCTGTTTTTTCATTCCTCATCATTCTCTATAATTTCTCTGTAGTTACGTTCCCTTTCTTCTCCAACCCTAAATCATTTATCCCTAAATAGCCCTGTTTTTTCATTCCTCATCATTCTCTATAATTTCTCTGTAGTTACGTTCCCTTTCTTCTCCAACCCTAAATTTCTTCCCAGAACGGATCAAACTGATCCATCCCAAAATTCCACAAAAAATATTTATGTTGTACTAAGCCTTAAGTTCGCCACCCTTATATCTCCTATTCCGCTGTCAAATTCCTATCAGAAATTAATTTCCTTATTTTGTGTTTGCACTTTGCAGTTATGGTGACCATGGCCATGGTAAACACTAAACTGGATGCTTTCTCCAAAGATTACAAGAACACAAAGAAATCCCTAGAATGACTAGAGCTGAAGTTGTTCCTACAGAACTGAAGATGGAAAAATATACAAGTCTCTATGAACAGTAGGCGAAATTGAGAATTCTACGGAACATATTCAAAACTCGGAACATCCAGCATATTCTATATTTTCATGAAACCAGATTTAGCTGACGTCATAATAGTCCGAACTAATATGAACTTTTCAGTTTTCAGTAACAATTCCTTCCTCAAAAGTCAAAAATAAAAACGATTAAAGTTGAATCGAGCTAAACAACTCACAGTTCTAATGAAAGGTGCAGCCGGTATCAGCAGCGTCCAAGTCTTCTGATAACGTCGAATCTCCCGAAGTGCCACGGTTCCTGGCCTGTAGCGGTGGGGCTTGTGCTGCTGCCGCTTTGTCGAACCTGAACCATCATCAGTTTAAACCAGAAAGTACAACACACGAACACATTTCAAGTGAAACATTAACTGAAAAACAAAAATATAAGTTGGAAACAGGGCGCGCTCACTTTCCGGTGCGTCGGCTTTCTTATTCCTAGCATTTTCCACTGGTGCCTGTACTTTTTTTCCCCAAAAAGAGATCAAATTCACAAATCAATTCTTCTAGGATGAGAAGAAAAAATACGTGAGAGATTAAAACAGGATAGAGAAGTACCGGAGTCGCAGGTGATGCGGGGCTTACTCCTGCAGCTGCGATTTAAAGTTAGGAGGGTAAAAAAACAAGGAATTAGGGTTTCACATGCAAAATAAAAAAAAAAATTAAAATAAACATCGCAGAGAGAAAGCAACAATCAATAGAGAAAATGAGAGAAAGAACTAACCAGATGACAGACGGGATGAATGCCTTCGTTTCTTACGAAAGAGATGCTTGGTCCTCGCCATTATGATAATGGAGAGGAAGAACGAGAATGAGAGCCAGAGAAACAATTATTACTCGTAAGTTTTCAAACCAAGCTCTGATAATCATTTCCCGCTCGATTTCAGGTTTTGATCTCAGAGCCTCTTTCTTTTTCTTTCTTCCACGATCCAAACCACGGGCGTAGCCAGTACCCCAACCAATGGGTGGAGGAAAGGACCATCTTTCGGTGGAAAACACCGCCACGCAAGATATGTTTTCATTTGAAGCTTGAGATTCTTTCAAGCAAGTGCCTCGTGGTTTTATTTCCTATCGTTAAAGGAGCCTTTCCTACTTTCCAAATTCCAAGGAGGAGCGAAAGATGTGCGTTATCGTCATCACAAGATTAAGTATTATTATTATTGTTATTAAAAAATTGGGAAAATTATCAAAACAAACTCTTTTTCAAACTCGTTAGATTGCAAACTCGTTTTCAACGTTCAAATATCAATGGCAGTAAAAATTAAAATGCCAAAACAGCCCTTCTGAACTCCGTAATTTTTTAGGAAAATTATTGAAGGAAAAAGTAGGGAAAGCACTAAGCCATTCAGTTCAGCCACTTCAACTGTTACCAAACAGTCCTTCAACTGAAGGGCACATCAACAAATCATTTAACATAGCCATTTCAACCATTATAAACAGCTCCTAAATTCTGCAAAGGGCTGAATTTTCCTATTGGTGAGTGGTGATGGCAAGTCTACAACGTCTCAGTACCTTCAGCTAATTGGGTAATCTCGGGTCTTTTCCTAACTAAAAGTACAAAAGAGATGTATGATCCATTAACCGCAGCTAGTACGACTAACAGATCTGACAGGCAATATATCCAAAATTTATATCAACAAAATGGAATTTCACTACAAGGAAATTAATGATAAAACAAACAGAAGATCTACAATAACTGCACCTGCAATATATTTATTCTTATTAAATACATGACCTTTCTATAATACAAAAATTCAACTAGATTACTTGCTGACTAGATTCCAAATGTTCCGGTCAGACCATTTATCTGCTGCAAAAAACACATTCATGGATCCCAGAGTGCACTGAAATTTTAAGGCTGTGAAGGGGAAGGAGAAGTTGGAGGTTTGAAATCTGGATACTGCATCATTGAGAAAAGAGAAAAACAAACATCAGTTTAGAGCACAAAACTAAAAAATTGGATTACTAATACACTACATATTGGTGTGAAAAAAAAGCCAGACAAGAAAGCTCACCGTTTATCATTTTAAATAGGATAAGAACAAATAGTGTCCAAAAGCGGGATCTATTTAACAAGTTAACTCGTAAAACTAGCACTGTTTAACAAGCAAGAAAAATCTAAAAATTCAATGTCAAAGGATGAGCATTACATATGGATATGGTGAAAGTGATCTTGACAATCCTGGAAATGGCTCTGCCTTAACCTCTGTTTTGGGTGCTGAATTGACCTCAGGACTAGGTTTGGAAGCCTGTTGTAATTTTAGTTCGGGATTCAATTCAGTAGCAGCTTCAGTCTTCTGTACGATATCAGGAGTGGCAGCAGTGTTTGATGCTCCCTCCGCAGGTTTTGGTAGAGCCTTCTTAACTGTAGGTGATGGTAGAAAAGCCTTCCCGATTTGCTAAGTTTTCAACATGGAGAGAGAGAGAGAGAGAGAGATTATAACCACAGGCAATGGGCGCATCAATATGAGGATAGTATGCACTAGAATGCTAATATATATGGGACTACATAACCTATCATTTTCATTTTCAAGTACTCTATGTATTAAAACTCAGAGAGTCAAGAAACCTTGATGAACTTGGTGAAAACTGTATGCATTTGGAACAGATTGATCGTCAGACAAAGTGCCTCATTGGAAATTTAACAAATGGAGATTCATAGTTAGTAGGATGACTTACTTTTATCTCATTAACAATCTCCTTGGGAGCAACCTTAGTGTTCAAGAATTCATCAACCTGTTGCAATGTTACCTTCCGATCCTGTTAATGAGATAAAAGTAAGGAACAATTAAATTTTCATTGTAACATTCAAATAAGGGACATATAAGGAGCTTTTACATCATTTACTCCAAAATTATATAAGCAGGATGATATGGATTTCAGCCTATGCAGCTTATTATGCTATTGGTATAAATATAGCATTTATATCAGCAAGACATCTTAACATCTATTGGAATTTGAAAAGCACTAAAATCAAGGATAAACAAAGTCGTCTAGTGGTCTAAAATCAAGCTATTTCATAGGAAGATTAAAATTCCTAACATTTCCAACTTTCATTATGGTTTTTCCTGTCCAAGAGGTGGTCTATTAATTTAAGAGTCTTAATAAATTGTATCTGCTCAACATGCAGGATCAAAAGACATTGGTATTGTAGTAAACCAATTAATTGTCCTTCAAGAACCTCTTAAAATGAGAATACACAAGTCAAGAAGAAATCATCAGAGACTCACTTCTGCAAACAAAAGCTTCTTGCTGACAAACTGAACGATTGCAGCTGAACCAAGAAGTTGGAGTATTGTTTCTACCTGCAAAAATTATCCCCAAAGTCATTGAATGTCAATATCCATACCAAATCTAATTCACATCTACCAAATATATATATATATATAAAAAAAAAAAAAAACACAAAAAGTCATGGCAACCAGAAATGTCCACATTCTGACCTCTGAAAATGCCAATAAACCTAAACCTGTTGCTGCTGCTAATCCAAGGGTAACAGGCAAACCATCAGAACCTTCCTGCACTTAATCTCTTTTTGTCAGAAACTACATGAAAAATGTCACTAATCAAAACTAAAGTGAAATTATTTGCATCATGCTGACACAAAAAATAGAATATGCAGAATTTGCCAAAACTTAATGCTAATATTTCAGAATAGTTTCCTATGGAAGACAAATCCATCAGTTGCATCATCAAAGAAAGCATATTCATGTCAATTTTTTCTTAAAAAATAAAAGAGGATCATCATCATCCATGCCTTACCCCAACTACATGGGGTCAGCTCTAAAAAATAAAAGAGAATTTCCATTAAAAATGTCACAAAATCACCACACTGATGCTCCCCATCCTAAAGAACAAAAGGTTCGATTCATGGGAAGTGCAAGATGACAGTATTTGGAAACTGTTTCTTATGGCTGTTTCAGTTTCATTTGATTCCTTTTTGTTTCTACCTCATGAGCAACCCTGCCAAATTTGCACTTTGGAAAGCCAAAGATTCACCAAACATCTGTTATCTACTAAACTTGTTACGCATTTAAGAATCAAATAGAAGTTTCAGATGCATACCCCGAATACACCACTAATAGCATCTGTCAAATTGCCAAAATCAAAACTCAGTGTTCCTTTTGGGGGTATCCATGGTAGCCCACTATTCTGCAAAAATTGTGTTCATATCCAAGATTCTCAATACTGAATAAACCAAGTATACAATAAAGTTCAGTGCACAAGGAAAAGGTAAAACAAAAGAAAAAAAGAAGTATGAAAGCAAGGAGATAGACAGTAACCATCCACCCTCGGGGTCCCTCTGCACCATCTTTTATGGAATAAGCAGCTTTGAAACCATTTGCAGTGACCAATTCTGCAACTAATTCAGAGTTCCCATCAAACCTGACTTGCATGGCAGTTCTGATGGAGTTAGTCCTGAATGCTAGTTTTGGATGTTAAGCAAATAATATATAAATCAATATCAGCACACAGAATCTGACCTTTACACGGATCTATATTTGACATAAGAAATAAATATTAGAAACAACATTGAGTATGAAAAGAGAAATGTAGGTTAGTTGGATCATCCTCTGCTCTGGGAAGCTCCACAGCCTCTAAACTGCTCACAATGTGCCTCATTAATGGAATATAAAACACTAATTGTCGGACATGTTTTGAGTGACTAAGATTCTGTGGATGAACCTCAAATGATGGTCCTCAAGACCAGTATTTAATCACCATTCAATAAATACTAATAGAAACAATTAATAAAATAACAAAACTAAGTGAGTGATACTTTCTGTTATAGGAATTCATCAACAACTGTTAATTAATTTCATCACATGATCAAGAAAACAAAGACACATTGATCAAAATCCCCTAGAGATATAAATCAATTTCCAAGTCACTTAGAAAGCAGCACCTTGTTCACCGCTTAACTCAACTAATGTAGTTACATAATCTATGCAACTTTTGTTATGGTTCATAGGCTAGGGTTATATAACCATGTAAGGCCAATACCCAATGTTGGTCCCAGATATCCGGGGTCTTGGGAGGGGTGGACTGGATATAGACCTGACTTTTGACACTTTTTTTTTGGGGCACGAAGTGGCTGCTCTCAAACTCCAACCAACATTCATATGGTTATCAGCCTGAGATTTTACAAATCAAGCAATAGCCCTTGGTTATGAATCCGGATTTGCTCCTCACACCAATGCATTGGGAACATCTCCCATAAATGACAACATACAGGTGCAGCTGTGCAGGAGATGTTCCAATGTGTGGCTGCAAGTTCTGTGAGGTTGATTTGAGGAATGCCCAGTGATGAATCCAGATTTGCTCCTCACACCAATGCATTGGGAACATCTCCCATAAATGACAACATACAAGTGCAGGAGGTGTTCCTGATGTGTGGCTGAAAGATCTGTGAGGTTGGTTTGAGGAACGCCCTGTGATTACCTGGTTAAGGGTTTGTAGAAAGAGAGAGCAGATTAGCCCTTTGAAAAGGAGCAAGTATGGATAACAGTAGCATGGTTAAAAAGATTGCTGACTTCATGATGGCATTGAATAACTGCAGCATATTCTATATTAGTTTCAGTTCTATGCATCACTTATTGAACAATCATATACAACTTAAACATCATCACCATCATCCATGCCTTATCCCAACCATATGGATTCGACTAAATGAATCCTGTTTTGCCAATCTGTTCTATTTAAAGCCATATCGACCTAGCAAACCCTTGCCCACTTAACAGTACAATCATATACACCTTGATTCAATTACTTATTTAGCTTCTCATGCCTACAATACAGTAAGTACATTCAGGCTAAACCTTTTGTCTCTTTTATTATGTATTTGTAAGTGATATAATGAATTCTGCCTTGTTATATTTGAACGTAGTTTTGGCATATTCGCATTCTAAAACAATTTGTGGTGATTGTAGCATTGGTGGTTGGACTGTTTTTTGGGCCCTCAAGATCCTTTTTATCTCCCCCCCCCCCCATGTATAAATCGTGTAGCTCAGTAAATCTCAGAACTCAGAGAGCATTTCAGAAATTCACACATTTAGTAATTAGAAATTCTTATCAAAACTGCAATTAAGCCTATTTAAAAAAAAAAAAAAAAGGCAATAGGAACCATTAGCATATAAAGAAAGAGAATTACAGTTACAGGACCTAGAATCTTACTTGTCTAGAATAAAAAATGTGGTATTTTCTGGTTCCTTGAACTTCAAAGAAAGCTTCTTCAAGAATCCGAGTTTGTCTTCGCCATTGTATACAATTGACACAGCTTTCTTCTTCAAACCTCGAATATCTGGGCTACCCACTTGCCTAAATTCCACCGGTGCCCTTATATCAAGCAATTGAGCATCAAGATCATCGGCTAATTTTGCAAAAGCATTCTTTGCAGATTCAATACCCCAAGGCTTAGGCTTCTTCACAACCTGAGACAAAACAAGTGGAAGCGCAAAAATGGTGACTCCACCAACTATAATTGCGGGATTCTCTGCTCCAAAGCTAACAACGTTGTCGAGAAGACCACCCACATCAAAATCAGAACCACCGCCAGATGTGGAGGTGCTCGTAGACTGCTCTAAAGCTTCCTCATACGTGAGAGCTCTTGCAAGCCCAGCACTAAGAACAGAAGACAGAACCATTAGGCTCCCATTAAAACTCCGCAATAGAACCTCCGGTAAGTTTGTTGTCGATACGAAAGAATTAGCAAATTTGGAGAATTTAAGTGGAAAAGTTGAAGGAAGCGATAAAATCTTTCTGGGTTCGGTTCTTCTATCAGAAAGAACTGAAACTGGGGTCAAGCGTGCTGCATTAAGGGCCTCCATGGCATAATTCTCGATCATGAAAGGGAAATCTAGGCTCTCAAGAAATTGACAGAAAAGCTTCAATTCTCAAGAGACATGATTTTTCTTTCCCTTCTTTTAAAAGGTAAATAAAGGATTGCAGCATTTCCATTCGGATGGCAACCTTGTACTTGAGGGGAGGGGAGGTGACGTGGAAGGAATGGATACGAACCAATAACAAGATTCCGCGTGGCATGTTAGGATGAGACATCCCTGAACTCCTGGCTTCGATTCTTATATGTGGCTGAAAGTCAAGACCATGGTCTTGGTCCTGGAACGGGAATACTGAGTCCGAGTGGTGAGTGGTGACTACAAAAAGTAATTAGCTGTCTGTACTCTGTAGCAGTAGTAGTTGAGGTAACAGTAATGGTCGTTGGTCGGTCGAGCATTTGTGGTTGTGGGATACAGAGAAGCTGAATGGATAATAGATAAGGCCGGAAAGTCTTTCTGTCCCAGCTTCCCAGGGCCGGAAATTACCAGCTAGGCAACCACCAATGCGACCTGGAATTCCGTCCGTCCTCCGCTGACGTGCCGGACAGAAACCAGATGCATAACTTGGCTCCGTGGAACAGGAGCAAGCTGGCAATAGACGCAAGACCGAGTCCGAGTAGAGAGATCGGGAAAGCTGAAAGCAGCATAAGACGTAACAAGCAAAAGCAACCCTATTTACAGTTTGTCCTTAATGACAACAGTGCAAGAATGAATGACAAAATACTCGCGGACAGGGACTGGGAGGACCACCGCGTTGTGTTCGCCGGTCAAGCATTTGTCATTGAGACGGGAATGAGAACTACCCAAGTCCTTAAAATCACAAGAGGATAACCTAGCTACTTCCTACTTGGGAAATTTTGTGCAGAGATACATGGGATTGGGGCGGATTGCACCATTCTTCTACCCTGGTTTAAACGAAGCTCGGAAGCTGGAATTAACTTTCTTATTATCTAATTGCCTACTTGCCTCTTGTGTGACAAAAGTGCGATTTAGCTAAGACAGATCAAATCACTTTTGACCACCCTCCAAATAGGGCTGCAAACAGATACAATTAATAGAGTATAAGTATATTAAAGTTTGATTCGTTTGTATTCAAATTTGAATCAGATTCATTGGATTTATATATGTATTTGAATTGAATTGGATTGCAACTTAGATATTTCATAGAATTAATAAATTAAACTAAAAATATCAAAATAGTATATTTTATTAATAAAATAAACTAAAAATACTTCTTTTGGTATTTGGTGATTGGGGAATCGAATCCGTATACAGCTGATCCATCCCACACTGATACTGTATTTACATTTTCAAACTCAGCTTGTTTACGGAAATTTGCACCCATGCAAATACATGGCTCAGTTTGGAATATGTAGGTTATAAAACCTTCTATTTTGTATTAATTTGTACCGTATATATTTGCATTTATATTCTTTCCAAACTCAAATATGTCAAAAGAAAAACTTGTATTTTGTATTATTTTGTATGCATTTACATTGTACATATTTGCATTTGCACCATTTCCAAACTGACCCGAAAGTGCAAATGTGGTGAAGGCAAATTCTGGTTAAGTTTTGCTTCAGCCTTGACTTGCGCATGTGTGCGTTTTTGGCATGGTTTTTAAAAACGAACCAGTGGCCAAACCGGTCAGGGGTCCGGTTATCGGTTCGAATGGTCCGATCGTTCGACCCAAATGACCGGCTCCCTCTGACAAAAAATTTTAAAAAATTGCAAAATGGTCAAAACCGTTCGAACGATTAACCAGTCGGTTCAGCAGTTCGCTGACCAAAATCAACAGTTTTGAGGAAAAAAGCGGTTTTGAAGGAAAACGGAACCAAACAGGTGATTGGTTCCTGGTTTTTCTGGTCCAATCGTCTGGTCCGGTCCAATTTTGAAAACAATGGTTTTTGGTAATTGACTCTTATTTGTTTGTAAAAGATAAAATAAGAAGTGGGATGAGGTTGTCCCCACCTTATCTGAAAGAGAATGGAGGTATGATGAGGTTATTTCTTTGAGAGGGAGAGAGAGGTTGGAATTAAAATGATAGACCCCATAGAATTGAACTAAGAGGAAAGTGGTGCAAATTTTACATTATTTCTTAAGTCAGATTGGAAGGAATACAAATGTAAATATATAGAGTGTAAAACCTTATGTTTTGTATTATTTTTGTATATATTTGCACTGTATATATTTGCATTTATACTATTTTCAAATTGAGCCGATAATAAAAAACTTGCACTATTAGTGAGTACAAATGGGACAATAAGTATAAAGTTTTAATGGAGGAGCCATGTTGCAAAGTATCGATACTTTGAATATGCAAAAATCACATGCTCTGGGCTTCATTCCAAAACTCTTATCTTATTTTTCTATTTATTTGGTAGGTAATTTGTGAGGCATTATATCACATTAACTATTATCATTTAAAACCATACTAATACACATGATACTTTCTTTTATTATTAGGGGAATGGGTGGGGAAGAGTAGGGTGCACATGAGGCCCATTAGCCATACTACAGAGAGCTCATAGTTCAACGGGTTTGATCTCATGCCTCCTATTATGGAATTCAGATTAGTTGAATGTTTTAGCTGTTCAGCGGCTGTGGAACCAATGGTGAGGCTCTAAGCTAGTAATAAATTCATGGGCCATAAAAAGACACAGGCCTTATGTATTTAAATACTGGGGTGGAACCTTATCATTGGTTCCATAGCTGCTGAACAGTTAAAACATTCAGCTAAACCTTACTCCCTATTAGGAGGGATGTTAAGTTACCATCTTGACTATGAAGTCATCGGCTAAGAATTGATACTTTGAGCCTTGATGGGAGTGCAAATAATAGTTACAAACAGATGCAAAATTGAGCCAAATGCAAAATTTGTGTTTGGTTCAGATTTGCACTACAAACAAAATTCAAAACAACTTGTATTAAAAGCTTTAACCTATGACAATTTAGGAGTCCGCTCATATTTGATCTAATTATAAATGGATAAATTTTAATCACTTTCAATAAGATCAAATTTAAATTTAGATTCAGACAAATGGGTATCATTTGCATCCCTACCAAGTATTTACAACAAAAGCATACTCTTAGGCCTCGTTCATTTTTTCAAGTTTTGAGGGGGGGGCGGGGGCGAAGTTGATCAATGGGATTGTAATTCCCATTGACCACTTTTTCCACTTTTGTTTTCCAAATTCATGTGGGATCCATGGAAAAATCACTTTCCTTGAATATCACTTACCTAGGTAGATGATACCCATCTCTTAGTTGAATAAGTAACTTCCCCACCTAGAGTTGTAAATTGGGCAGTGATGGGCTTGGTTTTCAAGCCCATGGGTCAACATGACTGGGTGGGCCATGCTAGCATGGGCTTGTGGCATGGCACAATACGGCCTATCCCGGCTATCTATCTTTCTATCTCCGGTCTAAAAATTGTCTAGGCAACTGGTTCCATTTCACCCTTAACCCGTTCTTGGGCCAAAACCCGTTGACTTGGTTAAAGAACCGCTAACCCGAGCAATTGAACAATAAACCCATTTTGATAGGGACAGTGGTTCATGGGTACAACATAAAGAGAGAAAAATGACCTCAGATCTAAGACAAGAACGATCTCATATCTGAGATCCATATACATCAGAGAAGAAGAAGAAGAAGAAAAAGAAGAAAAAGAAGAAGAAGAAGAAGAAAGGTTGGAGGCTAAAGATAAATAAGATCTTAGATCTGATATCTGAGATAGATCTGACATCTGCATTTCTATTGTCAGTTTGTCACTGCCGTCACCATTGCCGTTGCCATCATCATCGCTGGTGAAGGTTGAATCCTCCTCCTCCTCTTCCTCTTCCTTCTTCCCTCCTCTTCCTCCTCCTCCTTCCCTCCTTCATTTCTCTCCTTTCTTTCTTTTTCTTTCTTTTTCTTTCCTTCTTTTCTTTTTCTTTTTTTCTTTCTTTCTCATAAAAACTAAAAGAGACTAATACTAACATTTGCCCTAATAATATAAACCATTCAACCTAGAAACCGGTGGCCACAGCAGTTCTATTTCCGGATTGATTTTTAAATCCTTGATTATATATATATATATATATATATATATATATATATATATATATATATATTCAATTTTATTGTACTGTTTTTTTTTGTCTATTTTATTAATTTATTTTAAAATTTTTATTATTTTTTTAAATATACATCTAATGACTTGGCCCGGTCTGACTTACAAGCCAGCCTGGCCCACAACACGGCCTGGGCCAGTTCCATGGGCCAGGCTGAGCCGAATCTCTAAAGTATCCCAAAGATAATAAGCACGGCCGGGCCCAGCCGCAGGCCGGCACAGCACAACCCACCAAAAGCATTGGCATGGCCCAATTTACACCAATGATTCTAACAATGACTTATCGTTGTATAATTTACCTAGGAATGAAGCCTCTATACTGTTCTTATGTAGGCGGGATCAACAGACTGGTAAGTTCATATTTGCATGATAGGACAAATGGCAAAGTAAGTTACTATCACCGCTACTGGCAATAGAAGCCTCAGTCATCCAGTAATTTTGATAAACAAAATGTTCGAAATTTACATAACAGTGTTTAACAATTGGTGGCATTCCTCCCCAATCGGCTGCTTGTCTGCTTATCAATTCCCAAGCTGATAGTTCAAGTGTTTCGACAAGATTGGTGTTCGATTCGCCCTTCACAATTTGTATTTTTTATTCTTTTTTTTTTCTGATATTTCAGCAGATTTTTCATGAGAGTAGGTAATAAGAATTGTGGTGCAACTAACCATGTGATTGGCCTATTGAAAAGCAGTGTTTTTAACAATAAAATCAGCAATATTATTATCAAGGAGATGGAGTGATAAATGAACTTACACAGGATAAACCTGTAATTAGAAATTATATGATGAATTCACCAAGGGACCGCAAGGTCTGGATCCAATAACATATTCACTATCTTCTACACATCTCCTTTTAGACAAAATGAACTGTTTTTTTTTTTTTTTTTAAGCCAAGCTTCTACATATCTCCTTCTGTGTAACCTCTTGTGTGATCTGTGGGGGCAGCACCTCCAGGTTTTATCAAAAAAGAAAAAAGTAATTCCTCACCAATAATACCAATTCTGCCTCCATTGCCGTTTGGAAGCTCCAACAATAATTTTTAGTATCAACGATGGCCCTTCAGAATTTGTAGGTTATTTGCTGTACTGAACCCAAGTGCTATCGTTCAATTCAGTGTTATCTTCTTAATTTGGCAAACAGCCTCTAGGTTTAGGGTGTCAATTTGTTAAACTTATGGGGCCCATTTGTTGTTTTCTGATGGAGCGCGATCCGGCTGATCTTAGCTGTCCGCTGCTTTGCTTCTGAATTCGGAGTAGCAGGGGACCTGAAACGAAAGAGATGGGAAAGCTCCGGGGGGAACCCGGTGTAGAGGCTCCGAAGCTCAAGTTAGAATCCTTCAAAAGCAAGGTAATACCAGATAGCGCAAAGTTTGCATACCTCCGTTGTCGGGGGGCAGGGAGCTCTTATAGTAACTTCGTGTACTCGTCCCGAGGACCTTGTCAGATCGGGTATGATTACCCTTGCGCTTGTCAACTCGGCCGTCGTCCCTTCTGTTGAGACAGAACCGTCACTGCCTAACCGTCTAACTGGAGATGGCGGCGTCAGTGGCGGTGGCAGGTGGCCGTTTAGAGTGCTGCTGCCAAACGTCAGATCCCAAGTCAGTCAGGCATGGCGTCCTCGGGCACGGACTTCCCTGGTGTCAGGCATGGTACGACTTGTTTGGCTTTGGCGCCTAGAAGATGATGCGAAGTGCTGAGCGAGGCGGTCTTGGGCTCGGAGGTATCCCAGACTGTTACAAGGTGGGTCAGTTCGGCGAAGTGTCCCGAGCTGTTACAAGGTGGGTCAGTTCAGCGAAGTGTCCCGAGCTGTTACAAGGTGGGTCAGTTCGGCGAAGTGTCCCGAGCTGTTACAAGGTGGGTCAGTTCGGCGAAGTGTCCCGAGCTGTTACAAGGTCAGCTCGGCGAAGTGTCCCGAGCTGTTACAAGGTCAGTTCGGCGAAGTGTCCCGAGCTGTTACAAGGTGGGTCAGTTCAGCGATGTCTATCCCGAGCTGTTACAAGGTCAATTCGACGAAGTCTATCCCGAGCTGTTACAAGGTCAGCTCGGCGAAGTGTCCCGAGCTGTTACAAGGTCAGTTCGGCGAAGTGTCCCGAGCTGTTACAAGGTGGGTCAGTTCGGCGATGTCTATCCCGAGCTGTTACAAGGTCAGTTCGGCGAAGTCTATCCCGAGCTGTTACAAGGTGGGTCAGTTCGGCGGTGTGTCCCCTTGTCCCCGCCTAGGCCTGGCCCCTTCTACCGAGCTGTCGTTTCTGCCACATGTCACATAATGAAGAGGTCGGGCCAAATCTTCCTTCATCAATTGCCCCCCACTCCTTGCGCCGAGGGTCTTGCCATGGTGCGGGGAGTTTTCGCGAGGTAGCTGGTGGATTTGTCCCGTCCTTCAAACCTTTACTGTACGAGACGCTTTTGCTAGGGTTCTTTCGATTTCCGAGGAGGCTGGGAACGTGCTTACTCAAGAACACTGGTGGTTGTGACCGCGCGTTTTAAATTTCAAACCAACTCGCGCCGCTGGGACGTGACAGCGGGTCATTTCAAAAAGGCACGCCACTGCTGTACGTCGGTTTCAAAAAAGACGTGCTGACGTTTCGCTTTTTTTGGAAAGACGTGCGCCAATCATGTCTCGACTTTAAGGGTTGTGCGGTCGGTAAGAACGTGGGCCATCGGATCGTCTTCAGTCTCCACGGTCGATTCTTGGTTACTGTAGCTATAAATAGTGGGGGACCCTGGTTGGTTTGTCACTTCTGCGGTTTGTCTACTGAGTTCGCGTCCAACCTTTTAGCTCGCATCCAAATCTTTTCCAGCTCGCGTCAAGGCTGGTTATACAGTCTTCACGGTTCTTTGGCTTGTTCTCCAAACTTTCCGGTGAGTACTTTCTTGAATCTATCTTTCCCCCAATGTCTAGCTTTGATAGCTCAGACGATTCTTCGAGTAGGGCCGACGTAGGTTCCACCAACCGAGCCGTGTCCCCAGACTGCCTCAGTGATCCTGAGGTGGAGCTTGAAGACTATGAACCAGTGGGCCGAGTTGCTTCGGGCAGTTTGGCATCTACCTCCCGCCGAGGTCGGATGCTAGACAGGTTTGGTCCTTCGACCATGACGCCTGAGGGGCTTCAATCCATACTTCTGTCCTACAATCTTCCTGGGGGGTACACATATTTCATTCCTTTGGGTAGCTTTCCTTGGGAACACGGTCCCGACGAGATCGTGATTTTTCGAGAGCAACTCGCTGCTGGGTTGCGACTTCCTTTCCATCCCCTTCTCGTCGAAGTCATAAACCACTTCGGTGTCACCATTGGCTAGCTTCATCCGAACTCTATTCGGAACCTGATGGGGACAATATCCCTTTCTTGCGAGCAGAACTTCCCCTTGGACTTAGAGATATTCTCCTCTATCTTGATGCTCAAGAGACAGGCGGGTCCTCTTCCTGGGGGGAGACGGGCGTATTGCCTTACTCCTCGCCAGGGTTTTAAGCTTCTGCACGATCTTCCTAACAAGGTCCCGGCATGGAAGCGGGACTACTTCGGCGTGCGAAGTGCACAAGGATGGCCCTTTCAGACCGGGTGGGGTGAGGCCGCTCCCGACTTAGGCGTAACTCTTGATAAAGAGACGGTGAAGGGTCTCCGGCAGTGGGCACGACAAGGCTTAAAGTGCCACCACTACTTAACGGAGGCTAAGCTTTTTGCAGCCGGCCTGAGTTCGGGTAGGTTTCTGGCTATCGGCTTTTTTTTTTTTTTGATGTCGAACTCGTTTCTGTAGGTGTGATGGATGCGGAGAGAACTCGCGGCGGGCGTTTGTTCCAAGGTATGAAGAGGAGGAAGCGGGTCGCCAAGCAAACTCGTAACGAGCTGCCCCTGGATGAGGAGCCCCAAGCCCCAGACCATACGACAGAGGATCTGCCCAGGGAGCCCGAAGTGAATCCACCGGTGCACGAGACTGCCGGGGCGCCTTTCGCTGAGACCACTCATACGGGCGCTCCTGCGTACTCAAGTGCTCCTCACTCCGGGTCTGCTCATACGCGGGCTGGGCCCTCAGGCTCGGGAGCTCAAGGGGAGTTTAGGAGCGTGTTGATGCCGAACTACGCTCTTCAGAAGAGTAGGGACGCTACTTTCCCCGAGGAGGTCGCGGCATGGACCGATCTTCCCTTGAATCAGGTCACTTGCCGCGCCGTAACACGCCATGGTGGTAAGCAAGATTCTGTCTTATTTAATTTTGTTGCTTCTGTTGTCTTTTTTCTCACTTGTTTCTTTTGGTAGGTGAATTCTTCGATTCATGCCTTGGCGGCCCAAGTGGAGAGGAGCTCGCGACAGGCGCGAGCTGCTGAGGCTGTTGCTCATGTTGCTGAAGAAGCCTTTCGTGCTGCAAAGGCAAATACCCGGGCTGCTGAGGTGGCTGCTTATGCTGCTCGCGTCGCGATGGCCAGACAGGCGAGGTCTCAGCGTGACGCTGAGGCCATGGGGGTAGTTGTCAAGCACATGGCGGACTTGAAATTGGATTTGCAGCATCAAATCGAGTATCTTCAAGAGGACATTAGGGAGAGAACACAGATTTTTTCCCAAGGCATTGAAGACGCCAAAAAGAAGGCAGTTGAAGACTACATTGCCTCCCCACGTTTTGACGATCTAATGGTGGACTCTTACAGGAGGGGGTTCAAGTTGAGCCGGTGGATGATCCGAAATACATACCCCGACCTCGATGTAAGTGCCATAACCACTTCGCGCATAACTCAGGAGATGGCCAATGCTGCTGATGGTGAGCCGGACTCTGAAGGAGAGGCAGGGCCTTCGGGTGTTGTTGAAGTGCCTTCCGATGGCGAAGAAGTGGCTCCGGGCATGTAAATTTTTTTTGTTTGCCAGTGTACTGTTTCTTGCAATGGAGTCTTTTTCCCCTTGCTCATCTTCCCCGAGCTGTTTCTTTGCCGGGTTTTTAAATTTCCGTGGCCTTTTATGCCGCGAACTGATTTTTGCCGAGCTGATAATGTGCTGAAGTTCCTCGGCTTGCCTTGTGGCACATGGCCTGATTTCGTCCACTTCGCTAGGTGGTTTATAGGTAGTATCGCCTCAAGTTCACGATGTTCCACGTTCGGGGTACTCGTTTGCCTTCCAAGGTTTTGAGTTCGTATGCGCCCCCGAGCGTTGTTTTTACTTTATAAGGCCCTTCCCAATTAGGTCCAAGCTTGCCGATGCCGGGTTCAGGCACCATAATCTTCCGGAGGACCAGGTCGCCGACTCGGAAGCTTCGTTGCTTTACTCTGCTGTTGTAGTAGCGAGCTACCTGCTGCTGGTATGCCGCTGTTCGGATGTGCGCGAGGTCCCTTACCTCGTCCAGTAGGTTGAGGTTGGTGCGTAACTCGTCTCCGTTCGTCCGATCGTTGTATGTTTCTAATCGCAACGTTGGTATTTCGATTTCCGCCGGGATCACCGCTTCAGTGCCGTAGGTGAGGTTGAAGGGGGTTTCTCCCGTGACTGCTTTTTCGGTCATTCGGTGAGCCCATAAGACACTTGGTAGCTCTTCGGCCCACAATCCCTTAGCTCGATCCAGACGTGCTTTCAGCCCGCGCAGGATGGCTCTGTTCATTACTTCCGTCTGACCGTTTGCCTGTGGGTGCGCGATTGACGTGAAATTTTGCCGAATCCCCATGTCCTGGCACCACTCCTGGAACTTGATATCCTCGAACTGTTTGCCGTTGTCAGAAATTAGAACCCGAGGTAATCCGAACCGACATACTATGTTCTTCCAAAAGAAGTTCTGTATGTTTCGGGCCGTAACAGTTGCCAGAGGTTCGGCTTCTATCCACTTCGTAAAATAATCTACCGCAACAACTAAGAATTTTCTTCCGCCTGTTGCTGGTGGGAATGGCCCAAGGAGGTCGATGCCCCATTGTGCAAAGGGCCACGAGCTGGCGAGGTATTTGAGGTCGGAGGCAGGTTGATGGTGGATGTTAGCGTGCTTCTGACACTTGTCGCATTTTCTGACGAGCTCGACAGCTTCTGCCTTCATCGTTGGCCAGTAGTATCCTTGTCAAAGTGCCTTTTGGGCGAGTGCTCTGCCCCCCAAGTGTCCGCCGCACAGGCCTTCATGAGTGTCGCGGAGTACAAACTAGGCTTCGGTAGGTCGCAGGCACCGCAAATAGGGGAGCGTGTACGACCGTCGGTATAACCGTTCGTCTATTATGACATATTTGGCTGCCTGGCGCTGCACCCTCTTGGCGGCATTGCGTTCTACAGGGAGGGTTCCGTCTATCAGGAAGCTCACGAGTAGATCGATCCAGCTCGGCTCTGCTTCTAAGATGGGAGCGACCTCCTCTGTCCCCCCGAGAATACTAGGCCGAGGTAAGTCCTCTATGTACACAGTTCTCATATTGTTGTGACTCGTGCAGGCTAACCGGGATAGGGCGTCGGCCTCAGTGTTTTCGAACCTCGGGATTTGCCTGATGATGTGTGACCGGAAGTTGAGCAGGGCTTCTTTTACTTTGGCCAAATATGCGATCATGGAGAGATCGCGTGCCTCGTATTCGCTGGTAACTTGGTTTACCACGAGCTGAGAATCGCTGCAGATGACCAAGTGCTTTGCCTTAACCTTTCGTGCTAGGTCCAGCCCGGCGATCAGTGCTTCGTACTCTGCCTCGTTGTTGGATGCCGCGAACTCAAAGCGTAGTGCATACTCTACTTTTGTGCCGCTTGGGCCGCACAAGACTATTCCAGCTCCGCTGCCCTACCGGTTTGAGGAACCATCCACGTGAAGGATCCAGGGCTCCTCATCCCAATTCGCTCTTCGCCTGATCAGGAGAGAGGCCACACTGGGTGCTACTTCACGGGGTTCGAACTCTATGGGCTCAGGAGCTCCGGGTTCGCCACAAATGGGGACCTCGGGCTCGACCTGTGGAGCTTCGTGGCTGAAAGTGCACTCGGCGAAAAAATCTGCCAAAGCTTGGGCCTTGATAGCGGTTCTCGGTTTGTACTAGAGGTCGTACTCGCTGAGTTCGATGGCCCATTTCGTCAGTCGCCCGGAGACTTCGGGTTTGAGTAAAACTTGTCTAAGAGGTTTGTCAGTTAGGACGATGACGGTGTGAGCCTGGAAATACGAGCGGAGTTTCCGAGCTGCTATTACTAGAGCGTATGCTAGTTTTTCTATCTCCGGGTACCTTGCCTCTGCTCCCTGCAAAATTTTACTAACATAATATATGGGTCGTTGGACCCGATCTGTTTCCTTTATTAGTACCGAATTGACTGCCTCGTCGCTCGCCGAGAGGTACAGTTGTAAGACCTCGCCCACCTCGGGCCGGGCTAAGGTTGGTATACTAGCGAGGTAACCTTTTAGTTCGTCGAACGCGAACTGGCAGTCCTGGGTCCATTCGAACCCTTTGCCTTTGACTGCCTTGAAGAAGGGTAGGCAGCGGTCTGCTGACTTAGATAAGAAGCGGCTTAGAGCGGCTATGCGGTCGTTTAGCCTCTGAACCTCTTTTACTTTCCGAGGTGGTTTCATATCTAGAATGGCTTTTATTTTGTTCGAGTTGGCCTCAATACCACGCCGATTGACAATGTAGCCTAGAAACTTGCCCGAGGTGACGCCGAAGACACACTTGTTGGGATTCAACTTCATGCTAAAGTGACGCAGGATTTGGAAAACAGAGTCTAAGTCTTGTATCAACTCTTGTGAAAACTGAGTTTTGACGACCATGTCGTCTACATAGCACTCTATCTTCGTACCAATTAGGGGCTGAAATAGCTTATTTACAAGTCTTTGGAAAGTTGCCCCGACGCTTTTTAGTCCAAAGGGCATGACTTTGTAGCAATACAGGCCGAACTCGGTTATGAAGCTGGTTTTTTCCTCATCGGATGGGTCCATCCTAACTTGGTTGTAGCCCGAGTAGGCGTCCAGGAAGCTTAGCAACTCGTTTCCCGAGGTCGCGTCCACTAGGCGGTCAATTCTGGGGAGGGGGAAGCAATCTTTCGGGCAGGCTCGGTTCAGGTCGGTATAGTCGACGCACATGCGCCACTTGCCGCTTGCCTTTTTTACCAACACCGGGTTGGCCACCCAGCTCGGGTAGTGGAGTTCCCTTATGAAGTTTGCTGCGAGGAGCTTCTCAACCTCCTCGTCGACCGCTCTCCAGCATTCTGGGGCTAAGTTGCGTTTCTTCTGTCTAACGGGTCTGACTACAGGGTCAGTATTAAGTTTGTGAGTTATCAGTCCGGGGCTAATGCCGGGCATGTCAGTCGCGGACCAGGCAAAAATATCTCGATTTTGAAGTAAAAAACTCACTAGTTCGGCTCGTAGGGGGTCTTCGATGGAAGCTCCGATGCTTAGTGTGCGAGCTGGGTCCATAGATGAAGTCGGGATTGCGACTGTTTCCTCCGTGGGCAAAGCTCGCTCCTCACCTTGCTCCGTCGGCCGCTCCAGCTCGAGGTCGTTGGCCGCCTTGGTTTTTCCCTTTAGGGCGGCAACGTAGCACTTGCGGGACTCGAGTTGGTCGCCCCGCACTACCCCTATACCGAAGTCCGTAGGGAACTTCATGGCCAAATAGTAGGTGGAGACTGCCGCCCGTAGGACATGCGTGATTGGCCGCCCTATTATGGCATTGTATGGGGAGGGGGTCGCGACTACCAGGAAATCATGGTTGAGTCTGATCGCACAAGGCCATGTGCCGACTTCCACAGGGACAGTTATTTTCCCGAGGGGCCTAACTTCCTCTCCGCTGAAACCTATCAGGGGAGTGTTCGTGGGCTTCAGCTCGCTCCTCTTTAACTGCAGCTGGTCAAATGCCGATTTGAAGAGGATGTCCGCTGAGCTGCCCGAATCTACGAGTACGCGCCTGACCTCGAAATCGCTGATCCTTAGCTTAATGACAAGCGCGTCATCATGGGGGTAGTGGACTCCTCACGCGTCGTCCTCCGTGAAAAAGATTGGCTCTTCGGTCTTTGGTCTCTTTGGGGGGTTCCTTTCTTCGAGGGCCGCTTCGCGAATTGAAGTCCGGGCTGCTGCCGAGGTACACCCCGCTACCACCGATCCTCCCACTATTACATGGAAGGTTCCCCGAACTGGCCTCTCTTCCGGAGGCTGCTTCTGCAACGGTTCGGCAGGTCTGTTGCTAGACTCGGGTGCATCCCTTTCACGCTCCCTTTGCCGACCTGCTTTATTATTGTTGTGCTGTACAAAGTTTCTCAAGTATCCGCGACGGATGAGCCCCTCTATCTCGTCCCGGAGGTTATTACACTGTTCGGTGCTATGACCATGGTCTCTATGGAAACTACAATACAAATTCTTGTTTCTATCGTTCGGATTTCCCTTCAGGTGAGGTGGCCACTTAACGTACGGAGCGTCTTTGATCGTCATTAAGATCTCTGTCCGCCTCGTGTTCAACGGCGTGTAGTCCGTCCAAACTGCTAGGGGGGCCCGGAAGGACTGGTTCGACTTCGGCTCCCGGGTTGGGTTTTTTCTACTCACCAGGTTGGAGAGCTCGCCTTCTCTCTTTCTTTTCTCGTTACCGCCTTCGGTTCGTTGGTTGATCTCTTCCTCTGTCCTCATGAACTTATCCGCGAGTTTGAGGAATTCGGCCATGGTCGCGGGCTGGTTGGCCACCATGTGCCATTTGAACTCTTTGTGCGTCACCCCTCGGGGCGGGGTGGCGAGGTGGAAGTAGTGGTTGGTTCAATGGCAGTTGGGGGAACTGCTGTTGATAGTGATACTGGGAGATGTTGTGTAGCACTTGGTGCTGGTGAAGCTGGTGTTGCTGGAACTGTTGCATTTGGGCTTGCATTGCCCGCATGCACTGCATTAGGTCCTCCAATCGGTCTTGGCTAGCTGCTAGGGGGACGGCAGTTGGTTTAGTGAAAGTTGTCTCAATGGGGAGGGGAAAGGGGACGTTTGTGGTAGGAGGGTTTACGGGTGCCACTGCTTGTGGCATGTTCAGGATGGGGATCCCATCCGCTGAAAGGGGGATGGTGAACTGTCCAACGCACACTACGGGGACCTGAAGTTGCTCCCCGGTGGCGTTTGTCTCCGTGCCGCGTCCGGTGTTGCTGGAGGAGGCCATGAGTGTTGGGTTTTTTGAAGAAGAAAGGGGGTATCGAAGTTTGGAGGGAGGCTTTTTGAAGCGTTTTCCTACAGACGGCGCCAATTGATGGAGCGCGATCCGGCTGGTCTTAGCTGTCCGCTGCCTTGCTTCTGAATTCGGGGTAGCAGGGGACCTGAAACGAAAGAGATGGGAAAGCTCCGGGGGGAACCCGGTGTAGAGGCTCCGAAGCTCAAGTTAGAATCCTTCAAAAGCAAGGTAATACCAGATGGCGCAAAGATTGCATACCTCCGTTGTCGGGGGGCAGGGAGCTCTTATAGTCACTTCGTGTACTCGTCCCGAGGCCCTTGTCAGATCGGGTATGATTACCCTTGCGCTTGTCAACTCGGCCGTCGTCCCTTCTGTTGAGACATAACCGTCACTGCCTAACCGTCTAACTGGAGATGGCGGCGTCAGTGGCGGTGGCAGGTGGCCGTTTAGAGTGCTACTGCCAAACGTCAGATCCCAAGTCAGTCAGGCGTGGCGTCCTCGGGCACGGACTTCCCTGGTGTCAGGCATAGTACGACTTGTTTGGCTTTGGCGCCTAGAAGATGATGTGAAGTGCTGAGCGAGGCAGTCTTGGGCTCGGAGGTATCCCGGACTGTTACAAGGTGGGCCAGTTCAGCGAAGTGTCCCGAGCTGTTACAAGGTGGGTCAGTTCGGCGAAGTGTCCCGAGCTGTTACAAGGTGGGTCAGTTCGGCGAAGTATCCCGAGCTGTTACAAGGTCAGCTCGACGAAGTTTCCCGAGCTGTTACAAGGTCAGTTCGGTGAAGTGTCTCGAGCTGTTACAAGGTGGGTCAGTTCGGTGATGTCTATCCCGAGCTGTTACAAGGTCAGTTCGGCGAAGTGTCCCGAGCTGTTACAAGGTGGGTCAGTTCGGCGATGTCTATCCCGAGCTGTTACAAGGTCAGTTTGGCGAAGTCTATCCCGAGCTGTTACAAGGTGGGTCAGTTCGGCGGTGTGTCCCCTTGTCCCCGCCTAGGCTTGGCCCCTTCTACCGAGCTGTCGTTTCTGCCACGTGTCACATAATGAAGAGGTCGGGCCAAATCTACCTTCATCATTTTCCTAACTTCAACATTTATAATTCATAGATCCAGTTAGTTTTTAGTTTATTGACCAAAAATATAACCAGCTTTTATTTTCATTTCAAAGGAAATTCGTGTAAAAGGCAAATAATATAGTTTAGTACATCAATCATGTGATGACTCTATTCGCCCTAACCTGTGAGTTCTTAAAATAAATCAACAATTTATTCAGAGTGAATCGACTATTGGTTCACGGATAGGAGTATGGGAGTGAAAAATCTATTTTATTGTATTTTAAGCCTTCATGGAGTGAAAAAACAATTTAATTCAAAACAGATTTCAAAAATATTGTATTTTAAGCCTTCATGGACCGTGCAAAAGTATGGGAGTGAAAAATCTATTTTATTTATTTATTTAGTTTTAAGTTTTACTTTACTTTTTTTTTTTCAAAACAGATTTCAAAAATATTGTATTTTAAGCCTTCATGGACCGTGCAAAAGTATGGGAGTGAAAAATCTATTTTATTTATTTATTTAGTTTTAAGTTTTACTTTACTTTTTTTTTTGCTGCAAATGCATGAATAAAATCTATAAATATATACTTAAAGCATTGGGAAAGTATAGACATATTTCTCCCTCCATTTTCTCTTTTATTTTCTCTCTTCTGTCTCACCTTTCTTTAGTTTGGTATTCAAAAATTAAAAGAATGCCACATATAAGACAAACCTCTTTCCCTATATAGTGTACTCTATAATATTTAAAAATTACAACAATGCTACATATAAGATAAATACACCTTCTTCACCTTGCTATGTAATTGCCTCTATAATATTAAAAATTTATAGAAGTGTCACATATAGGACAAACTTCCTTATATAATTGACTTTATGGCATTCAAAAATTAGAGTGTCACATACAATTATTTATAATTATTCCATTCCTCTTCTTTCTCGATTCCCTCTCTCCTCTTGTTCTTTATCTCAATTTTATTTATTTTATTATTATTGTTATCTAAATATTTATTTACTTAGTAAAATTAAATAAATTATTTATTTTAATAAAATAAATCAATAAAATAAAGGAGATGTGACATTGAGAGGGATTTTAATAAACATTTATTTATTTATTTTACTAAATTATTTATATATTTATTTAGAAATAATTTACTAACAAATTATTCTCTCCCCTTGAGCCCAATATTTAGGGCTGTTAACTAGTTGAATCTAGTTTAAGATAATTCATACCAGTCCCATCCCAATAAACTTTTATTTATTTATTTATTTTATTTAAATTAATAAATTATTATATAAACATTAATTTATTTAAGAACAACTAGGGTTGAACCAATGGGTTGGGTCTATGGAGCTAAATTGACTGAACATAATTACAATGGTTTTAGTTCCATCATTTTGTCTTAATTAATTATTATATTGATTCTCATTCTTAACTGTCCAGATTTGATTCAGGTTTGAAACCAAGTATTTTATGAAATATAATTTTTT
Source organism: Nelumbo lutea (assembly GCF_056320005.1). NCBI lineage: Eukaryota > Viridiplantae > Streptophyta > Magnoliopsida > Proteales > Nelumbonaceae > Nelumbo > Nelumbo lutea. Next base: position 41,946,438 of record NC_142686.1, on the reverse strand, counting down.
TTTCTTTCATGTAATTTTTATCATGTTTCATGTTTAAAATAGTAAACTTGATAAATAATAAATAAGATAATATTAGTTAAAATATTTAAGTTAAAAATAAATTAGTATTATTTTAATTATTGTTTTCAATATAATCAGGTCTATAATTTGATTCCAATTAAATAATTAGTTCAAGACTACTTCTACCTAGTCCTGACTTATTGACAACCCTAAATTAGATTGGAACCCACTGTAGTTATTTATTATTCATAATAATATAATTATACTTATTTTATTTAAAAAATATAACCTACTTTATTATTGTATATCCAAATGGCATTTTCTATTTTGCCCGTGCAAGGGCTTCCCTACTAGTAAGAGAACAAAAGCAAAATAAAATCGGAGGCAAAAAGACAAAAACGTAACAGAACTTGCATTCTTTGCACTCCCATGCACTTGTACCAGTGCATTGCATTGTAATGGTTAAAGTATCGATATACTCAGATACTTCAAAGCAAATATAGAGCCATAAAAAGCAATGATGCTCTGTTTTACAACTTCACAGTTCCACTGAAATCGCTTCACACCTGCCACCATTATAACATTATTAAGCTTTGCCAAATATCCCTATTTCCTTGTATTCAGCGTATCGCCAATCGCGAGGCATTACCAACAAATATCATTGGCGCTTAACCTTCTTATTGAAGATTCAACTGGTTTTTTCTTGCCTTTAGACAAGAATCAAATTGCCAATAACCATGTAGTTTAGGTGTTCAGTGAGGGTGTCGAGGACCAATTTTTTCAACACGACATATTGGATTGAGTTGGATTAAGCCAATATATGGTCCATTGCTATAAGATGAGAATATAGGTAACAGTGGACTGGGTTTGGGTTGAAACCAATCTAAATTAAAACGAATTTGAACAGATTGGACGGTCCAAAATATTCATTGAATTGGATTTTGTAATTGACACCCCTAGACTGTTCAGTTGGCAATTTGGCATCCCTTCATTTCAGGAGGCACGAGTTTCAACCCTCAAGAAGGCAGGTAACGCAGGTCCTCTGTTGTGATTGCCAATGGGGTCTCAGTGCATCCCCACTATCCCTGCTAAGGGTGCCAATTGGACTGGATTTGGTTCAATCCAGTCCAGTCCAATGTGAGTCCATTACAAATGGACCTGGTCCATCCAGTCCAATGAATATTTTGAACCGGTCCAAAGACTGTCCAATCTGTTCAAATTCCTGTTAATTTAGATTAATTTCAACTCAAACCTGGTCCATTGACACCTATGTTCTTATCTTTTATCACTGGATCAGATATTGGCTCAATCCAACATAAATTCATTACGGACGGACCGGGTCTAATCCAATATGTCATTGGTCCGTCCAGTCCATCCAAATTCAATATGTCTTATTGGTCCGTCCAATCCGTGCAAATAGATTTTGATTTGGACAGAGTCCAACCCAAAACCGGTCCATTGACACCCCTACTGCTAACCAGGTCTAGTGTACAGCACCTTGCCCCCATAGGGCCAAAGCTGCATCACACTTCACACACAACACCCCCAAAGGAAAAAAAAAGGTACCAAAATCAAAAAAAGTTCGCCCTCAAGAGACACCAGTCACACCACGCTTGGGAGTCTTCAAGATATTCTCAAACTAAGAACTGAAAGGCTACATAAATGAAATTCACATAATAATGTTCAAAAGAAAAAAAAAAGGAATGAGATTAGAGAAGATCGAAAAAATAATCCAAACCTTGCCCAATTTCCCAAATTGAAATGCCAGCCCCCCATGCATGAGCCTCCTCCAGCCTCAAGGAGATTGATTTCAAGGATGGGTAGAACACAGCATGCCTAATTCCGCGGTTATCAGTGTAAATAAACAGGTGCTCGCCACTGTTGTCCTCCCACCGCAACATCGGCCTGTGCTTTTCCAATAAAGACATGTATTCCCTCCCAGTGATAGCTCCACCACCTGAACCTGCAACATCAACGGCATAGGGTATTTAATGAGCTATGAAAGCTCCCAGTGTCTTTTTAAGAAGTGATGTACGATAAGCATGTCAATTGATTGCACCTACTGATTAACCACAATCCTGGTCAACAAGTCACATACCTTCTGAAAGCACAAAATCATTTCCATAGAAGTTGATGCCAAGGAATATCTTGTGGGCTAGGCCCTTTTCACTTGTGCCGGTAGCACCTATAAGCAACTTTAGGGTGGAACGGATCCACCTCAAAGGAGCATTTGGACCAGGGTTATAAGGACCTGAGAAGTCATATGTCATGAGGGAGAAACCATCTACAGCATTGCTCAAGTTTTGAAGATCGTCAGGGCCAAAATCATGTTCTTGGAGGTTCTCTGAATGTGGTGGACCTATAACGTAAACCAGCTGAAGATGATATTCTGGGTTCCTGTCTGAGCTCACTGAGTGCAATTCTTGTCCAAGCTTTTTGATGAACTGCAATGCCTGAACTTGTATACCAAGAACAGCCCATTAAAATGACAAACTAATATAAGAAAAGAGGAAAACGAACCTTGACCACTTGACAAACAAAAATTCTTTTCCATGTGCTTAATGGGGGTAGCAAAGCCAGATTTTCCACTAAAGAGACAATTCACATGAAAATAACACAAGCGTAAGGCAACTGGAAGCATTTAAAAGCCCTGTAATATGCAAATGATTAATAAATGGTAATGTCACACAGCAGAAGCACACATAGACACAGATCAGACACTAACATATTGGAAAACTTAATGATATGAAAGAAGGAAATGTTAATTCTAGTGATTATCAAAAACGAAAAAAAAAAATGTTAAATCCAGTAGCAACATTGTAGCGGTTAGGCATGGCCATGGCCGAAGAAGATGATACACAAGGAGAAGCCACCACAACAAACACAAAAATAGGCAGCAAATGTCCACAAGGAGGAAATAAGTGTGAGCACTGGGGCCTCCTTGAGCCTACGTTAAGCTGAATTTAGTAGGAAAACAAAAAGGAAAGGAATTTAAGAAAGACACGTGGTGGAATTTCAGAACAAAAATGTCTTCGCTTTCACAACTTCAAATTATAAACATAATCACACTTTCCTTTGATAAGTAACATAGTCACACTTAAAGACTACAGTTTCTAGAAGGAACTAACCTACTAGGTATTGTAGCCAAGTAACTATCAAGGTACTTGATAGTTGATAGTTAGCAGCCTTAGGGGCCATTTGACAATAGCTGATATGCCTGAACTGAGAAGCTTATTGGTTTGTCCTTTAGGCTGTGTTTGGTTGCAATGCAAATGAAGTAAATTAAGACATGAAGCAGAATAAAGTAAAATCCAAAACAAAATTAAACAAGAATTTGCACTTTTTTACATTTGCACTCCCATGCTTTTGTACTAGTGCAAATAAATTTGCACTGCAACAAAAAACAGCCTTAGTAAAAGTTTTTAAGGAGGCTGTGGACTCTTAATGGCCGAAACTGAAGCGTAGATTACTACACCCTTGAATATTCTATTATTTAATTATTTATCTATATTTATATCTATACTACTATTAAAAATAAGAATGAGAATGTGGAACTTTTGTTTGACTAAAATACCACAATTTTTGAATTTGGTTGCTTTCTAATTGTAAGGACAAAAATGTAATTTGAACAACCACTTTTCTTCTCATTTAAACCCTGCCCATGGCACAAAACATAATTTGAACTAGGTGTGAGCAGTATTTGGTTAAAACCGAAAAACCGAACCAAAAATTTCGGTTTTGTTTTTTTCAGTTCGGTTTTTTCGATTTTTGGTCAATTTGGTTTTGGTTTTTAGAATTAGAAATTCAGTTAACTGAATTAACCAAACTTTCTATTATTATATATAATATATAATACATAATATGTAAGATATAATATATAGAGAATAATATATTATATATTTATATATTTATATAATAAAATGAAATTCAATTTTATAATATATAACATATAATATATATTATATGTTATAATATATATAATAGAGTATATATTATTAAAATTTGGTTTTAATTGAACTAACCAAAAATTTTGGTTTTGGTTGTTTTCGTTTTTCTATAATTTGGTTTTGGTTTCAGTTTTTATTTTTTTAGTTCAGTTTTTAAAATTTCGGTTTATTCGGTTCGGTTTTTAACCGAATAAACTGAATGCTCACCCCTAATTTGAACCACTACATTTCTCCTCATTCAATTCCCTCTCATTAAGTCTTATATTTAGGATGTTAACTCTCATTCTTTCATTGAATCCTATATTAATTAACCATATTAAAAGAAAAATAAGTGTCACAAAAAATAATTGTTTTTATTGATGATAGAAATAAAATACAAATTTAAAACCAACGCAATGGAGTCGTTTTCCTATTTGGTGGTAGGTAACAATTCAACCTTTTTGGGTCAAATGTGTAAACCCCTAATGTCATAATTAAAAATAATAATAATAATAATAATAATAATAATAATAATAATTAAAAAAATGAAAACACACAAAAGTATAAAAATAGAAAATATGCAGAAAACATTTGGCTGGGCAGCTGCACATCTATAATATCGCATGTTCATCATATTAAACAAAAATAAGTGTGACAAAAAAGAATAATTTTTATAGACAGAGAAATATAAAAAAATTGTAGAAAATTTTGGAAACATATTATTTACTATAATCATCAGCATCATAAAAAACTGTCTTGTGCACAGCACACACACACACACACACACACACTTACTAGTCCATTAAAAGACAAAGCAAAATATGTCATTCAATTTCGACGCTTCAAATGGCCCCTTAATGATTTTTGCAGTTCCCAGGCAATAATTATCTGGAATTAACTCTTCCTAGGTTTAATCTGCATTTCCACAGTAAATACTTTCTCAATCTCATTTATAGCATTTCCTAGAAGATTTTGGAATTCGTTATAGTTTATGTCACTTATAAACCAAAAAGAAGTAAGCTCATTGCAGCTAAGCGCAACTTTTAAAAGAAAGCTGAAAACAACAGAATACCTGCAACCCCAGGAGTTGGCCTCAGCTTACCAGTCTCCAAGGCCCCATCCCAGTGTGCTTGGCCCACATTATTGAATTTGCTAAGAGTCAAGAACCAATAGACAAGGAGAGGTTCATGACTTCATTTTTTTGGCTATTCTTGATCCTGTAAGCAAAGCTTCTATTTCTTTACTCATAATTTGCTTTTAAAATCAAACAATAAAAAAAGCAGTTAGTCCTACAAGCATCATGCTAACACTTAATTAGTTAGCTTTCATTACAGAAAGTTGTAATTACCTTACTCCGCATATCAGGATCATGCAAGACACCATAAGCTGCCCACCTTGACCAGGATTCTAGTACGATACCATCGTATCCCATCTCTCTATACATCAAGCAGTGAATGCACGAGAAAAGATCAGCAACAAATTCAAATTCAGGTACAAAGACAGATTCAAGTGAAGTTACAGCATAATGCGTTCAACCATAGAATATTAGGTAATATGAAACCCTCAGAAAGGATGTTTCCATATCTTTTGCATGCATGCAATGAGTTTAATACAGGAGTGTGGCCTGCCTCTTAATACATGTTTAAAATTATATATACTCATAAAAAAACAATAAAGCATATTCATTATATAAGGAGATAGAAATAACAGAAAATGAAGGGAAAACAGATAAATAGAGATGTATGATAACAGTGTATCCATGGCCATGAATCCCAGATTTGTCTTAGCCCATGGGTTTCTGTAAAAAAAAAAAAAAAAAAAAAGTACCCCTTATCCTAAAATTTCCTGGAAAAGAAGAGATGAAACCGGAAGTGTAGAAACATAGAAGAAGGCTTACTTGCACTCTGTTACAATAAGATCAATAGCTTTGTTCCATTGCTTCTTCTTTCTAAGCAGTTCCTTGGGAAATGCTTCTAGAACAAATCTAGGTAGGACCTATTAATTAAGATGATACCAACCACATAAGGCTAGCCAATCCATATAATGAGCATGCAGAATAAAGGAGACTGAAATTAAGTTGTAGAACAGGATATATGATACAGGAAACTCTTATGAAAGTCCTATCTATTGATGACAAATTTCTAACATGACAACAAATTGAATATGCAAAAAACTACTGAATGCTGAAGTTCTGATTCTGAACAAGCCAAGAAATTTTAGAATAGAGAAATACTTAATGATGTATTTGAAGTGCAGTAATCTCAATACATCTGAAAGTATTTAAAAGAAAGAATCAATAATATACTTAACCCAGCTTTAATCCCAACTATTTGGGGTCAGCTACATGAATCCTTCCCCACCATTCTGCTCTATCAAGAGCCATTATACAGTATCCATGTGTTGAAGGAGAATGCCCTAGTATTGCATAAAACTATCCAGGATTCATTGTCATAATGGATTGACTAAAAGTTTTTATGTCAGCAGTCAACCTGACACAACCCTCCTCCCTATCTAGGATTAGAACCAGCAGTGTAAAACAAGCTAAAACCAGAGAATCTTGAAAATGATTTACATAAACATAGTCATACATGCTTACATAAATATTTTGAAGAATAAATGCAATGATCTCAAATAACATGACGATATTTATCTTGCATGGTTTTTAACTAAAATGCCTTGCAAAACTTCCATTTCACAATAGGAACTAAATTTTTTATCTGTTTGACTTTAAAACAGCCAGTTTTATTCCAGCAGCATGCTAAATGATTGTATTTCCAGTTCCCATTAAATACTATGGATATTGTTTTTCTACCACAGAATTTCAAGGAAGATGTCAGGATAACAATTATACCAGAGCATGTCTGTTCACTCTAAGCTCAGAAATCCATCCCAAATCAGCATTATGACGTCCCTCCAGAACTAACTGGGTGCCTTCACTTTAGTTGGAAAAGCTAAAAATCACTAAGAATTTTAACAAACAACAGAAGTAACTAAAATGAGACATCATACACCTTTAACCATACCTCTTTAAATCATACCATACAGGTGATATGTGTGTAAGCTTAGAGTTGAATCTCTTTGCCAATTCATAGCCTTTGGAATTCCTGAAGATTACAGAAAACCAAGAAACATACCTTAATTGTTGCCTTCACCATGTCGGATATTCAAAATATGAACAATGCTACCTTTTTTAGAAATGAGAAACAAAAGACTATCCATAAAGACTTTTTGAAGAAATGGAAGCCTTCAGTTCTGTGCATTCAGGAAACAAAGATGGAGGCAATGTCCAATGAGGTGGTGCGATCATTGTGGGGGGGATGGGGACTGTGAATGGGAGGCAATTCCTGCAGTGGGCACAGCTGGGGTCTGTTAATTGTTTGGGATCCTTCCTTTCGCTCGATCCAGGGAGTGGTAAAGGGATTGTTTTCAGTGTCTTTGCTGTTCCAATCTTTTGATTGTAATTTCAGGTGGGTTATGACTGGGGTGTATGGGCCAACAGAGGATAGAAGTAGAGGGGACCTGTGGGCTGAGTTAGACGGGATAAGAGAGAGGTGGGATTTCCCTTGAGTAATTGGGGGGGATTTTAATACAGTCAGATTTTCCTCGGAGATGAGGGGCAGTAATAGTAGATGTAGGGGTAGACAAGTTTTCTCACAGTTTCTGAGAAGATGGGAGTTAGTGGATTTACCTTTATTGGGGGCAAGATATACCTGGACAAACAATCAGGAGGATCCTGTGTTAGAGAAGTTGGACAGATTCATAATTTCCATTTGACTGGGAGGATAGCTTCCCTAATCTATCCCAAGAAGCATTGCCCCATCCTATCTCAGATCACTCACCAATCCTTTTGGACTGTAAGGGTTTAGTCACCATATGAAATCCACCTTTCAGGTTTGAACACTTGTGGTTGGAAGAGGAAGGCTTCATGGATCAGATTAGAAGGTGGTGGGAGGAATACTCAGTAACTGGAACAGCAAATCATGTTTTCTGTAAGAAGTTCTCCTATGTAAAGGCTGAATTGAAACGATGGAAGAGGCAGGTCTTTAAGGGGGTAGAAAGGAGAAGACAGGATCTCCTAAAGGAAATAGTGGAGGTGGATAGGGCGGAGGAAGAGAGGAGTGTCTCGGTAGAGGAGAGAAGAAGAAAGAAAGGGAAAAACTTGACTATGACAAATTATGTTTCCAAGAAGAAATTAAATGGAGACAACGCTCCAGATGTCTGTGGTTAAAACAAGGAGATAAATACACAGCTCTCTTCAATAAAATGGCAAATGGCAGAAGGAGAACTAATTCTATTAAGAGGCTGGAGGAAGGGGGGGAGGTGATTGAAGGGGAAAAAAGGATCAGACAAACAGAAACTAATTATTTCAAAGATCTCTATAAAGAAGGGTGGACAAGAAGACAAAAGCTGGATGGGCTATCTTTCAAGAGTCTTTCTCAGCTGGAGGCTAGCCAACTGGAAGTAGCGTTCTCAGAAGAGGAAGTAAGAGCCGCAATTGAGGAAATGGAAGGTGACAAAGCACCAGGTCCAGATGGATACACAATGGAATTTTTTTTAAAAGAAGTTGGAGTTTCATAAAAGAGGACCTAATGAAAGCTTTCCAGGAGTTCCATCAGATTGAGGCATTCGAAAGAAGTCTAAACTCTACTTTTTTAGCTTTAATTCCCAAGAAGAAAGGGGGCGGTGGGCTTGAAAGATTTCAGACCAATAAGCCTTGTTAGCAGCATCTATAAAGTGGTGGCAAAGGTGTTAGCTAAAAGAATGAGAGGGGTGATGGGAAAACTAATATCAGAATCTCAGAGAGCGTTTGTAGATGGGAGGCAAATTATCGATGGCGTTCTAGTGGCAAATGAACTCATCAACTCCAAAAGAAAAAGTGAGGAGGAGGGGGTATTGCTCAAAGTGGACATGGAAAAGGCGTACGACCATGTAAATTGGGAGTTTTGGGAGTGCATGCTAAAAAGGTTCAACTTTGGGAGGAGGTGGAGGAATTGGATAAAGGTGTGTGTAACAACAGCCAGCTTCTCTATATTGCTAAACAGTGTTTCAGGCAGATTTCAGAGCTCAAGGGGTTTAAGGCAAGGGAACCCCCTCTCTCCCTTGCTATTTATTTGTGTGTCGGAAGCCCTAAATATGATGGTGAGTAAGACAGTGGAAGGAGGATTACTTGAAGGCTTCAAGGTGGGTCAAGGAGTGGAGGTAGCACTGCTGCAGTATGCTGATGATACTCTCTTTGTCAACACGACAGAAAATCAAGTGAAAAAAAATCAGAATGATTTTGATTTGGTTTGAAGTGGTCTCTGGCCTGAAAGTCAATATGCATAAGAGTGAGCTAATGGCAATGGGGAACAGTCCAAACTTGGAAGTATTGGCCAATATTGTAGGCTGCAAGGTTGGAAAATTGCCAACAAAGTACTTGGGGATGCCGCTTGGGGAAAAGTGTACTTCTAAGAAGATTTGGGACTCGGTGATGGAAAGAATGGAAAGGAAACTTGCCTCTTGGAAATCGAGGTAGCCTTCAAAGGGAGGGAAACTTACACTATTAAAAAGTGTTTTGTCTTCTCTTCCTACCTACTTGTTGTCTCTCTTCTTTATTCCAGCTAGTGCGGCTAAGAAGTTGGAGAAGACAATGAGAGATTTTCTTTGGCAGGGAGGGAAGGATGAGTTTAAATTCCATTTGGTCAGTTGGAGCAAAGCTTGTAAATCTAGAAAGGCGGGGGGCTTGGGTTTAAGGAATGTGAGAAAGTTTAATTTGGCTTGTCTTGGGAAATGGTATTGGAGGTGGAATGAGCAGACTACAAGTCAATGGAGAAAAGTAAGAGGCTCAGTATGGTTCAAGGAACTGAAATTGGGATCCATGGGAATCAAATTTAACTTATGGGTGTGCGTTCTGGAAGGGTATTCAGAAGTCAGAGGAGGCTTTCAGACAAGGTTTAAGAATGGAAGTAGGAGATGGTTCAAGAGTTAGATTTTGGAAGGAGGTCTGGTGCAGGGATCAACCTCTTAAGGACAGATTTCCAATCCTCTTTGATATTGCCACCAACAAGGAGTGTTTTGTGTCAGAGGTGTTTTCTCAGGTTGTAAGGGCAGGTGTGTGGTGTCCCAGTTTTAGAAGGAACCTGAATGATTGGGAAGTGGAGCAATGGGAGGATTGATGCAGATCCTGAGCATGATATGGGTGGATACAAGTTTCCACCCTGTGCAGGGAGGAGGAAGATAATTTTCCCGAAGACCTCATTTGGAGGATGGTGGCTCCTCTAAAAGTTTCCTTTTGTCTATGGGTGACGGCATTAGGGAAGTGCTTAACAGCTGACAATTTGAAAAAGAGAGGGTGGGTAGTAGAACCAAGTAGATGTGTCCTATGTGGCAACAACTCTGAAAAGTTGGAGCATCTCTTCTGCACTGCAGATTTAGTTGGGTGATTTGGATGAAAATGTTAGAGGTTTTTGGAGTTCAGTTGTGCCTCCCAAGGAATGTATTGGATCTGCTACGGGGTTGGGTTCTAAGGGTTCTGTCGAGAAGAGGTAAGATTGTATGGAAGGTGCTGCCAGCGTTGGTGGTGTGGTCAATCTGGTCGGAAAGAAACAAGAGACTCTTCGAAAATCAGTTGAGATCAGAGGAGGAAGTCTTAAAAAGCATTTGGGGAAGGTTACACTCCCGGGTGGCAACGCACAAACTGTTCAAGAATTGCCCTTAGAGTGCTTTTTTGGAGTATTGAAATCTTTTTGTATGATGTTCTTTTTTGGTTTTTCTGAGTTGTACAAAGCTTTGCCTTGCTCAGTTCCTCAGTGGGCAAGGCCGGATCTTTTTTCAGTCTTCTGTTAATGAAATACTTTACCTTTTCTCTCAAAAAAAGAAAAAAAAGACTATCCATAAAGACAATTAACCTGCACACAGGGGTCATGGAGTACAATGTTACTAGTTCCATCTGGAAGCCCATAGCAAGAATTCACCACCCCAACAAATTGATTAATCAGTACAATAATCCTATATAAAACAGAAAACTTGACAATTTAAAAAAAAAATAAATAAATAATACCATCGAAAAAGTCAGCAAATGATTTTGGGAAAAACATATGGGAGATTTCAGCTCATCTCTGGATGGTAGTTCATAGCAGTTAGTTTACAGTACATAGAGGCCACTCTGTTCCTGGTTAGCCAGTAATGTTTAAGAAGAACAAAAAAATAAGCAAAAAGTTCCTTTTGCAGTTTGTTGCAAGACTGTCATGAATATTTGAAACTTTTCCTTTAAGTTGATGAAATTGATCGTTCTCCATCAAGATGTGGAAGACTTGTTTTCCAGTAAAAGTTTTTCTTTTCTCTACCCCTTGCAAATTCTATTTTCTGGTACATTTTTTCGGTATAAAACAATGCTCTTTCCAGGACTGCAGAGCGTAAATGGCGTATGGAGGTTTATGATTGTTTAACACCATGCCTCAGACCTTAGTAGAGCTGTGTCGTCAGCAGTCTCTGTTACTTTTTTATGAGATGATAAACATAAGGCAACTTATTCCGTTAAACTAAAAGAAATGCAAGTTCCCCAAAGGATTCTACTCTGCCACGTTATGAATATGAAAGAAAATATAGCCAAATTTTATAAGTTAGAGATAGAATAAGTAAACTTCAAAATAGTGTTATGCTCAAATAGGCAGACCATCGTTAATTGACTTAGTCGATGCTTAGTCGTCCTAGGCGACTGCACCATGGTTATCGACTGAGCAGTTAAGCACTGAAAATTAATCAAACTAGCTGCAAATGAACAATAACAACAATTATCAATCTTCATTCCTCAAACCGCCCTGCTCCCACCACATTCCCCCATAAAAGAAAACTGAAATTACATATTTGAAAAATAAAGAGCTTAAAATGGATATAATCATATAACGGAGGGCAAATAATTGTTCAGATTCAATCAGAGCAATTGGATGATCGTTTTCGTCCCTTTTTTTTTTTTATTTTGATTAAAGCTGGTAAATGATGCATACCACGGAGTGACATAGGCTAGTACAGGGTATTTAAAGTGCCGATAAGACGTATTTTCTGAGGCCTTCAAATTTTCCTGAAAATCTTGGAGAAGCAGGGGAAACAAAATCAGAATTTGCAGTGAAAAGCAAAATAATTATATCCAAAATAAAAAAACAATGGAGGCGGTGAAATTAAAGAGAAGGATGAAATTGGGAAAAAAAATATTACTTACAGCGAGGATTTCTTGGTAATTGACGTTTGTTCGAACGAGGCCTCTGTCGTAGACAGAAAGGAGCTCGTTCGTCGAACGTGGATTAGATTTTATGCGGTATAGTGTTAGCGATATGATCAGAATGAGGATGGAGAAGAAGACTAAGGCGACGAACTTGCGACGGTCGGGGTGGCGTTGGGAAGCAGCGCCTCCAGTTTGATCCTCTTGAACCTCCGGCTGGACCCTATTTCGACGACGGTCCCAATCGGCCGTAACTCGACTCTTGGCCATATGTTCAGCGATCCAAAGTCGGAGCTAAGCAATCAGACAATGTCTTCTTTGATAAAGAAAACAACTACAAGTTTGTGCAAGCAGAAGGAATCAAGGAATCCTTCCTTTGTTTCGTTAAAACCTGCGAGCTGGGATCCGATGCCGATCATCTGAACACTGAACACTGAAACTGAAACGCAAAATGAGTCGCGATGGAGTCCACTAGAAGACGACGGTCAGGATTGGAACTGTTGTTAAAATCGTTAGATTGGAATCTTTTAATATCCTTACTCGGCGAGAAATGCTGCTAAAACACGAGCCTTTGCGGCTCATCAGTTTCAGATTGAAATCTTTTCCAACCTTGCATTGGTTCATAAAATAAGCATATAAGTATGAAAATATGCTCAATGCAACACAGTAAAAACTGCTCGAATGGGTTTTACTCGACTGAAGCCCAAAATCGATGATAATAGGCCGGGCCATGGCGAGATGTACTCTTACTAATAATTTCCGTAAAAGCATTTTGAGCTGCCCGTCCCGGCCGGGCCGGCCCAGCCCTCATTCTGGGTTTGACGATATTGGGCCGGGCATCTAGGCTTGTCAATATAAGTTAACAAAATCATTTTTCTAGAAAAATAAAATTTAAGTTAAATTTAGAAAAAAAAATTTACAACTCAGGTTGTATAATTTGATTTGCATTCGATTCAATAAATAGATAAATTAATGATGCCAAAAATGTATATATGTGTAGGGATGCAACTCCGATTGACCCATCATTGTATATTATTATGACAAAATCCTAACTCGAACCCACCTAAATTGCATCCCTATATGAGAAGAGCATGGGCCAATAAAACCCTCTCTGGTGAATTTTGGTAAGTATCAATTGATAGGTTATTTCTTTTATCATATTAGTTGACTAGTTATAAGTTTTTTTAGATATTATGACTTTCTGGATAATATTAATAAATTTGTATATATACTAATATATATAAGTTTTCTCCTTATGTTAAATTTTTTATTTTTTCTATTCTACGTTATTTTAATTCCAATGAATCACCTTTCTCAACCTATAATTTGTTTTGGCCACGTCCCATGGCTTTCTTAGAGTCATGCTTGATCACAATTTGAAGAGTTTTATCACGTCAAGCATCCTACATCGTGTGCAACTAGAACTCCCACTATTCTTTCTTCATTTTAGAGTAAAACAAAAATGCAGATTTCACATATCTTTTCAACTCAAAAAAATTATTGGGAGTGTTTTGGACGAAAAGGAGTTTACATATCATCGTGAAGGAGAGAGCGTTTTGGACCAAGAGGAGACGGAACTACACTCCTCGAGACAAAAAAAAAAAAAAACTGGGGCAGAACTCACTAATTAAGTCGTCTTCCTTTCCTTTTTTCCTAAAACCAGGAGTAGAACTAGAAACACATTATTTTGGCAGAGAAAACACTGTTTTTTCAGGCGCGAACAAGCTTTTACTCTTCAATCCGGGTACTTTTTCTCCATCTTTTTAAGTTCATTGTATAGTGCGAAGACTATTTACAATCGGGTGATGTTGACCCATTTGTTTGGAAACTGGTCAAAATTTTGTTTGGAGACCCTCTATTTACAATCGGGTGAGGAAGACAATGGGAAATGGGTTGACGCTGACCCATTTCCAATTAATGTATAGTGGGTTGATGTCGACCCATTTTCGATAATTTGTCATCACCAATCTGTGCGCGACCCATTTTTGGATATTGATGCTTTCGCATATTAAAGCATACATATTATCCTAATTATATTTAGGGCAAATTATAAAGACCCTCCTATACTTTGTTTGGCGATAAAGACCCCCCTTTACTATGAGTGTGAGACAAAGACCCTATTCTTTTAGCTTTCTATTAAAATCCACGTTATAATATTTTTTAATCCTCACACTACCCTTATAATAAGAAAAATACTGTTCATCTTCCCTGACCTCACAATACACGAATAGGAAGCAACGAGGATGGAGTGCTGGTTTGGTATGTGGAACTCCTCCAATCCAAACCAGCCAGCATTTGGTTGACAGAATTGGCCTCAGGGTTGCTGTTAATTCACTTCTTGGAGTTCGTTGGTGGAATGTCCCTGAAAAGGCAGCAACTTTTTTTCCAAAATGACTGACATCCGCAAACGATGGCAAGGAATCCAGAACTTTTATCACTATTCGAACTGATCCATTTCCATGCAAAAAAAAAACACCCGAAGTGATTTTGGTACCAATTGTTGAGATTTTGCTGGTGACCAGAGACCTTTCATAGAGAAATTGAGCGACTAGATTGAGAATGACGAGGAAGCAGAGGTTGAACTTGAAGCATTTCATCAGATCAGTGATGATGAAGAGAACCCCAAAAACCCCAACTTTTGTTTTTCTAAAGGCAAGTTTTAAGTCTTACAAAGAACTAAAGAAATCTAGTAAAACTAGTTTTGTAATTTCTGAAACCAAGGCAAGTTTTAAGTCTTACAAAGAAGTAAAGAAGTTGAGAGTGAAAATGCAACGAAAACACAGAAACCAGTAAAGGAAGATTTCAAATTAATTACCAAATTCAATTCAAGAGAATTCTCCCTTTCACCTCCAAATTAGTACCCAAATTCTCAAATGAAAACGTAGAGGAAAAGGCAAAAGGATAATCAAATAACGAAAACAAGCTTAAGTAATTCAACAGATCTCGAGCCTCGTAAGCAAATCACAAAGTCCAAGAATTCAAATTCAAAGAACTCAACCAAAAATAATGTTAACTAGAAACCGAAACAAGCACATAGTATTATAATTAAGAAAGAAACTTCAAAGCTAACGATTCAGTCAAGAAATTTTACCTGAACTGTAACTAGCTGGACTCGAGCATCAGTGGTGACGATCGCAGACGCAGCAACACTTATAGTGTCCATGGTGTTATTGACGCCCCTCATGTCTCCTCTCGTTGATCAAAACTACCCTAATTTTATCCAAAAGCAATGGTTCTTCTCTCGCCAATAATGACCCTAAATCTAGCTACCCTTGTTCTTACGACTTCGGTAAAACCATAACTTCCAGAGCAAGAAAGAACTCAATCACGGTAATTCGAATTTCGTACAAAAACCAACAAAAGACAAAAACAGAGAGAGAGAGGAAAAACAAGTAAGGAACATTAATCTATAAAAGAAATAGAAAAGATCAAAGCAATCTCGGTCTTGACTCGTGGATGTCAAACACGCAATAACTTGGATTTGCAATTAACTATCGAGCTAGAAAGCTGATTTATAGAAAAAGCCCTTCATTGGACTCCTAATTTCTTGCTGTAGCCTGCAGAATGTAACTGCCGAATTCACAAAGCTATTCCTAGAAGAAACAACAATAATTAATAGCAACTCTGAGGCCAATTCCGTCAACCAAATGTTGGTTGGTTTGGATTGGAGTAGTTTTTCACATACCAAACCAGCACTCCATCCTCGTCGCTGCCTTTTCCATCGTGTTCTTGTATCGTGAGGTCAAGGAAGATGATCAATGTTTTTTCATATTATAAAGGTAGTATAGGGATTAAAAAATATTATAGCGGTGGATTTTAACCGAAAATAAAGCACAGGGGGTTTTTGTCACAGATCCCATAATACAGGGGGGTCTTTGTAATTTACCCTTATATTTATTATTATTAAAAAGTTATCAACATAATACCATACAATTAGTAGATATTATCATCATTTCTATAAATTATTTAATAATTATTTATATAGTTAGGATAATAATGATTAATATTAACAAATACTAATATTGATGATTAATATTTTAAAAAAATAACACAATCAATAGCAATTAATTAATTGATAATTCATTATCTTCATATATTATTAATAAAGATCTAAGTTTTTTGGTATTCAATAAAAAATTAATTAATAATTATTTTTTTTAACAATTACTATTAATAAAATATTAATAGTTAATATTAATATTAATACAAATTAATAATTAATATTAACATAATATTAATTAATTACAAAAAATAATATTAATAATTACTAACAAACAGAAAATTGTCAAATAAATAGTTACCCTTAATATTAAAAAATAATATTAATTACCAGAAATCAATATAAGTATCAGAAAATTATCAACAAATTACCATAAATTAGTAGATATTATTATTATTTCCATAAATTATTTACTAATAATAAATATAATTAGGATAATAATGATTAATATTAATAATTACTAATACCGATGATCAATATTATGCTCTTGCAAGCCCTAAAGAATGTTAAAAATTTCCATTGCCAATTTGCCATAAACAAATGGTGTGCCCAATTTCTATTGGTGGGTTCATATAAATGGTGCACATAAGAGAATTCAGATCTGCTACTAATAAATGCTCACAACACTGTCACAACTAGTTAGTACTGTTGCACATATGGAAACATCTCTCCATGAATGATAAGTCTATATTTGATTTGAAGGAAAAAGTAGGAAAAGGTAGGAAACAATCAAGGGAGATGTTCACAATGTACAACTACACTCACTTGTTGGGACAGTATTAAGAGCATTTTGTTGGTAGCAAATCCCTATCTGACAAACTAATGGCATCAAAAGCCATGATTTCTCGGTTTTAGCCGTGGACTAGCTGCTGATTTCTTCTCATGCACTAACAAACTAATAGCATGGTCTAGTGTAGTATCAACAAGTGTAACTCATGCATGTTAAGTCAACACCTTACATGGTGTTTGGAAGCGTGGCTGCTTTTTGGGACTGATATTCAAAAAAAAAAAACGCCCATGCTTCCAAGACCCATTTTTCACAAAAAAAAAAAAAAAAATGCTTTTGCCATTTAGGCAGTGAGCAATACTATGTTGTTTGGTAAGGTAATTCTCATCACCGTTTTTCATGTATGTGCTGATAGGTAAGCACCACATAGGATACACATCAGTCAACTGTTAGGGAAAACAGGTCATCGATTGGCATTTCATGCATCGGTGGGCTCCCAATTTTCGAGACATGCCCAATTTTTTAATAGATTGAACCAAACAATGAGATACATGGGCGTTTGTTGAAACGCCTATGTGGATCCAACGTGACACCGTTTTTTTGCACTCAATATATTTGCTTTTGTACTCCTTTCAAACTGACCCTAAATGTTTTCTTACAACTGAGTGTCATTTGCACCAAACAGTGAAAAGGCACCCGTAGATCCAAAAAATTAAAATGTCTTTTTTTTTTTTTTTTACATTTTTCCTGATAAACAGCTCTCACATAACCTGGGAGAAACATTTATCCTTTAAATGACTCAAACAAATTAACACTTAATGGTTTTTTTTATTAAATGCCTACTTGGCGTTGCACCGGAACTGTTGCTCCTAAAAACGCCATCAATACCAAACACCATCTAGGTCTAGATCTCCTACACTTTTCTCTCACTTTTTCAAGTATTTCATCAACGCCCCTTGTTTTCTCTCGGTCCAGATCAGATAAGCACAATGCAATAAGCATATTTAATGAGTACTTAAAAAATTTTTTGATACCTATCTCTAAAATACCTCCAACCTATCATCGAAATTTATTAAAAATCACTTTTGATAGTTGTTAGAATATTTATCAAGTATTCATTAAATGTGCTTACTATATTATGCCTACAAAATCTGGTTAAGATCCAGTAGGCACACATGATAACCACACTAAATAAGCACATTATCATAATATTCACATCCATCCATTAAAAACCTCCCAACCCACACACTTTATTATGCCTCACACATGGAGTCAAAAGCACACCCACCATATATATATATATATATATATCGTACCCACGAACTCTTCCCAAATCCTTAGGCAGGCATTATATCTTCATTGCCATTCATGTGGAAATATTTCCAATATACAGCAGTAGTGTTTCCTCCATCAGGATTTCCATTCACAAACTCTTCACAAATCCTTACTTACATGACATTATAGGCAGGCATAAGGAATATCTCCTTCGTCATTCATGGGAAATATTCCCAATATACAGCAGTAGTGTGTTGTGGGTGTGGGAAATGTTTGCGGGTAGGAGATTCAGAGTGGCCGACCTCACGCATGCATACATATAGCTGAGTTGAGTCACTTGGGATCTGCTACCCACAAGTTGTTCCCACATCCTAAACCATGGAGCACCGTGTATTGAGAATATCTCCCTATAAATGACAAGGTAGATATTCCCAATGCGCAATTGTAACGTCTCGTGGGTAGAGATGTGCGAAGAGTCCAGATCACCTGCCAACAAAATATGTTCCAACTTCTAATACGCTACCAACATCATTTGACACGTACATCTCATACATGATAGGTCTCATTTTTATGGTGGATTCCAATACTTAGTAAAATGCGCGGTGTAAGATCAAGTTGATTGGGTGTTGAAACGTGTTTTATTAGTAGGAGATCCCAACTTATGTGGGAACAGCACGTGGGTAGCAGGTCCGGGCCCAAATTGAATACTGTGATATGTATTTCTGGAGGAGCATGAGTTACATTCTGGTAGGTTGAAACTAAAGCCTCGTGGCTGCTCACCAATATCAATGACCATGGAGTCGAGGCACAATGAAACTGTACATTCTATATTCAGTTATACACGGCAATGTTCAAAGTATCAATACATATCATATTGAGAGCTTTTTAATACGACCTTACAGGGGTTGTATCAGGTCAGCCCATGCTTTAGAAGGTAATCGGAACTGGTTTTGAAAAAAAATAAAATAAAACATAAAAAAAAAGCACAGGACGTATCGGCCTTTATCTGATACACGGAGATTGGGGCGTGATAAATTTACTAAGAGACCCTCTACTATTAGCACATTTATCAACATACCTCCGGCCCATAGATTATCTTAGTCAGCTTGGGGAGATGAAGCTTGAGACGTGCTCCACTATATATAGCAAATTGATAACTTACGACATAACGTTGAGTGGCTTAAAAATGCTATGGAAAAGTGAGCCTAAAATCATGGTTTTATGCAAATGGGGTGCTGAGGGAAGCAATTCAATTAAGACTTCGAATTTAAAGGAAGAATTTTTCTTGGATTGGCGATTAAGATAGAGTAGAGGAATAATATTGCTTTTCGAAGAACAGAATTTCTGACATTTTGGCTCATCTCAAGAGCACAAATTATAGGCAAGGAAAGAATATAATTACATTGTCGAACAAATGCTTTATTAGCTAGAACTTAGAACCCCCCCCCTCCCCCCAAAACATAGCGCTCAACAGAATCTTCCCTAAGTTGCCATGGCTTCAAAGCCTTCAATCCAGAGCCAGGAGCCAACAGATGAAGGTAGACAAGATGCACAATGTACCGAACATGAAATCGGTAACACTGTACCCGAGGTGGCTACGGAGATGCTGAAGGATTTAACGGAACATAAGCACGAGAGCCAAACATCTAACAATTCGGAATCTTCCAAGGAGGGAAAGGCGATCATCGAATCCAAGAACAAGGTGAAAGAATCAGGTAAGAAGGATGTACAGAAGAAGCCTGACATCAAGAGTCATGGAGTTAAGCCAACCAACACCAAGCACAAAAAAGGGGACGAGAAGAAGAAAAAGAAGAAAAAGGAGAAGGGTGATAATACTGATTATAGCGGTAGAGCAGCAGCTGAAAAGAAGAAAAAGAAGAAAAATGACGACGATGATAATACTGGCTATAATACTGATTATAGCAGTAGCAGCAGCAGTGAGAGTGACGATGATACAAAATGCAAGAATAAGGTATGTGTCTTTGATGAATTACATATAGTGAAAACTGAAAAGGAACTCAGGTTCAGTCTTCATAAGACCATGTTCATGCCATCCTCACAGCTATTTGCATTCTTGCAACCGTGTATTGAGAATATCACTGTACTTGTATGCTTTTTATTCACCAGGACTGAATCCCATCTCAGTAGTGGCCATTAATCATAAGTGGTAGTGGATTAAAAGAAAAGCATAATCAAGGTTGAAATGGAAAAGATCAATCAGATGTGACCATTAATTTGTTGCATTAGGAAACCAGAGCATAGGTAGGAAGTGGAATGAATTCGGATTTGGTCCTCACAACACCATCCATACAGGCCCTTGCCGCTGTGCATTGGGAATATCTCCTCAAATAAAAATATACAAATATGAAGATGTTTCTAATGCCCAACTGCAAAAGGCTGTGAACACAGTGTGTGGAGGACCAAATCCAGTCTCAAGTGGCACACAGGAGCTGATATAGGCTGAATGAAATTTTCTTTGGCTGCGCTTGGAAACGATGCAAATGGAGTATAAATCCTGGTTTTGGGTAAATTTTCATTCTGGTTTACTTTTGCCTGTGTTTGATAATATTACATTTATGCATTGACAAATGACAGACCAGTGCATATTTACATTGATAATAAGATGTAAAAATATATCAATAAAAAAGAAGTAAATTTGCATTCAAGTGGGCTTTTGATAAAAAAAAAAAGCATATGCTGTATTGGAGTATATGTTTGCACCCATTACAGATAAAAGTCTGTTTAGTAAGAATGTAAATTTGTCATTGTAAAACTAACCTAATTTTGCAATTTATATGAACTGTTTTACACTCTACATATTTGCATTCACACTTATTTGCATCGTTTCCAATTGTGGCCTTTTATGTTTGGTGTTATTTGTGCAGGGGAAGAATTGGCTATGGATGGGTGTAATTGGAAGCATACTGTTATTAACTGGGGGGTTAGTGGTGCAACAAGTTGACAAAATGAGGTTTGCGAAACTGCTAGGTGGATCACAAGCACAACTCAACCAAGAGAAAGCAGGTCAGGTCCCTCTCATATTAGAAGAGCAAAGGAGGATGCAGAGCAAGGCAAAGCATACTGATGTCCCCTCTTCATACGGAGATGTCCAAAATGGCCCGTCTTGAAGTTCAATACAGAACTACATCCCTACAAATTCAACATATTTCCTTTACAAGATATAGAATTCTTCTGTTCTGTTGGACTAATGGACTCTTTTAAGCAAGAACCACCTTCAGAAATCCACCTCTGTAATTGAAATTGAACTGTTCTGGCATGTTGTATAGATCTGGGATTTTATGATAGACCATTCTGAACAGATCAAGGCCTTCAACCAGAAATTTGGTTATATAATTTATAAAATATCCCCCAACCAGCTCAAGATAGGACTGTTATTGTTGTCAAGACGCCGCATAGGCAACAAGGCATTCAAATTGGGATCTGTTTCTGTCAACAGGCACATCCAGACATCCTACCGTGCATTAGAAACATCTTTCATAAATAATAATACAAAATTACAAAATTTCATAAATAATAATACAAAATTTCATAAATCAAGGCACCCATGTTTGGGTGGTTTGCCCAAAAACCATGCATAATTAAGAAGAAAAAGTGCCCATCCAGGTGACCAGGTGCCCTCCCAGGCGATACAAAATACAACGCAGACCTCTTTACTATTGTTGCTATGGACATAATTAGCATGTAAGTTTATACCATAGTTTTCAAAATCGAACCATTCCGGAAGGTTGGACCGAAAAATTGGGAAACGGTCACTTGATCGGTTCGAACCATTTAAAGTATTCAACGGTTTTGGCCATTTTATATTTTTTTTGTTAGAACAGGTCATCCGTTTGGTTCGAATAATTGGACTGTTCAACCCAGGAATTGAGCCCCTGAGCGGTTCATTGTTCGATTCGGTTTTAAAAACCTTGCTTCATATTATTCATACTTTGTTTAAGTATTTTACCATTGAAAATAAAGAATTTTAAGAAGGAAAAGAGAGTTTTCTTATACAAAGCTGGAGAGTTGAAGGCCTATCTAAGAGGGGGAAGCTGGTATGGAATAATGCCCTGCAGCAGTTTTTTGGGGTGTATGGCAGAGGAGAAATGCAAAGATATTCAAAAAAAAAAAGTAGTTCGATATACACAGTATACAAGAAATTCTTGAAGAGAATATTTTCTTGGCTTACTAAAAACGAGAAAATTATAGTTCCTTTTTTGTATATGATAATCTTTTTGTTCTACATGTATTTTTTTTATGAAATTATACTTTACCTTTTCTCAAAAAAACAAAGAGTTTTTAAATTTTTTCCTATAATTTCTTTTTAATATATTTCTTTTTGTATAAAATTATAACTTTCTCAAGTTGTTTCACTTGTTGGTAATTTTTGCCACTAATAGTTAGCATATGCCCTATACATGAACTAGGCAATTAGGCACTCTATTGTCACCTAGGCTCCATTCGTTTTCACTTATTCAGGTGTAAGTACGTTTATCTAGACAAGTGTTTTTCAAATAAAACTTGACTGGATAAGTGAAATTCCAATGTTCTTATGTGATATAGATTATTCGGGTAAAAGAAGAGGCTAAGGGAGAGAGTGTTATCGACATCCGGGTAAGTCGCTTACCCACCTTCCAGGAGGGTAGGGTAACTGATACTCTCCCATACCTTCGCTTATCGTGGAACCCATTATAACGAAAAATGAATATAGGGATTATGGTTAATTTACCGATTAACCAAATTACCCCCTCCCCCATTAAATACTGACAAAGGAGCAAGGCCTTAGAATCAGGTAGACACCTTAACAACTATAGCATTTACCATGAAAAGGTGCTTACCATGGGGTAATGAAGATGAAATTATTGTTATGGTGGTTGCTGTTGTTGCCTTGGTGGTGGTGTCTTATCATTAGAGAGGATCATAAGAATGCATGGCCAAAATTTATGAGATTCAAATCTTCAATGTCTAATTACCTCCTTTCCTCGACCGAGGAATCAAACTGGCCAAAGTATCATACTGTTTTAATTGAGGATGTTCACCAATATGCAAAATTTTGTATTTTTGTTTTTAAAACAAAATAAACTGTCATGTGAGTGAAAACAATTTAATTTATTATCCTTCGTTTTTCATGCATAAATGGTAATTTTACAACCTGCTAAGGGAAAACTATATCTAAAGAATAGCCATTCAGTAATTTTTTCGCAACTCATTGATAATTGATGCATGTCTTGAATTACTTGATGACCATGCAAGGTGTGCATGGTTTGATACTTTGTTAATTCAGTAGGTCTCAAAACGGATCTTTTGAATCATGGTTAAGTATCTGCCAAAAGATTTAAAATGGGAAAAAAGACTTATGCCAATCTGCTTTGATTCTTTGTAAGCTGATGTTAGGATTAGAGTCTTGGGCAAGATTAGCCATACGTGCAGCTTAACCAACAGAATCTTGGACCACTTGGCCCACTTGCAATCCAGTTGTAAGAATTGGTTAGCTGGGTTGTTACACCGCAACCGTTTGTATTTGTAAGTATAAATACGTGTTAAAGCTAAATACAGAAAAGTGGGCCTGTTTGGTGCGTTTTTTTGAGAAAATCTTTTAGTAGGTTTGATAGTTAAAAGACGCATTAAGCTTTTGTATGAAAATCTAAATAGCCCAAAACACATTTGGCAAATGCACGTCTTTCATTGCGTCTTTCCGCACAAGAATAAAATGCGAAAGATGCAATAAGTTTCATTTGGAGCTTCCCAAAATCAGCCCAAAATGGGCTTTTCATGTCTTTTCGGTGTTCCATCTTTTGGCGGCTAAATCTTCTTATGCACCAAACGAAAATAGAATGAAAATTGGTCTTCCCAACTTGTAAACAGCCGAAAGACTATGCGGAAAGACGCGACAAATGCAACTAGAGTTTTCTGTTCTCAAATGTTTTCAGGTAAGATGCTTTTTTGAAGTCAAATTTGCAAAGATCATTGCCAACTAGTGAAACAAACATCAGGTATACACACTGGAATGGATAAAGGTTAACATCGACTATGGTTTTGTTGGCTCAAATACTGCTGAAGGGATGAGAGATCCATCATATGGATGGCCGAACCCTACAGGTAGGTTGGGCAAATTTTCAAAAATTTATCTCTCTCCCATGTGGGAATCGCATTCCATGTTTTAGAAAATCTGTATTTTCAATGATCAGTCTTGAACCTAAACTGAACCAAATCTGAAACCAAAAGGTAGGAGAGGGATATACTTGATACGAAATAGCAGTAACTCCCGACGAAGGTGTTCACACCCAAGGAAAACTCCAAAGACTGCTCCCACTGAAGATGACACAGCGTAGGGTGGAGCAGAATCAGCAGGTGGTTCTTCACAAGAACTGAATCCTTCAGCAAGAATTCGATGGAGGGTATGTGAACACGACTTCATATCAATTTTTCACAAAAAACTGATATCAAGAACCCTTCTTGATCACTCCTATAGTGGAGAACGAACTGGCAATGGCGATAGCAGGAGGAGGGCACAAGAGCAGAAAATGGCGCAGTCTTACTGTTGTTGTCTTCTCTCTTTCTGGTCTGAGATCTGATTGAGTTGTTGTGTGTTCGCCCTCCTCCTCCTTTTATAGCCTTAAAGAGATCAGCTCCTAATCCCATTAGGAGTTTCCTAATTCAAATCATTATTTGAATCTGGACTCTCTTTAAGAAATAAGGATAAGCCCTTATCTTATATGCAGATTAGATCAGCCCTCCTAATCTTATTAGGAGTTTTCAAATCCAAACCTGTATTTGGATCTGGACTCTCTGAGTGGATAAGAATAATCCCTTATCCTATCTGCTGGTTCAAATCCCAGATCCGCCCATCTTTAATTAATCTAAATATACCAGTTCGAATTGGGCTTTAGGCCCATTAAGCCCATGTGCTCAGTAACCTTCAAAACTGCTACCTGACAAGAGAGTCTGTTCACTAACCCTCAATGGTCTTACACTTAACCTCTCAACCCCTAATGATCAAACACTGCCCGACAAGAGAAGACATCTCCCTCAGCTGCAAGGAACAATGTTGCACTCTCTACTCATATGGATCCCGGGAATTAAAACTTTTTGCAAACATTTTGAAACCATAATATATATATATATTTTGCAAAACAAATTTCAACGATTGAAATCGGCTGTCGGCAGCTTTGGTTTCCATTAGAGAGAGTGCATCCCTGATCATTATCATTGTCCGACAAATGGGTTGATCATGTCACTATGATCACCCACTCAGATGAGTTCTTAGATTGTCCCAACGTACCCAGGTTTTGACCCCCTCTAAGGATCTCACCGATTGGTATATCAAAGACAGCCCAATCCAACACCTAGTGCAGTATTATAATCAAGTCTAGGGGTCAGGTGTAACATTCCAATTTTGCCCATCAATCTTAAAGGTTCAAGACAATACTAGAATTCTGGTCCAGTTCAGGGTCTCAAGAAAAACCCACACTGCATGCACCTCAAGTCTCTCCCTAGCAGCTGAGACAAGCAACCCCAACCAACTTAGCAGTACATCAATGTCAACCTTGGTAGGATAAATCTCCTCAGATCTATCCAACGACTGTGAAGATTCTAAACTAACACGAGTATCATATGTGTCTAGTTTAAGGGTATTACACAGAAATACAACATAATAACATAAATCAAATATGTACTTTATTCATTTACATTAAATGTCATAATGTACATTATTCTGATTGGAGTTAAGGGCATACACTGTTTAACAACTGCTGCATTCACAGTTGTGGTGAGAGATAGTCAAGATTCATGTTTAGCTGTTAGGTCTGGCTCATGTCCAACTAATTTGCTCCGACAATCTTAAGTGATGACAGCAAAAGGTATTGTCTTGGTTAAGAAGTTGAGTATTAACAAGGAAATCGTGGGGAGTGACTGATAGTAGGTATGCCTATGAAACTCCGCAAACCGATCTGATATCACATTTGATTATCTTGGATTCGAATGATGAATTTATATAATCAGTTCACATTCAGATTTTGTAATTTGTATCTGATTAATAATTGGATTGGATTTGACTCCATTTGGTCCAATTAAAATCAAAATCTGATTATATTATAATATTTATTAATTTTAATATATATATTTAAAATATAAAAATATATTTGTATATATTATATTTTATATGATTTTTTATATATAATAAATTTAATGTTATATTTATATTAACTTATTATATACAAAAGTTGAAAAGTAATTAATTTTTTCTTTTCTTTTGTATTTTAAAAATTAAAGTTCAATAAGATTAAATCCAAATCCAATCCAATTCAAATGCAAATTTTTAATAATCATATCAAATTCAGATTTTACTGGATCCAATCCAAACCAGATCCATTTACAGCCCTATTGGTAATCAGTTTTTCAAACTCATCAAAAGTCTATATAATTTAGGCTGCATTTGGCATTCCTTATTTTAAAGACTCCTTTTTGTAGAAAAAAACCCAGTGTTCATAAGGGAATTTTAACCTCAAAAAGGAGATAAATCCTTAAAATTAGGAATGCCAAATGCAGTTCAGGACAGTTTACGATTGGCGAAAGAAATTAATATAAATTTTAATTTTGTTAAGAGGCTTGAAATATGGCAACTTATTTTACGGCTCTTAGGGGCTTCTTGGAACAAGGAAAACTGTTTTGTCAGGTTCCTAGATGGTTAGCGGAAGTTTTAATGATATTGCCACAAAGGATAGGCTTGGGAAGCAACAGCCAACAGGGATCGTTAATTTACGTTTTTTTCCTTTGTTTGCTTTGTTGGCGTGCTTTTGTTTCCTTTTGATCTGTGTTGTTCAGTCCTGGAAGTTTGTTTTTTTGTTGTGGTTTATAGAATGACTGTTCAGCCCAGGGTCAGAAGTTGTAGGCTCGAAGTACTGTGGGGGTAAGTGCCAGCTCGGGATTAATGCCAATTCACAGACGGGCATTGGTGTTTAAAGCTCTGCAGTGGAAATCAGAAATCTGCATTGGACAAATCCGTACTTCTCCGAAATTTTAATTACTAAATATAACAGACTTGATGTACTAACCTCGATCTTATTTTACAAAATTACCCTCATGTGAAAAAATCCTTATCCAATACAATGGAGTATTTGATTTACTAAATAGGACTGGAGTTCAGGTCACTGGACAACAGTTCTTTGATTCCTATATGGCTGTTAAGTTCAGGTCATGTCCAATTTCTTCAGCAGTACCACAATAGAATACATCGATACAATCTTTAATAAACTACCCATGAATATCCAACGTTATTCCAACATAAGGAAATATTTACATAGGCTACCAAAGTGATATAAAAATATCAAAAAGTCTTGAGTGATACAAAAAAGATGCATGTCTCAGAAGGACAGGAGTTACAGGACATCACTTACTCTTCAGTGTTTCACCAACAAACTCTGCAATTGCCTTGACTGCCTTATCCTCAGCTTCATCTTGGGTTGATCCATTTGATTGTAGGTGTTTTTTTCCAATCTTGAAGGAGTGATCTCCACCATCAATCACATGCAATTTATTGATGGATTTCATCTTCTTGCAAACTGCAGACAGATTACCTAGTGGACAGAGTCCATCTTTGCTACCCTTCATCGAACAAATATTTGTGTAAGTAGGCACAGAAGACTATGAAAAATGGAAAACAAAAATAAATGGAGAAGGGGAAAGAACATAGAATGAGCATTCAATTGCAGTGCCATTTCAGCGGGAAAAAAAATTGCAGCATGGTAACATTGAATAAATCTAATGCCCCATCATCGGTAAAGACAACAATTTTGTTAAAGTATTGCAGTAGCACTAAATTGGACATCTGAGGCCACTCATTAAATTGTGAGAACAGGCTACCAATAACCCAGAGACACATGCAAGATTCCAAGAATCAACTAATGGCTAACACATGTATAACCATCCAAGCTACCCCCAGCCCCCCATCTTGTGTAGCTCCTCCTAGTTTTACCAAAAAAACACATACATAAAGGTATAACCATCTAATATACAGGGCCACAGACATAAGGTACACATGCAGGATACAAGATAGGGCTTTTTTTTTTATAAATAGATACAAGATAGGGCCATTGCCCAGAAATGTTCTTGGCAAGCCAGGGTTTTGGAGTGGTGGACCAGATATGGACCTAACCTTTTGGCATCTACCTGCAGGGCCAAGGTACAACATGTAGGGTTAAATGGTTAGAGCCTAAAATGACTCCAAGATTCAGCTACCACATATAAGCATCCAATACAGAGCAACATACCGACCATGTGTTACAGTCTCACAGATGCAGAATCTTTTTTATCAGCCTAGAGTTCTGGTGTATGTGGCATCATAAGTTTTCCATTAAAATAAACATAGGAAAACCCTTTTTTAGCAACTGCGTGAGACTTAATGGGCTTGCCCTTATTCTCAATGAGTTTAAAGAGGTTGAGGCACAGAGGTTTAGTCCATATGTCCTTCCTTTTGGGTGTACAGTGCAGTATACTGTAACGCTTATATCTGCTTGGCCTTTCTTGTACATCATGACACACTCATTTATATCAATAAGATTTTTTTATGAATGATTATATCAATAAAGATTTTGATTACTCATTATGAAACAGCTATACCATCAGTTGGAAAGAGGCACCCAAATGCATGACAAACTACTCAACCAGCTGAAGCACTCTACTTTTAGGGGCTTGAAGTTGAGACCTCCCTTACAAGGAAGGTTGCTACAAGTGGAACTATCTGGGAATGGGGTATTTTGGCAAGAGACATGCTAAACCCAGGAGATGGTAGGCACTGTTCAGCTGTTCTATGCATTTGCACTAAAAAGATCTCTTGTCAAACTGTAATGACAGCATGTACCAATCATATACCTAAAAAGGAGAGAATTATGAGGATGGGCTTTCTTTACCTAGTCAACCCCAAATAATTGGGATTACAACTTAGTAGAGTTGAGTTGACTTCCTTTTACCTGTACAAAGATCACAGGAATCTTGAGTAGCAACAATGTCTCATCTCGGACAGCTCCATTCATACCCTGGTACAAAATAAAACTCCTACGTAAGTATGAGCATCCTACCAGTATCAAGGAACACAGCTTGTTGATAATGGGTGATAATCCAAGTCTCCACCCTAGAACTGCATTGATGTAATTTCCCTTTCATGAAAAACTTTGCTAATTGCAGTTAATATTTTTATTGATTTTTTTAGAAACAAAATGATTGACCAAACAACTATGGTCACTACATCAGCTGATTTCATTTCATAACAATGCTATCATTTGGAAATTCAGGTTGATGGGTACATAGGCCAGCCTGTATCAATAATTTATAATTAAATCCAAAGTATACTTCTAAGAAGTGCCAAGAAAGGCTTAAATTACATAAGAATTTGAATAAATAATAAAATAGCAATTATTTAGTAAAAAAATGTATTTCATGGCAGGGATATAGAGTAGAACTTAAGCAACAACCATGATACTCCAGAAACATGGCATCTCTTGCCAGACTAATAGGACCAACACCCAATATGGACTTTAGGGGATGACTTAGTGATTAGATTGCTCATAACCACACATTATTCATTTGCAGTTGATGAAGATATGGTGCAGCGGGTATTGGAGGGGTAATTCGAAATAAAAATGGCATTATCAACTGGGCTTTTAGTGGGCCGATTGGAATAGCCTCCTCAGCAAAGGCCGAAGTCATGGCAGCTCTAACCGGCATCAGGATTGCAAAAGACATGGGCTTACTAAACCTTACCATTAAAGGAGATTCAGTCAACACCATTAATTGGCTTTCTAATCCTGACAGTGGGCCTTCGGCCTTAGCTCACTACCTGGCTGAAGCGCTGGCTGAAGCGAGAGACATCCTCTCTTCTCTTAATGCTCATGTAGTCTGGATCCCGAGGGAGCTAAATTCTGAAGCTGACAGTCTAGCTAAATCTGGCGCTCACAGGGATTACCTTTTTAGTGATAGTTTTCTGCCTATGTAACTTTCTGAGTGCTTAATTGTTGTGTACATCTCCTCATGTACCTCTTTTTTATTTCAAATAAAGTTAACCTTTTTTTCAAAAAAAAAAAAAAGAAAAGAAAAGATATGGTGCAAGTCCTTGATTCTAAAAAAAGGCAATCTCAGAAACATCAAAAGAATCATAAAGTGATTTGAAGCAGTGAAGCAGATTAATGAGTAAGCATGTTCCAAATAACTACTGGAAGGATTTAGAAATATCTTGGGGTGCAGAGTGGAGAAATGGCTGGTAAAGCACAATGATATGGATGTGTTCCTCGGGAAGAAGTATCATCGCCGCCAGCAGCAACAGTGGTCCAATGTTCTCATCCTACCCATTTCGGCAGCAACAGCCTTATCAGATTAGATTAGACTATCCTACGTGTTCTTATCCTATTAGTAGATTAGATTATCTTATCTTATCAGATTAGGATTAAGAGAGACTTATCTTATCCTATCAGTCTTATCTTATCAAGATAGAGCAGGAGATCTCCCTATTCAGCAAGGAGTCTCCCTAGGATCAGGACTCTTGTAATCTCCTATTTAAGGAGACACCATTATTGAATGAAGGCATCGAATATTCAGTCCAGAAGTGAGTTAGGAGAGTTGGTGATCTCTTGAACAAATCACCAAGGCGCCAAAATAGGTTCATCAAGAGCAGGGAGGAACAAGGGAAAACAGGAGGTTTTCCCCGTGGACCAACCCGTGACGAGATCCTATTTGCGGGCCCTCAACAATTTGGTATCAGAGCAAGGCGTCATGGGTGATCTGGAGTAGCTGCCGTCCAGGGTCCATGATCTCGAGCACCAGCTCGTGGAGACCAGCTCCGAAGTACGTGAGATCAAGGACGAAGTCAGGGAGCTTCGACGTCTGATGGAGTTATTCCTTGCTAGCAAGGAGAAGAACACAGAAAGGGTGACAGCCACTAGCGGCCGCCGACCAGATCAGCCGGAGTCTTCCGGCGAACAGCAGTTCGTCAACCAGGGGGCCGCAGTCATCCCCAAGTACAACAGGTTAGAATTCTCGTTGTACAACGGAATGGGAGACCCCTTGGGCTGGCTGTACCGATGCGAGCAGTTTTTCCAAAATCAGCAGACAGACGGCCGGGATAAGGTAAGCCTAGCCGCCTTTCACTTAACAGAAGAAGAACAACTTTGGTTCTATCGATTAGAATAGGAAGAACTCGGGCTCAGTTGGCCCCAATTCAAGTCCTACTGCCTTCTTAGGTTTGGGCCCCCACTGACAAGCAATCCCTTAGGCGAGCCGATTAACCTTAAACAAACCGGCACGGTGGCAGAATACCAACGCCAGTTCCAGACCCTCCTTGCGAGGACGTTTTCAGTGCGACCGGACCAACAGGCAGACATGTTCACAGCAAGGTTAGTAGAACCCCTACGGGTGGACGTGGAGATGCAAAATCCTCCAAACCTGGTTATAGCCATGAACTTAGTCCGCGCTTTCGAGCGCAAGCTGCAACTCAGCCGTAGGACCTACAATATGGGATGTCCGCCGACTTCATGGGCAACCCAGAAATCAGCGACAGCGACCCCTTCTTCTGCAACCAGCCGGGAACTGAGATCTCACACAAACAACACCTCTAGATCGGCAACAAGTGCAGGAAGCAACATGGTAGCTCCACCCATTAAGCGTTTGACCAGGGCCGAGATGGTAGAACGCCGAGCAAGGGGCCAATGTTTCAACTGCGACGACCTCTACTTGGCGGGACATAGGTGCAAGAGGCTTTTTTGCCTCCTAGTGGATGAGCAAGAGGAGGACAAAGAACTCGTCGTATTCGAGCCAGAGATTTCTCTCCATGTGATCACCGGAATAAAAACATCTCAGACCATGCAGTTACAGGCTCAGATAGCAGGTAATCCGGTGCGCATACTCGCCGATTCAGGGAGCACACACAACTTCATAAGTGAGCATGCCGCCCTTCAGTTAAAACTACCAATGGAACTCTGGTCACGATTACAGGTAGCCGTCGCAAATGGTGAAAGGGTTCACAGTCTGGGAATCTGTAAGGACGTCCAGATAAAGGTCGACTCTGAACTATTCTCTACTGATTTATTCGTACTTTCCTTGGATGGGTTCGATATTGTTCTTGGGGTCAAATGGTTGATCACCCTAGGTCCAATTTTATGGGACTTTAGCGCACTAACAATGACATTCCACTTGAATGGGAAGCAAGTCTCTTGGCACGGTTGCAGGGTAAAGGAGAAGACACCACAAGTTCATGCGCTTCAAACAGAAACAGCACACACGACAGCCATGGAAAGACTCCTCGCCAAATTTTCAAACGTATTCCAGGAACCTAAAGGACTCCCTCCTCCCCAAGCATGCGATCATCGAATCCCTCTGGTGGCGGGTTCAGAACCAGTCATTGTCCGGCCTTATCGCTACCCTCACCTACAAAAGGACGAAATAGAAAAACAATGTGCCAAGATGCTGAAATAAGGGATCATACGCAATAGCCACTCCCCCTTCTCTTTGCCAGTTCTGTTGGTGGCGAAACAGGATGGAACTTGGAGGTTCTGCGTTGACTACAAAGAGTTTAATGGCCAGACGGTCAAGGATAAGTTTCTATTTCCATTGTGGACGAACTGTTGGACGAGTTGCATGGTGCTCAGTACTTCTCCAAGTTGGACCTCAGGTCTGGGTATTTCCAGGTCCGAATGGCTCCCGGAGACGTGAAGAAGATTGCCTTTCGAACCCACCACGGTCGCTTTGAATTTTTAGTCATTCCATCCGGTCTCACCAACGCCCTGTCCACATTCCAGTCATTGATGAACGAGGTACTTCAGCCCTTGTTTTAGTATTCCTTGATGACATCCTCGTTTACAGCAAATCATGGGTGGAACATGTGCACCATCTACGAACCGTTTTCGAACTCCTGCGCCAACACAAACTCTTCCTAAAACAGTCCAAGTGCTCCTTCGGGGAGCGACAGGTTCTTTATCTAGGTCACGTCATCCACGGGCAAGGTGTGACGGTTGACAGTTCCAAAATTCAAGCTATCAAGGAATGGCCCAAGCCACAATCCGCCAAGGCCTTACGCGGGTTCCTAGGGTTAACAGGTTACTATCGCAAATTTGTGTAGAATTATGGACTACTGGCTGCTCCGTTAACCAACCTGTTAAAGAAAAATTCCTTCCAGTGGTACAACACAGCCAATGTAGCTTTTTTGACATTAAGAGATGCCCTGTCCACCCCAGTTCTACAATTACCAAACTTCACACTCGAATTTACTGTCAAGTGTGATGCCTTTGGAGTGGGTATCGGGGCCGTATTACAACAGCAAGGGCACCCGATTGCCTTCTTCAGCCGCAAGCTGGCCGACCGACATTTGAAACTTCCAGCCTATGAGCGCGAACTAATCGGCCTAGCTAGCGCCATCTAGCACCAGAGGCCATATTTGTGGGGGCGGTCGTTCGTCGTCAAAACCTATCACTACAACCTCAAGTACTTGTTGGAGCAACGACTCACCACTTCCCCTCAGTAGCACTGGGTTAGCAAACTGCTCGGGTTCAATTTCCGAGTGAAATACAAGGTGGGATCCTCAAATCGCGCAGTTGATGCTTTGTCTAGGTGCGATGAAGATGCGATGTTTCTGTGTGGAATTTCCCAACCCCGGATCTCTCTGTTAGACGACATCAAGAAGGCAACGCCACAATCTCCGGAATGGTCACTCCTTGTACGAAAGATTCAGTCCGGCGCCGCCAACTCCAATTGGTCCCTTCATGACGGATTGGTACTATATAAAGGCTGGGTACATCTTCCACCAGACTCCCCATTGATTCCTACCATCGTCTCCGGCATCCATAACTCCACCCATGAGAGCATTCAGAAAACACTGCACCGCGTCCAGACTGATTTTCATTGGTAGGGTAGGAAGACTTCTGTTCGGGATTTTGTCCAAAATTGCTCCACGTGTCAACAGCATAAATGGGAAAACCTGCACCTAGCAGGCCTCCTTCAGCCCCTTTCAATTCCAACACAGATCTGGGCCGACATCTCCAAGGACTTCATCGAATGGCTACCCAAGGTAGGCAGCAAATCAGTCATGTTCATGGTGGTAGATCACTTCTCTAAATATGCCCACTTCATTCCTCTATCACACCCGTACAAGGCCACTTCGGTTGCCCTCGCCTTCTTTACGCATATTTTCTGCTTACATGGGTTACCGAAATCCATCATCAACGATAGGGACCCAGTTTTCACTAGTGCCTTTTGGAAGGAGTTATTTCGGCTACATGGCACCACCCTGGCCTTATCCTCAGCATATCATCCACAGACCGACAGACAAACGGAGGTGGTAAACCGCACGATCGAGATGTATCTTCGTTGCTTCGTGGGGGATCAGCTGCGATGGTGGGTAGATTGGCTTCCTTGGGCCGAGTACAGTTACAACACTGCCTACCATTCTTCCCTCGGCATGACCCCTTTTTGCGTCGTTTATGGCCGGGACCCTCCTCGCTCGTTATCCTATGAACCATGTTCTACTCGATTGGAGGAAATTGATCGCTCCTTATAGGAATGAGACACCCTCCTAGCCGACGTACACCTTCGCTTACAGCAGGCCCAGCTCCACATGAAGCTCACCTATGACAAGCACCATAGGGAATTGTCATTCGAACCAAAACAATTTGTTTGGTTGAAACTCCAACCCTACCGGCAACGTTCCCTGCGCAAAAGGCTGGCCCTAAACTGGCCCCTAAGTTCTATGGCCCCTTCATGGTTTTGCGGCGGATTGGCACTGTGGCATACCAACTGGCATTACCAGAGAACAGCCGGATTCAAGATGTTTTTCACGTCTCCTTGCTAAAACCATTTACGGGCGTTCCCCCAGACCAAGTTCCCTCCCTGCCACCCTTGAAAGAAGGCAAACTTGTTCCCCAGCCTAGGGCTCTCATCCACTCTCGTATCAATCGAGGTATTCTTGAAGTTTTGGTGGAATGGGGCAGCCTACCCTCGGCCGAAGCCACCTGGATCCCCTTGACCGAGTTCCAGCTTGAAGGCAAGCTCTTAGTCCAGGAGGGGAGTAATGATATGGACGCGTTCCTCGGGAAGAAGTATCATCGCCGCCGGCAGCAACAGTGATCCAATGTTCTCATCCTACCCAGTTCGGCAGCAACAGCCTTATCATATTAGATTAGACTATCCTACATGTTCTTATCTTATTAGTAGATTAGATTATCTTATCTTATCAGATTAGGATTAAGAGAGACTTATCTTATCCTAACAGTCTTATCTTATCAAGATAGAGCAGGAGGTCTCCCTATTCAGCAAGGAGTCTCCCTAGGATTAGGACTCTTGTAATCTCCTATTTAAGGAGACACCATTATTGAATGAAGGCATTGAATGTTCAGTCCAGAAGTGAGTTAGGAGAGTTGGTGATCTCTTGAACAAATCACCAAGGCGCCAAAATAGGTTCATCAAGAGCAAGGAGGAACAAGGAAAAACAGGAGGTTTACCCCGTGGACCGACCCGTGACAAGATCCTATTCGTGGGCCCTCAACACACAATTGCATATCTACTGAGGATAGACTTCCATCAAGGCTATATTGTCTAACCTTCCTATCTATTTCCGTTACACAGTTATTGAAACGTGTAAGAATATATTGCCCACTTGGAAGTACAACCGCATATCTAAAGGGGGCAGGTTTACAGTTTACTATCATCAAGGTACATTGCCTAAACTTCCTATTTATTTCCTAATTCCTATAAGTGTTCCATATCTCAGCCAAAGTTAGGGACTGTGGTGAATAGATTCAACAGAACTTTCTTTGGGGTGGAGGGTGCAAAGAATACCTAGTCAGCTGGAAGGAGATAAGAAAACCAAAAAAGGAACGGGGTTTTGGGTTGGGCCAAATCTCACACTAGAATGCTGTTTTGCTCAGGACATGACTTTAGAGGTTCTGAGTGGAACATCAATATTTTTGGGCTATGGTTACAGAAGTAAAGAATGAGCATTAACAGATATAACAGCAACCACAACCTGCACCACTTCTCTGTCTTACCAATGAAAGAAATTTTCAAAGTTTGCAATTCTTTCATCCTTCTCATCAGATATGGCTTAGGCAATGAGAAACATATCAAATTCTGGCATGATCTGAGATGAGGAAAGCAACCACTAAACATAGCATTCACCAAAATTTACTGTTTATTTTGCCCCAACGACCAAGGTCTCCATTCCTACCTGCAGATATCTTCTCTTGAAATCTCAGTTTTCATAGACCTCATAAGGCCTATAGAGAGATAGAAAATCAGCTCTCTTTTCTCATAGGGTTTACAGGTCACCTTTAGCCTCTGGTAGGCACATTTGATCCCTAACTCTGCCTGGCATCTTTACCACTGAATCTTTTTTTCTACAATCTCCCACCTAGAAGCTAATGACTTTCCAGAAAGAAATCTATGAAAGTTATGGTACCATGACACCTAGAGTATCAATTTTTATCTTGGAGGCTTATTATGGAAAATTAAATGCATGTAATATCGCTCAAAAAAAGATGGTCAAGTGATCAGACATCTCCCTTATGTTTGCATCATTGCCTTAGCAATGGCCAGATGAGGAATTCATCAACCACCTCCTTCATTGCCAAGAAATCATGAAGCTCTGGCACTTCTTCTTGGGTCTTGTTGCGCTGGAGCAGAAGACTCCTAGAAAAGCTTCAGATATGCTTAGACTTAGACACTGGAGAAGTATGGCCTAGGGGTTAAAGGAGGATCTACTGGTCCACAATCAACACAAATAATATCACAGAACACAACTAGAAAGTTGTAAAGTGAAGTTGATCTTTTCATAAAAGCAACTACCTCTAAAAGGCCAATTTATGTGCTGAGAAAACGGCTGTGCAATCAAGTAGGTTTCTCTTCATTTAAAGATGTGCTATTTGATTTACAATACCGGTGGTTTTCTTAAGCTTAAAACAATATCTATAACACTTTTTTCATTTTACAATTACATGTAAAGCAAGAAGCCAAGAACTAAAGAATTAATCAATGGTTTCAGAATTCAGACATCTTTACCCATAATAATGCAAATAGCACTTGTACCTTAATGGACATATATTCTAAAATTAAGTTCTAGGTAAGAATTGTGTATTACTATTACATGGTTTCAAGTCAGTAGAAGATGTGTTGAAAATCAATTTGCCATCCTACTGTTAAAAAAAAAAAAAAAAAAACTCAAGCACACCTTTTCACTGTGCGGTATGGAGCAGTACTCTTACATTCACATGACAGAAAATGCATAGATCTAATTCAACAACAAGTCAACTGAGCCTTACCAACTGATAGTCAGATGGTGGCTAGTTGTAACAGACTTGGGATCAAATCCCATTGCCAGTTTGCATCCAGGCAGGGTTGGGGATTATGGATTTGGGGGACAGGCTACCCCCCTCTCGCAGTTGTGCAACCCCATGAAGCAAAAAATATATAAATAAATAAAATTAACTAAACTTTGCCCCAAGTATATGAGGTCAACTACAAGAATCACCCTGTTCTGCCATTCTGCTCTGCATAGCAACGTAAATCTAAATATACAGAAATAGGAGGCACAATACGAGTGGGTGGGGCCATTGTAGACTGCACATTATATGCCTATCTTGTTGTCCACGGTCCATTACAACGCAAATACTTCAGGTTTAACCGAATTAACGTTCCAAGAAAAAACCAAGTTATTCAACCAGATTATCATTATTTCAGAGACCAGAGTTGTGTTTTCACCCCTCCCCCCAACTGTTACACCAATCTCATTCCAGAAGCCTTAACCATATAATGAGAAGTTTTTCTTTCCACCACATATGGATACTTGACAATGCATGTATGTACTATAATATAAAATAGCTCAAACAGAAAAGATGAAAAATCAGATGAGGAAATTAGGTATATGGTTAACTGCAAACCTTCAACGGATAGCCCAAACAAACTATTGCTGAAGCATCGATTTCTTCACTACAAGCTACCATGCAGCTGACTCTGCAGAAAAAACAGAACGCATACCAAATAATGCATTGAAAGCAAAATGAGCATAGAAGATCCTTTCAGTGGTAGCAAGATAGACAACAAAGTGACCAATACCTTGAACCCATAGATTTCCCTGCCAAAATTAGTGGATGGCCGGGGTATTTTGCAACAGCCTTTTTGACAACATCCAAATGATACTCAACTAACTTCTCTGCCTTGGGAGGTGCCTTCCGTTTCCCGCCAGAGATGTCTGCGACAAGTTTCATAATAGAAAGCCAGAAATTTCCGCAATAAGTAAGACCTTTGATCTATAAGCATAAACATTGCAATGGGGAGAAAGGAACTTCAAATGGCGGTATTAACAATGGTCACTATAAAGTATAAACTTGAGCTAGGGTTCCAAATTCAAGGTCTTTGACAGACAAGCCTAAGATTGACTAAAACAGCTTAAGCTAGCTTACGAATAGATACTAAAAGAAACATGTTCTTTGGTGGCAACTCACAAGGATAGTCAAAAGTAACTACTTCAACAGCATGCAATGTCTTGCCTAGCATGTTCTTCCATCTGCATAAATGCCGCTCTTTCTTAGTTCGAAATTTCAATATTGAAGTGTGAACCAATGCCCAACTAATTAGAAATCCATTTGGTGACAGAGAACGAAAGAAAGTGGGAGGATGAACCTTATCATCCAATCTGAAGTAGAAGGAGCTCCAGCGCCATGGGCGAAGACCACAAGAGGCAAGCTCTTATCGAGAGAAGCATCAGGTGAATCGTCTTCACTCTGATTCTTACGAAGACGCTTCGAAGGACGAGAAGCCATGGTACAACAAGAGATGCTTCAGCCCTCACTCTCTACAAGACTACAACCAGCAAGGCAGCAACCTAGAAAAAACAACAGAGTGAGGTTTCGCGCGTCAATGAGATAAACATGAGAGCTCGGTTACCCATGAGTCATTACACAGGAATCTTTCGATCCTTTTTCAATTTAAATTAAATGTATATAAAATTATAAAATCACCTGCAGTCGTATGATTTTATCATATTTAATGGTTTAACGGTTCAACCATCCAAGATAAATAGATGAAGCTGTAACTGTGAAATCATTAATGTATAAAAATTAAAGAAAAACAATTATAAAAATGTAAAAAATAGAGTTGAACATGTCATAGTATTACTATACTTTACCCAACCAAATGACCTCTTTACTTGTAAAAAAAAATGGTAAATTATAAAGAACCTCCGTACTATGGAGTCCCCTGTACTTTATTTTGTTACAAAGACCCTTTTGTATTATGAACGTGAGACAAAAATCCATCTCCAAGAGGATTTTCTTGAGGGATTCCTTTATAGACCCAAGAATCCGCATGAAAGCAGTCATGGGTTCCGCTGAGGAGGATAGATGCTAAGGCAATTTGTTGAGCTCAGAAACGTTCAAGTTGAGCTTATCGTTGATGCTCTTCACGATGTCTTGAAAGCATCTTGCGAGACTAGAAGCTTGGATTTGCATTAGTCTCCTAGCCAAAACAGGGATGACCACGATGGATTTGATCTGTGAGAGAAAGGGATTTGACAGAAACCAACGGTGCGTGATCTGGATGCTCTTAGTTGTAGGGCAGATCGGATGCCTGTCGTTAAGTAGGTTGCTAGAACTGTAAAGAAAGGGAGGTATCAAAGAACTCGGGGTGGCCAATTCGACGATGTTCCTCCGATGCTTAAGTCAGTAATAGTATATGCGAGCTAAGAGTTTTAAGAACAAGGAGAGCTAGAATGCACTAAATCGCGCGTACTTGGGTCCTTGGGGGGGGGGGTTGATGCCCTTATATAGTTGAGCTACCATGGGTCTCACCAAATGACTCCAAGATCCTCAATCCGCGTAGATGAGATCCGTTTCCGCTTTAGAAGGAAAGTAATGTACCAGTCAATGAAGTCTATCGTTATCATCCGATCCGAGCGGGGTGAGGATAAGGCATGCCATTACGCAGCGTGATCCTAGGAGATTTGGAGTCCGCTGAGAAGCTTTTGGAATTGATTACATGTCACTTCGGTACTCGGGTGCCGAAGTGGCTTTGCTGCCAAGGTGCTCGAACACCCGGGCTCCCGAACTGCTGACAACGCTCCCCTTGCTGAGCTGTCATCCTTCTAGCAGGTCGTGTCCACGTGTCCTTTACTTGCTAGGTCGGGCCAAATCACCACTCATCAGAAAATCTCACCTCCTCAACCCTGGCCTCCTCGTAGGACTCGTCCTTGATGCAATTCCTCACACAGATGTA
Source organism: Nelumbo lutea (assembly GCF_056320005.1). Lineage (NCBI taxonomy): Eukaryota > Viridiplantae > Streptophyta > Magnoliopsida > Proteales > Nelumbonaceae > Nelumbo > Nelumbo lutea. Next base: position 41,906,071 of record NC_142686.1, on the reverse strand, counting down.
GCCAAGCCCAATGTTCACATCGTCAGAAAGTGACCTTCTCGAGCAGATCTTCAGGAGCTTTATCACAATTGGTAACCACCGCCAGCGTCCTCTCATCGGTGGTATCAATGCGCTGAGACATTCTAATCGATTTGTAGGTCGGTAAATCAATAGTAGTCGATAAGACTTTCAGAATGATGCAACCCTTGGGCATTATGTACTCCATTATGATATAGGAAATCTGCTCGTAGGTGTCCTGGGGTTGGCCAAGAACAAGGACCCTAGTTATCTCGGGCAAATCAACCATGGTGAGGTTAGGGACGCCCTTCTTTTTGACCACGGGAAATGCTCTTGTTGTTGCCGGCGATCTCGTTGGTGGCATCTACAATGGCTTCTGTGACATGGGTTTCATCGGTGTCGACCTTCTTGTCATGGTAATCCAAGTAGAGTTATGGGTTGGTTGTAGAGTGGTGCTGCAAGTACATTACGAGAGGAACTCGAGTGCAGATGCCTATGCCCCGAGGGAGGCTGATGCCGGTGTGGGACTCGAGAACACTAGACTTGCCGGAGGATTGGTCTCCGAAGATGACAATGGTGAGGAGCTCAATGCCTTCCTTTGTCACCTTGAGGTGGTGCAGCTGGTCGACAATGTCAAGGAGGGGCCAAATCTGGTCACTATACGTGGAGTAGAGAGGGACGGCATTGTGGGTAAGCTCATTGTCTTCTTCCTTGAGACCGAACCTAGCCATTTTCTCTTGGATGCAAGTAGTTTTGCAGTTTATAGAAACTATATCCGTGTGCCGTCTTGATCAAAATCAAGATTAATGGAAAGCTCAGGTGGAAGGTGGGTACTTGGATCTCCGGCTTATATCACCTTTGGCAGTCGAAACACAAGGATTCCCGCCAAAACGGCTTTCAAGTACTAGTTGGTACAATCTTGCGGTGTTGATGTATGAACTCTCAACTCTGAAGTTTGAAGCAAGCAATCGTTGTGGTTGTAGTCAGGATTAAATGAGTTCAATCCAGATGTTGGGGTATTTTCAATTCCCATCTTCACGGGTAGTATGGGATTAAAAAATATTATAATAGTCTTTTTGGACGAAAGGACAACGGAAGGGGATCTTTGTCCCACGGTCATAGTACAGGGGGGGTCTTTGTCACAAACCCCATAGTACAGGGGGTCTTTGTAATTTACCCAAAAAAAAACAAATGACCTCTTTGCTATGGTAGAACAACAATCTCCTGATCCTTATTAGCAAATTTTTTAAACTATTCTTATGTTAGTTAATTAACTAATTTTACCCTTACTGTTTAGATATTGTCTTAGAGTACTCCTAAATTTTTTGACAATTGACTAAGTCCTCTTACCATTAAAGCCCATTAACATAAAGATAAAAAGACCATTTTACCCATTATTCTCCTTCAAACTTTCAAAATGAAACATTCAAACCTCCGTGGTTCAACAACATCAACAGAATCATCGCTGCAGCTGTTGTAACTGAGAACAAATTGCATCACTGAATATGAGAGGATTGACAGACCTTCTGAGACCCATAGGAAACAACGAGGCCGTAGATAATGTAACTGAGTTATTTGCAGAAATCCCTTCCATGGAAGAATCCAAGCAGAAAGACTCGAGATAGAAGAGAAATAGATATTTCACTCGGCCCATAGGGAACTCCTTGACCTTGACGGCATGGAAGAAAGATCCATCTGAAAGAACAACTCTCCCTGATGTGATTGGCTTTCCAGAAAATCCCACGGCCAATCCAAGTAAGAGCACTGCACAACTTGACCTTCCGTTTCATGTATTTCATATAAATATAATCTGGGTAGATAAATATTTTTTCGTTGTAGTTAAACTTCATTTCTTGTGATTTGAGCTGTTACAACTGAAGATCGACGTTGCTCAGGCGTCCGCCACTTTTCAATGCCTTCAATAGACGAACTCTCCTGCTTCAATGTTGCTGATACAGTTAGCTCTGTAGCACCCCCACCAGGAACAAGTTTTGGGTTCTCGGTTATATTTCTTTCTACAGACATTGCATTGTGCAGGTTTCTTTCAATGCAACTTCATTCAGGTCCTTACTAGCACCTCTTAAAAGAACAGTACAAGCTTTTGGATCTTTCCAATCAACAATGAGTGCAAAGAATTCATCCCCAAACTTCCTGACCTCAAAAAGTGTAGCCCCACTACCAATATCAAACTCTTGCAGTTCATCTGGTCTGTTCACAACAACAGCCCCACGTGCCTTAGCAATCCTGTTTTTGTATGTTTTCCTCAATCTAATAAACATTTTATACGAAGGCACAGACATTTAAGACAGCAACCGAAGCTGCTTGCATTCTCCTCAGAATTGCTGAGATTGTAAGTGGATATAGGAAGGGACGCTTACTACGAGCTGCGTAGCTTTACCGTCTGAAGGAAGCTTGCAGTGTGGAAGTGGATATAAGAACATGTGCGAAGGGCTCTCAATTTGAGAGAGAGAGAGAGAGAGAGAGGGTATTTTTGGAATTTTTGAAAAAAGTATTGGTCACGTGATGTCATATGACCGAGTGTGACTAAAAATTAACGGTAGAGGAGGTATTAGTCAATTGTTTAAGAAACCCTTTTCATTTTTATACTCAAGAGTATGATCAATTAATAATTTTCGTCCAAAAAAGGGTCAACACATGTAAATATGGAAGGAAGAAAAATTAGGAATGTAAATATGGAAGGAAGAAAAAATAGGACATTCAACTTTTTTTTTTCTTTTTTTTTTTTTTTTTGAAAAATCTTTATGCAAGAGGTGTTTTAATGTATTAGGCCAGATCCATAAATGTTTCTACTTTCTACTATGGGTGCAAGTATGGTGAGCTGGGCTAGATTTATGGTCAATCAAAGCCCAATATTAAGATTTTGGCCTAAAGTCTAAGCTTGAGGTCAGGCCTACTCTTCCCAATCCAAGCTTTGCCCACATTATAATTTGATGTTGTTAGGTTGGGTCAAGCTTATTTTGGGTTGATCAATGAATGCATTCTAAAATTATACATGTATCTATACATTTATACATATGTACATCTATTTATATATATAGCAAAATGATCCACGTCACCTTGCTTCTCCTTGCTCCATTACCCCAACCTTGTATTCCATTTGCCATCTCAACACTATCCTCTCTCTTCATTCCATTCCCATCCCATTGGGTTCTCTCTCTCTCCCCACAACTCATGTATCTCACTTTCTATAACAAATTAACTTCTCTCCTTAATTAGCTTAATATATGTTTTATCCACTTCCCCATAAAAAATGAGGCCATAATTTATTAAGATTTGGGTTTCTAAATCAAACAATATATATATATATATATATATATATATATATATATAAACATGATTTCAAGAAAATTAAAGAGGGGAATAAAGGGAATTCAATGTTTCCCATATATTCATGTCATCTTCCATAATTGTTAAATAATCTATTCCTAAATGATAATCAATTGTTAAAAAGTCCGTTAGTTATGAAATTATTAAAATTTTCTGGAAAATATTCTACCAAAAATTATGAAATATTTTTTTCATAAATAATAAATTATTTAACAAACATTAAAAAAATTAATATTCTACCAAAAATTAATAAATAAATCATTATTTAATCATTTTTTGTTATTAATAAATGCCCATAATTTCAACGTTTAGAAAAATTTACATTAATCATTGTAATTTAATAGTTTTTCATTAAATCTTTACAATAATAATTTATTGATAAAAGATATTACTAATTAGTGTAATTTACTAATTTCTATAAAATCAATAATTATAGTTAACAATTATCAAATTATTTAGGAAAACTCTTTAACTAATAATCCATAATTATTTTCTAAATAAGTAATTAATCTATGAAAAAAATATTCTCCAAAACTATTTAAATAATAATCCATTGTTATTATTCAACTAAATAATAATTAAATTTTTTTGGAAAATTAAATTAGGAAATTAATCTATCATAAATTGTTTCATAATTATTCAAATAACAATCCATTATTATTATTTCAATAAATAATTATTAAATAATTTAGAAAATTTATTAAGTCTATCCACACCGATCTAGACCACTTGGTTGACTTCGATCCTACTTTGTTTACATTAATTAACAACAAATGGTTTACTTTTAATTAAAAACAATGTAATTTACCATAATTACATTAATTTACTATAATTACATTTACTTTGATTAATAATAAATAATGTTGGCTTAAAAAGTAAATAATTTACATTAATTTATTGTTATTGTAAATAATTAATTAACTATGCATTACTACTAATCGATAGAAATTTTAATAATTTTTTGGAAATTATCATAAAATATTATAATTTATTGTTATTTAATTTTTATTAGTTAATTAGTTATAGAAAATTATTAGAATTGTAGGGATGGAAATTTTCCCTATAAAACTGAAGCTCTACCTGCCCCACCCCAAATGGGGCAAGTTTTCTTGAATATTAAACGAGAACAGGGTGGAGACAAGGAAAATATTTTTGCCCCAAATAAGGATGGGGTTTACATGTAATTCCCTGAACCTGATAGTAAATTAGTAAAATATTCATAGATTTAATATTGATTTTTAAAATATCTCTAAGTTTTCTTCATATTCTTATAATCCTAGGATCCCATAATTTCATTTATAAAACACCCCTAATTTGTCATAATCTAATTCATAAAATACCCCAAAATTCCCATAATCTTATTTGTAAAATATCCATAAATTAGTTTTTTTAGGTGGTTGCCTCAAGGTGGGGAAACTTTTGGGATTCCCCAACCCTGATGGGGAATGGGTGCCTCGCCCCGAACACGCCTCACCATTGAGGCTAAGGTGGGGATGGAGTAGAGTGTCTTGACTTACGGGAGTGATGGACAAGGAGGGGTGTCCCATCTCATGCACCACACGGACCCCGCTAGTATATAAGTACATATACATGCATACATATACTTATACATATTTGCATGCATACATACATCTATATATGCATGTATGTATGAATGTGTATAGTCGGATTGGGCTCAAGTTGAGACAAGGTCGGAGCAGGTTCAAGTTACTTAAGGGCTAGGCTTGGGACCAGCCCCAAAAATAAAAAGCCTAAAACTTGGTCTAGAGTCCAACCAAAAGATCGAAAATTTAAGCCCAACCCATATAAAACTTTGGGCTAGGTCAATTCAGGCCCAGGTTAGGCACACCCAAGCTGCACACACCCCTACTTTCCCTACTTTCTACCATTTATAAAATAGCGCCCATTTGGGAGTGCTTATTTTAGGCAAACATATAGTAGGTGATGTTGTTGTTTTAGAGATGTTTTCTAAGAAATTTATTTTCTATGCATGAGGGTATGTTGCACCGTTTTCTCAGAAAGCAACTCTTTTTTTGGCACCGATGATGTCACATAGGCTGTTTTCTGGGTGGTTTTGTTTGGCATCAATGTTGTACAACCGTTTTCAGCATTGGTCTACATTATCCAATGCCCAAGATGATGTCACATTAATACCACATCATTGCACCGCTGGTAGCAACAGGTTATTTTTCTGAGAAAGCATTGAATTTGGCGTTTCTTTAGACCACACTTTCTCAATTTCTAAGGCATGGTCTGGAGCAACATTTTTTTTTGGGAAAAACAATGCCAAATAAGAGGTCGTTTTTTGTTTTCTAAAGCACTATTTTTTCTGACGTGGCACCGATGTGGCACTATCGATGTCAAACACTGCCAAAAGCACTTATTTGCATTTGGAAAATAAGCCCAAATAAATGTTTTGTTTTTCAGAAAATAAACCCATCTTGAATAAACTAAAATTTTGACTTTTTTTCAAGTGATTTTGAAAAATATGCTTATTGTTGTTTTTTATTTTTTTTGCCTTTCTTGAATTGCACATAATTTTCAAAATACCTATAGAAGAACTTTATGCGCTTAATCACATACTTTTCAAAATAATCCCATTTAAAGTAAACACTTTTTCATCGAAACACTCATAAGCACTTAATCACTTGTTATTTATTCAATAAGCACTCCCGAACGGGGGCCAAATGGGTAATGCATTTCATGTGTTAAAGCCATCCATTTGT